>NC_056625.2:256303061-256968895 GCF_002870075.4 Lactuca sativa | reverse complement strand
TGGTATCTAAATGTGGTTTTATCCTTAGTTGTAATTTTTTTAATGTTGTTTTTAATTTAGGATTTTTATTGTTATCGTTGTTTTTAAAAATGTTATTTTTAATCCTAGATTTAAGATTTTTACAAGTGTAACTTCTTGTATTCAATAGTTTAATAAAGTATAAGGGTTTATTTTACAAAAAAAAAAAAGAATAAGGACTAAATGTGTACATTTCAAAAAATATCTTACCCTATCAAGTCATTTTCCCTAAAAGAAAATTCGTATATGACCGATATACCGGGTATAGTCGGTCACAAGGACTGCATTGTTACAAAAAATAAAGTATAAGGGTTTATTTTACAAGAAAAAAAGAATAAAGACTAAACGTGTACATTTCAAAAAGTATCTTACCCTATCAAGTCATCATCCCTTATTTTTAAGGGTTAATGTCATAAAAATCATTAAGTTTTCAGGGTTTTGTCCAAAGTTGAAATTTATGTTCGTTTTTACCCAAACATTTTCGAAAAAATGTTTGGTTTTACCCTTTTACGGGTGATAACAGGTTTTCCAAGTTACTATTATATTAAATTCGCAAAAAAACCCTTAAGTTTACCATTTTTTTTTGCGTTTTTACCCTTAAGTTTATAATTTTTTTTACACTTTTACCCTAAGTATATTTTTTTCATTATATATATATATATATATATATATATATATATATATATATATATATATATATATATATATATATATATATATATGGTTTTTCTGCTTGAATACGTATAATATGAAAACAAAAATACATAGGGTAAAAGTATAAAAGAAATTATAAACTTAAGGGTAAAAACATAAATAAAAAAAATAAAAAATAAAAAATAAAAAAAAAAACTTTAAACTTAAGTGTTTTTTTGCAAAGTTAATATAATAGTAACTTGTTATCACGGGTAAAAGGATAAAACCCAACATTTTTTGGAAAATGTTAGGTAAAAACGAACATAAAATTCAACTTTGGGCAAAACCGACAAAACCCTAAAAATTTGAGAGTTTATATGACATTAACCCTATTTTTAACAACGATTTTATATTATTTATTCATAATAGTAAACGAAGTTGCATTTCGTTCGTTCACTAATCAATAAAATAGTGTAAATGCATTTTTATTGCATAAAGAAATTTATAAATATATTGTTAGTGTGTAAGGAAATATAGTTATATTGTGATTATGAGTTGCATATTCTCTTTTGGAAAAACTATTTATCCATATAGCACAGAAACAACGCCCATAGAAAACGATGCAAACACAAGAATCTCATTTGACAATGATGAAAACGGCAACTCTGCCTATCACAATAAGTGTTCAAAAACTCAAACTACTCTCTGCTACAACAGAGCTGGAAGATCTACTACATCACAAACAGCTCACCATTAAATGGTGTTTATTTTGGAAGATGGAATTGTAGCTGTTTGGAAAATTCTCACAAATAGTATGAGCATTTATAGCACATGACTATAGACCAGAGATATCTTTAAGTGATTATCTATGAAAGACAAGAGTATGCAAGAGCCTTCTCCTCTGTCAACTCTTCAGCTGTCAAGTCTAGCTTCTTCCTTGAGAACTCATCAATCGAAAGACCTGATTTAAAACAACAAATATTCAATGTGAAAAATGCAACTTTTATATTATTTGAATAGCAAAAAACATTTTTAAAAATAATAATGGAAAATTTTTTTACCTTGAACTATGGTCCATTCACCGTTACGGCAAGTAACTGGGAAGGAGTAAATAAGTCCAGCTGGAACATTGTATGAGCCATCAGAGTACACACCCATTGAAACCCAAGTTCCCTACAATTTACATAAAAAAATCAGAATAAAAAAAATAAAATAAAGATAGGCATGTTTATTTTGAGTAGTTTAATTACATTTTCCATCCTTCTAGTATCGTGGTTTTTTTTATTTCTGGTCCAAAAACAAATATTGTTTTTTCTTATTTGATAACACATGGATGATGGATTGAAATAGCAAAAGAAAGAAATCTCTTTGGACCAGATCGGAAAAACCAGTATACCACAGGGACTAAAAGTGTAATTTTGATATAGATATAAGATAAGAAGAGTATATACCTCAGGAGTTCCACAGACCCAATCACGAATGTGGTCACAAGCAGAACTTGCAGCAGAGAGTGCACTTGAGAGCTTCCTAGCCTTGATGATTGCAGCCCCACGTTGTTGCACAGTGCTAATGAATCCAGATTTCAACCTATAAAAAAATAAACAATTATATTTATAAGTATCCACAAAAGAATTCAAATAGGCTATACAAGGGAAATTCTTGATGATGAAGTTGAGAAGGGCATTCATGTCTTTTGAACAAACAATAGATCAATTGAGTCTCTGTCACACTTTCTTGAGTGGGACAAAGAACTACAATATTTGTCATATTGTATCGAGAAACTTTCTAGGGCTATTTTTAATGATGGGAGTGAGGGTATTTTTGTCTTTTGGACAGACAAAAATCTTATGTTATCCACTGCTTTAGGTGGAACAAAAAACTATGATTTTCATCCAGTTGACACAATTGAATAAAGATTTCTAGGGCTATTATTGAGAAGGGCATTCACGTCTTTTGCACAGACGAAATATCAACGTGTCTCACTCCTACCTTGTCCACCTCTTTGGTGAGACAAAAAAAAATACGACTTTTTTGTCTATTGATAACAAACTTTCTAGGGCAATGATATGGTGAGAAGGGCATTCTCGTCTTTTTCAAAAAACAAGAGATCAACAAGGAGTACCTATCTCACCTTCTCCACCTTTTTCGAAAATAAACCAAAAATTACAATTTTGTCTCATTCACTAGACAACCTTTCGAAGTCTATTTTCAAAGATAAGGTTGAGAAGGGCATTTACGTCTTTTCACAGATAAATTTTCATCTCAAGTGCAATTTTTGGAAGTAAAAGTTTAATGGAAGGTTGCATACCATTCATCATCCTTAATGAGCTCTGGAACAGACTTGTCACCAACAGTGGCATGAGTGACATCAGGGTACTGAGTGGAGGAATGGTTACCCCAAATAATTACATTTTTGACCTCGGATACTTGGACACCAAGTTTCTCTGAGATTTGTCCAAGAGCCCTGTTGTGGTCTAGCCTTGTTAAACAAGTAATGTTTTTCTCAGGGATTGATGGAGCAAATTCCTTCAAGATCAATGCATTGGTGTTTGCTGGATTAGCAACAACCAAAACCTGAAAATATGACAATAAACACAAAATTATTAGCATTCTGAATTATATAAACTCAAAGCTTCAAATGGTGTAACAGAATAGCATATTTGGTGTTAAATATTCAGGTGTACAATTTGGTCCTTCAAGTTTGAGTTTATACAATTCTAGCTAATTTAATTGTATGGTTACATTACATTTTGAATGTGATATGTGTTACTTGTAACATTATGTTATAATATTAAACTGATATTAGTTAATCGTATGTATTAAATTTAATCATTATGTTTTGTATTTATTTAAAAATTGAGATACTTTTTTATGATTTAGATGTAATATTTGCTACTTGTAAATTGTAATATTATGTTGTATATTAGATGCTTTCTAATTAGTCATACATATTAAATTGATGTAAAACAAATTTGTACAAGAACTAATAATTATGTTAGATACTTTTAAATTCTATAAGTAAGAAAAAAAGAATATAGTTGAAATACTCTTTTTGTGTAAAAAAAAATTGGTGTAATGGGTTCAAAATAAATCATTATTTGCACCAAATATTACACCATTTTGATGCAAAAAATGATATAGACTAGCCCAATTGTTAGCCCATTACTTAAGGCTTATAAAGGGCTAAGAATTCTCACTTTGTGTTCATGTGGTATGATTATTACAAAAAGACAAGATAAAGTGATCAACAACATCATCAGATAATATAATAAAAATAAAAAATAAAAATCACCTTGCAGTTTGCTGCAGCATGCTTCTCAAGAGCAGAAGCTTGTGACTTGTAGATTGAGACATTCTTAGACATGACATCTTTTCTTTCCATTCCTTCTTTCCTAGGAAATCCACCAACCATAACTGCTACATTCACACCAGTGCATGCCTCAACAGCATCAGTAGTGGCAACAACTCCTGATATAAGAAAAAGGGTTCACAATTTAGAAAGCATAAGAGTATAGAAAACAATGCAAAGCTATTAAAAGGAAAGACAATAAGAAGAATAATGTATGTGGAAGTAAATGAAGACCTTTAAGAAGGGGAAATGCAGCATCCACCAACTCCATTTTAACTCCATTTAAAGCCTCTGCTGCTGGTGGGATATCGAGCATGTGCAAGATCACGGGTTGATCTGCACCCAACATGATTCCTCTTGCAATCATGGGAACAAGAGCATATCCGATTTGTCCTGTGAAAAAATAGAGCTTAATCAATGTCTTGTTTCACACTAAAACACCTCCAATATAGTAATTAGGGGTTGTGTGTGAGAGATTAATCTATGTGATTGTAACACTTTATCATGTAGTAATCATCAAATCGTTTTTATAAAGTATTTTGGAGTTATCTGTATATATTCTTTTGTTCAGATTCTTCTATTATTTTCGATTGGAAACTTGTTAGGAATCCCTGAAACCATTTTCCCAACACAAACAAAGTTACATCATCTTCATGATATATGGATCTTTTATTCTTTCTCTCAAACATAAACCCAAAATCTCAAAATCATCTTGCATAATAAGCCTTCAAGCTTGGTTGGATTAGCAGACTAATATTAATGATACAGTTCCCAAAACTTATCCAACGAAAATTAAATAAACTCAGATAAAAAGAACGACCGATCACATGATCTGTAAAAAAGTTTAATAGTCATGCACTTTGTAAGATGCACCTAAACAACACGGATTTATGTTTATCGAGAAAAAACAACTACATCCATTTAAAATTTAGAGCATAAACCCCGTGATTTAAACTAAAAATTCAAAACAAAAAATAGACAGAACAGTTCCGTGATCCGATCGTCTTGAAATTTACTTACGACACCAACAAAACCCTAGTTCACCTTGATCTATAACACTCGAAAGAAAAAAACACATAACCCTATAGATTTAGTCAACTCAAGTCAAAATATGCCTAGTTAGCTCAGATCTAAGTTAACTCGAAGTCAAATTAGATCACTCACACTCTTATCTCTTCTTTGTTTGCACTTCAGCAAGTGATCAGTCACAAATAAGATAACGTTATAAGTAAAAGTGATCGGATCCGATCGGATAAATTCAATCAGTAAAAAGAGGATCTCAAAACGAAGTGATTAGAGATTTAGATCCATAGTCACTCTCGTTTCAACCCAAAAACATACATAGAAACTAAGATCGTACCTGCGGCACCAGTAACAAGAACACGAACTGGATCTTTGGCCATTGATGGAGATTTGAGTAGGAGATTTGAATTTTGCAGGGCGATGAAATCTATGAAAATGAGAAGCGGAAAAAACTTTGTGTTGATGGTGTGAGACTGTGGGCTGATATTTAAGGAGGAGACGATCAGATCATCGGATAGTGTTTCCCGAGAACAGTAGATTACGATGTCGTTTTGGATAAGATAACATGCTTTATTTGTTTGACATTTGGGCCACGTCAGGCCGGCTCATGGACCGCACACCTGGTGGCACAATAATGATTGTGGGCTTTCTTTAGGTATATTCGGTTGGCTGATTCCTATAAAATGAACAGGAATTAGAATTTAATTCCAATCATATTTTAGGGATTGGAATCATAAATGAGATGACTTTCATAAGGGAAAATCATTCCACAAAGAGAGGACGGATTAAAAATTTAAAATCCAATTTATATAGAAAAATGCAAATCGGCACATTACTTTTATTTATTTATAACATTATATATGAAAATTCTATTTCTTAAAAACAAATGTCCATCATCCATGCCGTCACAACTAGAGATGCAAACTGGGATGGATATTAGTATAGGTTGTTGTAACCGTCCCTGCACCCAAACTCCGATCCCACATCTCGACGCATTCGAGTAGAAAAATACCCGATAGATTCCATTTAGTAAAGAAAAAATCCAAAAAATTTTGTAAACTTGAAATATATATAAAGTATACACATATAATAATAATCATGTTAACTAAGACATTCAACAACTCATAATTCATTCTCATACATGAAATAAATAAAAAGATAAATCAAGTTTGTTAAAAAAACTAAAATAAAAACAACGATTCTTCATAAATTAAGTATCAAACCCATAAAGTTTGGACGTGCTTCATCATCTTTTATAACTTCAAACTTTATAAGATGTGTAGCTAGCAATATATATATATATATATATATATATATATATATATATATATATATATATATATATTATCATACCTGGTTTCTCATCTCATAGCCAATCATGTACACAAATTATGTATCCGGATGAATCCTATTACGATGAAGAGCGACATGTCTTCCACCAATACTAAAGGTTGATTCGTAAACAATTGTGGACATTAGTATAGCAAAAACATCTCTAACAACTTTGTTGCAAAGTATGATATTTAATACCATTAGCCTTCCACCATGTTAATATATCAAAATATTTGGTCATTGGCAAAAAAAATATCCTCTAAATAATAATCTAATCTAGATTTGTAAGTATCAACAATTAAAGTGGTACTCATAAATAAATCGAAACCAACCAAATGTGAAAAGTCTTTATGAGTAAAAATCATTATTAAATGATATTTGCTAATAACATATGATCATATATGGTTACACCTTAAAACAAGTAAACACTAATTGATAATTTATAAAGTAATATAATAATGAATAAATATAATCAACACTTGTATTTAATTATAAATTATTGTTTCTATAAAATAATAATTAAAGAAATGTAACATCCGGATTCTCAGGTATCTCATTTTAAGTATTTATATTGAATATTAGAGAGGGACTCGGCGAGTAGGCGCTCAGACTCGCTGAGTGGGACCTCGCATGTGTTGGTCTGATTTAATGGAGGACTCGGCGAGTCCACACTTGTGACATCCCCAAAATCTCGGCCAGAAAAGACCGATTTTCATTTATGCTTTTAAATAATTTCAGAGTAAATCCTTTTGATTTGAAAGAGTTGCGAAATTTGTTCCCAAAACAAAACATGATAAAATAATATTTATCAAAGCATTTCATCAAGAGATGCATTTCATTATATAATCAAAACTCGGGATGTCATGTTCCAATACAGACCATAAAGCATAAACGATAAACATTACAAGTCATTCAACAAATATATACATATACAGACTTGTAAACAAAACAACAAGATGATCCATCCATCTTACGCCCTTGTGCCACTTCCTGTAATACAAATAAAACTGAGTGGGTCAGGCTTGGGAGCTTGGTGAGCATATAGGGTTTTCAACCCACAATAATTAAGTTATATTTAATTTCACCAACCAATCACTATCCCGATTATCCATTCCCGTTATCCTCACTTTACGTCCCTAAAACAACTATCTCAAGGGACCTAATCTAGGATTTTCATCGGGACGGACATCACTGCGAAGGGGTTTCCTCAACAATAGATATCCTAAAGGCAACCATGAGGGGGATAGAGTACACCGGTGAACACATCGTTCACAACACCTACAGGTTATGAACCTGCTAGCGTTCCACAGGACTGTCTAGAAAGAGTCCGTAGTCGTTATCCATACTCCGCTGAATAACTAGATCAACAACAAAAACAACATCGAGGCCTCTCATCTGTTTATTACACACCAACTATCTACCTATGTTCTACCCAACATATTAGTAGATAAAAATATACATTTGTATACATAGTTTAAAGAAAACCTGTATAGCATGCTTGAATCAACACATATATCACATAACAGACGAGGCACACACACACATAACACATATCTCATAAAGAAATAAGCAGATCTATAAGATAGAAGAGAGTGAATACTCATTCACACATAACACAACCAAATATATACACATAGCACGTATTTTTTATATATAATACTTCGTATTATTGTATTTGGAAGAAATAACTACACACTCACTTGATCAGAAGACGATCCGACAGCACTACGGCTTATAGAAGTAGTATTCCTCAGCAGATCTAGAAGATCTCCTCGAAAATCGAACTTCTCGCGGGCAGAGCTTCGACTCGGGAACCGCGCTTATCGGGATCTTCGGGGTCTCGGGACTTGCCTCGGGGCTAGAGTATGATATCGGGGCTTCGGGATAGCTTCGGCACGAAAAACGATGCAAAAGACTAGAGAGAAGAGAAGAAAATGAACAACAAAGAAGGCTGTCTTCGGATCCTTTATATAGAGGCTGGAACCTCGGAGTACGCGGGGCGTACAGGCGTACGCAGCGCGTACGCGTCCGAAATCGTCATTGCATGCGTCATCCGAAGTGTCGACACTATCGGAGTTACGCGATAGCGTAACCTCGTACGCGGGGCGTACTCTGGATTACACCGGTGACTCGGCTTCGGATAATGCCTCCGATTTTGAATTAAATAAAAATATAAAATGATTAATAAACTTCGGAAATTCATAACTTCTTCATACGAACTCCGTTTTCGACGTTCTTTATATCCACGGAAAGGTGAGACCACGCTCTACGACTTTCGTTTAGACTCCGTCGGCTAATTTTGACTTTATTTTTATTAATTATTTTTAATAGGCCGCGACAGAAACTTTCGTTATAAATTCATAACTTCTTCGTTTGATGTCCGTTCTCGCCTAACTTTTTATTGCTTCGATACCAACAATGAGATCTTCGATTCTCATTTAGATTGCTTCGGCTAACAACCACTCGATCTTAATTCGAGTATTTCAGGCTGTATACCGCTAAGCCGGAACTTCGATAAATCATAACTTCCTCATACGAAGTCAGATTTGGGCGTTCTATATATATTCGGAAACCTCGTTTCGACTACTACAACATTAACCAAAGATATTAAGTTTATTTTACACTTAAATTTTGACGCTTATTTTTATTCTTAATTAATCAGACCACATAATTAAGCAATTAAGCACAAAACACATAATACTCAAATAATACATTCTTATTATTTCAAAACTGGTTACAAAGGTTAACCTAGACTATTATATTGCTAAATATGGAAAGCCCGGAAACACAGGCGTTACAACACTGTTTAATGAAACCCTAATTTCTCGGGTTTGGGTCCTATTTAAGGACCTTTATAGCCACCATTTGCGGCTACCAGACCATTGAGAGAAACCCTTATAGTTCCTGAGCATTTGTGAGAGAGAATAAGTCATTATTGGACCTATCTGGGTTTGTTTTGCAAGAAGAAGTTGATTCCAGCTTAGAGGAGGCCAAGGAGGTTGCTTATTTGTGGATTGCAAGCAAAGGACATCATTCTTGAGGTAGCATATCGATCATTTTTCTGTTTTGTTAAAGAATCCATGGATCTAGGGTTTTCTATACCCTTTATTGAGTTGATTTGTTGGGAATATGGTCCCTTATCGTGTTTACACATCAGATCTGGATCCATAGTGGTCCAGAGAACCTATTCCATCTTGCTTTATGAGGAGTTATGGAAGAAATGGACTTAGGATGTTGTATTTGGGGCTAAATCATCAAGTAGTGTCATTTGGACGTTGCATGAGCATCAAGTTCGAACCTTTACGTGATTATTGAGCTTGGGAAGATTAGATCTATGGATTAGAGGAACAGATCTGACCTCAGAAGGTCATTTGAGTGTGAGCATGGAACGAACTCGCCGAGTCCATAAGCGGACTCGACGAGTCGAGTCGGGGTTGCCCCTCGATTCGTGTCAGGTGTAACTTGTTGAGTGAAAGAAATACTCGACGAGCCAAGAGAGTCTGAAAGGATTCAGAGGACCTGCATGGACTCGCCGAGTCACCTTTGTGCACTCGACGAGTCGGGTCAAAGTTGACTGTTGACTTTCGTTGACTTTAGGATTCTGGTCAAGACTGATACAGGAGAGTTCAAGGAAGGGTAAAATGGCCTTCTACCCAGTCTGTATAAATGAGATCATGGGGGAGTATTGACCAGGAGTGTTATTTGAATAATAGGAGGAGGCTAGGTCGGGACGTTGAGCACGAGAGTTTATCCGACTTCATTGAGGTCAGTCTTCTCATTATGCCTTACCTGATGGGGTGATTATATGTGACCGGAAGGTCTTATGTGTATGATAAAAATGTGATGCATGTCGTATATGTAATATGTTATGATATAAATATGATGATATGGGCCAGAAGGTCAATAGAGCATGGACCGGAAGGTCAGCTGAGTTATGGGATGGAAATCCCCTGAGACACCTGGATCGAAAGATCCCATGGAGCTATGGCCTGGAAAGGCGTATGTGTTGACATGGTATTTTTGGGAACTCACTAAGCATTATTGCTTACTGTTTGCGTGTTATGTGTTTCAGGTACCAGTGATGACCGCGGGAAGGCACCGGCATGATTAGTACACACTTATGGTGGAGATGTTTTGAGATTCTGGGGATTTTGATTTGCACTTATGTTATGTAAAAACAATTGATACATGTTTTTGAGAATTGTGATTGGAGTATTTTTATTAAATTAAAATGAAAAATTGTTTTGAAATTTCACGGTGTTACAAGTTGGTATCAGAGCCTTGGTTTAAGGGATTCGGATTCACCTTCGGGTGTATTTGAACTCAAACTGAGGATTTGAGAAACATTTCAAAAAAAAGAAAAAAAGAAAAACAATTTTTCCAAAAAGTAAAAGAGTTGGAGGAAAGCAGAAAGAAGCAGTGTGTACGATCAGCCAGCGCCCGAACGGTGATTTCCCAAAATACCCTTACATTATGTGTTATGAGATATGATATGATATGTTATGCATGCTAGAGTAGGCTAGGTATTCATGTTAGGACTAGAGTGGCCTAATTTGTGATGCCTTAGCCTAGGAGATTTCTGCTGCTAAGAGGTGCTTGAGAGCGAGTAGGTAGCAATGAGGAGCTTATGAGAGGCTTACCGAAGGGTAGCATATGCTAGCGAGATGTAGTGTATTTGTGAGCTGGAATCCTAGGGAGGAGGACTTGGGGTGAATGTTGATGCGGTGTGGGCGGTAGTATTGGGCCTGTACTACCAAAGACACCGGATCAGTGCGCATCCCAAGTAAGAATCCTTAGGGTACTAGGGAGCAAGTAGGGTTGAGTTATCGAGTGCGAGTATACTCAAGCGAGTCTCTGATATCTTTATGTTGTATTTCAGAGGCATCATGGTTGGGACACGCCACAGACCGGGGACTAGCGAGGGGGTGCAAGCGATGAGGAGCTCCGCCAGATAATTCATGACGAGGTGGTTGCGGCCATCCGGGCCGAGATACCAGAGATGTTCGAGTCTATCAAGACCATGCTAATTGAGACTTTTGATGAGCGGTATGCCGCTCTTACTGATGCTGCTGTTGTCGCGGCCACCGCAGTCGTCGTTGCTGCTAGGCCACAGGGGGGTGACTCATTGCTGTATCGGGAGTTCAGCAACACAAAGCCACCAGAGTTTGATGGGACATAGGATCTGATTGCTGCGATGAGATGGATATCTGATATTGAGGGATGCTTCTACACATGTTTTTGTCCAGAGCATCTGAGGGTTTGGTTTGCACTGAACCAGCTTCGCTTGGGAGCGAAGGACTGGTGGAAATTTGTGACGACGCATCTTACTTCTGCGGAGATCTCAGCGGTGACTTGGGAGAGGTTCACCAATATGTTCAGAGACAAGTAGGTTCCCCCGACGGAAAGGGAACGGTTGGACCAGGAGTTCTTGACCCTCAAGCAGGGTACTGAGTCAGTGACTGTGATCACTAGGAAGTTTCATGAGAGGGCAATGTTCTACCCTGAGCACGTGTCATCTGAGCAGGCGCGCATGAGCCGATATCTGAGCATTTTGAGGAAGGATATTCGGGAGTTCGTATCGAACTCGACATACCGGACATTTGTTGGGCTTCAGGCAAATGCCCGGAAGAGGGAGATTGAGTTGGAGACTCATGCCAGGGAGGAGGCCGAGTCTCAGGGGTTGGATAGGCGGATGACACAGTCTCAGCCGATAGCCAAGCGGGAAAAGCCTGCCGATTCGAGATCTGGAGGCCAGAAGGGCCGCACTTGCGGAAAGTACGGCAAGGGACACGATGGAGTTTGTCAGTCTGGTGCTTGCTACAAATGTGGCAAGGAGGGGCATATAGCCAAGGACTGCCCCAAGGGATTCATGGTTTGCTTTCATTGCAACCAGACGGGCCATCGGAAGGCCAAGTGTCCGCAACTGTGGGGGACAGCACAGGAAGCATAGCAGGGATCTGCCCCCGCCGCCGTGCGTGCTACTGAGGTTTGGCCGGTGAAGGCCGAGGCACCGAAGGCTCGCGGGAGAACCTTCCAATTGACAGCAGAGGAGGTCCGCGCAGCGCCCGACGTCGTGCTTGGTATGTATTTTGTTACTATTTATTTGTGATGAGATCTTGTGTTTATATTATGATATGCGTAGGTACTTTCCTTATGAATTTTGTACCTGCTTTGGTGTTGTTTGACTCAGGTGCGAGTCGGTCATTTATTTCATTAGCGTTCAGTAGACACATCAGTATCCAACGAGAGGTGATGAGTCGACCTATACGAGTTTCTATAGCTAACGAGCGAGCAGTGTATGCCACGGACGTAATTCGAGGGTGTGTGCTTGAGATTTTCGGCGTTGGGTTTTCGATAGATCTGGTCCCGATTGCGATGAGGGACGTATGTGTCATCGTGGGCATGGATTGGGTTGAGCCGATTTGGGGCTATGATAGACTGCGAGCAGCAGTTGGTGACGATTCGAGATCCTAGTGGGGGAGTGCTGACAGTCTATGGCGAGGGAACTCGAAGTGGGCTAGCGTTCTGTTCAACTGCCAGAGCAAGGCAGAGTTTGCAGCAGGGTTGTAAGGGGTTCGTAGCTTATGTAATGGATACCCGGGAGGCTGCGGGAACGCCAAGTTCAGTTGATGATGTTCCGATAGTGCGTGAGTTCCCGGATGTATTTCCTGAGGAGTTGCCGGGTGTGCCTCCTGAGAGACAGGTGGAGTTTCGCATTGATTTGGTTCCGGAGGCTGCACCTATCGCTAAGTCGCCTTATCACCTTGCAACGCCATAGATGCAGGAGTTATCCTCACAGCTTCAGGAGCTGTTGGGGAAAGGGTTTATTCGACCGAGAAGCTCGCCTTGGGGAGCGCCGATCCTTTTTGTCAAGAAAAAGGATGGTTCGCACCGGATGTGCATTGATTATCGGGAATTGAACAAGTTAACGGTAAAGAACCATTATCCATTTCCGAGGATTGATGATTTGTTCGATCAACTTCAGGGGGCATCTTGGTTTACCAAGATAGACTTGAGGTCTGGATATCACCAGATGAGGATGCGTGATGAGGATATCTCGAAGATGGCGTTCAGGATGCGATATAGGCACTATGAGTTTGTGGTGATGCCTTTTGGGCTCACCAATGCACCAGCAGCGTTCATGGATCTCATAAACAGAGTATGCCGGCCGATGTTGGATCACTCGGTAATCGTGTTTATTGATGATATTTTAGTGTATTCTAAATCCCGAGAACATCATGAGGAGCATTTGAGGGAGATCCTCAGGGTATTGAGGTCGGATAGGCTTTATGCCAAATTCTCTAAGTGTGATTTTGGTTATGAGAGGTCCAATTCTTGGGGCATCTTGTTAATCAAAATGGGATATTGGTCGACCCGGCCAAGATTAAGGCGGTGATGAGTTGGGAAGTGTCGAAGTCCGCCATGGAGATCAGGAGTTTTCTGGGGTTGGCCAGGTTATTATCGGAGATTCATTCAGGAATTCTCCAAGATTGTAGTGCCACTCACTAGGTTGACCCGGAAGGGTGTTGCTTTTTCATGGGGTCCGAACCAGCAGACCTTGTTTGAGACTCTTCGCCGGAATTTGTGTGAATCCCCTGTGTTATCCCTTCCATAGGGAATTGAGGATTTTGTGGTATAGTGCGATGCATCGATATCAGGGTTGGGTGCAGTGCTTATGAAGAGGAGACATGTGATAGCATATGCGTCGAGGCAGCTGAAGCCTCATGAGGCTAGGTCTCCCACTCACGATCTGGAGTTGGGAGCGGTAGTGTTCTCCCTCAAGATCTGGCACCACTATTTGTACAGGGTTCGGTGTACCATTTACACGGACCACAAGAGTTTGAAGTATTTGATGGATCAACCCAACCTAAACATGCGACAGAGGAGATGGTTGGATGTGGTGAAGGATTACGATTGTGAGATCCTGTACCACCCGGGCAAGGCGAATGTGGTAGTCGATGCCCTGAGTCGGAGGGCAGAGAGTGTTCCGATACAAGGTATGTGTAAGAGAATGACCGTGATGACTCTGGTGTTAGATACCATTCGTGAGGCCCAGGCAGAGGCTGTGAAACCGGAGAACCGCAAGAAGGAGCGAGTGATTAGGCAGGTATCTGAGTTTGTGATTGATAGCCGAGGGCTTATGACTTTTCATGGTCGGATCTGGGTGCCATTTATTGGCGGCGCACACAGTGTTTTGATGGAGGAGGCGCATAGATCGAGATTCTCGATCCATCCCGGGGCCTCTAAAATGTATTTGGAATTGAAGAGAGACTATTGGTGGCCTTGCATGAAGAGAGATGTCGCGTGGGTTGTAGAGAGGTGCTTGACCTGTCGTCAGGTTAAGGCTGAGCACCAGCGTCCGCATGGAAAGTTGCAGCCACTTGAGGTTCCCCAGTGGAAGTGGGAACATATTTCTATGGATTTCATCACCAAACTGCCAAGAACCCCAAGGGGTGTTGATGCAATTTGGGTGATTGTGGATCGATTGACGAAAAGTGCTCACTTCCTTTCTATCAGTGAGAGTTCTTCCACAAAGAAGTTGGCAAAAATATATGTGAAGGAGGTGGTGTCTCGGTATGGGGTGCCGATTTTGATTGTGTCAGATCGAGATATATGTTTTACTTCCAGGTTCTGGAAGAAGTTTCATGAGGAGTTGGGTACGATGTTGTATTTCAGCACTGCGTATCACCCTCAGACCGACGGTCAAAGTGAGCAGACTATCCAGACACTCGAGTACATGCTTCGGGCATGTGTATTAGACTTCGGAGGAAGTTGGGACGCGTATCTGCCTTTGGCAGAGTGTTCCTATAACAACAACCACCATTCGAGCATCGGTATGCCTCCCTTCGAGCTGTTGTATGGAAGGAGGTGTCGGACCCCCATTTTTTGGGGAGAGGTAGGACATTGGGTGATGGGTACTACAGAGATAGTACTCTAGACGACTGAGCAGATTCAGCAGGTCAGGCAGAGGTTGCTGACGGCCCAAAGTCGCCAGAAGAGTTACGCTGATAGGCGTCGCTCAGAGCTCGCGTTTCAGGTTGATGATTTCGTTCTCCTGAAGGTATCACCTTGGAAAGGTGTGATTCGATTCAGGAAGAGAGGCAATTTGGGACCTCGATATATCGGTCCATTCGGGGTGACAGCTAGGGTAGGGAGAGTAGCGTATCGTTTGGAGCTACCTGCCGATCTGGGTCAGATTCATAATACCTTCCACGTGTCTCAGTTGAGGAAGTGTATTGCCGATGAGTCAGCAGTGGTTCCATTGGAGGACATTCAGGTGGATGCAAGCCTGAACTATGTTGAGAGGCCGATCGCAATCTGAGATAGGAGAATCAAGGTTCTGAGGAACAAGGAGGTGTCCCTGGTTCAGGTTCAGTGGCAACATCGGAAGGGGTCCAAGCCGACTTGGGAGCCGGAGTCAGTGATGCGGGAGCAGTATCCAGAATTGTTTGTAGAGCGAGACTTCGAGGGCGAAGTCTGATTCTAGTGGTGGGGAATTGTAACATCCGGATTCTCATGTATCTTATTTTAAGTATTTATATTGAATATTAGAGAGGGACTTGGCGAGTAGGCGCTCAGACTCGTAGAGTGGGACCGCACATGTGTTGGTCTGATTTAATGGAGGACTCGGCGAGTCCATACGTGGACTCGGCAAGTCCACGCTGTTTAATGAAACCCTAATTTCTCGGGTTTGGTGCCTATTTAAGGAACCTTATAGCCACCATTTGCGGCTACCAGTTCATTGAGAGAAACCCTTATAGTGCCTGAGCGTTTGTGAGAGAGAAGAAGCCATTATTAGACCTATGTGGGTTTGTTTTGCAAGAAGAAGTTGATTCCAGCTTAGAGGATGCCATGGAGGTTGCTTATCTGTGTATTGCAAGCAAAGGACATCAGTCTTGAGGTAGCATATCGATCCTTTTTTTTTTGTTTTGTTACAGAATCCATGGATCTAGGGTTTTCTATACCCTTTATTGAGTTGATTTGTTGGGAATATGGTCCCTTATCGTGTTTAGACATCAGATCTGGATCCATAGTTGTCCAGAGAACCTATTCCATATTGCTTTATGAGGAGTTATGGAAGAAATGGACTTAGGATGTTGTATTTGGGGCTAAATCATCAAGTAGTGTCATTTGGACGTTGCATGAGCATCAAGTTCGAACCTTTACGTGATTATTGAGCTTGGGAAGATTAGATCTATGGATTAGAGGAACAGATCTGACCTCAGAAGGTCATTTGAGTGTGACCATGGAACGAACTCGCCGAGTCCATAAGCGGACTCGACGAGTCGAGTCGGGGTTGCCCCTCGATTCGTGTCAGGTGTAACTTGTTGAGTGAAAGAAAGACTCGACGAGCCAAGAGAGTCTGAAAGGATTCAGAGGACCTGCATGGACTCGCCGAGTCACCTTTGTGCACTCGACGAGTCGGGTCAAAGTTGACTGTTGACTTTCATTGACTTTAGGATTCTGGTCAAGACTGATACAGGAGAGTTCAAGGAAGGGTAAAATGGCCTTCTACCCAGTCTGTATAAATGAGATCATGGGGGAGTATTGACCAGGAGTGTTATTTGAATAATAGGAGGAGGCTAGGTCGGGACGTTGAGCACGAGAGTTTATCCGACTTCATTGAGGTCAGTCTTCTCATTATGCCTTACCTGATGGGGTGATTATATGTGACCAGAAGGTCTTATGTGTATGATAAAAATGTGATGCATGTCGTATATGTAATTATGATATGAATACGATGATATGGACCGGAAGGTCAACAAAGCATGGACCGCAAGGTCAACAGAGTTATGGGATGGAAATCCTCTGAGACACCTGGATCGGAAGATCCCATGGAGCTATGGCCTGGAAAGGCGTATGTGTTGTACGTGGTATTTTGGGGAACTCACTAAGCATTATTGCTTACTGTTTGCGTGTTATGTGTTTTAGGTACCAGTGATGATCGCGGGAAGGCGCCGGCATGATCAGTACACACTTATGGTGGAGATGTTTTGAGATTCTGTGGATTTTGATTTGCACTTATGTTGTGTAAAAACAATTTATACATGTTTTTGAGAATTGTGATTGGAGTATTTTTATTAAATTAAAATGAAAAATTGTTTTGAAATTTCACGGTGTTATAAGAAAACAAAATGTGCCAACTGGTAAATTTTCGGTCAAACAAGGTCTAAAAGGTATCTGTGTATAAATGAAGCCACATCGTAACCTTGTTGTAATAAATCATTCAAAGTCAAAAGGCATCATTTGTGTGTGTGTGTGTGTGTGTATATATATATATATATATATATATATATATATATATATATATATATATATATACTTTGAAAACCATGTTCGTAATGAACCTTTGAAAGTCAACAAGTTAGAGCAAAAATGAGAGAACCTCTATCTAAGACTACATCATATTACTCCAAAACATGCTACATACATATTCATAAACAATATTTTACATTGATAGTTTAATTATAAAGTCCGGATACAAACCGACTAAGTTTTGGTATATTACATAACTAACCAGGAAATTATAATTTTATACATACACGATCACTAAATACAAAAATAATATTATTAACTATTCTAAATCTTCCAACAGTATGTGTCTATACTGGATCCTTATTTATTGGATCCTTATTACCTGCAATAGTTAAACATTGAGTGGGATAAGCGGTGACGCTTAGTGAGTTCAATAAAAGTTACAATATAACGTTATGTCATATACATATCAATACGACAGAAGCAAAGTGGGACAAGGAACAACAAAGGCATATGTATATCATATAACATGCTTTCCATATCTATCAATAATCTGATTCAGTGATTTACAATCAATGAGACATTACAATTTTAACTTGATATACATCAATAAAACTTCATCCCACATGGCACAGAAATACAATTTCAGATTATCATTTTGCTAGAATATACAGGCTTTCAGCCCTACATAACCCTATGCCAATACCAGAAGTTATACGAGTCATGATCTACATGACCAGAGACACAAAGGCAATACCAGAAGTTATACGAGTCATGCTCTACATGGCCAAAGGCATAAATCCGATACCAGAATAATATGAGACATACTCTACATGGTCAAAGGCTCAAAGCCAATACCAGACGTCATACAAGTCATGCCCTACCATATCAACAGTATAAAACCAGAATAACTAAGGAAAGCACATTGAACATATAACACATAACATACAATTGTCCCTATATTGAACTCACCGTGAAATAAGCGGATGTTAAAATAGTAATTTGGGCAGCACTTCATTTCTATAATTAACTTTTTTCGATGAAAACTGGAAGCTTTATTGAAAACTGGGCCTTAGGAGTGTTGAGCTTCAAACCGAAAAGATAAATTTCTCGGGGTCTTCGGGCACTTCAGGACGTTTTTTTCAGGTGTTCGGTATCATCGCGGGGCTTCGGGGTTTGTAAAATAGCTTAAAAGAGGTGTAAGGTGTAAAAAGTGTGAAATTTCCAACCAAAACCGGGAGGGTTCGCACCTCCCTTTATGTAGGCGAAGCGTCGAATCCGAAGGGGGAAGGGAGAAGGGCACACGGCAACAGCAAGGGCGAGGGGGAGGGGCACATGGCTCGCATGCGAGGGGCCAGGTGTCGGATCTTGGGCTCACCACCGAAGCAACATGCGTCAGCAGCTGGTTGGTTCGCGCTTCAGACTCGAGAAGAATGCGATGCTCGTCGGACACGGGGCACCTGCGAGGAGCGGGTGACGTGGCTGGAGTTTGGCCGTGTGTATGCGAAATTTCTTGGATATTGTGCCAAAATCTTCAAAAATTCATAACTTTCACATACGAGCTCCGTTTTCGACGTTCTTTATATGCACACAAAGGTGAGATTAAACTCTACAACTTTCTTTTAGACTCTGTTGGCTAATTTTGACCTTATTTTTAATATTACTATTTTTAACAAACCGGGGGAGGAAATTCCGTTAAAAATTCATAACTTCTTCATCCAACGTCCGTTTTCATCTGTCTTTTTACCGTTGTACTACTATTGACGAGACCTTCGATTCTCGTTTAGGTTGTGTCGTCTAAAAAATCACTCGATCTTTATTTCAAATATTTAGTTGTATACTGCTATACCGAAACTTAGAAAAATCATAACTTCTTCATACGAAGTAAGATTTTGACGTTCTTTTTATGAAAATTCTCGGTTTAACGAATACGACAACTTTCATTTAGATCACTAAAGCTAAAAAGTAGTCTATTGAAAACTCACTTTTTACGCTAAATAGTGTTTTGCCGGTTTTGTTGCGAAACTTCGATTGATCATAACTTCTTCGTTATAACTCAGATTTCAATGAGGTTTTCGCTTAAATGTTTCTAACGGGACAATCTACAGCTTTCAATAACATTATTTTTATTTATTTCCAACTTTATATTTTCGTTAATTTCAATAGTTGACTTTTGATCGGAATCTCATAAGACTTCCAATACTTTCCAAATGATTCTAAACATAGTTTTACTTCAATTCTTCATAAAAATATCTTGTTAGAACTCAACACTCAAAATCATATATTAAATAATATTTATTTTTAAACAAAACACGATAACTGAACATGTATGTTACAAATAATCATAAAATAATCCATGGTATAGAGTTTTCGGCCTAAGACCACAATAATCTAGTGATTTCGTTTTGCATTGGGACCGAAATCACAAGTGATCTCGGTTGAAACATAGACCGAAATCACATGAAATGTATATGTGTATAAATGAAGCCACATCGTAACCTTGTTGTAATAAATCATTGAAAGCCAAAAGGCATCATAGGTATAAGTATATATATATATATATATATATATATATATATATATATATATATATATATATATATATATATATATACACACACACACACACACATATATATATATATATATACACTTTGAAAACCATGTTCGTAATGAACCTTTGAAAGTCAACAAGTTAGAACAAAAATCATAAAATAATCCATGCTATAAAGTTTTCGGCCTAGGACCACAATAATCTAGTGATTTCGGTTTGCATTGGGACCGAAATCACAAGTGATCTCGGTTGAAACATAGGCCGAAATCACATGTGATTTCGGTTTCGGTTAATGCATGGACCGAAATCACATATGATTTTGGGTGATTTCTATGGGGATTTCAGTGGGAAAGAGGATAAGGAAGTGTTGACTTTTGTGACTTGATAGACACATCCGTTTCCCATAAGATTTAATATCCAACATATAACGATGCTATTATTCCCCAAATATCCAAGTAAACATCATTTCGCCCTTAACCCTCTTTATATATGGACGAGATCCACCCCACAAACCCCTACTTTTTCCATAATACTTTCTGTTACTTCATTTTCTCTCAAAGAACCAAGTCCTAATCCTCCTAGTTCAAATTCTCCAAGCTTGTTTTTAGAATTTTGGTAATATTTTCTTGTTAATATAGTGTTTTCCCACTAGCTTTGACATGTACCCAGAAATAAGATGGACTTCTAGAAATCAATACTTGTTGACTTTCTTACCAAAGTTGAGATTTTTGATACAAGATGATTCGATAATACTTTATCTAGGCTTCTCAAACCCATACACTTTTCCTTAGATAACTCACATGTGTATCTAAACAATTTCAGAACTTGCAGTAATAAGTCTCGAATGTTTAGACCTTTTGTCATTTCTCATAATTTGAACTATGAAGAGGGATGTCATAATCATAATCAAATTTGAGAATGCAAATATCACAAATGCTATCTCCTTAAAATCTACTTAGTGAAAGCGTTTCCTCACATTCATTTTCATGAATTAGAGAGAAACCTTATGACACTTAGATTTTATGGTGTATGTGTTCCTATCCATGTGAATTTGTCATAACCATAATCACAAGACAATGTTAGTGACAAATCCAAACATGGACTGCACTTGTTCAATCTTAATTTCTTGCCACCTGGCAGCTCAAGGGCCTACCATTGCTTCCAAGTTGTTAAGAAAACAATTGAACACTCATATAACTCACATGCATAGTCAAATTTAATTGGAATGGGCATAGAAACAAGAATATGTTAACACGATAGGCAATGTTGCAGAACTCGTTACTCGGTACATGTTCGGCTGATTACCGAGTAGCGAGTACCCGGGAGTACTCGGGGGGTACTTAGATTCGGTAATTCATTTAGAAATACTTTTAGGGAAATTATATATGTCAAAATCATATGTTTATTGAAATATATAACAAACTTAAATACATGTGAATACACTAAAGCTAAAAAACACATAATGGTCTCACTTCGTGAATAACTACTGAAAATTTAAGATATATATGTAATAATAATCACATGTATGTTTTAAATAATAAATCATTAAGTATATTATACATATTAATCACCAAGTTGACCGTGTTTTACAACACTACTCAGTTCAGTAAAGGGGCCGATCGAGGATTACTCAAGATTCTATAACTCACATCGGTAAGGTGCCAAGTAGCGAGTAATCGGCTAATTCGGCGAGTTTTACAACACTGAAGATAGGTTAAAAACATCAAGTTGTGGGCTAGTGATTAACAATAGAGTTAGTCTTGATCAATTCTTGAAACTTTTCAAGATCTTTAAGACTCCCACAGACCTCTTGACATATATGATTCTCTTGTCAAAAATCATTTCTTGACAAACAAATATTCAAGAGTTAGTGCGGTTTCTTATCGAGACAAACACTTCACACAATTGGTCTTAGTTGGTCTTTGTCTTATCCAAGACATCACAACTTACCAATTTCAAATGTACAAGAGTAAGAAACATTTTACTATACATTTGATACGTGTTATAAACCTTTCTTAAGATTACATCACTCAAGGCTTGATCTTGGAGTACGACTCTATGACTTGATTTTGGAACGAAGTATGACTCATCTTATTGATTTAACCTTTTCAACAATTCACGATTCCTCTTCTTAGCCATATAATTGCACTAGGATGTCCTTAGATGTGACAACCCGAAATTTCCATTTGGACAAACCCTACAGTCAAGCACTTCAAATAAAAGTCAAACTCATTTCTGCTAATTTTTAGCCGGTTTAAAGTCCGTTTGAGTGTTTTTAATATTTATTCTTCAAACGAAGGAATAAAAGGAAGTATTTCGAGGAGTATCGGGTAACAATTAAAACAAACAACACCTTGAATTGGTGTTCGCGGCCAAACATTTGGAGTTTGGGCTATGAACTCCTTATGGCTGTAAACTCATGCATATAACATGAGTTTACTCTTCATTTCCTCATTTCCCAACTTTCAAACTCAAGAACTCCAACCATTCTCTCTCAAGTATCATAACCCCTTTCTTCCAATCTTCCAAAAATGTAAGAGTTTCTTCACTTGATTTGTTGTTATAACCTTTCATCTAGTTGTTATACACCATGTCATCAATGAAATCTTCACTTTTACACAGATCTTCAAGTGTTCTTCAAAACACCAAGAACACACACTAGTGTTCTTGGACCTTAAACATCCAAACAAGCTTCTATATTGTAAGTACTCTTGTCCTAGCTTGTTGTATACTAGAATAAACTTGTTTAAGCCTTAGAAACATCAAGTAATCTTGAATGGAATTGAGTTTACGGCCAGGACACCTCCCAAGGCCGTAAACTCTATAGAAGGGTGCATTGTTGCCCTAATCACCTTCCTAAGGCTTGGGACTTGAACTAGAACCCTTTCCATTTGAGATAAGGACCTTAACATACAAGTTTGTGGAGTTTTCCATGGGTTTACGGTCGTAAAACCACTAGGGCCGCAAACCCTAGGCCGTAAACTCCATAAGTTTTGGTCCTTGGGCTGAAAACTCGAATGCAATGCCTTACACTCCTTTGATGCAACCTAATGGCCTTCTAACACTTAAACCACAGTGTTTTCCATGCTTTAGGGTGTTTATACTTACTTAATTAGTGTTATAATAACTAAATAGATGCATACATATGTTAATAGGATCATTGTGTATGTTTAAGTCTTCACTTGACACTTAGCACCTTGTCCAACACTTCCATCCAAACCACTCACTACAGGTGAGTTCATACCCCTTAATCAACCTTTTAAATGATTTTAAATGCTTTTATAGGGGGGAATACAAGTTGAATACCATAGTTATTATATTAATCACATGTGATTAATAACTATCAAACATAAGGAATTACTATACTTTCAAACTGTTTTACTAAACAAATGACTTCAAACTGCTTATCAAACTATTTTACATGTTAAACTTCTTATCAAACTCACTTTTATGTATCAAACCTTTTCTATTACAACTTTTAAACTTATATATTGTTAAAACCATGTCTATTACATATATAGTTATATAAGTAAGGATCGGAGGACTTAGGACTGCCAACTCACTTTATTTCCTGTTCCTTGTTTGGTTGTGGACTTAGAGTACCCTGTTGGTTGTCCGAGTGTCGTTGGATCTTTAGTTATATTATATATATATATATATATATATATATATATATATATATATAAAGACTTTTATCTCAATTCAATACATTCAGTCATACAAACGATTCTTCTAGTAACTATAATAGGTATAGTTAGGGATATACTACTCATTATTACTAGTTCAATGAAGCATACAAAGAGTCAGTTCATTAATGAGTCAATACTTACTATCATGAGAAACTATACAACTATACTATGATGAGAAACAATACAACGATACTATTATGAGAAACTATACAACGATACTATGATTAGAAACAATACATTCACTACACTAGGTCATACATTACATATACAAGTATACTATAACATAAATGTGATCCAATGTTTCGGGGCATGTCTTCACTTCCATGGCGCAATTTGTAACCAAAATCTCCTAGAGGGAGAGCGTGAGTTTGCGTATAGATCTATACTGGATTGACTATCCTACACCTTGTTGCTAGCTACAGTGGGACCTGCAGGTCTTCGGGTGCCAAATGTCATTACTTTTGACGTCTTACATCGTCATGTTCATAGTCGATAGCATGATACAATTAATCACATGATACCTTAATATAAATCCGGTTTAAGGTAGTTAGTACAACAGTAGTTATTATAATACAACACTACAGTACTACATTAATTTACCCTTTACATTTATTTTGTGATCACTTCACTTAAACAATAATGTACAAACTATATTTTGATAATGATAGTTACACTTGGGAAAATTATACACTTTTACAAGAAACAAACCTACATAACAGTCGTGTCTTGGTAGAAGGCTACTTTTAGTAGAAAATATAGGATTTTCTAGGAGTTACAAACCTCTACAAACATTTACAAACATTCACATACTTTTACTACAAACGTTTACAAACTCATACTTCAAACACTGCTTTGAACATTTTGATACAAAAAATGACACTAAAATACTTATGAACTCACCAGCTTTAATGCTGACAAACTCTTTCAAAATAACTTGTATTCTCAGGCCATCAGTAGACAGGTACCGATGCCAGCTTTTGAGAAGATGGAGCGCATTCAAGACTCATCTTATGTTTTGAATTACATTTTTGGTGTTTTATAAACTATACAGAACACACTTTGTGACAACCCGATATTTCAACTCTTTCTAATGACCAAAATGGGTCAAGTATTGTAACCACTTTTGAGTAATAAAATTTACTTTCATAATAAAATGTACAAATAATTCTATTTAATTTCCTTCTATGTTTAAATGTCTTTGAACCATGATCGTACGTAAAAAGAACGCCCAAATCCGACTTCATATATCGAAGTTATGATTTTTCCAAGTTCGGCTTAGCAACAGACAGCTAAAAACTCGAATCGGAGATCGAGCGACTTTTGGCCGGAATGACCTAAACGAGAATCGAAGGTCTCGACAATGGTATTCCAGCGGTAAAAAGTCTGGCAAAAAAAACCGACATCAGATAAAGAAGTTATAAATTTTCAAAGAAATTCCTTAAACACGATGAGTTTATAATAAATAATAAAAAAATAATTTCGGAATTTGCCGACGGAGTCTAAGCGAAAGTTGTAGAGCGTAGTCTCACCTACGCGTGGATATAAAGACCATCGAAAACGGAGTTCGTATGAAGAAGATATGAATTTTTGAAGTTTATTAAATAAATTAATTAATTATTTAAATCAAAATTCGGACATTATCCGAAGGGGAGTCAGCGTCCTCATCCGAGGTACGCGCTGCGTACTCCTGTACGCCCAGCGTACCCGAAGGACTTGGCCTCTGATCGTCCACGTCGCCCTATCCGAAGAATCCGACCCGTCCGACCCGTCCGAAGCGCCGACCCGTCCGACCCGCTGTCCCGTCCGACCCGCCGTCCCATCCGACCCGCGTACCCAGCAACCCGTCCCATCCGAAGCCGAGGCAGTCGAGGCTTCGGTCATGCATGACGTACGCGTACGCGCTGCGTACGAGCGTACGCCCCGCGTACCGAGGCAGACCAGCCTTCCTATAAATAGGATGCGAGGGCTTCCGAGAAAAGAGCTCAATTCTCTCCTCTCTCTCACAATCTTGCCTCGTTTTCCGTATCCGTTCAAACCCGAAGCTCTGGTCTTTTTGGCTCAAGTCCCGAGGGTTGATTTTACTCCCGAGATTCCCGAGAATCCCGAGGAAAATCCGTTTCCCGAGACGAAACTCTGCCCGGTTTTCCATCTCGCTATCTTCAAACTTTCAAGTGAGTTTCATACCCCTTAATCAACCTTTTTAAATATTCTAAATGCTTTTATATGCTTTCAAGGGGGGGATTACAAGTAAAACACACGAGTATTATCGTGTGTTACATAAAGAAACTCTTTTATATGCTGTTATATATTCAAATCACATGCGATTTATAAACCTTTAAGGAACTTTTATATATATATATATATATATATATATATATATATATATATATATATATATATATATATATATATATATATATATATATATATATATATATAACATATGTTAAAATAGCATTCTATCTTTTGAAATATAAATTTGTTGTAATACATGTATAAACTAAACTTTTCTTAGATTATTCTTGTCTATCTTAGAATCTACACCAAAAATCTATGCTTTCATAAACAAGTGATTCCTTTTCTAGGTATTTCGAAACAAACAAGACACACTTTTAGAAAACTATAATAGGTATAGTTTTACGAACAAATTTCTAACTCTTATGTACTAGAAACATGAATTTCAAGAGGTTTACTTTCGTATACAAGAACAAACGTAACATTTTAACAAGTAGATCTGTTTTTATACCACGGTTTTGTGAGACACTAACTTCATGTACGTTCGAGTACACATTTCAAGTCCTGTATTATATACCAGAATCCCTTGGAGGGGGAGCATGGTGTTTGTGTATAGATCTATACGGGCTTGACAACCCGCGCCCTGACTGTTAGCTGTAGTCCACCGTTTGGGGTGACAAACGTCATAACATTCCAACGCCTGAAGAACGTTGTGTATAGGCATTCCGAGTCAATAGTATGGTTATAAAACTCACAAGGGGTATTAAAAATGCATTGATTTACAAGGTTTTCAAACTCATTGGTTATTTTACACTTACATACATTTTGGAGACAAACATTGGTCTTGAGTGAAGGCTACTTTTATACTAGTAGAAAATATAGGATTTTCTAAACACAAACAAACAAAGATAAAACATTTCATTTCATTCAAACATTGTCACTTAAATACTTATGAAATTCACCAGCTTAAATGCTGATCTACTCTTTCAAAATTACTTGTATGTCCCAGGAAATCAGTAATTTCAGGTATTCATTACGCTTTTGATGAAGGGATGCTGCGGCGCCAGTTTAACCTCGTATTTTTGACATCATATTGTAATTGAGTTTTGAACATGTAACTTTTGACAAATGTAAACTTTCAATTATATATATGATGGTTGTATTGCTTTCTTTACTATGTATTCATTTGTTACGTTACCACATGAAGTCATCCGCCCCCGAACGTTTCCGCCGTTCAGGTTTGGGGGTGTGACACACTTGTACTAAATTATATTATTAACGCAATGGATGATGTTGTTTGCTTGTTTACTATTATGTTGTGTTCTGATACTGTACATGACGTCCTCCACCCCCGAACGTTTCCGTCGTTCCGGTTTTGGGGTGTGACATTAGAGGATCAATTGTGATATGGTTCCATAATCACTATGATGATCATAAAACACGATACTCAAGTACTCTCCCTTCCTTTCAGATTGGAGAAACTTTTATCTTTCTGCCTAATTTGATTCTTCTTATTCGTTATGCCACACATTGAAACTTTTAACCATGTTTACTAAACTTTTAGTAAATCATAACGACTAGTCTTATCATTCTTTATGGTGGACCTGACCAACGCACAACCAAGTGTACCTGATCCCTTAGTCCTTCACTTGACTCACATATTCATGTGAACAAGGAATTAGTCCTAATTTCCCAAAGAAGAATGTTCTGATTCATCACACAACACAAGTTGTGTAACACCTACAGATTCGGGCTAGTCAATAATAAGCGTTAAAAATGATTTTTTATTATTATCATCTAGGATAAATAATCTTAACCAAAATAATAGTTAGGATTAACAGCCCTAACCTATTTGACGTAATAAAGAAGAATTATTTGAATATTATATATTTCATGATTATTATAATATAATAAAATAGAAAAAATCAGTTGAATCGTCCTTAAATCGTAAAAATAAGTGCGTCAAAACACACACACACACACACACACACACACACACACACACACACACATATATATATATATATATATATATATATATATATATATATATATATATATATATATATATATATATATATATATATATAGGAAGTACACGTCGTCCCAATCCTGAAAATATAAATTTCGTCGATATCCGAATTTGTATTAATTAGATATGATTTTTATAAGATATAAAAGTTAGCTGCGCATAACGAATGTATGACGTAAAAAGCTACGAAGATAATGGTTGACTTTTAGCTATAGCGACCAAAATGAAAATCGTAGTACTCTTTAAAATAGGAATTTTTGAGAAAAAGAATGTCAAAAACGGAGTCCGTAAGAGAGAGTTATAATTTTAGCAAAATTATTTAATTTTATAAAAATATAGACAAAAATATAAATTCAAAATTAGCCCATGATGTCTAAACGAAAGTTGTAGATCTCGTCGATAGCTACGCGTGGATATAAAGAACGTCAAAAACGGAGTTCGTATGAACGAGTTATAATTTTTAATAGCACATTTACGTATTAAAATAAAGTGTAAATCATATATATATATATATATATATATATATATATATATATATATATATATATATGAGCCTCTAGGCTCTCATATAACTTGCATCATTCTCTTGATTCAAGAGTCTTTCTCTTCTTATCCCCCGAGTATTTCGGTCCCTCGTGATTCGACTTCTCTTTTTGTAGTTTTTAGTATAGTAAGGTGAGCACTGAAGCACTGCAAGAATCTTTCTTAGAAAGATTCAGCGATGAAGTTCTGCCCCTATAAAGCCCGGCTCCTAGCTAAGTAAGTTATGATTCCCTACTTTAAATATAGCTTATAATATCATTATTATGAACCTATAAATAAAATTTACCAGTGATTCAAGTCGTTATACTGATTGATCTACTTACGGGGATGATGTATAGGCTGTGATTTAGTGAGGTTTTTAAAGTGGCTCCTTTTCTCTAATGAACTTGTGTGGGAAAGTCACTTTTGATGGGTCCAACTTTACTGAATGGATCATAAACATCCGAATGATTACCCGCTACGAGGACAAAGAATATGTTCTCGATAAGGAGCTTAAGGATATTGATGAGACAATTGCTACTCCTCAAGAGATCGCTAACTTTAGGGCACATGAAAGGGATGCCACCAAGGTGGCATGCATCATGATGGCTACTATGACAGCCGATCTCCAAAAGTCCTATGAGGACTTCTACCCTTTTGAAATGCACCAATATTTGATGGAAAGATACCATCAAAGTGCAAGACAAGAGAGGTATGAAATCATCTCCTCCATGATAACAACTCGAATGAAGGATGGTGAATCCATCACGGGCCACATGCAGAAAATGCAAAGATTTGTGGACCGGTTGCTGAAGCTCAATATGAACTTCCCCGAGGAGCTTGCAATAGATATCATTTTGCACTCCTTACCATCGTGCTATGATCAATTCCGCATGACATATCACATGAACAAGGAAGAGGTCACTCTCAGCAAACTTCAAGGACTCTTAAAGACCGCGGAAAGTGGTCTTAAGGGTAAGGCGGTTATTATTACTCCTACTCCTATCAACTCCGCCCCTATCTTGGCAATCGGGAAAGGATGACGGAAGAAGAGAAAGAGTTCTTTGAAGGGTACCAAGGCTAGGACCCTTGATGGCTCTTCTTCAATTGGAACCAAGAAAGGTTTTGTCACTCCTTCTTCTGACCCAAAAGAGGCTGAATGCTTCTATTGCCATGAAAAGGCACACTGGAAGCGGAACTGCCCAAAGTACCAGCAAGATGTGAAGGATGGGAAAGTTAAACCCAACCA
The DNA here is from genome assembly GCF_002870075.4 of Lactuca sativa. NCBI lineage: Eukaryota > Viridiplantae > Streptophyta > Magnoliopsida > Asterales > Asteraceae > Lactuca > Lactuca sativa. The sequence continues at coordinate 256,939,003 of NC_056625.2, read as the reverse complement.
TGCAGGTATTTACACTATCTTATCTAATAACTCAACCCATTCTAACTTATGGGCCCTTGATACTGATTATGGTATTCATATCTGTTCTGATTTGCAGGGACTAAGAAGAAGTGAGAATGTGGAGCAAGGAAGAATAAACTTGATCATGGGAAACAGGAAAGCTTCACCTGTCACCAAGATTGGAGTTTATACTTTATCGCTAAGTAGTGGGTTTAGTTTAGATTTGAATAAATGTTGTTATTCGCCAGAAATGGCAAGAAACATTATTTCCTTTCATGCATTGTATAAACAAGGTTTCACCTTTTCATTTGATAATGAAGTTGGTTCAATTAATGCTTTCTTAATAATGTTCTTTATTTTAAAGCAGTACCTTGTGATGGTGTGTATGAAACTGTATCTGTGGTTGATAACTTAGGAAATAATCTATTGTGTATTGATTCTGTTAATAATAATAACTTGGATAAAGCATCATTATGGCATTGTCGTCTTGGACATATAAGCAAGAAACGCATAGGCCAACTCCAAAAGGATGGAGTCTTGGAGTCATTTGACCTAAAGTCAGATGATAGTTGCGAATCATGCTTACTTGGAAAAATGACAAAGTCACCCTTCACAGGTTCTCGTGAGAGGGGTGAAGGTTTGTTGGATCTTATACACACGGATGTGTGTGGGCCCTTCAAACATGCCACAAGGGATGCTAATCGTTATTATTTGACTTTTACTAATGATTACAGTAGATATGGATATGTCTACTTAATCAAGCATAAGTCAGCGACTTTCGAAAGGTTTAAAGAATTTAAACAGGAAGTCGAGAATCAATTGGGCAGGAACATTAAGATGCTTCAATCCGATCGAGGTGGTGAGTATCTTAGTTCAGAGTTCCTCGACTATCTTAAGGAATGTGGGATTGTCTCATAATTGACACCTCCCTGAACACCGCAGTTGAATGGTGTGGCTGAGAGGCGCAATCAAACCTTACTGGATATGGTTCGTTCCATGATGAGTCGAGCTTCGCTACCAATCTCATTCTGGGGGTATTCCTTAGAGACTGCCACCCATATCCTTAATCTAGTTCCTACAAAGAAAGTTGCCAAAACTCCTCACGATATATGGACTGGTAAAGTACCCAAACTAGACCACATCAAGATTTGGGGTTGTGAGGCTTTCGTGAGATGTGAGACTCATGATAAGCTTGAACCCCGAAGCGAGAGGTGTATTTCATCGGCTACCCACATAAATCCTTTGATTACCTCTTCTATAGACCCAATGATAATGTGGTCTTTGTAGCAAGAAGAGGAGTCTTTCGTGAGAGAGAATTTATAAGCCAAGGAGATAGTGGGAGGCAAATTGACCTTGAAGAACTTCAAGAGTCAAGTGGTGAAGGAACTTCAAACCCTAGCCCTCAACTTGAGGAGGAAACTCCTGTTGAACCAATTGACGAGTCTGTATCTCTGAGGCGATCCACGAGAGTTAGGAATGCACCTGAGCATTACTTTGGGTTCCATAATACTGCGTAAGGTGATACACTTATTAGTGATGAGACACTAGGAGGTCTGGATGAACCTAACAGTTACACGGAAGCCATGGCAGACCCCAAGTCTGCTAAATGGAAAGAGGCAATGGATAGCGAGATACAATCCATGTATGACAATCAAGTTTGGAACTTGGTTGAGAATGTACCAGGTCGTAAGAATGTAGGGTGCAAATGGATCTTCAAGAAGAAGACCGACATGGATGGTAATGTACACACTTATAAGGAACGACTGGTTGCAAAAGGGTTCTCTCAAACTCCAGGATTGGATTATGATGAGACCTTTTCTCCAGTAGCCATGATTAAGTCTATTAGGGTTATGTTAGCCATAGCTGCTTTTCATGACTATGAAATATGGCAAATGGATGTCAAAGCCGCTTTCCTTAATGGAAAGTTGACTGAAGATATTTACATGAGTCAGCCAGAAGGTTTTGTCAGCAACGAGTACCCTAATAGAGTGTGTAAGCTTGAGAAATCTATTTATGGATTAAAGCAAGCACCTCGCAGATGGAATATTTGCTTTGATGAGAAAGTCAAGGAATTTGGCTTTTCTAGAAGTGAATATGAATCTTGTGTGTATGTCAAGGCTAGTGGGAGTATATTTATCTTTTTGGTATTTTATGTGGATGACATACTACTCATAGGAAATGACATCCCAACTCTGCAGGAAGTCAAGTCCTGGCTTAGGAAGTGTTTCTCTATGAAGGACCTAGGAGAAGCTGCCTATATTCTAGGGATAAGGATTTTGAGAAACCAGAGTAAAAGACTAATTAGACTTAGTTAAAGTACCTACTTGGACAAGGTGCTGAAGAGATTCAGCATACAGAACTCCAAGAAAGGAGAGTTACCTATCCAGAGTAATGCCAAATTGAGTAAAGCTCAGAGCCCAAGTACTGAGGCTGAGATAGCAGAAATGAGTCAAGTACCTTATGCTTCGGCTGTAGGATCGATAATGTATGCTATGACGTGTACTCGACCTGATGTAGACTTTTCCTTGAGCATGGTTAGCAGGTATCAGGGGAACCCTGGCAAGGCACAGGACTGCGGTAAAGAATATCCTCAAGTACCCACGGAGGACTAAGGACTGGGTCCTTACCCTCGGCGGGAGTGATGACTTGAGAGTTGTAGGGTATAGTGATGTTGGCTTCTAGATTGATAGGGATAATTTCCGCTCTCAGTCGGGCTGGGTCTTTACCCTAAACGGAGGAGCAATTACTTGGACGAGTTCCAAGCAGGAGACAGTGGCTGATTCCACTTGTGAATCAGAGTATATAGCAGCGAGCGAAGCATCAAAGGAGGCAATATGGCTGAAGAACTTCATTGGAGACCTTGGAGTTGTACCAGCTATAAAGGAGCCTATGGAAATTTTCTGTGATAGTGAAAGTGTTGTTGCCTTAGCTAAGGTACCAAGGGATCACGGGAGATCTAGACACATCGACAGAAAATATCATTTTATCAGACATCGCATAGAAGAAGGAATCCTCGTTGCAAAGAGGGTATCATCAGATGAGAAACCAGCAGATCCCCTCACGAAGGGACTGAGTAGGGCAAAGCATCTTCAGCATGCTCGGAGCATAGGGCTAAGGGATGATATAAGTTTTAGTAGTTAGATAAATTATGAAATTTGTAAAGTGTAATTGACATTTGATGAGAAATAATAGTTGGTTGTTTATTTATGAGTAAAGTGTTACTATCTTTTGTCAATCATTTACTATAGTTTCTTTTGCATGTTTTGACTTCCAGAATATTATGTTATGTTTCAACATATTATTCAAATCTCCACAGTCAGTCATATGTTGGAAGTAGATATTTTGTAGGTGTCAAGGTTAAGGACAACACTTCATGAGTACTCATAAGTTCTGAGTACTAGAATCAACCCATGCTCACTGGAATCACTTCATGGAATTTATCTCGAGTGATCGTGAGACGGTAATATCACATAAGTCTTCAAACCTAGAGATATGATTTGTTACTTATGAGTTGGTTATGCATTGATTGTACGTAAACGCATTGGTAACTCGATGTTATAAAACGTGCTTTTGTGTATAATTCAATGAGTAGTAGAACAAACATATGAGTCGAAGTTTATCTGTTCCTTCTTGGATTAGAAGTTGGTATCTGGGCCCCTTGATGATTTTGTTTTGACCTATATACCGGGCCCGGTCAGAACTAATTTGATGTGTTCAATTAAGTTCTTTGTCAAACAAATCGGAAATCGGGAAACAAACTGTTGGACAATAAGTAAGACATTGTTCCATGTTTTTGTTCGGCTGATATCTAGAGCAGAGGAGTATGTGATCACTTATCTTAAATGGCGTATCAATATTTTCTCAGTTCCGTGAAACCTTGAAAGAGCTACGATTGCTGATCGGTTCCTGAAGTATTATAGTTATAGTTATTAGACTTATCCAAGTGGGAGACTGTTGGATAAAGTGTCTAAGTCCATAACTATTTCTGGTATGTACTTGACCCGACCCGGCATGGTCCATTTGGGTTGCATGGCATCATGCAATTGAATTAACTAAATGAGAGAAATAACACTTATGGTTATTAATATATTATAAGTTCTAATATATTAATAATATTATTTAATTAGTTTTGATCAAGAACTAATTTAGAATTAATTAAGTGATCAAAAGATAACTAATTAGATATATGGGTAGATTATGTAAATCTTCCATATCTTATATAGTGGGCTAAGAGGCTCCATGGATTGTCAAGTTGGGTTCCACCCATAGGATGCTCCATGGAGTTAACCCATGGATCAAGAAATGAAGAGTCATGTTACATTAGGGTTTACCTAATGCAACACACTATATAAGCAATGTGTTTCTCCCCAAAATCGGCTACACTAACTAGAAGAAGAGGGTTTGGCCGATTTTGCAAGTGTTAGAGTTTTCTCTCAAGTTTGTTCATTGCATTTGGTGTTGTCTGAAGCATTTGAGGCATCACACTTGAGGTGCTAGGCTCACAAGGTTTTAAGGAACACTTTCAACAACAAGGTATGTAGTTCTATCTTTCATTCAAAGAAAAATTGTTCCCCATGTATGCTAGATAGGAACTTAACCTTGGAAATCAACTTTGCATGATAATTAGACAAACATAGATCCAAGGTTATTAGGGTTGCATGTACACTTAAGAAGTGTTAGAATGCTCATAACCCATCACAGATCTGGACCTTGTGAGGTCCATAGAGTCCAAAGGTCCCAGCTTTATTTATCCATATAAGAGTTATTGAGCTTAGACATCTTTATTAGAGTTGTATTGACATTTTGGAGCAAAATATGCCATGCATGAACGTAAAGATCGAAGCTTTACGTGACATTCGAGACTTGGGAGCCTAGATCTAGGGTGTGGAGTGGTAGATCTGCCTTAAAACGTTTGAATGAGAATTCAGACTGAAGGGACTCGCTGAGTCAACGAGTTGACTCGACGAGTCGGCTAGGGTTTTCCCCAATGAGTCTGGACACGGGTAACTTGGCAAGTTGAAAGGACAACTCAACGAGTTGATTTGGGTTTTTGCGATGTTCTGAAGAAACAAGGGGGACTAAGCGAGTCACATAGATGCACTCGGTGGGTCAGGTCAACATGAACAGTTGACTCAAGTGTTGACTTATGTTGACTTTAGGGTTTGGTCAAGGCAGGGAGAATGGGAACAATTGAGGGGTAAAATGGTCTTTTATCTATCGCGAGAGTTTGAGAGAGAGACAATAACCTAGTTTATTACGAGTCGTGATTTAAGTGTTAATTAGAGATTATTATATTATGTGTTAGGCGGAGGCTAGTACGAGATTATTACTTTCTAGCTTATGAGGTGAGTCTTCTCACTATACTTTACCCGGAAGTGTAACTAGAGTCTCCTAGAGGGAGAGCGTGGAATTTGTGAATAGATCTATTTGGGACTGACAATCCCACACCTTAACTGCTAGCTACAGTTAGGCGGGCATGCCTAGGGTGACAAATTCTGGATATCGTCCGACGTCTGACAAGCGTCAAGGAGGTCTCGTTGTTGTATCAGCATGGTTACCCGGTTCACAATACGTATTAATATAAGTTTATTCATGATGTTGATTTGATTTTATATCTATCTTCCATCTATAGTTCTTATATCTAGTACGGGATAATAATCCCACGATTTTCAATTATATATCTAGTTCGGGATGATAATCCCATGATTTTGAACATATACCTAGTACGGGATGATAATCCCATGGGTTTGAATCTATATTTAGTACAGGATGATAGTCCTATGGTTTTCAATCTATATCCATCTACAAATTTCGTGTATATCAAATTATCTTATATCTAGTTCGGGATAGTAATCCCATGACTTTCAATATATAGTTTTATGTATTAAACTGTACACTGTGTTATTCAACCAAACTTACACTTAGGAAAATATGGGATTTCCCTGGGATAGCATAACAACTTGTAAACGAATTAAGAAACTAATGGATAACTAAACTATTAGGAAAATATGGGATTTTCCTGGGGTAATATACATCATGTAATCGAATTGGTAACATTTGACAACTAAACTGTTTTACATAAGAAAATATGAGATTTTCTTGGATAACAAACCTTATTAGAAAACTAAAGGAAACTGGTATATTTTTCAGAAAACAAACATCTTATGAACTCACCAGCTTTATGTTGATTTTCAAAATGCTTGTATTCTCAGGTCCACATTAGACAGGTACCCGATGATCCTTTTGGCGAAGACGGAGTGCGTAGAAGACACGTCTTACTTTTGTTCATATATACTATGTATCACATTTGTACAACTTTACTTTTGAACAAATGTAAACTTTTATATGTAATGTAATGGTTGTTTACTTTGCTTACTATGTGCATTAGATTTGATACTTAACGTGGAGTCAACCCCGGAAATGTTTCCGCTTTCGTTTTTTGGGGTGTGACAGATTGGTATTAGAGCCCTTGTTTATAGTGAACTAAGTAGACCAGACCTTACATGGTATAAGACTATAAACACTAAGGGGCCTAAGTGCTCTGAACTAAAAGTATACCTCAAAATATAAGTATTTTCAAAAGTATACAAGTATACCTAACTGTCAAAATCTGTAACTACAAGTAGAACAAAACATAAGTAAATGGGTGTTGTACACTGCGGTTAAACCTGGGCAGTTATGTAGTCGTGTCTAGGATCAATATAGCCTGACCAACTATATTCATTCGAGACACGACCAACATGTGCTTGGGAGTGACTGTGGTGTGCAGCGATAATTTAGTTACTTCGATAACTCTTTCCTGATTTATTGCTCAATAGAATCATATATCTGATTTACTGAGATATCCCCTGTTCCATATCTCATGACTCCATCTAGAGGACTTATGATCCTCTCTTTCCCTGATATTTTTAGATCAAGATGCCTCCAAGTAAGAGACCCAGCTCAAAGAACAACAACAATCCTCCTCCGCCACCACCTCCTCCTCAATTTGATCTTGCATCGCTTCATACAGTTCTGACTGCCGCAATGGTAGCAGCCATGTCGCAAATGAACCCCGGTAGTTCAGGAGGTAGTCCTCAGCCCCAAAACCCAGAAGATAGCCAGGGACACCGAAAAGGGGGTTCGTATAAAGACTTCATGAACTCGAAACCCACATCCTTCGATGGCACTGGAGGTGTCATTTCCCTAACTCGATGGTTTGAGAAAATCGAATCAATCTTTGAAATATATGCCTGTTCGGAATCTGACAAAGTAAAGTTTGCCGCCTGCACCTTCCTTGACAAAGCCCTGACTTGGTGACACGGCCGAGTCAAATCCTTAACTCTACCTGTAGCAAATGCTATGGGTTGGGAAGTTATGAAGGAGCTTCTGCTTGCAGAGTACTACCCTCGGGGCGAGATGCAGAAATTAGAACATGAATTATGGAATCTAAAAATGCAGGGTTCCGATATTGTCGCCTATACCTCTAGATTCGATGATTTAGCGCTACTCTGTCTGGGAATGGTTACCCCAGAGAGTAAAAAGATTGAGAGATTCATCTGGAGATTGACCCATCCAACCAAAGGAAATGTCCTGGCTGCAAGGCCAGACACCTATGACAACACTAAATGTCTTGCGCAAACCCTGATTGATCACGAAGACAACCCCGATGAGGAGGCTACCACTCCTGAGCCAGTCACAAGTGGAGGTAGAAGTAAAAAGAAATTCTGGAACAAGCGGGAGGCTCAAAGTACCCAAGGATCCTCTAAGAAACAGCAAACGGTAGCAGTCCACGCTGCTACTACCCCTGTTGTTGTTTCTGCTGTTAGATCCACGGCCCAGACTCCTACCAGTGGATACACTGGTACCCTTCCTTGGTACACAAAGTGCAGCTACCATCACCGTACTCCTGGTCCATGTCGTTAAAGAATCTGCGACAACTGTGGCAAGAAGGGCCACCTCTCGAACCTGCAGAAAACCAGCCAAATCAACAAATCAATCTTCCGGAACGGGCGTCGGTCAGGCCTGTTATAATTGTGGTGAAGTTGGACACTTCAAGAGGAACTGCCTCAAGGCAGTAACAGCTGGCAACACCGGAAGAGTTCTAGCAATAGGACGAGAGGAGACAACCGCTGACCCCACTGTCGCCGCAGGTATATTCCTCATTGACAACTCTTATGCCTGCAATTCTTTTCGATTCTAATGCTAAAAGAGAAACCTATTAACTATCCATTCAAACATCTTTCCAAAATCAATCCTTCGTTAGTAATCGAAAATGTGTACCGTCAAGATGGCTAACCAGTGAGAAAGAGAACGCTAACGTCATACCCATAGATTGTATCCTCAATCCAAACGATTATTCTTTTCTATTCGATTTAATGGCAAACTTTTCATGAAATGCTTTGATGCTATTTTTTTGACATGTAATGACCGAGTCTCATTCATGTTGTTATTCTTGGTTTCGAAAGGGTCACCCGTCTAAATCTTTTCCCCAACCCGACTCTCGTGATCTTCGGCATTAAACCTAAATCCAACCTTCGCATCATTTCGTGCATCGAGGCTTAAAAAGTTTTCCTGATAGGAATGCCATGCATTCCTCGTCCGTGTGATCATTATGAAATGGGAAGTCTGCAGCTCTTTCTCTAATGTCTTTCTCGAAGAATTCCCGAGAATTCCTTCCGAACGTCTAGTCAAGTCTCGCACCGGCATAATCCCTAGGACTACCTCGTAACCAAACCTCAGTAAAGATGACGTGTCCAAGACAGTGACCAAGGCTTGATATGATCACTACGAGTTAGTAGTGGTGTCCTTCGGTCAAACCATTTTCCCTGGTCATGTAGATGAGCAAATCAATCATACCCGTGGACCTTTCCAAAAACTAAGGCGATAGGGAATTAGTTGGCACCGGAGATACCTATAGAAACCCGTCAATTCTTGGGTTCCGCCGACTATTATCGCAGAACCACCTAGAAATTCCCTTTAGAATCGTCAAACCCTTAGCTACTCTGCCACATGAAGATGTGTCTTCCTGTTGGAGCGTGTGTCCTGTTGAAGGCCTTGTTCCAGAAAAGCATGATATGCTTTGAGAAGTGCGAAATACTTCACTCGTGATACATTAGACCTATCGAGATCCCCGTTAGGATCGATTCCGTAACCTTCAAACTCTAACTACCTTCAGAACTTAGTAGCATCCATCAGGTACTTCACGTCTCTGTCCTAAATAAAGTACCAACTCGATGAAACCCTAGTAATCCCTTTGATGAGATCGAAATCAACGAAAACCCGAACCTCCATGGAAGAATCAATTGAGATCATGGATTGGGAGGTTGAACGTACGAAACAAAGTCGCATCCCGGTAGTGAGGGTTCGCTGGAATGTCAAGCGGAGACCCGATTCCACTTAGGAGCGTGAAGACCCGAAGTAGTAGATTCATCCTCATCTCTCTTTTCATTTCATGATTTGTATCTTAATCTTTGAATTTTGAGACAAAATTCCCTCTAACGGGGGGATAATGTAACAACCCGAAGTTGTTCATCGCCGAAACCCACTTCGTACGTAAAAACCGTTCTTAGCGTTTCATTCCGATTTTGTTTTTGGGCTAAGTTATTCAAACTTATATGATTATTATAATCTAATGAGTGTTCAAATCCCTTAGAAACTCATGAAAATGGCCCAAAATCATTAATGTGAAAATTTCTAAATTCAATCCCGCCGGAGTATGATAACTTAATCAGGTGCGACCAAAAGCCCCATTTAATGTCGGTATCGGGTAGAATTCCACCGTGTTCAAATCTTAGAACATATTTAAAGGGGATTAAGCTTCCATTTGAAGCTTTTGCTCCTTCTCACTACTCTCTCTCTCTCTCTCTTTAACCTCTCTCCTCAAACCAAAGAATTAGGTCCAAAACTCCAATTTAAGGCTTCAAATCTTTGAGGTAACTTCCCTAACTTGTTGTTCAACCTCTTAGGCCTTCAAATTCGTGTTTAAATCTTGGAAAAGGACCATCTTCATGAGTTTACGTCCATGGATCATGCTTGGGCCGTAAACTCAAATAAAATGGGTTTTCAAGCCTTAAAACCCCTCCAAACCAATTTTGGGACTTAGATACGACTATATTGCTTACCATTCTGGACTTAGAACACCTTAATCATCATTTTTGAGGAGTAAACATGAGTTTACTGCCCAAGATCATGCTTGGGCCGTAAACTCATATTCTTGGAGAGTAAACTCATTTCAAGTGTTTAAAATGCCATTTAAACACACCATTAGCCTTGGAATAAATCCTAGAACCAACCAAAATTAGTTTGGAGACCTTAAACATGGTGAAATCCTTCCATTTGAGTGTTTACGGCCATGACTCCCCTAGAACAAGTTCCAGGGCCGTAAACTCCTTTACATAGCTCAAATGGTGCCCAAAATTCATCCCAAGGCTTGGAAAAATAGTTTGAATCACATGTGATTGTCCTAGCTTCACCAAATAAATTAAGGATTGAGTATGGGGGAGTTTACGGCTGTAAATTCCATGTTTATTGCCGTAAACTCCAATAAATGGTCCTTAAGTGAGTTTAATTCATTCCAAGGTCCTAGATTAAATCCTAGATAATTTTCCCAAGAATTAGCATGTCATTTAGCACCATAAAACCCCCAATCATGAGTTCACGACCGTGAACTCATGTGGTTATGGTATTAGGGCCGAAAACTCCATAAGGAGTTTACTCTTGAAGAGTAAACTCAATTCCCAAGTCCCACACGTCCGTAGATGTCACTCGGGTCACTCCAAACACTTGTTTTGAAGTGTTTTCGCTCATTGGAGTGTACTATCCTATCTAATTAGTGTTTTAAAATCTAATTAGATACATTTGGATATTATTTTATATTACATAGGAACCTCGCGTGTTATCAAGCCCCGAACCAACGCTTAGCATCCGAAACGTTACATTTTTTCTCATCTGGTGAGTTCATACCCCTACCCTTTTTTCAATGGTTTTTCAATGTTTTCAGGGGGGAATACAAGCAAAATAGAAATGTTTTCAAAACCTTAAATTGATGTATTTCAATAAATATCTGGCAAACTTATAAATATCTTTACCCCTTATGTATTATGCTGAGCATAAGGGATGTTTTATCAATCATAACTACATAGATTTTAGTAAAGGAAACAATCAAACTAATCAAATTATTATGGGAATAATTTGGGGATCTTCAGTACTCGTTTTATGAATTTGGATTTCAAGTAATGCTAATAGATAAACTATGTCTGATTCAGTTTATCTATGTTTCATTTAGATTGTATTGCCAGATAATTTCATTGTATATAACTTTATTTAATGTATTATGTTTCATATCGTTTAATATGTTTATATCGTTTGAGAATACCGTGAATAATTTAGTACTAGTTTGTGAGATTTGTCATTACCCTTTGGGTTATTAGTAAATCCTCCCGGGAAGTGTAACCAGAGTCTCCTAGAGGGAGAGCGTGGAATTTGTGAATAGATCTATTCCGGACTGACAATCCCACACCTTAACTGCTAGCTACAGTTAGGCGGGCACGCCTGGGGTGACAAATTCTGGATATCGTCCGACGTCTGAAAAGCGTCAAGGAGGTCTCGTTGTTGTATCAACATGGTTAACCGGCTCACAATACGTATTAATATAAGTTTATTCACGATTTTGATTTGATTTTATATCTATCTTCCATCTATAGTTCTTATATCTAGTACGGGATACTAATCCCATGATTTTCAATCATATATCTAGTTCGGGATGATAATCCCATGATTTTGAACATATACCTAGTACGGGATGATAATCCCATGGTTTTGAATCTATATTTAGTACAGGATGATAGTCCTATGGTTTTCAATCTATATCAATCTACAAATTTCATGTATATCAAATTATCTTATATCTAGTTCGGGATAGTAATCCCATGACTTTCAATATATAGTTTTATGTATTAAACTGTACACTGTGTTATTCAACCAAACTTACACTTAGGAAAATATGGGATTTTCCTGGGATAGCATAACAACTTGTAAACGAATTAAGAAACTAATGGATAACTAAACTATTAGGAAAATATGGGATTTTCCTGGGGTAATATACATCATGTAATCGAATTGGTAACATTTGACAACTAAACTGTTTTACATAAGAAAATATGAGATTTTCTTGGATAACAAACCTTATTAGAAAACTAAAGGAAATTGGTACATTTTTCAGAAAACAAACATCTTATGAACTCACCAGCTTTATGTTGATTTTCAAAGTGCTTGTATTCTCAGGTCCACATTAGACAGGTACTCGATGATCCCTTTTGGCGAAGACGGAGTGCGTAGAAGACACGTCTTACTTTTGTTCATATATACTATATATCACATTTGTACAACTTTACTTTTGAACAAATGTAAACTTTTATATGTAATGTAATGGTTGTTTACTTTGCTTACTATGTGCATTGGATTTGATACTTAACGTGGAGTCAACCCCGAAAATGTTTCCGCCTTCGTTTTTCGGGGTGTGACATTCGTGCTTACCGTGTTATGTGTTATGTGTTTCAGGTACCTCTCATGATCACGGGAAGGCCTCGGCTTGATAGTACACATTGGAGCGAGTTTATTTTTTATGATTTTAGGATTGTGATTTTTACCTTTTAATTTTTTGACATTTGAGATACTTGTGGTTTTTAAGAAAAATTACATGAGTTTTATTGTGTTTTAAAATGAAAATATTGTTTGAAAATTTACGGTGTTACAAGTTGGTATCAGAGCCTTGGTTAGGGATTCAGATATATCTTCGGGTGGGTTTGGACTCAAACTAAGGATTTGAGAAAAAATTTCAAAACAAATTATATTTGTAAAAATGAGAGAGTTTTAAGAGAAAACTAGTTGGAGCAGTGTGTATGATCAGCCAGCCCGAACGGTGATTTCCCAAAATGTAACGCCCCGATTATTTAAATAAATTAATAAACATAAGTCCCAGACTAATTTGTGAAGAATGTTAGCAGTTGGGGGTTAAAAGTGTAAGTCCCATATTAGTTTTGTAAATATTTATGAAGGCAGGGGCGAAATGGTAATTTTTGGGGCTTAATTTGAAGAGATTTTAACGAGTAAGGGGGTTGTTGGTAAATTTCGGATTTAACTTGTAAAGAGTTTTTTGGGTAGGGACTTAAATGGTAACTTTTGGATTACATTTGAATAAAAAGGGGCATGGAGGAGCTGTTATTGCCATTATGGAAAATTATGGAGTGGAGTCGGGTATAAAGGTTTAACTAAACCCTAACCCTAAGGACTATTGCAGCCGACATACTCCCCTTCTCTTATTACCATCGCCATTCACCAAGGAAACCCTCATCAGCCGTTGGAGCAACACCTAGTCCGACAGCTCGGTTCCGCCATCTCCACACTCTCGCGACTTCCGGCGCCGCTCCGTCACCCTGTTGAGGTTGTCACCGCCGCTTGCTGCCTCATTATAGAAACGCTACCACAGCCTTGCTGCCGACGAAGGCCATTGTTACATTGCTACGATGCTGAGGCTGGGAGACCGTAAAGACCAATCACCGTGTCTACAACCGGTAGAGAAGAAGCTGCCGAGAGGGTCGCTGTCGTCGTCGATAGCGCTCCTACCGCCGTCGTTGTGCCCCACCGGGAGTGGATGTTGACGCAAACCACCGCTACCGCTGTTATTTCTTTTCCCTTCACCCCATCCGCTGTCACTCGATATTGCATGAAACTGAAGACCACCGTGAAGAACCACCATGGCAGCCGGCCATGGCAGCTGCTGCCGCCGTCAACTCCCTCTTTCAAGATCAATGAAGGGTTGTCGGTGGGTGTTTATTTTAGTGTGTATGTGATGTAGTGTGTGAGTGAGGAATCTTTGGCCGGAATCTGAAAAGAAGTCATCGCCACCACCGTGAGGTGGTGGATGCTGCCAAGCGTCGCCGCTGACCACCATGGTGTGGCTGTGTGTGTGTGTTAGTTAGTGTGTGTTAGTGTGTGTGTGTGTGTTTATGTTTGGATTAAACATTGTAATTGTAATTAGCTTTGGTTAATAATAAAAATAATAATAACCACCACCGTAAGGTGGTGACCGCCGCCATGAGCCGCCATCAACCACCATTACCCGAGGTGGTAGTGGGTGGTGCCTCACTAGCAAAACCCTAATGGGCTTAGAGATTGGTTTTGGGCCAATTGGGCCATGTTTGGGTGGAAAACCCTAATTATGAGTATTGGGCCTTAGACTTATTGGGCCCACTTGTGGGCCATTGCGATTGGATTGTGAATTAAGCCCAAATTATTCCATGCCATTTATCTAGTAGATTAAAGGAATTAATGAATTAAGTCCTTAATGGGCTAATTGAGAAAATTCTAATATTTGAGAATTTATTAGGACGCACACGAGAATTATTTAATAAGTGAAATATTAAATAATAATCATTGGCAGAAATTAATCTAAGCAATAATGGACTTAATGGATTAAGTCCTTAGTGGGTTAAACCCCTAATGGGTTAAGTGAGAAACACTTAACCCTAATCGTCATTCTATGAGAAACCCTAATTTCACTTGGGTATATTATTGGGCCTTAATGATTGGGTTATTAATGGGCGGCCATCCAAGAATAATCAAATGGACTAGGGTAATTAATTGGGCTTTAAGGTAAGGCCCAAATGGAAGATTCGACCCAATTTGGAAAATTAGGCCATAGTTTGGGCCTAGAGGGTTGTATGATATTGGTCCCTTAGAATGGGACATGTTGGACTGGACTGGACAATTGGGCCTTAAGGGAAGCCTATGTAGAGGTTTGGCCCAATTTGGAAATTTGGGCCATATGTTGGGCTTTGATCCCCAGTTAACTTTGGGCCTATGGATTGGACCTTGGGCTTGGGTAAGCCAAGCTTGGGGTAATGTAGTAATTATCTAAAGTATGTAATTATAGTTATGTAGTGGAACCCAATTATTAATTGGGTGTTATTTTGATGTTGACAAATTGGGAATATGTCATCTAGCAGCTGGGGTCGAGTCTGTGGGACTTCAGCAGTATGGGATTCAATCTGTGGGACTTCAGCAGTGTAAGGTGAGTTTCTTTCCAGTCGGAATGGGTCTACGACCACAATGCCGACCCGTTTTGTTAGCAGTAGTTCCGGACCCTGGTCTGATGCAGTATGCAGTATATGTGTTCATGCTAGTTGATATGTTTATGCTATGTTATGTTCAGTCAGTTCTGGGCTTCGGTCCGATGCAGGGGACAAGGTCCCAGTCAGTAGATGCAGTTAGTTCCGGACTTCGGTCCGATACCAAGAGGGTCCTGAGAAGTAGATATGTATGCTTGTTGTCTTCGTGATTCATGCATGTTATGTTCGGTTATGTTATGTGTTATATGTTCCAGACTTCGGTTTGATGCCGGGTGGGGCCCGATGTAGTGGGCGGGGCCCAAGCTAGTTCGGAACCTTGGTCCGATGCTGGGCGGGGCCTGATGTAGTGGGCGGTGCCCGATGTAGTGGGCGGGGCCCAAGCTAGTCCCGGACTTCGGTCCGATGCCGGGCGGGGCCCGATGTAGTGGGGGGGGGGGGGGGCGCAGTATTTGCTTATATGTCATTGTATGGTATGTGGTAGTTTGGGGGAGCTCACTAAGCTTCGTGCTTACAGTTTCAGTTTTTGGTTTCAGGTACTTCCCGCTAGTAAGGGGAAGAGCTCGGGAAGATTGCAGTCCACACACCATTTGTTCAGCCTGGGATGTTTATACTCTGATATACTTTACAGTTGTTATAATATTTTGAGATACATTGCTTATGATTTTATATGAGGTATATCGACTATGGTTTTTATTATTAAAGTAAACGAAATTTTCAAACTGTGTTTTTGGGATGTTTCACAAAATACCCTTACTTATTGTTTTATGAGATATTTATGAGATAATAGTGATCCATGCTAGAGAGTAGACTAAGTAATTCATATTTAGGGCTAGAGTTGCCTGATTTGTGATACCTTAGCCTAGGAGTCGTTGCTAATTGTTATGTACTTTGAGTATGTGCTTAGTGAGAGTATCTAGCATGATTACTTAGAGCGAGAGTTCTGAGTCGAGAGATAATCTAGGAGAGATACCTAGATGAGCATATGAGAGATCTACTAAGAGGGTAGTATGTTATTCGTGAGAGTTAGAGTACTTGTGAACTGGAATCCTGGGAGCAGGACTTGGGGTGACTACAGGTTGGTGTGGAAGGCAGTATTGGGCCCGTACTACAATAAACACCAGATCTGTAAGCAACCCAAGTAAGAATCTTTAGGATGCTAAGGAGCAAGTAGGGGCGAGTGATCGAGTGTGAGAATACTCAAGCGAGTCTATGATGATTTTGTGTTGTGTTTCAGAGACATCATGGTGGGTACACGCCATAACCCAAGGAGCAGTGGGACTAGCAGTGATGAGATTCGCAGGATGATTCACGATGAGGTGTCCGCAGCCATACGAGAGGCGATTCCGGAGATGTTTGGGTGTATCAAGACCGCCCTGATCGAGACATTTGATGAGTAGTACACTGCTGTTATCGAGGTTGTTGCTGCCGCCGCAGCCACCACAACTGTCGCCACTGCCAGGACACAAGGAGGTGACTTGTTTTTTCGGGAGTTCAGCAACACGAAGCCACCGGAGTTTGATTGGGACTTAGGATCCGATTTCTGTGATGAGATAGATCTTTTATATCAAGGGGTATTTTTACACATGTTCATGTCCTGATCATTTGAGGGTTCGGTTTACGCTAAACCAGCTTCGCGCAGGGGCGAAGGACTGGTGGAAATTTGTGAATACCAGTTTTACTCCTACAGATCATGCTGCAGTCACATGGTAGAGGTTTACCCAGATATTTCGAGATGAGTATCTTCCCCCTTTGGAAAGGGAACGTTTGGCCCAGGAATTTCTGTCTCTCAAGCAGAAGACAGAGTCGGTGACTGAGATTACACAGACGTTCCATGAGAGAACGTTGCGTTGCCCTGAGCACGTATCTACTGAGCAGGCACGTGTGAGTTGTTATCGGAGCATACTGAGGAGGGATATACGGGAGTTCGTGGCGAACTCATCATATCGGACATTGGCTGAGCTTCAGACCAATGACAGGCGCAGGGAGATTGAGCTAGAGTTACAGACGAGAGAGGAGGAGTCCCGAGGGAGGGAGAGGATACCAGCGCAGTTGCAACTGGCGACGAAGTAGGCTAATCCCGCTGATACGAGGTTTGGGGGCCAGAAGGGCCGCACTTGTGTTAAGTGCGGCAAGAGTCACGTGGGATCATGTCGAGCAGGGATTTGCTACAAATGTGGCAAAGAGGGGCATATGGCGAATGATTTCCTCAAGGGGTTTGCAGTCTGCTTTCATTGCCCCAAGGGGAGAGGTCATGAATCCGGGAAAAGTCGAGATGGTAATGAGCATGCCCAACGGGATGCCATGGTACATGTCACGTGCGTTGTGAACAATCAAAAGGTATGGAGGACTTTAGATGTGCCTGAGATGGAGATCGGGTGTTCGGGAAAAGTCAGGATGATTCAAAAGGTGATTAAACGTTGTAGTGAACGAGAGGTATGACCAATCTGATTAAGGGGATGATTGTTGGGTTAATCGGATTTATGTGGTATTTTGGGAAAAACCATTTTATTTTAAGTATCTGATTTAGATTAGGAAGTTGTCTGCTTGCTTAGTAAGTATTATGTATTGGATTAGGTTACTGCTTTCATTAGTATAAATAAGGGTATGTATTCTTTAGTTTAGATAAAGATTTATAGCAATAAAATAATTTGTGACAATTTTTCCTGTTCCTCCTTTGTTTGGTCTTGGTCATCAATGTATTACCAGTTTAATACTTACAGTTACCACGACATGATGAGTAGATCGCCATGGCTCAGTGGGGATGACGTGGAATGTTTACGTTCTCATCGTAAGTAAAGGGCAATGTACTTTGCCTCGTGGCGCGGTATCCACGACACGGTAGAAAAAGTACGATGTTGTTGTGGGAAGTCACCGCAACTCAGTTAGAGGCTGACCGCGAGTTCATTTAACGTACCACAACGTGGTAGGAGACCTTCCGCGGCGCGTTGTCGCAATCAATTTTTGAATATTAGTGAGTATATTCAACAATATTACTCAATTTTTGAATATTATGCTACTCGTACATCTGAGTTTTTTTCCCTCGTAAAACATATTGGCCCAAGACATCTATTCGTGGAATGCTTTCATATTCGGAGTTAAAAAGAAAGGAAAAAGGTTCATCCTCGTTCTACACGGAATGGATATTAAAGAAGGGAAAAAAAACAGTTCGGTCATAATAAGAAGGTGTGTCCTTCCGAACATAGAAAAAGATCCGTTGATCCATAAGGGTGTTTGGTCGAATTGTTTTCTTCAAAAGTTTATTATTTTATTATAAATTTACTCACTTTATAAGCACGTTGTTCAAATTATATATACTATGTGTCACATTTATGTGGTTTATATTAATGAAGTTCAATTATATAAAATCGAAGCAAGTTTCATATTTCATTGGTGACCATTAGTTCTGACGTCAGATTTTCTTGTCATTTTCCTATGACAACTATTTGTAAAAGTTATAAAAATTTTAAACTAACTATTCCTCCAAAAATAACAAATTTTCTAAAGAAAATATTTTAATTTAATGAATGCAATTCGATTTATGTATTAAGTAAATGTAGAATGTGATTAAAATACAATATAATGGAGTATCGATCTAATCTAGTGGTTTAGATACTAATAAAAAATTCTTTAAATGGCACAGTTTATAATATACATATAGCTTCTAACTAATTAATTAAGAAAATATCTTCAGGGCACCGGAAACATAAACCATCATAAATTTATTAAAATTTTTGAAATCACAATAGGTAAATATTGTTTTAAACACTACGATTTGGTAAAAAAGAACTCCATATTTTTTAGGTTTTATAACATTTATGTTGTTAACAAACTAAGGGGGTGATTGACGTATCTTTTTGATAAGCAAAAGTCATTTTTAGAAAAGTTACAAAAAGTCAGTTTTTCTACTTTTTTAAAAAGTCAAACTTATATCTAAAATCAAAAGTAGCTCTTAAAATGTTTTTACCAAACATCTTTTACATTTTATTTTTTCCTAAAAAGACTTTATCTCTCAAAAGATAAGTCAAACATCTGTAAGAAAATTTAGTTTTTGAAAGATATTTCCTAATTATACTTACAAATATATTATTAGAACCCCTCAATAAAATATGAAGCGAATTGATAAAAATATTGTATATATTAGGGTGAATTTTCAATTTAACCTATTTTTTTTCTTCAAAAAAACCTTTCGCATTTTTCTAATTTTTAACCATTTTAAAAAGTTTACAGGTAATAGACAATTTTTTTATGAAACCATTATTTATTTAAAAAGAACTCACATTTGACAAAAAAATTTTGTTTGAACCAATTTTTGTTTTGACTCATAATTCTCATGCTCTTCATTATTGTTGATACTTATGGATAGAGATTTTATTCGGGTCAGAACCGAACCGAACCGAACCGACCCGAACCTGAATAACCCGAGAATCGAATAAGGGTATTTGTATGAACCGAAAACCGAACCAAATAAGCAATACGGGTTCGGTTCAGGTTTTATTCGGTTCGGGTCGGTTCCGGCCCGAATAACCTAAATAACATGTACAATGACCTATTATTATTGTATAACCCGAATAACCCAAATAACATTTACAATGTGATTATAACTATTGTATTTTGTATGACTTTTGTATTTTATGATTTCATAACAAATCTTTTATAGAAACAAATTTGTTAATTAAAAATAATACAAAGTATATATAATTGTTCCAAATGTGCAAAAAGAGTTAGAATTTGTGAACTAAGAATATAAACACAGATAACATAGATTAACTATTCTTGATTAAAATGTAAAATACAAACACCAAAATCTTAAGATATAGTTATGAAGCAACATATTAAATACTAAACATTAAACACCCAAAACATCCAAAAATCTATATATAAGTATATAAGTTAAACATTAAACATTCCACACCCAAATTAAAATATGAATCTTAAGTTTTTAACCATATCCAAAATAACATTTTCAAACACGAATTAACTATTCTGGAATATTAATTGGTTGTTTTCTCTTTCCATCTCTATTGTTTATCGTCTCTTCTAAAGATTTCGCGACCTTATCGTCTTTCAAAATTTCATCAATGTTGTCCACAATTGGCTTTCTTGATTTCCTTACCCAATATCGGGTGCAAACCAAAGCCTCTACTATATTTGCAGACAAATTTGTTCGATATTGATCCCATATCCGCCCGCTTGTACTAAACGTCGCCTCTGACGCCACGGTAGAGATTTGCAGTCCCAAAATATCTATCAACATAAACATAGAAAATGTTAAAATATAATTTTTTTAAAAAGTATACAAATAATAAAGTTATACCTTTCGCCATACGGGATACAGTAGGGTAACGAGATGCATTGTGTTTCCACCAAAGTAGAATATCAAAATCTTTATTGTATTTAACTAACTGCTCGTTTAGGTCGTGTCAACTCCGTTTCCATTGATGTTGATGGGTAATCAGTTTGCACTATTAAATAACCCATGAAGTCGTTTTCGTCATCAATCACTACTACATATTCATGACCATGTGTTTGATTTTGAGAAGAGTTGGTATTGTCAAACTTTGATTTGTAGAAATAAAAAAAATTCTCAAATCTTTATTGAAGACCCTGTATTAAGGCCTTAGCCTTCAAAATGACTTCCGAGTTGAACATAGGATCTTTTTGTGTATTCTTCAACTTAATCAACTTCTCAAAGGCTTGTTGAAGAAAATCAAACTTGAACCGTGGATCTAATATGACCGCAAAATACAAAAAATCGTTTAATTTTTCAAGGTCGCCCCAATACTTACCGTATGTGTCAATCAAGTCCATCCTGATCAAACAAAATTGGGGACTAGCCGCCCATTCCTTAATGTGTTTGTACACATCACATATTTCTCCAAAAAAAACGATGTGCCATCGGTTTTGTTGATGTCGATACTATGTCGGTTTTCACTTTGAATTTCTCGAGAAATCCAACTATAGCTCTACAAATGTTGAAATCTTCTTTTGAGGGGGTCAAAACATCTCGAAGATATGTAGGATCTATTATAATAAAGTAAATGTTAGTATTTTTTTTGAAAAAAAAAGCTTTACTACACCATGTTTAGAGGCATATATCTCACTGAATATATAACCACATAATGCATTTAAATAGTCTAAACTGTAGTTTAAATTGAGAACTACAAGCTGGAAAAAAAATTGGGCTAATCCGACAAATAACGAAGACGTTATGACAGTTCAAAGTTGGCTAAAAAATTCCAAACATGCTGAAACAGAAAAACTCAGCTTTAATACCCCATGTTTAGAGGCCTGTATCTCACTGAATATATAACCAAATAATGCATTTAAATAGTCCAAACTGTAGTTAAAATTGAGAACTACAAGCTGGAAAAAATTGGTCTAATCCGACAAATAACAAAGACGTTATGACAGTTCAAAGTTGGCTAAAAAATTCCAAACATGCTGAAACAGACAAACTCAACTTTAATACCCCATGTTTAGAGGCCTGTATCTCACTGAATAAATAACCAAATAATGCATTTAAATAGTCTAAACTGTAGTTAAAATTGAGAACTACAAGCTGGAAAAAAAATTGGGCTAATCCGACAAATAACGAAGACGTTATGACAGTTCAAAGTTGGCTAAAAAGTTCCAAACATGCTGAAACAGAAAAACTCAGCTTTAATACCCCATGTTTAGAGGCCTGTATCTCACTGAATATATAACCAAATAATGCATTTAAATAGTCTAAACTGTAGTTAAAATTGAGAACTACAAGATAGAAAAAAAATTGGGCTAATTTGACAAATAACGAAGACGTTATGACAGTTCAAAGTTGGCTAAAAAATTCCAAACATGCTAAAACAGAAAAACTCAGCTTTAATACCCCATGTTTAGAGGCCTGTATCTCACTAAATATATAACCAAATAATGCATTTAAATAGTCTAAATTGTAATTAAAATTGAGAACTACAAGCTAGAAAAAAATTGGGCTAATCCAACAAATAACAAAGACGTTATGACAGCTCAAAGTTGGTTAAAAAATTCCAAACATGCTGAAATTTAAAAAAAAAATGGAATGGAATATAAAATTACCTTTGACTTCAAACATGCCAAAACATTCTCCAACTCCACCGCAATCTTCAACAAATCGTATATGGAGTTCCATCGGGTTGGGCTATCATTACACAAATTTCTTAGATTCCACATTTAGTTCTTTCATGCATTCTTTGAACCTTTGAATCCGTTGTGTAGAATTCCTAATGTATTTAACGACCTTTTGCATGCACTTATACTAGATTGGTGTTGATCAAACCCATCCCTAACAATAAGGTTAAGGATGTGGGCCATACACCTTACGTGCAATTGTTTCCCCCATCATACAAGTTTGGTAGTTTTTTCTTTAGAATTTCGATTGTTTTATCATTCGAACTAGCATTGTCTACGGTTATGGTCATTACGTTCGTGATACCCCACTCTTGAAGACAAGTCAACAACGTGCACCCAATGTCTTCTCCCTTATGACTATCTAGAGATTTAAAGTTGATAATTCTTTTGTGCATGACCCAATCTTCATCAATAAAGTGGGCTGTGACCACCATATAGCTTGACCTTTGACATGAGCTTATCCAACAATCGGTGGTCAAATGCACATTACTTAAGGGATTACTAAAAAACTTAAACAACTTAGCCTTTTCTTCAAGATAGTAATCGGTGACTCTATTTGAAATTGTGGTTCTACATGGCAAAACTACTTTTCCGTTAAATGCATTTGTTAACTCAATAAATAATTCATTCTCTACAAACTTGAACAGTAATTCTCCAACTACAAATAAGTTTAACAAAGCTTTTTTTTTATTCTTTTCTCATCATGTTTCCAAGTCCCAATACTATTCTCCCCGTTTTCATTTTTTTTGAAATTTAAAGTGGTTTGGTTTTCTACTTTTTTTCTAAATTTTTTGTGTTCATTTTATATCTTTCCGTATGTCTAATCATACTAGAAGTACCGTTTCCACCGGATTCGATTTTGAGCAAAGTTCCACACTTTTTGCATTTGCTATACCTAATTTGTCAATATGAATTACATCATAATCGGCCCAACAAGCCGCCCTTTGGACATATTTCCTTTTCTTCGGCTTTGTTGCTTGACTTGTTCCTTCAACTTGAGTGTTATCAACAAACAAATCTTCATCGTCAATCTGAAGCACAATAACCAAATCATTTTAATATAATAGAATAACAATATAGGTTCTTTAACATTTAAATAGATTCATCAATATGGAATGAAACAAGTAAAAGAACAAATATGGTTGTTTTCTCCATTAAACTCTCTCATTCAAGGTCAAATTCCCCATTGCTTGGACTTATAGAGAAAATGTTAACTGTTAACATAACAAACTCAAATTTCAATTGATAACATACATAATAACACATTGAAAGATGGAGTAGTAGATTAACACATTTAAATTTCAATGAGTAACATACATTGATACAAAATAACACATTGAAACATTGAGTAATAAATTAAGATACAAATACTTACTTGAGTTTCTTGATTTGGAACCCAATTCTCCATGACTTGAATGGAATTTGATCACAATAGAGACTAGAATACGAAAGATTGAGTAGACGATTTTTTTCCAAGAAGCAAGGGTCGATTTTTTTTTTTTATCGTGAATAAAGTTTGATGTTCAAGGCAGTAGACAGTTGGATGATCGATCAAGGCAACAGCCTAAAGTCCGCAACTCGCAAGTAGGGATGAGAAAAACACTCGATCGATCAAATACCCATGTCGTCGATTTGTCGATTGCTTTGATTTTTTGTTTCCGGGTTATGTGGATATTGGGGTTTGATTATATATGTGCTTGCTAATTAGAGACTAAAAGTTTCTACGTATGATAACATGGACGAAATCTTATATCACAAATGGTTACATGGCTGCTAATTTAGAGACCGAATGTTCTACTATTGGGAATTGATAAATTCAAAACATTTAAGTAATCATACATAACGAAAGAAAACGAACAACTTGAATATAGTATCCCTAAAGTTGCAGATGTAATTAGAACATAATATATTACCTTACTCATTAACTATAGGGTGCTATAAATTACTATCTCAATAATACAATATTCATTTAGACTACCCCTCACGAGTCACGAGTAAGGAAACCTGAACTGTTTGGCGACGCCTCACGAGCAAGGAAGAAATGAGCTTTAGGGTTTTTGTTGAAATAAATATCCAATGTATCAAACTTGTCATTAATTCTTATGCAGGGTAATTTGTGAATATTTGTATTTGTGTTGGGTGTGTTGTGTATATCTTGTGCAGGTTACCGGGTTTACACGCGGGTTAATGGATAGCTCCGTGGAGCTGTATACCCGAGATATATATTGTGCTCTGTGTGTGTAGATAAGAGTATTCAGTAGATATTTTCGTGTGTGATTCTCTCTTTCTCTCTTCTCTCTAAAACTAGGGTTTTCTCACAGTGTATTCATACTTAAAATCTACGAAGATCTTTATGTAAAAAGTCTTCTTGAGATTCATGTAAATGTTGAGTGTGAGTGATTTTGTAGAGAGTTTTCTGATGTAAGTAAATGTTTGATCGAACTGGTTTATAGTGAATAAACTGTTCAAGTTGGGAATTGTTGGTGTTTTTACTTTCTTGACATGGTATCAGAGCTGTAGGCTTTGTGTTCTTCGTTTTGGTGTTCATCGATGATTGTTTTTTCCAGAACGTCATCGTTAAAGGTTGTTTCTAACCTTTTGTTTCTCTTTTACATTTTTTGTTGTTTGATCTGAAGTTTTCTTTCATTAAATCTTTAGATCGGTGTTTTTAATGAAAAGTTTTTAAAAAATCCTGGTACTGTGAGTTCTTTGTGGATCCTTGCAGGATCAGTTGCTGGATACTTGGTGTTGAACGTCGGTGTTGCTAACGTCAGTGTTGCTTCATTCGATTAATCTATCTGTTTGAAATAACTCTCTAGGGGTTGGAGTTGATCACCGATAAACCCTAAGTAGAGAACGGACAAGTAGAGTCGATTCATTAAAGAGATCGTCACTATAGCACTGTGAGGGATTTATTGTTCTCTTCTATTCTTTTCATATTTTGTTTGTGAGATTCTGGATGTCTTGAGTACACCAGTTATTGTTGTTTGCTTTTATATGCTTTCATAGTGTGTTCTTTATGATTTTCTTGACTCGGTATTGATTGTCTTGGGCCCCGACAAACGTGGTGACCATCTGGACTTTAAGTCAATACTCGAATCTGTTTTTTCGTGTTTTTTTTCTTGTTATCTCATTTCTGTAGTAAGTTTTGTGATTAATTTTTCATATGGCTGGGTCTTCTGATCCTCCGGGTGGAAGTGGAAAAGATGATCAAGTTAATTTTGATGATCCTCTTTTTGTCCATCCTTCTGATAATACTGTTACAACAATTATTACAATAAAACTTACTGGTAATGAGAACTTTAGATTGTGGAGAAGTTCTATGTCTAGAGCCCTTAAGGCTAGGAATAAACTTGGTTTTGTAGATGGAACTTGTAAAAAATCAAGTGTTGATGAATCCAAAAAAATTAAGTGGGATAGGGCCAATGCAGTTGTTTGTTCTTGGCTCCTGTCATCTGTTTCTGATTCCATTTATCAGAGTCAAGCCTATTCTGACATTGCTGAGGATGTTTGGAATAGTCTGTTTGAAACTTATAACAAGTCAGATGGTTCTGTGGTTTTTAATATTCATCAACAAATAAATCATTTTAAACAAAATGGAATTTCTCTTTCAGACTATTTCAATAGGCTTGACTCTCTTTGGAAAGAATTTGATGGTCTTACTAGTCTCACTGAATGTACATGTGAAGCTGCTGTTAAACAAAAGGATCACTCTAATCTCATGAAACTTATGCAGTTTCTTAGTGGTCTTGATGATTCATATAGTCAGGTTAAGAGTCATATTTTACTTATGGAACCATTACCTTCTGTTAAAACTGCTTTTTCTATATTGTCTAGAGAAGAGTCTCTCCAAAGAAATGGTTCTTTGGGTTCTCTTCAGTCATCTCAAGCTTCATCTAAGTCTCAGTCTACTGCTTTTAATAGTAGATTTAATAATAAGTTTAACTCCAACAGTTCTAATAAAAATAAGAGTCAAATTGTTCAATGCAAAAACTGTGGTGTTAAAGGTCATTCAATTGATAAGTGTTACAAAATAATAGGATATCCAAAAGATTTTAAGAAGAAAAATGATTTTAATGGTCAAAAATCCTTTTCTGTTAACTCTGCTACAACTTCTTCTGGGAGTTCTAGTGTTTCTAATTCTACTAATTCTGTTGGAGAGTCTGAGTTTCATTAGCTTACCAAGGAACAATATATCAAATTTTTGCAACTTATAAATGATAAGCAGGTTAATGAGGAAGCATCTGCTAGTGCTAATATGGCAGGTACTTGCTTATTCCAAGCTTTTAGTTTTTCTGTTAGTAATCAGAAATGGATTGTAGATTCAGGGGCAAATCAACATATGATTGCTTCTGAATCTCTTCTTCATGACACTGTGGATGTGTCTCAATTGAATCTTCTTGTTAGTCATCCTAATGGTACTTCTGCTAAAAAAGAAAAGATTGGTAATATGAATATGACTAATTCTTTAACATTGTTTGATGTTTTTGCTGTTCCTGACTTTAATGTAAATTTGTTATCTGTTCATAAAGTTTGTAAGGACAGTAATTGTGAAGTCATTTTTAATGAACATGGTTGCAAAATTCAGGGTTTACAATCAAAGGTGATGGTGGGGAATGGTAGAGAGTCTGGAGGTCTCTATTACATGAATAGTGAACCTTCAGGTAATTCTCTTAGGGTTAATAATTCCTCATCATTTTGTTGTGTTTCTAAACTCACTTGGCATAACAGGCTTGGTCATCCTTCTGATCAAGCTTTGCTTTCTTTAAAACAAAAACTTAGTTTTGAAAATGATGTTCTTCCTCCATGTGATGTGTGTCATAAAGCAAAACAATTTAGAGAATATTTTCCTGTTAGTCAACATGTAACTTCAGGTCTTGGTGAATTAGTTCATTTGGATGTGTGGGGTCCTTATAGAGTGACCACTGTAGAAGGATTTAGATATTTCTTGACCATTGTGGATGATTGTACTAGAGCTACTTGGGTATATTTGTTAAAATCAAAGGATGAAGTTTATGAGTATGTCATGTTGTTTTTTAATATTCTTTTAAATCAATTTGAAGTTAAAATTAAAACAGTTAGGTCAGATAATGGAACTGAATTTTTAAATAATAAGATGAGACATTTGTTTGAGTCTAAAGGCATTATACATCAAATTTCTTGTGTTCACACTCCACAATAAAATGGAGTTGTGGAGAGAAAACACAGGCACATTCTTAATGTTGCTAGATCTTTGATTTTTCAATCTGGTTTACCTCTCAAGTATTGGGGAGAAGCTGTTTTAAATTCTGTTTTTTTAATTAATAGAACTCCTACTTCTGTGTTAAAAGGAGCTTCTCCTTATGAATTGGTTTACAAGTCTTCTCCTGTTTTTGATAGGCTTAGAGTTTTTGGGTGTTTATGTTTTGCAACAAAATTAAATAATTTGGACAAATTTTCTGAAAGAGCTGATAAATGTGTTTTTCTTGGTTATTCTTCTGATAAAAAAGGATATAAAGTTCTTAGTCTTGACTCAAATCTTGTTTTTGTTTCCAGGGATGTTAAATTTTATGAGTCTGTTTTTCCTTTCAAGCTCAAATCTTCTTCAATTACAAATAAATATAATGATCCTTTAAGCTCTAGTGATCCTTTTTCCTATGATGATTCTTTGTATTCTAGTTCATTACTTGATAATTCTAGAGTAGATAACTTGAGAGATGTCCATCAGAGGAATGGTGCTAGTGCAGACCAATATCTGGATGAGACTAATTTGTTTGATGTCAGCAACCAGACTGGGGAGGCACATGTGCCTTCTTCTGGTGAGATGTTTCCTAGTACTTCTACAATGTCTGAGGAAAGTGGTCAAGATAATACAAATTCTCTTGAAAGTGATCAATCTATTAGGACTACTAGGTCTGGTCGTACTGTGCATTTGCCTGCTAAATTTAGTGATTATATTGTGGAAGGAAAACATAAATTTGGTATTGAAAAAACAGTTAACTATTCTTTGCTGGATAATGAAAATCTATGTTTTGTTTCGAATCTTAATAAAACTGTTGAACCAAAAAATTATAGTGAAGCTGCTTTAGATACTAATTGGATAAAAGCTATGAATGATGAAATGGAGGCACTTTATAGAAACAATACTTGGGAAATTACTGATCTTCCTAAAGGAAGAAAACCTATAGGATGTAGATGGATTTATAAGATCAAATATAAGGCTAATGGGGAAATTGAAAGATTTAAAGCTAGACTTGTAGCAAAAGGTTATAGTCAGCGTGAGGGTATTGATTATGAGGATACTTTTTCTCCTGTTGCTAAAATGGTTTCTGTAAGAGTAGTGTTATCTTTAGCAGTTCATAGTTCATGGCCTCTGTTTCAACTTGATGTGAATAATGCTTTTTTATATGGTGATTTATCTGAAGATGTGTATATGAGTCAACCTGAAGGATATCATTCAAAAGGTGATATTAGGGTTTGTAAACTAATAAAGTCTTTATATGGTCTTAAACAAGCCCCTAGGAAATGGAATGAAAAGTTATGTCATTCACTTTCAATTTTTGGTTTTAAACAAAGCATGAATGATTATTCTATATTTGTGAGAAATCATGAGAATACAGTTGTTATTTTACTGGTATATGTAGATGATATTATAATCACAGGAAACAGTAATGCTGAATTGGAAAATGTTAAGAAGTTCTTAAAATCACAATTTTTTATTAAAGATTTAGGAGAGTTAAAGTATTTTTTAGGTATTGAGGTTATTAAAACTGATAAAGGTATTTGTCTGAATCAAAGAAAGTATTGTTTAGAGTTGTTGCATGAGTTTGGTATGCTTGACTGTAAACCTGTTAAAACTCCTTTAGAAACAAATTTGGTTTTAAAAAGGGAATCAGATTTGGATAAATCAGATTGTGTTGTTAATATAACTGAATTTCAAAAACTTATTGGAAAATTAATTTACTTAACAATGACACGTCCAGATATTTCTTATGCTGTGCACATTTTAAGTCAATATATGCATAAACCTCATAAATCTCATTTAAAAGTAGCATTTAGATTGTTAAGGTATTTGAAGAATTGTCCAGGTAAGGGTGTACATATAACAAAAGATAATTCATTGAATATTACTGCTTATGTAGATGCAGATTGGGCTAAATGTTTGTTTAGTAGAAGATTTGTTACTAGTTTTCTTGTGTATTTTGGAAATTCCCTTGTATCTTGGAAAAGTAAGAAACAAAGTATTGTTTCACGTTCTTCAACTGAGTCTGAATATAGAGCATTGGGCTCTGTAGCTTGTGAGATAATCTGGATTTTAAAATTGTTGTTTGATTTTGGTATTAATGGTTTAACTCCAGTTAATGTTTCTTGTGATAATGAGTCAGCTATTAAATTAGCTTTAAATCCTGTTTTTCATGAAAAAACTAAACATTTTGAAATAGATCTGCATTTTATTCGTGAAAAAATTGTAAAGGGTATTTTGAGAATAAATAAAATTAGTTCTTTAAATCAAAATGCAGATATTTTAACAAAATCATTGAGTATTTCACAGCATGAATATATTTCTAGTCGTTTGGGTATGATAGATGTTTTTAAAAGTTAATAAATGTTTTGAATTAATGATCAGTTTGTGGGGGGGTGTTGAAATAAATATCCAATGTATCAAACTTGTCATTAATTCTTATGCAGGGTAATTTGTGAATATTTGTATTTGTGTTGGGTGTGTTGTGTATATCTTGTGCAGGTTACCGGGTTTACACGTGGGTTAATGGATAGCTCCATGGAGCTATATACCCGAGATATATATTGTGCTCTGTGTGTGTAGATAAGAGTATTCAGTAGATATTTTCGTGTGTGATTCTCTCTTTCTCTCTTCTCTCTAAAACTAGGGTTTTCTCACAGTGTATTCATACTTAAAATCTACGAAGATCTTTATATAAAAAGTCTTCTTGAGATTCATGTAAATGTTGAGTGTGAGTGATTTTGTAGAGAGTTTTCTGATGTAAGTAAATGTTTGATCGAACTGGTTTATAGTGAATAAACTGTTCAAGTTGGGAATTGTTGGTGTTTTTACTTTCTTGACAGTTTTAGATAGGGGTGAGCAAACCCAAACCAAGACACCGAGAAACCGACGAAACCGAAACCGAAGCAAACCGACGGTTAGGGTTTTAATTTTTTAAAAACCAAAAAATTGGGTTCGGTTTTGGTTTTTACCTAGAAACCGACCCATCCAACCCGGGAAACCGAACCATACTTAAAACCAACAAACCGCCCCAAGAAACCGACCCATCCAACTCGAGAAAACAGACTCATACTTGATTGTATTTTGGTTGTAATAGACTATTTCGGGCTTTGGTTGTAACTTGTAATAGACTATTTGTTGTAAGACTCATGTTTTTTGAAGTATTTAACTTAAATTTGATGTTTTTTGAAGTATTTAAATTGTTGCTTCATTTATGGAAAATGAGTTAAAATCCAAAACCTATGGGTTTAAACCCATAACCCGTGAGTGTATGGGTTGAACCCAAGAAACCGAAAAACCGCCCAAACCGACCTCAGAACCTGAGAAACCGAACCAACTAGAAACCGATCCTATTGGGTTCTGAACACCAGAAATCGATCATTTATGGGTTGGGTTGGGTTTGAATCCAAAAACGACCCAACCCGACCCATGCACAGCCGTAGTTTTAGATATTTAGGCTACCAATGCTTAAACATATCCTCTAAATACTTATATGGTAGGTTTTTAATGTGTCTTTACTTACCATATAAGTAACAAACCCAAATCCATGGTTAATTTAATTTTTTTTATTTAATTAATGTGACCTTTTAATTAAATAAACCTTTTAGTATATTTATTAAAAAATATTTAAGATTTCAAGCCAACCTATACCAAAATATTGCTCAAACGATAATATAAGCATCATGCAAATAGAGTTTCATATGTATTTTTACAAGAATCGAACATTGTAGCATTTATATTTGTCTCGAAAACAATCTAATGTGAATCTTTTTCAAAAGATAATATAGGTTTTTTTCCAAAAAAAGTTGTTACCAAAAGAATGCTCTGTAAAACTGATCCCCTAATCTAAAAAGTAGTACATTTTTTGCCACGTGTCATTCTCTTAGCCCCCCCCAATCTATTTTCCCGCTCCTATCATCTAACTAAATTTCCGAAATTGCCCCTGCTTCCTTTGACTTGTATTATATACCGTATTGAAGTAGTTTCCGTAATCATTTGTCTCTAATTCAAATCAAAATCAAAATTCAAATCCTCCCAAATTGAAGTCGTGATTTACGCATTGATCGCAAAACAAAGATAATCTATCGTATCAAGGGATTATAAGGTATGTTTTGGCGTCAGAATCATCGACTAGGTTTTATGCGTTTTCTAAGAATCCGTCTCTTATAATCGTTTTATTTGTCGATTGAATATATGCATTATCAATTTCATTTCTTATTTGTACATATACAGTTCTATCTTTGTGCCTATAAGGTGTTTGTAAAATTGCATTAGTGAAGTCAAGAATATCCAACCTGATAAGTTGCTCATTAGCCTTAAGGTTTTATTTGATGAATCATGAGTTTTAATCTTGAGGGTTGACTACTGGAAAGATAGCATCATCCCTCTTTGTTGGTAAGTTATAGTTATATTTCATAATGCAGGCCAACTGTTTGATGAAGAAGAAGAATGCCTAGGTACTCTTTGATCTTCATTAATAAACAGTCATTCTCACTTTGTTCATCAATGATCCACTATCTTCTTATCGGGTTGTCATCACCATCCTGTTATCATTGATAATGAACAAATAGCCACACTACTTGATGTTTTGATCTATATGTGGGTCTCCAACTATGATGACCCATAATTTATCTGAAATCTTATATTGCAATTAGGGTTGTGTATTCTCATTTTGAAAGATATGGGATCAGAGGAATCTAATGTTGTTTGAGTAAAATAGTGTATTTTTCTATCTGATTTCTCCAAGCACTGATGAAAGCTTCACAACCCTTCTTGGCTTCTTTTGCATTTGTTTGTTAGTCGGATTTTGGTAATACTTTTTGTAACGCCCGAAGCCCCGGTATCATTCCCGAGACCCGAAGCAAGTCCCGAAGCCCCGAAGATCCCGATAAGTAGAGTTCCCGAGCCGAAGCTTTGCCCGCGAGAAGCCCGGTTTTTGTGAAGATCTTCCAGATCTACCAAAGAATACTACTTCTACAAGTAGTAGTGTTGTCCGATCATCTTCTGATCAAGTGAGTGTATAGTTACTTTCTTCTAACACATAAATATTAAGTATTTGCTATGAAATACGTGCTATATATAATATAAAGTTGTTTATATGTGTGGGTGTATAGTCTCTTTCATAAACACGAGTATAATATAAGTATTGTTTGAATGTATTAAGTATATGTTTGGGTGAGTGTGTGGTTACTTTCTTCTAACACATTAATATTAAGTATTTGCTATGAAATACGTGCTATATGTATAATATAAAGTTGTTTATATGTGTGGGTGTATAGTCCCTTTCATAAACACGAGTATAATACAAGTATTGTTTGAATGTATTAAGTATATGTTTGGGTGAGTGTGTGGTTACTTTCTTCTAACACATAAATATGAAATATTTGCCTGGAAATGCATGTTATGTGTGTATATACTATTGTTTATTTGAGATAAGTATGGAATGGATGTTTTATATGGTTTTTAAATGAGTTAAACCGTATATGTATTTTATATCTACTAATATGTTGGGTAGAACATGGGTAGATGAGATAGTTGGTATGTGATAAAATGATGAGGTATGTAAGATGCTTAAAGAATAATATTGGTAGATGCACCAAATAAAGAATTTCATAATACTAGCAGATGCGCTTGAGAATAATATTGGTAGATGCGCCAAATAGAGATTGTCATAATACTAGGAGATGCGCTTATAGGATAATCCTGGCAGATGCGCTTATAGGATAATGTCGGCAGATGCGCCTAAAAGAAAATTTCATAAACCTGGTAGTCGCGCCTCATAGTGTATGACGTAATCCTGGCAGAGGCGCTTAAAGGATGATATTGGTAGATGCGCCTTATGTAGCAATAGATTTTGTGCCAATTCCTCAGGTCAATCCTTAGGAATGAATGAATGATGGGTAGTTGAATTCTTAGGGTAAAATCCTAAGAAATAAAGAAGATAATGGGGATGGGTAATTGGGTTGATTGTTTGATGGTTGAATATAATAATTATATTATTGTGGGTTAAAAACCCTATATGCTCACCAGGCTCCCAAGCCTGGACCACTCAGTTTTCTTTGTATCACAGATATCGATACGAAGATATATTTCACGGAGAGATTAAAGGAGATGTAAAATCTTTAGTGTAAATCATGTAAGTTCTGTTTATACTTATGTGTCTGTATCGGAACATGACATCCCGAGATTTTGTTATATAATGAAAATACATTTCTTTAAAGAAATGCTTTGATAAATCTTTATCATATTTTGGGAACAAATTCCGCAACTGTTTTCTTTAAAAGATTACTCTGATTTTAAAAACAAAGCATAAGCAAATTGGTCTTTTCTGACCGTGAAATTGGGGATGTCACACTTTTTAGAAAATCCATTTATTTATTTATTAAGTATTGTTTCTTCCATGGTTTTTGATTCTTTGTTAGGAAATTAAATCAAGATTGATAAGCGTTCAGAGGCATTGTTAAGTCTGCAATTGTGAGCTTTTTGATATTGATCTCAAATGTAAGATGTACTTATTTCAATTGATATTTTTGTACGGAATGTGGATTTCACTTTCGTTCGACTGATGTGACTCATGTTAGATTACCAAAGACTGTTTCATAGATGGTGGTAGTTAGTTACATTACATCTTTTATTTTAATATGTTGGTTTTTTTAGTTCCTTTAACTTGATAGTTTTAGAAAATGATGTCAGGATTGATGCTACTATTATTGGAGCAGATAGAACTAGCTTGATGAGGGATCTCCTAATATTTGTGAGTACATTACATGGGATGAAGATGCATTCCTCATTTTCTTTAACTAAACAATTGGCACTACTACAAAATTGAGTGCCTGTTATGAAAAAAATGTCACTAAACCGAGAGACTACACCGGTGATTTTGGAAAAAACCAAAAGTGTTGTTATGGCTTTTCTTCCTCTGTCATTATTTGTTTCTTTACTTCTAATGATTTTTTCTGCCTTTTATTTCATAATAAGGTAGAAAAAGTTGGTAGTATAAAGTTGGAAGGTTTTTGATTTGAATAAATACGAAATGCCAATGCATTTGGATAATCTATATTTGTAAGTTACCGTGAAACCATAAACTGTTAAAGTTGAAATTCTATTCAAGTTGAAGTTATATTAAAGTTCATTCAAAAGTCAAAACACCAATGAAAAGGAGAATACTTGATAATGTTAATATCCGAGTCTTATTTTTCTTATAGGTAAATGGGTAAATTTGACTTGGAATTCATAACCTGAAATTTAAAGTACAACTTGATATACAATTTTTACTTGTGACTCAAAATTATGACTAGAATTTATATACGATTGTTTTTTTAGATAAAAGGGGAACACCCCTTGGCAAACTATTATATACGATTGTTTCTTTGTACATTATATTGATCAATTTCTAACATATATGATTGTCTTTGGCCAACTAATTTCAAGAACCTTTTATTCTAAAAAACAAATTTACTCTCAGCAATTAATATTAAATTTATGTAAAAAAAGAAGTGGATAAAAGAGGCCAGTGTGGGAAATAGTTGCCCAAGGAAAAAACTTGATTTTTGTTATCGTTAAAGTTGTTTTGTCGTTTGTAGCTATATGTTTTAGTTTGATTTCATAAAAAAAAATGACCATATGTGGATTTTTCTTCAATTTATAACAATGTATTTTCATTTATTTGAATAAAAAAAATAAAAATGACCATATAGCCACTGTTTTGTCATTTACAACAATAAACGTTCATTTGATTTGATAAAAAAACAGTAGCATGTCCAAACAGGGGCAATTTTTCCATTTATAGCAATGTAGTTCTATTTGATTTCCAGAATTTTGTTAAAATGACACTGACATTGCACATGGGGGTTGTTTTTCCCATTTACAACAATGTAGTTCTATGTTTTTTAATGTTTTTTTGCATTGTCGGATAACAATTTCCTAATTATAGCATTGTACTTTTAAAGTGTGTTGGTATTTAGGTGTGCGCAATGATGTTATTTCCTTATTTAACTAAGTTCATCTAAATTATATTAATTTGTCAACCATGTAACATGAAATGGTAGTTTTAATAGCAATGTACTTTAAAGAAATGGTTTTGTAAAATTTTAATGTCTATTATTACCAAGTTAAGTACAAGTCCGATGCAAATTTTACTTAAAAAAAACTGTCACGACAGGTTTAAAGTGGTGTGCTTTTAAGAAAAATATTTTTTGGTCTTTTGATGTCTATTGTTAGCAGGTCAGGTGTGATGCCAGCTTTTTTCTAGTTTTTTTAATTATTTTTTCTTTGGAAATGACAATTTAATTGCGTTGTACTTTCAAAAAGATGTTTTTACTAAATATTTTTCATGAACTTTTGTCCGTTTTCCTGCGAATTTGATGTGAATGTTATGCTAATTCCTCTCTTGGAACGTTTGTGCAAACTATAACAATATACTTTCTAAGTATAATGCTATAATTGGCACCATTTAGTTTTTTTTATCTTTCTTTTATTCCTCTCAAAATCTTATTTTTTTTATTATTTTGTTTGTGATGAAATATTGTAGTGTCATCTTTATATGTGGGCATTATTTGCTTCACTTCAATAAAGTTTTATGATATAGTTGTTCTTTTTGTTAATCATCGGTATAGGCTCATTTAATTGAAAAAGGAAGATAAAATTTTGGCTTCCCAGGTTAATTTAACTTAATCTACCAACTTTCTATTAACCATTTCATGTGTTGGTTTCCTTGTTTTATAGAATAAACTAATTTTTAGACATTAAAATGCATCAGGTTCCTTGATTACTCCCAATTATAACAATGTACTTTCTAAGTACAATGCTATAAATGGCATCACTTGGTTGTTAATCTTTTTTATTTTTGTAAAAAAATTAGTTTTTAAAATTCTTTTGTTTGTGACGAAAATGTTGCACATAGACCATTTCTTAAAAATTTCTCTTACATTGTAGCAATGATTTTTTTTGTGTTTGATGAAAATGTTTTACAGTGATTAAATTTATTTTACAAAATGAAGCTACATAGCTTGGGCCTTGATTTTTTCTTTGCTGCTGTTGAGTTTCATTCTTTGTGCTTATTTACTATTATCAAAATTGTTTTATAAACCTTCTATGTTTAAAAATGGACAAAAATGACATTATTTATGCTTAACTAATACTATCAAAATTGCCTATTGATATGTGTGTAAGCACAAATAAGCCTTTTGAAACAAACCAGTTTCATTTTCTTTAAACAGAGACAACTGAGTTTCATTCTCAAACACCCATGATTTTCAAGTTCTCACTGAAGCTTATAACCACCATTTGCAAGAAGAATAGTGTGTATGTATGTGAATGTGTTCATGTCTCCTTAGTATTTAGTATGTATTTTAATCAACCTGATACGGTTGCATTATATGTTGTTTTTTGTTTTTTGTTCTTTTTGTTAATTTTAATTAATTATACCGAGGTGGGTTTATGTCAATAGATTCCTGGTTCTCTTTTTCTCCACATTCAAGACCTAGCATACGATTCTATCAATTAAATTTAGAATTTAATTTTATAGGTTCTTGCCCTAAGATGGAAATGGATGCCATAATAGTTATTTTACACATGAGAATTTGCTTTGACACTGATTTATCATATATATATATATATATATATATATATATATATATATATATATATATATATATATATATATATATTTTTTTTTTTTTTTTTGGTAATGTAGGTATTTATAGGAGTTTCTTTGTCTTTTTTATTAATAAAGAGCTCTTTGTATTTATATTGATATGTGTTAGTACTTTTAGTAAAGCATGTGTAATAAATAGGTATGATAAGGTTTATTATATAGTCAGATATAACAATGTACTACGTTTCTATTTGATTTTTTAGTTTTCATAAAATCATGCATTCAACATTAGGCAAATGAAATTATGTTGCTATTTCTTTAATTTTTATTTCTAAAATCTAAGTTATGTTAATTTATCACCCGTGTAGCATAGAGTTTTAACCTAGTAAATATATCAAAATGAAAGTGATGAGAAAATGTGAAGGTTTCTTTAAAAAAAAACTTTAGGTTTTAACCGAATAAAAAGCCTAAAATATAAATATAAAGTCTTTTATATAATTAACCTTATCCTTTATTAAACTAATCCTTTAACTAAATTACCATATTTTTTAAAAGGCAAATCTAACTTATTCTTAAACTATTCATAAATCCACCTATGTCCCAAACAGGACTTGAACCCTTAACTTCATCAATGAAGGACAACACCTGGTACCATAGTATAATTTATACTTTAACATATGACTACAATAAATATGATAAAAATATATAAATTAACTTAATAAAAAGTGTACTTATATTTACTCACAAACAAATATACATTAATAAAGTCAACTTTTAGGTTCCTTTGAATTTAGTTAAAAATAATCCAATAATTGTTTTGTCAAAAGCATGGATAATCGAGTCATCAAAATTATTCTCAAACAAAGCATGCTTCATGCTTTGTATTGTATTCAAGCCAAGTATTATCTTTTATGGACTTTTTTATATCCCTCGAAATGTAAATTGAAATATAAAAGCAGGGCTACAATTTATAAGTTTTTCCTTTTTTGAACGGCAATTATAATTTATAAGTATTTAAAAAAAGCAAAACAGTTTAAAACTATATCAGTCCTTATATGATCACTAATTGGCTATGCATCATATTGTAACTAAAACCTTCTATTTTCAGCAAGTTTAAGACGGATTGGTCCTTTTGACAATGTTGTATAGGTACTTAGGAAGTAATAATAAGACTCGTTATTTTCCTCCTATATTTACTACTATTTCAATTCAGCCTCACGTTATTTTCCTCTATTTTCCATCACTTCCCTTGACCTTAGAAAATAAGGTCACCCATCACCTTTCACTACTTTTTTTTAAATGAATATATAACAATGATAATCTAATTATATTAATAGGATAGATAAATATTTTATTAATTCAAAGTATATAAAAGTATTACATAAAAATTAAAATGAAACTAAAACATAACAATAATTAAAACAAGCCTAGTTGCTATACTTTGTTAGACAAGGAAAAAAAACAACAATAAAACGACACAAAGATTTAACATGGCTCCGGAGGACTCATGTAAAATATTATAATTTGGTAAATGATACCTTAATAAGAAAAAAAATCAGAATTATAATGTTGTAACAAAAAGAAACGAAAGTAGATTACTTATAATACATAGATATATAGTACATTGATATTTCTTTTCTTTAACCCACATTAAAGGGTCTACTTTGGTCTCTCCCAATTACAAAACTACGCTTTGAAAAAGTAGACACAATTTAACAATGCTAGGGCTTACAATTCTCGACACGACACAAAATAAATGGGTTTGGGTTGAGTTTTTCAACCCGCCAACCTGCCAACCCGTTTATTAAACAGATCACAGTGCTAGAGGTAGAAATTTTTATATGAGAGTACAAAAATTATCAATAAATATTCTATGTAGTTATCATAAAAAAAACATGATGTAGTCTCTTTAGCTAGGGGTGTAATAACATAGAACATGTTTACAAATAAATTTTTTTATATACGTAAAATATTTTTTTGGGGGTGTTGTAATACCCCCAACGCCCTATCTAGCTCTGCAACTGACGGGTCATATATGGGTTTATCAAAAAATAAACGGGTTGACCCGCCAACCCGTTTATATATATATATATATATATATATATATATATATATATATATATATATATATAATTTTTAAATGTATTTATGTATCAAGTATCAATATTTAATAAGTATTATCTATGTTTTTTAATTTGAACATGTTTTTATAAATGTTTTTAATTTTCATTTGGATGTTTAAGACTTAAGTAGTTAAGTGTCTAAAATTCGGATATGTTTGCATCAACCATCAAGAATTTATTCATCTTTAATTGTCAATTTTATTTATGAAATCTAACCCATGAACCTAAATCTGACCAACGAACTCGCCGACCTGTGAATCTGTATAAATAAATGGGTTGGCGGGTCATATATGAGTTTATGTTCCAAACCTGCCAACACGTGACCTGTATATTTAGATGGGTCGTGTTTTGGTTGACATATTTTGACCCGTCAACCCGCCAATCCGAACACGACACGATTGTCAGACCTAAGCAATGTCATCTAAAATGTAAATACAAAGCAATTTTTGCTGCCAAAAAAAAGAATAGAACTATATAACCGGGTAGAGTCTCCAAACATTTAAAAGTACAAAGACTAATTTTGAGATTAGCTTAAATAACAATTTTGGTTAATCACTTTTGTACTTACACAACGGTTAAAAGAATCAAATAAGACATTTACAAACCTATATTGCAACAAAATCTCAGCAATTAATCCGAAAACGCGACAAAAATAAAGTCTCGATGTCTAAAAAGTTGTTGGATCTTTGTATCTCTTGAAGATAGTTTCGATATCTGTCATGACATCAGGTGATAAAGGTCTCTGTGTTGTTAAAAAAGCATCAATATCTTCTTTTAATTGTTCAACGGATGTTGCACCGATGATTGTGCTTGTCATGAATGGACGGTCTCTCACAAATCCAAGTGCCAGCTCAACCGGACTTAAACCGTGTTTCTTCGCCATTTCAATGTATTGTGTTGTAGCTTCCTATATAATATAATAGAAACTAGAAAATATCAATTAAACCGAATTTGTAGTAGACTTGATTTCTTATAAAAAAAATAAGGGCACAAATATAAGGGAAATCTCAGATAAAGTCCCAATATTTAGGGGCAATTTACGGTTTAAAACCAAATTAATTTTTGTTTACTGAAAAACACAGATTACCGGCTAAAACTTCGGAATAATCCTTTTTCGCCGGTTTCGCTAATTTAGCTGGTGTTCCGTCTTTTTCATTAATTGGTCAAAATATTGAGATTTTTCTAAAGATTCCGTTATTTTGTACCAATAACCAAAATATTGAGACATTTTTGAAGATTACCCTTGAACTAATTTTGGTTATTGGTAAAAAATAACGTAATCTTCAGAAAAGTCCAAATATTTTGACCAATTTACGAAAAAAGACAGGATACCAGCTAAATTTGCAAACCCAACCAAAAAGGGTTACTTCGAAGTTTTAGCCGGTAATCTGTCTTTTTTTGTAAACAAAAATTAATTTGGGATTAAATCGTAAATTGACCCAAAATATTAGGACTTTGTCTAAGATTTCCCTATATTTAATATCTTAGACATAATCTATGGAAGTTGTTCTATTATTTGTAAAATATTTACCCTTAGAATTTTCTTTTTTACACGTAACTAGACTGGACTGGACTAAGCAAGCTTTCTAGGGTTATTTTGTTGATATAAATGAGGAGGGTATTACCGTCTTTTTAAAAAGACGAGATCGAGAGTGAGTCTGTGCCACACCTTTCTTGGGCGGGAACAAAATTGCAATTTGCAATCTTTGTCCCGTACAAAAAGGTGGAACAAGATGAGACATGGACCCACTCTTGATCTCTTGCTGGTGCAAAAGACGTATATACCCTCCTCATCCTCATCATCAAAATAGTCCTAGAAAGCTTGTCCAATGCCTTCTAATCCATGTCTCGTGTAACAAACGCAGCCTCCGTGAAGACAACAAGAAAATTATGGACATTTGTAAATATCACAAATTTTGTTAGTAATGATGATAATGGGCAATTAGGTAAATTTGACATGTTTGTACTCCTGAAAGGAAATTGATATAAATAATAGTTAAATGACGATAAGATAATAAAAGTTAAAGTGATGAAAAAAAATACCTTGGAAATGGATTTATTGTATCTTTCCATGTATCCAGGGAAAAGCTGAAGCCTTCCTTTTTTAGAAGCTTCAGATTCTGAATCCAAATACTTTCCAGTTAAAGCTCCACCAGCCAATGGTGAATAACAAAGTAAGCCAACATTGCAGTTATATGGATGGCATACTTCAACAAGATCAACTGCAAAAAAAAAAAAATGGTTTTAGAATTGGAATTTGAAGAA
Organism: Lactuca sativa; assembly: GCF_002870075.4. Lineage (NCBI taxonomy): Eukaryota > Viridiplantae > Streptophyta > Magnoliopsida > Asterales > Asteraceae > Lactuca > Lactuca sativa. The sequence continues at coordinate 256,897,543 of NC_056625.2, read as the reverse complement.
ATTGAAAAGGTAGGATGTTTCCATTCCTTTGTATGTTTCTGTTTGGTTTGTATATCTGTGAAAGGATTTATAGTGTAGATAATGACAAATGACAGATTTGCCCTCTTTAGATTTCTTGCTCACGAAACTTTTATCAAATACTAGTAGGTTTATTTACATTACCCTTTTATCCATACATAACAAGAAACACGAGAGAACAAACCAGCATATTACAATCTTAGTAATAGGGTTTAGAAAGGGTATTTCAGTCATTTATACAAATGATTGAACGAACATTGGAATTGAATTCCATGAGTTTATAAAAGGAAAGTTGTAGGATTTTTGTGAATTCCATAGTCATTTGCAATCAAACTTCGGAATGGAATTAAAGTCAACAAACTACCTTCAAACTTGCATCTTACTAACAAACTATAACTGTTTTGAATACTAACAATCTTTGGAAGTCCTTCAGCTTTTGCAGCATTAATGAATTCCATTACTCCATATGAAGTTTCATTTGAAACACCAATGTACCTCACCTACACATACAAATAACATTATTAAAAATTATTACAAAAAAAGACCAAAGTAATAGTTTTGATTCAAAAATCTATAAAGTGAAAGTGAAATAAAGAAAGTGTATCATTATTATATTCATTACCTTTCCTTCATTAATGAGTTCTTGAAAGGCTCTGAGTTGTTCAACAAATGACACACTTTCCCTCCATTTGGAAGGATCATAAAAGAACTCACCAAACAATCCCACATAGCGATCTGGCCTGGAGAGAGAAAAAAAAATAATAAGGGCAAATTTGTAAAAACAGGTGGAATTCCCTATATTGTAATCCATATAAGACTTGAGGAAATATTTAAGTATATAAACATTAGTTCACTAATGTTTCATTAAGATTTACAGAGAGTTCACATGTATGCATTTCATAAGCACAAAGCATATCTATTAGTTACTTTGTTAATGATTCATTTGTACAATTTGGTCCTTCAACTTTAAAAATTATGCATTTTTAGTGTGATGTTTTGTATGTAATATATATGGGAAAGCTATTCCAATGCATATATGTGTTATATTTCTATAGTATGAGGCATATATAGGAAACTAACCAATGAATTTGTAATAAGTCAATGTAATCAGTATTCAAACGTTTCAAGCTTTTCTCCACACTTTCTTTAATATTTGCAGCATCAACCCTTAGAACTTCTGCATTGTCTCTTATGTAACTTAATCTATCTGAGTATCCAGACACTTTAGTGGCTAATATAATCTGAAATATACAAATGCCCAAAGTGGAAATAAACAACATTATAAGATAATGGAAATATGGAATGAAACTCAATAATAAAACTTAAATATGAAACTCAATAATCGAATGTTCTATACATTGATTGAATTATAGTTATTGAAGTTTTTGCATACAAAAGATCAAAAATTAATCTTATTAAAAGGTTTTTAAAACCCAAATACAGTTATAGTAAAAAAAAATTATAAAAGTTAAACTTAGTTTTATTAACAGGTTATTAAAAACCCAAATACGATTCTAGTGACTTCTAGAAAACAAAACTTTGATAAAACTAAAATCGTATAACTTTTTTAAAAGATTGTGTTATTAAAATAATGATATACAAAGAGACTGAAAATAGAGAAAAGTATACCTGATCACGAGGTCGAGATTTCAGCCAGTTTCCAATATAAACATCGGTTAGTCCTTGTGTCTCCTTCTTCATTGGAATTGGATACTTTGAAAGCATGTAGCAGTTCAAATTAGTTAAATAATCACTTGAGAAGGAAAATCTGAAAATCATATGACTACTGAATGATTATTTATTACCATTTCTGCAGTGTCTAGAGTATTAATCCCATGTTCCACTGCGTAGGAGAGCATTTCGTGAGCCTCCTTCTCGGTGTTCTGTTCCCCAAATGTCATCTGGAAATTTAGCATGAAATAGCAATTATCAGAAAGAAAAGAATTCAATTCCAATATATATATATATATATATATATATATATATATATATATATATATATACGCTGAAAACCACATTTGAATGGGATTTAAGTTCATAAAAACGAAAGAAAGCATTGAGATCTGAAAATTTTGATGAATAAGATGAAACTACAGCCGAAGTTTTGTATCCCCAAATGTCAAAACTGAAATTTCTAGGGCAAATACAAAAATGCAGATACATTGATAACCCACAAGAATACCTGAACGAGAGTTACGTTCATAGAAACTGTAGGAAGAAGGAGAATTGGGAAATTTGATGAAAAAAATAAGGAACTCACAGTGCCGAAAGTAATTTCACTGACTACAAGATTGGAATCCCCAACTTGATTATACTGCATTGCGCTCCTTTGTGGTTGTGCCATGGCTGTGATAGTGGTGGCGAGCTTCTTTTTGTTGAAGAAATTCCTGACGGAAGATGGAAATGAGAAGTAAGAGGTGGAGGTGGAGGCATTGAAAGACGAAATGCGGCTGTTGTTGTTGTTGTTGTTGGAGAAGAGGGGTTGAATTATAGGCGAAGAAGATGAAGCCATTGGATGATTGGAAATTAAGTTGTAGTTGTTGTTATTGGTTAATTTTCGCGGCCATTTGGATGAAGGAATTGGATAGACTTGGGAACTACACAATGGCCGGGGTGGGATTGGACATGTTTATTTGTTAGGTGTAAATAGAAAATAAATATAAATAAGTTGACAATAAAAAAAATATTATTTTATAAGACTAGAGTTTAATCAAACAAAAAACAAGTTATTAAATAAGTTAAAACCGTAAATCAAGGCTGTCAAGATCGGGATCCTACCTAAGATCGTTTTTGGATTTGCAAGATCAGGATCCAGATCCTAAGATCTCACAAAATAAAATATAATTTTAATTTATAATATTTAATCATGAAAAATATTTCAAATATTTAATTTTTCATTCAAAAATTATAAAAACTTTAAAAACATTAGTCATAAGTCACAATAAAAAATTATAAATGGTAAAAGACATAAAATGGTAAAAAAGATTTCATTTGCAAAAAAAAAAAAAATCAAGGGAAGGTAGGATCGGATCGGATCGGATCTCGACTCTACAATCTTACGATCCTACCTGCAATCCTACCCCAAATACGATCATTTTACGATCTGAATCGTTTTTCATACCTAGGATCGTATGATTCTACGATCAGGATCGCGATTTTGATAACCATGTTGTAAACATACTCCGTTTCATTTAAAATACATGTTAAATGTATTTTAAATAGTTAAAAGAATTATTTATTGGGTTTATGACATTAAAACATTGACGAATTTACACATTTAATCAGTCAGTAGATCCTTAAAGTTGAGTTTTAGTTGTTATGATAAATAGGAGCTATACCCTAAACTAACAGTTTCCAGGTTACTTTAAGATTAATAAGTTAAAAACAACATGGCCTACCCCCAATTCCCCCAAAAAGTCATCAACCCTGTATTCACTGAAGTCTCGTGCAATCAGGTGTAAGCTGCAGCGCACCGACGACGTCAAATGGTTCATCTTGTTTGACCATACTTTCATGGAAGACACTTGACCAATAGAATGTGACGTTTGTGGTTTCGAAATAGCGTTATGGCTAGGGATAGTCAAACCAACCATTTGGCCATAACTAACAGATGTTGCTTTTGGGTGAGGGGATGACTGAGTCGGTGGACGCATACAAAGACCTTAACTCAATACAATACCAGATTCAGTGGAACAAGCTACGAGAACAAGGGAAGTGTATCCTCTTTTATGGGACCGACATTCAAATTTCAACAAAGAAAGACACAGATTCAGTAAACGAGTATAATGAAAAGCATCGTTGTGAGTTCCACCCTTCATTTAGATCCAGATGGGGTAACAACGAACACCGGTCAATGGAATGTCAACCATTTTAAGGAAATCCCATCCCTTCAAGACATCTTCCACTTGTGATTCCTGGAAATGCGAAAATGGAGAGATTAGAGCTGTTGAGTTGTTGAATATGCTTCAACAACTACAAGATCAACTCGAACGAACAAACGTCTCGATGGAATTTCAAATATTGGGTTCGATCTTCTGTGTTTGTGAGGAACGGGTAGCAAGTGCCAAATTTTGTAGGTTTTTATTTGAAACGAGAATTGAAATATCTATTATTTACATTTTAATCGGTATAAAGTATGAATGAAAAAAATGGGGACCTTATAGTTTTTAAAGGACATACCTTAGAATAGCTCAATGTGTCAATCAACTTAAAATATAAGGTATGTCTCAATCCACTTAAAATAACTCAATGTCTCAATCAACATAAACGTTAATCATCAGGTAATAGGCCGATTTATTTAAAATTAAGCAAAAAAAGAAAAAAAAATATCAAAAGAGTGTTGAAAAGGTAGAAGAAAAGAAGATTGAGAAGAAACTAAAAGAAGATTCTGGTTATGACTACAATTATTGTAATGGGCAAAACCATCTTGCACAGGATTACATGTTGAGGAAGTAAGAGGAGAAGAAGGAGAGAGTAAAAGACGAAGCTTATTGTTCAGTGAAAATCGAAGAGCTTCATGCAAAGTCAAAGAATCTCTCCATGACAGCGAACAATTCAAATGATGATGATGGAACTTACCAGATTTGGTCTTTTGGTTCTAATGAAGAGGAGATGCATCATCTGACGCATAGAGGTATGTATGCACTATGGTGATCATTTTGAGAAGAATAACATGTTCGAAGAGTTTGAGAAGGAGAGTGAAGAAGAGAGTGATGAGGAAGAAGAAGTCATCGAGGGAATATGTTTTGTGTCAACAACTTCGAAGTCTCCCATAACTAAGAAGGTACACGAACTCCTTATCTCTCTTAACGTTCCTTTAAATTCTTACAATGCTATTTTATCTTATTTTGATGATACATGTTCTTACTTGAATGATATGCTGATTTCCATGAGTAGCGAATTGGAGAAAAATAAAGGTTTGCTTTATGAAGTCAAGAATAAATTGGATGAGAAAAAGGCCAGGATAAATAGCTTAGACTTGAAAATTACAAATATCATGATAGATAGAGATTCTGTGAGAGTGTCTAATAGTTTTCTAGTTAAACAAAGAAACATATATTGTAACACAACAAAAAGGATGTATGGTAAACTTACTCATCTCTATCATTCATCAGATATTTGTAAGGAACAGCACCGAAAATTACTCCCTTTCATAAATTTTAAGCGAGAATTAGTTGATGAGATTACAGATGATTGTGAGAGTAAGGTTGCTAAGTATGATCAAGTTCCTAATGATTTGTATGCTTATGATATTGTTAATATCAATGATTGTTTGGATGCTGGTGATTTGGTTGATATTGATGATTCATTGTCTGAAAATGAACAAATGAAAATTTTGAACAAACTGAGACTTCGACACAAAGTAATCAACATAATTATGCTAATATCGAAGATGATTCTAATAATATCAGTGAAATTGAGGAGGAGGAATGTGTAGATTGCTCAAAATTGTATGCCATTAAAATCACGTCGTTAGCTAAAGAAAGAAGAAAATGATGATTCAAAGTCGAAGCTAAACAATGATTCCTATTTGATAATAAAAACTGATCACTATCAAGAGTCTGTTATTTTCGAAGACATAACAAACTATGAAAGTGAAAGTGTGAATGATTCTAGTGAAAAAGAAATTCCACGAGCTGTTGAAGCACAAGTGTTTAAGGATTCAAAGGAATACACAAAAGTTTTAAAAGAAAAAAGAAAACATTTTCTTGAACAAACTCAGTTCTTTATCCACAATTTAATAAAGATGTTATAAATCAAGTTTTTGTTACAAAAGGAAATGGTGATAATGTTTATGCTATGTTGAATGAATTGTTCAAAAAAGATATCTTGAAAGTGTCTGATGAAGGTTTTTATTCGAACCAAAATGTTGTGGAAAATGGTTTGAATCAAATAACAAAAACTTTTCAACGTCAAAAGACTCAAAAATCTTTTTCAAAAGATAATAAAAAATAACAAATCAGGTATTTGGGTTGTGAAAGGTACTCAATTTGATATCGAAGACAATTATGAGAAATGTTGTGATAAGTTTATACCAGATGTTTTGAAAAATCAAAAAATGAAGACTCAAACTTTTGAGAATAATGTTGAAAAATCTGATTTAAAAGAAGAAATTTTCAAAAAGAAAGCTTAAAATAAAGCTTATTGAAAGAAAGGAAGAGATTTTCAGAAATAATAGAAATTACAACAAAGAAATTCACTAGCTCATGAAAAGAAGTTTTCCCAACAATCTAAAACTCATTTTCCAAAAGAATTGTAACACCCCTGTTCGGCGGCGGAAATGCCGGAGTGTGTGACGTAGGGACAATTGGATTGAGGCCAATATATATAGAACAATAAACAACGATATATCACATAAAATATAATTATTTATTATAAATGATTTGGAATTACATTGTTTGATGGTTCAATCACACAACCCTATCATAACTAGAAAGTAAACATACATAAATAACTCCAACAAGCTTCCTTTATGACATCCTCCTCCTCCTACCTATCCTCCACACTCATCTCCCAAATAATGCATGTATTTTGAAAACGTTAACATAATATTGGTGAGTTCATAGGTCTTTATAGTTTTATGCTTTATTTGGTTGTATTAAATCAAAAATCATTTTACTTTTAGAACAACCTTTCTTAAGATATTTTATGAACCCTGGCTTACTATCTTTTTAGAGTACTTTACTAATCCTAATTTACTATCTTTATAGGATATTTGTCGATCTTATCTTATTATCTTTTAGAATATTATCGATCCTATCTTATTATCCTTTAGGATATTTTATTAATCGTAACGTATTTTATCTATCACTCTAAAGCGCCCCTCTTAGTAATCAAACTCTATCAATTTCCAAAGAAATAACAACTAAAGTGATAAATTTTTACAAAACTTTATATATAATATTGTTGTTTCGTAGTTAAACTCTATCAATTTCTTAAAAAAAATTACACAAAATCGCAGGTAGATGGCAGAGGAAATTGCACGATTTTAGTGTGAAGTTGCAAGTATTTATACGAAAAAAATAAAAATAAAAAAACCCACTTACAAACGTACAAGTCCCTAAACCCACCTGCGATTTTAATGACTATTTTGTAATTTTCTCTATTTATAATTTACCTGATTAAAAAATGACAAAGTTAGGATATTGAGATCATTGTTCTCTTTAAAAACTAATTAGGGTTGGACAGTTGTTTCCAAAACACGATTCGATTTTCTATTTAAGCAATAACTGATTTCGATAGATTTTGATTTCCAAATAGAAATGAGTTCCGACTGCTATGATAAGAGAAAAAAATAACAAAGCTTAAATAAGAAAAAAAAAACGAAACTAAAATGATGTAACCGAAAGAAAAAGAAAAAAAAAAGATAGGCAGAATCCCACAATACAAAGAATATATGAAAGTACATTATTATTTTTTGCATAACCCATACAAAAAAATATCCTCCAACTTGCAAGCAACTAAAAGCACAAACCCTTAGTTTTCAATGACAATTCCGGTTGTTCATTATTTATATGTACAAAAAATGCATTTTTAAACATATAGTACAACAAACTCTCAACAATCAATCCAAAAAGGTGAAAAAATAAAGCCTCGGTGTCTAAAGGATTGTTGGATCTTTGTATCTCTTGAAGATAGTTTCGATATCTGTCATGACATCGGGTGATAAAGGTCTCTGTGTTGTTAAAAAAGCATCAATATCTTCTTTTAATTGTTCAACGGATGTTGCACCGATGATTGTGCTTGTCATGAATGGACGGTCTCTCACAAATCCAAGTGCCAGCTCAACCGGACTTAAACCATGTTTCTTCGCCATTTCAATGTATTGTGCCGTAGCTTCCTGACATTTTAAAATAGAAAATGTGAAAAAAAAAAACAAATCGGTAAAGTTGATTTTTCATGATAAATGTAATACTTGACACATAGTCTATGGAAATTGCTTGACTATTCGTAAATTATCCGGTGCTAACACTAGATTGGATGTTTGGATGGGACTAGACAAACTTTCTAAGGAAATTTTCAATATAAGGATGAGGAGGGTATTTACGTCTTTTGCATAGATAAGAGATTGAGAACAAGTTTGTGTCCCACCTTTTTGGATGGGACACAAAATTGCAAATTTTTGTCTCATTAATATCAGTCTCAGTCTCAGTCCAATATACACCAAACACAGTAAAACTTGTTGTCATGTTATGTCTTACATAGAACAAGACAAATGACTTTGTACTGTGTTTATCATCTATTGGACCGAGACTATGACTGATACAAAGACAAATGACCCAAAAGGTGGGATAGGGACTCGCTCTTGATCTCTCATGTATGCAAAAGACGTAAATGCCCTCCTCATCCTCATCACAAAAAATAGCCCTAGAAAGCTTGCCAACTCTTCCAGTCATGTCCTATGTAACAAATGCAATCTTAAATGAAGACTCGGAGAAATCTTATGGACAGCTCGATACCACCAATTTTGTTTGTAACGATAATGGGCAATTAGGTAATTTTGACATGTTTGCACTCCCAAAAAAGGAAGTGTTGCAAGATTTAGGGACATGCCTACAAATGAACAAGGTGACAAATGTTACGAAGGAAAAAAATATTGGGGATTTAAGATATAATACATGTCGAATAAAATAACAATGGTTTGTTAATGTATAGGTAAATTATTAGAAATTGCAATGTACTTTACTCTTTTTACCAATATCGAGCAATGTACTTAAACTTTTACTAATAATAACAATGTATATGCATTTCTTTACCCATGATAGTGTATTAATATTTACTTACTTACATTTTAACCTATAATAGCAATATGGTAAATCATAATATTAATCCACTTATATTTCTTCACACATAATAGCAAAATACTTGTATTTCTATATTAATAACAGAAGTATGTAAAAAAAAAATATTTGTACATTCCTATTATGGGTAAAGCAATAATAGTTGAATGATGATAAGATAATAGAAGTAAAGGTGATGAAAAGAATAGTACCTTGGAAATGGATTTATTGTATCTTTCCATGTATCCAGGGAAAAGCTGAAGCCTTCCTTTTTTAGAAGCTTCAGATTCTAAATCCAAATACTTTCCAGTTAAAGATCCACCAGCCAATGGCGAATAACAAAGTAAGCCAACATTGCAGTTCTTTGGGTGACATACTTCAACAAGATCAACTGCAAAAATCGAAATAATTCAACTCTAACCTTCCTTCATTTTCTAAAATGACATAAATATCCTTTCTAAGCGCTATTATTAACATTGTAGTTTGTTGGTTTCTTCCTTTTATTATTAGATATTGCAACCAAAGCCCCTAAGGGAATTCGTATCCATTAGTAGCAATCATTAACAGATTTCCCACAAAATGAGAAATGAAGGAAATAACAAGTTATAAGATAAAAATTTGCAATGTAATACATCATCTTTTAGGTAGATGATGACATGATAGAATGACATACCTTCAAACTTGCATCTTGATAGCAGACTATAACTGTTTTGAATGCTAACAATCTTTGGAAGTCCTTCAGCTTTTGCAGCATTAATGAATTCCATTACTCCATATGAAGTTTCATTTGAAACACCAATGTACCTCACCTACACATACAAATAACTCATTATTAAAAATTATTACAAAAAACACCAAAGTAATAGTTTTGATTCAAAAATCTATAAAGTGAAAGTGAAATAAAGAAAGTGTATCATCATTATATTCATTACCTTTCCTTCATTAATGAGTTCTTGAAAGGCTCTGAGTTGTTCAACAAATGACACACTTGCCCTCCATTTGGAAGGATCATAAAAGAACTCACCAAACAATGGCACATATCGATCTGGCCTATAGAGGAATTAGGAACAAGGTTAAGATGTTATTTGAATTAGTAATGAATAAATAATTTATAATGTACTCAATTAATAATGTATATAATACACTATGTTTAGATAAAAATAGAAAATTCAAACCAAATGGAGAAGACCACGATTGGACACTTAAGAATATGGAAGAAATTATGAAAAAAATCAAAATAACGAGGGTAAATTTGTAAAAAAGTTATGAAATTTGTTGTGGGGTTGAAGAATGTTTCAATCCCTTGTGGTTCGAATTAATAAGTATAAGTTTTTAAATGAAAATTTATATTTTATTTGGCATTACTTCTAGACATAAGGGTAAAATGGTCATTTTACATTTATCCCGTAGATGCATACATGGAGTGTATAGTTTTAGAACTCTATTCTATACATTAATTTAATTATAATTAACAAACTTGTGTTTACAAAAATAAAAATAAAGCAAAGCTCATTAAACCCCAAATAAGTTATAACAAAAAAAAAAAAGCTCATTGTACTTTAAACAAAAAACAAATTTTACATTTTTTGAAAAAAACTTGTGAAAATAAAATTTCCAAAAATAATAAAATTACCAATGAATTTGTAGTAAATCAACGTAATCAGTATTAAGACGTTTCAAGCTTTTCTCCACACTTTCTTTAATATTTGCAGCATCAACCCTCACAACTTCTCCATTGTCTCGAAGGTAAGTTGCTCTCTCTGAGTATCCAGATACTTTAGTGGCTAATATAATCTGCAATATACAAAATCCCAAAGTGAAAACATTTTTTTTTAATTTAAATGTTTTATTTATTGTAAAATACATAACTAAACTTCTTATTTTTGAATATTTCAATATTCAGTTGAATAAGCTATGGTTTAAATATTCAAAAATGTGCTACAAAAAGACTGTGATTAAACAGATACAAAGGAAAAGTACCTGGTCACGAGGTCGAGATTTCATCCAATTTCCAATGTAAATATCTGTTAGCCCTTGCGTCTCCTTCTTCACTGGAACTGGATACTTTGATAAAAATGCAAAGAAGGTACAAAAGTGGTTAAAAAAACAGGTAGCTTTCCAAATTAGTCAAGTAATGAAATTAAGACTTGAGGAGAAAAAACATGTAATGTAACTACTGAATCATTGTTTCTTACCATTTCTGCAGTGTCTAGAGTATTAATCCCATGCTCCACTGCATAGGAAAGCATTTCGTGGGCCTCCTTCTCTGTGTTCTGTTCCCCAAATGTCATCTGGAATTTAGCATGAAATAGCAATTTTTCAGAAGTTTACATTTCGGTGTTATGAAAAGAATTTAATGACAAAATATATAAGCTGAATACTTGCAAGAATCGATTGTTTGAACTTTGAAGGATAAGAACATCAAAGTGGATTAAGTACTTTCAAGAATCAACTGCCAGCAGAGTGATTTCTCCATGGTTTATAGCCAGCATTATCAATTGTTTAAAATGATGGCATGTGATAAATGATAATCAGCGAAAAAAAACAGAGAATTGGAAAATTTAATAGAAAAGAAAGAACTACAGCCGAAAATTTGTATCCCCAAATGTGAAATTTCTTGGTTAAATGCAGATACACTGATAATACACAATTAGGTGAGCGAGAATTAGGTTCATAAAGACGAGAGGAAGAAAAGAGAATTGGAAAATTTTGATGAAAAAGGAAGAAACTCACTGTGCCGAAAGTAATTTCACTGACTACAAGGTTGGAATCCCCAACTTGATTATACTGCATCGCGCTTCTCTGTGGTTGTGCCATGGCTGTGATGGTGGCAGCAGACTTCTTTTTGTAGAAGAACTTCCTAACGGAGGATGGTAATGAGAAGTCGGAGGTGGAGGCATGGAGAGACGAAAGGCGACTGTTGTTGTTATTGGAGAAGAGGGGTTGAAGTTGAACTACAGGCGAAGAAGACGAAGCCATTGGAATTTGGAAAGTCGATTGTGCAAATCGGTGGTTAATTCTGGCGACCAGTTGAATGGAAGAATAGGATAGACTTGGAACTATACGAGTGACCGGCGAGGGATTGTTGAAATGTGGATGCTGTCAAACACAAGTTTGCTTCATTCATCGTTATTCTTCTTTCTAGAAAAAAAAAAAGAGTAAATTACACGAATGATCCCTATGGTTTAGGGTAAATTGCATGTTTGGTCCCTAACTTATTTTTTTAACTCGGAAGGTCCCTACTATTTATTTTTGTTACGTGTTTGGTCCCTGTCTTACCTAAAAAGACTATTTTGCCCTTGAATTTTTAGTTTATTTAAATAAAAAGACCCCCAACCCCACCCCCTCATATTTCCTTACCTATTCCACCATTTTTTTTTATTTAAATAATAGTCTTTTTAGGTAAGACAGGACCAAACACATAACAAAAACAAACAGTATGGACCAAACACGTAACAAAAACAAACTGTAGGGACCTTTCGAGTTAAAAATATAAGTTAGGGACCAAGTGCTCAAATTACCCCAAACCATAGGGACCGTTCGTATAATTTACTCAAAAAATAAATAAATAAATTATCTTATATTAATATTAAGTATTTTATTAGGGCTGGCAATTATCGACACGACACGCGACACGACACGAAATAAATGGGTTTGGGTTGAGTTTTTCAACCCACCAACCCGCTAACCCGCCATCCCGTTTATTAAACGGGTCATATATGAGTTTCTCAAAAAATAAACAGGTTGACCCGCCAACCCGTTTATATTCTTAATAAAAAAATTATTTTATTTTTAAATGTATTTATGTATCAAGTATTAATATTTAATAAGTATTATATAATATATATCATTGATTCATAGACCATTTAACTGTTTTGACATTTTGACTCGTGGTGGATGGTCTAAGGTCGTAAGTCGTAACCTATAAGACTAAGTATGTAACATGTTTCTATGAATGTTTTTACTTTTAATTTAGATGTTTAAGACTTAAATGTCTAAAATTCGGACCCACGAATCCAAATCTGGCTCATGAACCCGCCAACCTGTGAACCCGTATAAATAAATGGGCTGGCGGGTCATATATGAGTTTATGTTCCAAACCCGCCAACCTGTGACCCGCCAACCCATGACTTGTATATTTAAATAGGTCGTGTTTGGGTTGGCATATTTTGACCCGCCAACCCGCGACACGCCAACTCGAACACGACACGATTGTCTGGCCTATATTTTATGGTTTATTACTTTAGAAAATACTAATTAGAATATATATATATATATATATATATATATATATATATATATATATATATATATATATATATGTTATAACTTAAAATAATTATCCAGCTTATTATTTTATTAATTTTGATTTTTAATAACTTTTTTTTATATATCTAGTTAACCTATCCTTGTCTATATAAAATATTCTATAACACTAATTTATTTAATTAATTGTTTTTAAAACATATATTATATATAAAATATCACACACAAAAAAAATATAAATACAAATATATCGCTTCTTTAATTTATATACATAAAATAAGAAACAATTATTCGATTATAATTATAAAAGACAAAATTGCAAAAATGGTTAGATAGAAATAGAATAAAAAGAGAGGTTATTGATAAGGTGATATATATATATATATATATATATATATATATATATATATATATATATATATATATATATATAGGGTCGGCCCGTGGGCATGGGCAAGCTGGGCGACCGCCCCGGGCCCCCAAATGCTACATGGCCCCAATTTTTAACTTGTTATTTTGGTCATATATTAGGAGCCCATTACTTTTTAGTCTTTGGACTACTACAAACCCCAATACTCTGATCAGGAACTAATCCAAAAGATGGAGCGTGGGAGAGAACGAGACTTACTGTCGTGCGTCCTAATTCTAAGGCGTCGTAACTCTTCAAAAGTCAGATTTCTATAGAAAATCCAAACATTGTCATGGAAAACCCAAACTATGTCTTCTCTAAAAGCAAGAGTTAACGATCATTCTTCTATTTCTTATTCAAGATTTCAAGTTAATCAATTTCTTTCACTCTTTTTTGATTTTCTGAATTCGTCCACAACAACCATTAGCGAATCGAATGTTATTTTAGAATTGAGAGACTGATTATGTCTTGTTCTTTTCACGATTTCAGAAAACGGGAAACTCTATTGTTTCCCTTCTTGTTGTCGATTTCCTTTTTCTAATATAGCACCAATAGGAAGTTAACCAGTTTATTTGATTTATTTTAGGAATCTGGCCTAGAGATTTGAATCGAGAGTTCCAGTTACCGCTTCAATTGGATTTCTTTCTCAATTGCTAGAAATTTGAAGGTTCAGTTTTCAGAATCGATTGTTAGAGGTGAAATTGATTTCTGATAATATGACTGTGAATCTTTGTATGTTCTATCGCTCTTGAAATTTCTTATTATTTTTTGAAATTCGATTTTTATGAGGCTGTTCAAGTTAGAGACATAATCAAATGTTAATATTTTTGAGTTAGAGACAGTTCTTGAACTTCATTGCTTAATTTCGATTTGTAATGTTAATATTCTTATTTTTGATTTATGAATGGTACTCTTTTTTATTTCTATTTCTATGTTTTTGATATGTGTAGAATTTTCTCTTGTTGTATTGTTTTTTCAACTACTTACAGGTTATTAACAACAAGTATTCTGGATTTAAGCAATTCACATAAAAACTTTTTGTCGATGATAAATCTACTTCAGTCGGAGGTCAACAACTTATGTACAAATACAGAACTGAACAAGTTAATGAAGAAATAAAGGGGATGGGACTTTAGTATTTTTGTACTTCTAATAGCATTGTACTTTTAGTTTTCCCATTTCTATGGTGTACAAATTTAAATGTATTGTTATGTATGTATAAAATAGTGTAATATACGACGAAAGGGCCCCATTTTTTATTTTGCCCTCGGCCTCCAATCGTCTTGGGCCGGCCCTGTATATATATATATATATATATATATATATATATATATATATATATATATATATATATATATATATATATATATATATATATAGAGAGAGAGAGAGAGAGAGAGAGAGAGAGAAAAGATCAAATGAGAACACCTAAAAGGTTGAGAACGCGAGAACAAGTATATTCATTTCTGATTCCATGTATTCATTTGTGGAGAAATGATAAAATTTTACGCATAATCAACATGAATATGTTTTTTCTCTTCAATTGAAATTAAATGTGTAAAAATTTATCATTTCTCCACAAATGAATACATAGAATCGCAAATGAATATACTTTGTTTTCGCGTTCTCAACCTTTTTTGTGTTCTCATTTGATCCTACTCGTATGTATATATATATATATATATATATATATATATATATATATATATATATATATATATATATATATATATATAGAGAGAGAGAGAGAGAGAGAGAGATAAGTTTTTTTTTGTTTGTATTAATATAAAAATAAGAAAACAAAATTCAAAAGGGTAAATTAATCATTTTAAGACTTTTCAAAAAAAATTGACCAAATTTGTAATAAAAGTCATTTTTTGGATCGGTGGTGCAACTTCAAAACTTTTTGGAAAAAAATGTCAATTTTTGACATACCATAAGGAACATTTTTGCAACTTCGTTATTATCAAAAGACAAAATTGTAAAAATGGTCTCTCTGATTGTAAAAAAAATATATGGTTTTATCCAAAAAAAACTATGATAGTGCATAGTTGTCCAATTTTAGATATCTTGTGTGGTTTTTTTAGATATCTTGTGTGGTTTTGATCTCTGTCAACTTAAAAAAAAACTATTATACTCCTTATATTTGTTTTTAACTTTTTATATTTATGTTAATTTTTTTTCATTAATTAAAATAAAAGAAGAGCCCACCCACTTATCCCCCCCCCCCCCCCCATTTCTAAATCACTCTCTCTACATACTTCCACGAAGTCCTCCATTGGAAAAGGGTACTTCAGTGGTACTCTCATCGGAAACCACCGTCGATGCTGCCATTTTCGTTGAGAACCACCGCTGAAATGCAGATAACTTTTTCTTGAATGAAAGAACTCAAAATTGACAAACCTTATTACATTTAAATCTTAGATATGATCTATATGGGACAAAAGTCTAGATGTCCAAATTAATCAAAGGAATATCTTAAAAAGGTAATAAAAAGGAATCTGAAAATCAATTTCTCACCTTTAAAATCAATGGGTATGGTATGAATCGATCTTGTTCGTCGATATCAGATGAAAGAATGAGCGATCAGAGGTGTTGGAAGGGAAACATCGACGAAGGAGTAGAAGGGTTCTTGCATAAAAAAGAGGAACAATGATGCTTGATTCTAAAGATCAATGTTGACTAGGGTTCGGATTTTGTAGGGAGAAGGCTGATGGAGTAGAGGTGGAGATCTTTATGAGGACTCCATTAAGTAGATATAGCCATATCTACTAAAATCACCAGTAAAAGTCACAAAGTAACATTCATTATGCCTTGTGGTAGGTCTGAGTTGTCCACATGCATCGGTGTGGATTAAGTCCAACGGATGCTTGCCTTGTTCACAGTTTCCTGTAAAAGGTGCTTTTGTCACCTTGCTAAGTAAGCAAAACACGCATACATCGTTTGACTCTAGGTCAAATGATTCCAAGATCCCATCCTTTTGGAGCTTAGGGATGCGTTTCTTTTTTTATATGCCTATGATGACAATGCCACAAGCTTGATTTATCCAATACATTATTGGAAGAACCAACATTTAACATTAGATTACTAGAGTTGCCTACACATAGAATTGGAAATTAAATAGAAAAGAAAGAACTACAGCCGAAATTTGTATCCCCAAATGTCAAATTTCTAAGTTAAATGCAGATGCATTGATAATCCACAATTAGCTAACCAAAAATTAGATTCATAAAAACGAAAGGAACAAATAAGAGCTGGAAAATTTGATGAAAAAAGGAACACATAGTGACAAAAGTGATTTCACTGACTACAAGGTTAGAATCCCCAACTTGGTTATACTGCATCACGTTTCTCTGTGGTTGTGTCATGGTCGTGATAATGGAAGCAAACTTCTTTTTGTAGAAGAACTTCCTAACGGAAGATGGTGATGAGAAGTCGGAGGTGAAAGCACAGAGAGACGAAATGTGGTTTTTGTTGTTACTGGATAAGAGGGGTTAAAGTTGAGCTATATGCGAAGAAGATGAAGCCATTGGAATTTGGAAAGTCGATTGTGTAGATTGGTTGTTAATTCTCGTGACCACTTGAATGGAAGAATTGGATAGACTTTGAACTACATAAATGACCAACGTGAAATTGTTGCAACGTGGATGCGGTCAAACAAAGTAACAAACTGTCTTCTTGTAACATTCGGATTTCCAGGTATTATATTCTATCATTTATTTTTTTGAGTAAAAGAGAGGGACTCGACGAGTTGAGTCGTAGACTCGTCGAGTGGGATCGTGATTGCTGACTGGATTAATGAACGGACTCGACGAGTCGGAAATGGTGGACTCGACGAGTCCGCGCTGTGGATTGAAACCCTAATTCTCAGGATCTGTGTCCTATTTAAAGGCCTTTATGGCCTCCATTTGCGGCTACCAGTCTTGAGAGAGAGACCCTAGAAAGCTTGATCGAGTGGTGAGAGAGATCGAGCTATTTTGATCATTTTTGGTGTGATTTTGCAAAGGAGAAAGTGTTTCCAGCAATGGGAGGTCAAGAGGATTGCATTTCAGTGGGTTTTCAGCTTGGATCTTCAAGTTTGAGGTAGCTATTCGATCCTATCCTTCTGTGTTGCTTAAGAGCATTGAATTTAGGGTTTTCTATACCCCTTTTATGGCTCGTATAGTTGAGTATAGTGTCCCATTGAGTGCTAAACTCTAGATCTGGACCTTATGATGTCCATGGAGCCTGAACCATTCTGCTTTCTGTGGTTCTATGGAGGAAATGGACATAGGTTGCCATCATAAGGGTAGAATGGGGGTTTCCCCGCGATTCGTTGTTGAGTAACCCGACGAGTGGAGAGGGAACTCGTTGTGCCAAGTGGGGCTGGGAAGGATTCAGAGGACCAGTGTGGACTCGCTGAGTCGCCTGAGTACACTCGACGAGTCTGGTCAAAGTTTGACCGTTGACTTCGTTTACTTTTAGGGATTAGTCAATGTTTGCACTTTTCAGCCATTATAAGGGTGGAATGGTCTTTTACCCTTCTTAGAGAATCTAGAGGAGTTAGCCTAGCCTTTAGAAGTTGTATTAATTAGAGTAATTATTATGTGATTAGGCGGAGGCTAGTGCAGTATTTCAGAGTTCGAGGGTTACCGAGTTATCCGAGGTGAGTCTTCTCACTATACTTTACCTTGAGTGGTAATTAGAGTTATGTGCTAGAGTATCTTGTGTGCTATTTATGTGATGTGTTGCACTACATTATTTCTAAGTGATTTATAATGTGTGTATTCCATAGTTCACAAAGTTAGGACCAGAGGGTCCACAGAGTTAGGGCCAGAGAGCCCACAGAGTTATAGCCTCAAGTGGCTAATATGTGTTATATGGGTATTTTGGGGAACTCACTAAGCATTTATGCTTACAGTGTTGTGTTATGTGTTTCAGGTACTAGTGAGGATCGTAGGAAGACGCCGACATGATCAATACACACATAAGGAATTTTTATACATTATGATCTTGGGATTGTGTTTCTATGGATTGATATGTGATACAATGATATTTTTATAATATTTATGAATGAAAGTATGTTTTGAAAATGTGAAAAATTGTTTGAAAAATTACGGTGTTACAAGTTGGTATCAGAGCCTTGGTTTGAAGGATTCAGATGCACCTTCGAGAGCATTTGAACTCAAACTGGGGATTTGAGGAATTTTTCGAAATAAACAAAAATTTTCTAAAAGAGTAAAAAGGTTTTGAAAAGAGCAGAGCAGAGCAATGTGTACGATCAGCCAGCGCCCGAATGGTGATTTCCTAAAATACCCTTATATTATGTGTACGAAATAAAATCTCTTTCTTATTGTCCAAACTCACCATATCACAACTAGATATCATCTCTCTTCGGAGCAAGTCATTCTTGACTTAATCACTAAGTTTGATCTCATATACTAACCTGCTTTGATTGCATTCCTTATTAAGAATCAACTTATGTGTATAGTTGATATAACACCTGCTGTCATTTATATTTCTTTACATTTCTGCACCTAACTCTCTAATTATCTAACTCTAACTTATTAATATTGTTGAGCTTTTATGATCCTTTGAGATTAACTATTCCGCAATTATACTTGTTCTAAAGTTTGTTCAAGTGTGTGTCAAGTTTCTCTCTTAACAGTGATATATATTATTTTTTTGTTGTAGAGTGAGTGCATATGTCATGGCTCTTTGATCCAACAATGATGTTGTGGACACTTCCAACGCAAAAAAGAAGTCTAGTTGCAGGTTACCGAAATACCCTCCTAGTCATCTATACCTCTACACAACCTTACTAACTAATGACTGAAATACCCTTGTTGCAGGTTCCATGATCTGGAAATCATTTTGGCATAATGATGGACATAATGACATATTAAGAGCCCAAAAGATTTGGGATCAAAGGATCTTAACAAAAACAAACTCTAGAATTGTAGATGTGGTTGTTGTATAACAGTTTACTTACCCTTTCTTTTTCTAAAATGAGAAATGTACTTATGTTTATCATTTTTAATCAAAATTAGCAATTGAGATTCTTCGCTTTTGGTCGTATTGTTTATGTGACTTGAACTTCCCTGTCCTTAAGTTCTTGAGGATTACCACCTTTGGGATAGGGGCAAAATCATCCAACAATTTTAAATACCATCAAACTTATGTGTAGATTAACACAACATTAACCAAAATGACAACCTACTTTCATTTTTAACATAGAATTGCAGAAAAGATCCGTTTTGAACCCAAAATGACAACTTTATTTCATTTTCACCCAAAACTGTATTAAAGTATAGTTTTGAACACAAAATGACAACTTATTTTCTTTTTTAACCGAAACTATCCTCTTTCACAAGATACCATCGTACTTCCGTTTTTATCACAAAATACCCTCATAATTTCGTTTTTTCACGAAATTCCATCGTTTTTCGTTTTTTCACAAAAATACCATCATACTTCTGTTTTTTTTTTTTTTTTTTTTTTTTTTTTTTTAACAAAATACCCTTATAATTTTGTTTTTCACAAAATACCATCATACTTCTGTTTTTTTTAACAAAATACCCTCATAATTTTGTTTGTTCACAAAATAACATCTTACTTCCGTTTTTTTTCACAAAGTACCCTTGTAATTTTGTTTTCACAAAATACCATCGCATATTCGTTTTTTTCCACAAAATACCCTCATAAATTTGTTTTTCCACAAAATACCATCATAATTCCGTTTTTTCTCAAAATACCCTCATAATTTTGTGTTTTCACAAAATACCATCGCACATTCGTTTTTTTCACAAAATACCCTCATAATTTTGTTTTTTTTTCATAAAATAACATCATACTTCCATTTTTTTTTCACAAAATACCCTCATAATTTTGTTTTTTCACAAAATACCATCGTACTTCCGTTTTTCAACAAAATACCCTCATAATTTTCTTTTTTCACAAAATACCATCGTACTTCCATTTTTTTCACAAAATACCATGATACTTCTGTTTTTTTTTTCACAAAATACCCTCATAATTTCATTTTTTTTCACAAAACACTATCGTACTTCCGTTTTTTTACAAAATACCCTCATAATTTCGTGTTTTCACAAAATACCCTCATAATTTCGTTTTTTTTTCACAAAATACCCTCATAATTTCATTTTTACACAAAATACCATCGTACTTCCGTTTTTTTCACAAAATACCCTCATAATTTCGTTTTTTCACACCATCATACTTTTTTTTTTTTTTTACAAAATACATCATACTTCCATTTTTTTTACATAAAATATCCTCATATTTGCTTTTGAAACACATAGTGGCAACCAAATTTCAATTATAATCACACTAATCATAAGCAATCAACAACTTTCATTCGAAAACATTAAAATTGGTAAGAAGCATCAATAACTTCAAGATTATTCATACATTGTTTGTGTCTAAAACATGAAAAAGGTGCAGTTAACCAAAAAAATGTCATGAAGCATCTAGTTTTTCGTTTGCCCGCATAAACAACACATATCATCATTATATCTTGTAACAGCCCGGATTTCTAGGTATCTTTTAATCATATAATTTTTGGTGTTTTGTGAGGGGACTCGGCGAGTTGGAGCTCAAACTCGCCGAGTAGGATTGCGGTTCTGGACGCGGGTTCGCGCCTGGACTCGGCGAGTCCAAAGGATGGACTCGGCGAGTCCGTGCTGTTTAATGAAACCCTAATTTCCCGGTCCTAAGCCCTATTTAAAGGACCTTATGGCCCTTCATTGCGGCTACCTTGATCTTGAGAGCACCAAAGCAGCTGAGAATTCTTGTGAGTGAGATAAGAGGCCATTATTCACCAAATTTGTGTGTAATTGCAAGAAAGGAAGGGGAAAGTCAAGCTAGAAGAGTTGGGGAGCTTGGATCTACTTCCATTTCGTCAGGGGAGCTTCTTGAGGTATCATTCAGAGCTTATTTCTGTGTTTTTGGTTGATATGGTTAGATCTAGGGTTTCTTCATGCGTTGTTTGCTTTGTAATTGAAGTGTGAGAGGTCCCATGGGGATATGGTGCCTAGATCTGGACCTTAGCAGGTCCAAAGAGTCCTTAATGCCATGCTTTATGTCCTCCCATTTGGGTTGGAGACTAGGGTTGCCATCTTAGAGGTCATTTCTTCAAAAAGAGCCTTGTAGGTGTTGCATGGTAGCCAAGACTGTGACTTTACATGATGAATGAGCTTAGGAGGGCCATATCTATGAGTTGTTGGAGCGAATCTGACCTCAGAAGCAAGTTTGAGTTGATGCATGGCATGGACTCGCCGAGTCCGAAGAACAGACTCGGCGAGTAGCATGAAGATTGTCCTTAACCACTCAGCGAGTGGTCCTGCCGAGTTATGGGTTAACTCAGTGAGTCAGGGAGAGTTAGAGAGGGTTGACAGGTGGACTGAGTCGAACTGGAACTCGTCGAGTTGTTCTTGAGACTCGGCGAGTTGAGTCGGGGTGGCCCCGCGATTCATGCCAGGTGGAACTCGTCGAGTCAGGGGAGTACTCGACGTGTCAAAAGAGAATCCTAGAGAGTTGTTGAAAACGTATAGACTCGCCGAGTCGCTCTAGTGCACTCGCTGAGTCCGGTCAAAGTTGACCGTTGACCGTTGACTAGTGTTGACTTGATAGGGGTAGTTAACCTTAGTGGTAAAAGTGTTAATTAGAGATATATGATGTTATAGGAGGATTATAGCTCGGGGGATCGAGCACGAGTGATTTCCAAGATTCACGAGTTATCGAGATATACGAGGTGAGTCTTCTCACTATACTTTACCCTGAGTAGGTAATCAGAGTTATGTGACAGAGTATGTGTATGTTATGTGTATGCCTTGTGTTGTACTGCATGATGTCTATGTGATTTATGCTGTGCATGCTTATAGAGTTGGAACCGGAAGGTTCCCAGAGTTAGAACCTGAGGGTTCACAGAGTTTGGGTGCACGGACCCACAGAGTTATAGCCTCGAGTGGCTAATATGAGTTATATGTGGTATTTTGGGGAACTCACTAAGCTTTGTGCTTACAGTGTTAGTGTTGTCTGTTTCAGGTACTAGTGATGACCGTGGGAAGGCGCCGGCTTGATCTGTACACACGCATGGGATTTTTATGATATATGATCTTGGGATTTTGTATGATGTGAATTGGAATTTTAAACTTGATGTTTTATGAAAATTAAATGAAAAATGTTTTTTATACTTTGCGAAAAATTATTTTGAAATTCACGGTGTTACATATCTCTTGCAACGATTCATCCGCCTGATACATGAAAAAAATATAAAAAATTGTTAATATATTCATTAGAGTTCTCAATCATGAAAATTAAATTATTATTATAATTACCTTTCTTTTTGAACAACTAGTAGCATAATGACCCAATCCTTGACAGTAAGAGCATGTTTGTTTTTTAGGGGCTTCTAAAGAAGACTTTATTCTACTTTCAAGTTTAGGACGCCCTTTTGTAGTAGTTGCACCAAGAGGATCACGGATAGATAACTGTGATATCATATGTACTTGCAAAATGTCCATACAAGAACTTTGATATGCATTCTCCAAAGACATTGATTTTTTCGATTTGCTTGTTCATCTAAAAGACTTATCAATATCGTATTGAGTTTTTGTATCTCCAAAGGCTAGTCCCTTGCTTGTTCAATTAGTTTAGTAAAATTCGAGTGAACACAAAATAATGTGTAGGCACTAACTCCGTTTTCATTATATATTTCTCCGAGTACGATACTAATACTACCTAGTTTGTACCTAGCATCAAGGGTCCATCGTCGTAAAATATAGTGACTTGGTAGTTCTTGAACATGCTTCTTCTTCATCACATATCATCTATGATTGCATAAAATCCCATTTGTCTGATACATAGAACACGAACATGTGATGCTGACTTGATTTAAAGAACGGAAGGTAACAATACGCCAATATTTATTATCAACATCCAATTACCCAACTCTATATGTGCTTTATTATGTAGTTTTTGTTATAGTCTCGTGAGTCAAATTGGTAATAGCTTCGGTCCATTCTTTTTTGAAAGTATCAAACATTTTTCTAGTATAAAATTTACGTGCTTTTGCTTCGATTGGATGCAATGAAGAAAGAACCGGTCTCGAGTTCATAGTCTTGAAGTCTTCATCTTCTTCGGCTGCCCTTCGTGACTCAACTGCTTTGTCATATTGTACAACGAATTCATTCAACATGGTTTTCGAGTTAACAAATCCATCAAAAAATGAATTGATACTCGCACTTCGTCCGGTTGTGGTCATACTAGCAAAGAAAGTATCCTTCAAGAAGGGTTTAGCCCAATGTATATGTTGGATATACATGTCACTAAGCCAACAATTTCTTTCCAGTTCATACTTAATATGCATATCTTCCCATGTTGCTTCAAATTGTTCAATGGTGTCACTATTTATCCATTGTCTGTGCGTATCTTGAAAATCACTGTAACGGGAAACATACGATCGAAGGTGCTCAGTTTCACGCTTCCTGATATGCCATGAACAAAAGCGATGTCGAGTATTTGGAAACGGTTTTTTATTGCATTGCCCATAGCTTTGTCTTGATCGGTAATATTTTGTGACATCCCCAAAATCACGGCCAGAAAAGACCGATTTTGTTTATGCTTTGTAAAAATCAGAGTACTTCTTTTCATAAAAATGTTGCGGAATTTGTTCCCAGAAAAACACGATAAATACGTTATTAAAACATTTTCGAAGAAACGTATTTATTTCATTTTAAAACGTTTGGGATGTCATTTTTAATACAGAAACATAAGCATAAACAGAACTTACAATTATTTACTCTAGTGATCTACATCTCTTTAAATCTCTCAGTGTAATGTCACTTCATATCGTCACCTGTGATGTAAATAAACTGAGTGGGTCAGGTTGGGAAACCTGGTGAGTACAATATGGTTTTCAACCCACAATAATATAGTTATTATGTTTAAACAATCAAACAATCAACCCAATTACCCATCCCCATTATCTTCTTTTAGTCTTCCCTAAAGATATTATCTCAAGGGTCATCTCCTATATCATATTTACTTCTCATCTCCTTACATCGTATTTCCTTATTTGATTGTTCCTACGAACTTTACCTAAGGATCATCGCCTACATTGCATAGAC
Organism: Lactuca sativa; assembly: GCF_002870075.4. Classification (NCBI taxonomy): domain Eukaryota; kingdom Viridiplantae; phylum Streptophyta; class Magnoliopsida; order Asterales; family Asteraceae; genus Lactuca; species Lactuca sativa. The sequence goes on along the minus strand of NC_056625.2, from coordinate 256,872,941 downwards.
AATACTAATCCGGGGATTACTCCCTCAATATGTGTCTAGCAAGAGTTAGGGTATCATCGCATGATTACGTAGCCACAACATCGCCTGGACTTGTAAATCATGATAAGGGTTAGTCTATCATCGCATGAATACGTAGCCACAACATCGCCTAGACTTGTACTTCATAATAAGGGTTAGACTATCATCGCATGAATACGTAGTTGCAACATCGCCTGAACTCGGAATTCATCACCTACAGGTTACTAGCCTGCTGGTGTTTCCACGGGATTGTCTATAATAGTCCGTGGTTGCCATCTATACTCTGGTAGATGACTACATCTCCAAATTGTCGGACAAGGTTATAGTATCCTACATAACCGATTCATAATCACCTATCTATCCTCACCTAATTATCATCACCTTCCTATCATCACCTATCTCTCGTTATTTTATTTCATCACTCACCAACTATTTCATCTACCCGTGTTTTATCCCAACATATTTGTAGATATAAAATAAATATACAGTTTAAATGATTTAAAACATGTATAAATCATTCATCCAGCATAGAAAACAAGTATTCAAACAATATGCACACATAGCACGTAATTTATATTAAAATACTTCATATCTATGTGTAAGATGAAAGGGATTATGCACTCACTTGATTAGGTGGTGACTCAGCACTCGGACAGCGCTTCGATACTCTCAAAACGATATTCCTTCGATAAAACCTAGTATCGATACCACTAGGGTTTAGTCTAACGATAACCGCGGCAAATTCATTAGTCCGAGTATTATTAAGTGTTAATAATACTCGATATAACTCATTTTAATAGCCCAAATAATTATTTTAAGGACCTAATAACACTCCTATAATTATATGAAAGCTATATTAAAAATTGCGTAAGCGTAGCACACTTACAGCGAATTTTATCGAAAATCGGGACTTAATTGGAGCAGCGTTTCGAAACCGAAAAACTCCTTTTTCTCGGGACTCCGGGAGCCTCGGGGCTTCCCTAGGGTGCTAGGAGTTTAACTAGGGCTTAGGGGGGTTAGAAACCCTAGAGAGAGAAAGAAATCTAGAGAGAGAAGTGATTTTGGTGTGAAAAATGAAGAAATCTCGGCCTCCTTTTATAGCCCTGCGAGGCCTCGGTACGCTGGGCGTACCTCGGACCTACGCAGGGCGTAGTCATCAGATAAGAGTGCCAGCTTCGCACCAGCTGGCTCGCAACATCGGAAGAGGTAAGGGCGAGGGTACGCGGTGCGTACTGGCTTCGGACGCGGGGCGTAAGCGAGGGCGATGTGGTCTTCATCCGAAGCGAGATCTGATCAGCGATGGACGGCCCACAATGCGCCACGTCATCAGCTCCTTATCAGCCTTCGCAAATTGCATTCTCGACTTCTAAAAATCATAACTTTCGCATACGAGCTCCGTTTTCGACGTTCTTTATATCCACATGAAGGTGGGAACGTACTCTACAACTTTTGTTTAGACTTCGTCGGCTAATTTTGGCTCGATTTTAAATTTTATATTATTAACGGGCCGGGACAGGATTGGTCCGTTTAAATCCTCATAACTTCTTCATCCGACATCCGTTTTCGCCCATCTTTTTGTCGTTACGCTACTCTCAACGAGATCTTCGATTCTCTTTTAGGTCGTGTCGGCTAAAAACTGCTCGATCTGATATTCGAATTTCGGGCTGTACATTGCTAGTCCGAAACTTCGAAAAAATCATAACTTCTTCATACGAAGTCAGATTTGGGCGTTCTTTTTATCGATGTTCTTAGTTTAACATATTCTACGACTTCCGTTTAGATCACTAAGGCTAAATCTCGCTCTATCGTAAATTCACTATTTACGCTTCCCGGTATCGTGCCGATTCTGTCGCGAAACTTCGACGGGTCATAACTTCTTCGTTATAACTCGGATTTCGGCGTTCTTTATATGTACGGAAACCTCATGACATATACTACAACTTGGTTAAGATTATTTATTCTAAGTAATCTTTTGTCGAAAAGTCGTTTTCGACCCCTATTGCCTCTAAATTGACTAGCCCGGATTTGCGGACGTTACAATTATCTCCCCCTTAGGATGATTACGTCCCGGAATCATCAACGAAACAGGGTTCGTATAATGACTCCATACGTCATCTTTTCATCCTAGGTAATAATTATAACTTCTATATTCCTTCAAGTCTATCTATTAGACTCATTGACTGTATGGAGTACTCGATCGTGCACCTGCTCTATACCTCAGGTTAGACTAATTATGACCTTTAAGTCACAATCTTGATCCTTACTAGATACGATCTTGAGATGAGTTCTTTTATTACTACCATAGATCGATGTGTCATGTTCTAATGACCTATCATCGTATGTTGCAACACATAGACTTAGGTCTCTTAGAGTTAAATTCTAAAACAAGCTATGCCTTCCTTCATGTTCTAATGTGATATAATCACACTTTAACATTTGGCATTTCTAGCTACCAACTTCTTTAACAACGAGTGCGATACTTCTATTGATCGCTTTGATTTCAACCGTTTGGTTTAAGTCGGACGTTACATCGATCTTGATTTTCTAAACCACATAGCATACTTAGCGTAGTCGGACTCAATTTGATATGACCACTAGGGTCGGAACATCAACAATCTTCTTAGTCATTACCGAAATGATGGTAATGACACACTTGAATAAAACGAAATCAATTTCTAGCTTCTCGGTAACCTTGTGACTTTCCCTGATCCAAGTGTGAGTCCTGTGCTTCCGGTAGTATAGGCCTCTACTACCATTCACACTTACTCATACTCGTCCCAAGTATTGTCTCGCAGTTTCCCAAGTCACCATGCAGCAAATCATACAATCATTCAACACATCAGATAACAAAATGAAGGTTTTATATTATTTCTTGAAACGATTACATAGGTGTTCAAGTTCACCCTGGACTATGCCTCTAATAGGCTACATCATAAAATACTATGGCTACTACATAAGTTGATCTTCCGATATGAAGTCTTCATCCTTGATTCCTCGCACGGTTTTCTGCTTCGTCGAGGATCATGTGAAATGCCCTTGGCCTTGGTGGCGTTTCTGGTCTTGATGCTTTATTTTTCTTTGGGGAGTTCTTTGAAATATGCCCATCATTTCCACATTCGTAGCACTTCTTGTTGTCGAATGTACAATCTCTGGAATAGTGACCGGTCCTACCACACTTATAGCACGTCACTTCACCATCGCATCTCCCGAAGTGCTTCTTCTTGCACTTCTCACACCACTTGGCTTCATTCCTTCGGTCGTCCAGGTTAGACTTTGAGAACTTTCCCTTATTATCAGGTCTTGAGGATCCTTCCAACTTCCTCTTCTAACCAACTTCAACTTTCTCCAGACCCTTTTCCTTTATTTGGGTCTCAACATTCTTGGCTGCCCAGATGGCGGCTTTCAAAGTGGTTGCTTGTTTGACCATTGGACCAAAGTCTGCTGGTAATCCATGGGCAAACTTATTGACCTTGGAGAGTTCAGTTGGAACTAGATAAGGAACAAGCTTCATTTTCTCCATAAAACTTGCAGATACTCGATGACACTCATCTTTCCCTTCTTTAGATTTTGAAACTCATTGTTGATCTCTAGTAGATCCTGCTCAGAGCAGTACTGCATTTTTAGCTGCACCAAAAAATCCTCCCATGACGTCTTGCTCGCTTCTCCTTTGGGCATCGAATCAGCTAGTAGCTTCCACCAGCTTAGTACTCCAGGTTTCAACAGAGGAACCGCGAGAGCGGTCTTTTGCCTGTTGCTACACTCACAACTCTCAAACATCGTCTCCATCTCGGAGATCCAGTTTATGACTTCCACCGGCGTCGGGCTTCCAGATAGACTCGGTGGTTTGGACGTCATGAAATCCTTGTATTTGCATCCACGTCCATCATTTCCTCCATCCTGGTGGTTTTGCCTAACTATTGGTGGGTTGGCTTGACCAACAGTCCCACTATAGTTTCCCTCCTCAGTCTGCCCCTCGTTCAACTCGGGCTGTTCGATCTTAATGGTTGCTTCCTCTCGATTTTGCTGGAGCAAACGCCTGGTTTCCTCCATTTGACGATCCAACATCTCTTGGATCATCGCTTGCACTCCGCCCATTGTGACTGGCTCAGCAGCAGCTTCCATCACCGGTATTTGCTCAATCACTGGGGGTTGGTTTCTGTTCCCATTTGCATTCACGTTTTCGCTACGGGTTCTTTCCATCTTGATCTATACACCGAATAAGGTGAATCTAGATCTTTACTTAGGATTGACGGTTAAATCATCCTTATCACTCCGAAACGTTTATATGCTAGTTCTAATATCGTAGTCGTACGTTTAGAATCCTAAACACATAAGGTTTCCAGATCCGGTCGGCAACAGACCATAGATCCGAACAACTAACAGCATATCAGGCACAAGTATGTAGCACATAAAAGCATTTTAGGCATAATTCCTAAAATAAGCTAGTGCTCACACCTCACAATCATTGCTTAGCATTCTAAGTTTAAGTCTAGAAATAAATCCATATTCCTAGTTCACTTAAACTAATGCTCTGATACCAACTGTGACATCCCCAAAATCACGGCTAGAAAAGACCGATTTTGTTTATGCTTTGTAAAAATCAGAGTACTTCTTTTCATAAAAATGTTGCGGAATTTGTTCCCAGAAAAACATGATAAATACATTATTAAAACATTTTCGAAGAAACGTATTTATTTCATTTTAAAACGTTTGGGATGTCATTTTTAATACAGAAACATAAGCATAAACAGAACTTACAATTATTTACACTAGTGATCTACATCTCTTTAAATCTCTCAGTGTAATGTCACTTCATATCGTCACCTGTGATGTAAATAAACTGAGTGGGTCAGGTTGGGAAACCTGGTGAGTACATAGGGTTTTCAACCCACAATAATATAGTTATTATGTTTAAACAATCAAACAATCAACCCAATTACACATCCCCATTATCTTCTTTTAGTCTTCCCTAAAGATATTATCTCAAGGGTCATCTCCTATATCATATTTACTTCTCATCTCCTTACATCGTATTTCCTTATTTGATTGTTCCTACGAACTTTACCTAAGGATCATCGCCTACATTGCATAGACAATACTAATCCGGGGATTACTCCCTCAATATGTGTCTAGCAAGAGTTAGGGTATCATCGCATGATTACGTAGCCACAACATCGCCTGGACTTGTAAATCATGATAAGGGTTAGTCTATCATCGCATGAATACGTAGCCACAACATCGCCTAGACTTGTACTTCATAATAAGGGTTAGACTATCATCGCATGAATACGTAGTTGCAACATTGCCTGAACTCGGAATTCATCACCTACAGGTTTCTAGCCTGCTGGTGTTTCCACGGGGTTGTCTATAATAGTCCGTGGTTGCCATCTATACTCTGGTAGATGACTACATCTCCAAATTGTCGGACAAGGTTGTAGTATCCTACATAACCGATTCATAATCACCTATCTATCCTCACCTAATTATCATCACCTTCCTATCATCACCTATTTCTCGTTATTTTATTTCATCACTCACCAACTATTTCATCTACCCGTGTTTTATCCCAACATATTTGTAGATATAAAATAAATATACAGTTTAAATGATTTAAAACATGTATAAATCATTCATCCAGCATAGAAAACAAGTATTCAAACAATATGCACACATAGCACGTAATTTATATTAAAATACTTCATATCTATGTGTAAGATGAAAGGGATTATGCACTCACTTGATTAGGTGGTGACTCAGCACTCGGACAGCGCTTCGATACTCTCAAAACGATATTCCTTCGATAAAACCTAGTATCGATACCACTAGGGTTTAGTCTAACGATAACCGCGGCAAATTCATTAGTCCGAGTATTATTAAGTGTTAATAATACTCGATATAACTCATTTTAATAGCCCAAATAATTATTTTAAGGACCTAATAACATTCCTATAATTATATGAAAGCTATATTAAAAATTGCGTAAGCGTAGCACACTTACAGCGAATTTTATCGAAAATCGGGACTTAATTGGAGCAGCGTTTCGAAACCGAAAAACTCCTTTTTCTCGGGACTCCGGGAGCCTCGGGGCTTCCCTAGGGTGCTAGGAGTTTAACTAGGGCTTAGGGGGGGGGGGGGTTAGAAACCCTAGAGAGAGAAAGAAATCTAGAGAGAGAAGTGATTTTGGTGTGAAAAATGAAGAAAGCCCTACGAGGCCTCGGTACGCTGGGCGTACCTCGGACCTACGCGGGGCGTAGTCATCGGATAAGAGTGCCAGCTTCGCACCAGCTGGCTCGCAACATCGGAAGAGGTAAGGGCGAGGGTACGCGGTGCGTACTGGCTTCGGACGCGGGGCGTAAGCGAGGGCGATGTGTTCTTCATCTGAAGCGAGATTTGATCAGCGATGGACGGCCCACAATGCGCCACGTCATCAGCTCCTTATCAGCCTTCGCAAATTGCATTCTCGACTTCTAAAAATCATAACTTTCGCATACGAGCTCCATTTTCGACGTTCTTTATATCCACGCGAAGGTGGGAATGTACTCTACAACTTTTGTTTAGACTTCGTCGGCAAATTTTGGCTCAATTTTAAATTTTATATTATTAACGGGCCGGGATAGGATTGGTCCGTTTAAATCCTCATAACTTCTTCATCCGACATCCGTTTTCGCCCATCTTTTTCTCGTTACGCTACTCTCAACGAGATCTTCGATTCTCGTTTAGGTCGTGTCGGCTAAAAACCGCTCGATCTAATATTCGAATTTCGGGCTGTACACTGCTAGTCCGAAACTTCGAAAAATCATAACTTCTTCATACGAAGTCAGGTTTGGGCGTTCTTTTTATCGATGTTCTTATTTTAACATATTCTACGACTTCTGTTTAGATCGTTAAGGCTAAATCTCGCTCTATCGTAAATTCACTATTTACGCTTCCCGGTATTGTGCCGATTCTGTCGCGAAACTTCGACGGGTCATAACTTCTTCGTTATAACTCGGATTTCGGCGTTCTTTATATGTACGGAAACCTCATGATATATACTACAACTTGGTTAAGATTATTTATTTTAAGTAATCTTTTGTCGAAAAGTCGTTTTCGACCCCTATTGCCTCTACATTGACTAGCCCGGATTTGCGGGCGTTACATATTTGCCTTCAGATACTTGACAAACATACATTTGAGGAAATGCTCAAATAACCATTCAAATGTCTCTTCCTTTTCGTTTTCAAGCAATGCTCCACCAAAAAGTATAGACTGTCCATGATGATTCACCCCAGTAAAGGGACCAAAAGGCATCTTGAATTTGTTAGTCATATAACTGACATCAAACACAACAACATCTTTGAATTTTGTATATGCATCTCTTGATCTACCATCAACCCAAAAGATATTTATAGGATACCCATCATTAGACAAATCCACGACAAAATACTGGTCATTGTCCACTAATGTTTTATCTTGAAAATGTTTTATAAGTCCATAAAACTCCTTTCCTCTATGTTGTTTTTGATGCTCAGATAAAACATCGACACATTGCTTTGAAGTTACATCAGCTACATTTGAGGTTTTCATTGTATTAACAACCTTTTTAATCTGAGAAGGTTTCAACCCTGCTTGACCAAATTGCACCATCAGAGATTTACCTTCTATTGAACGGTGGAAATTGCTATAAGATCGATGCTTTATAACCTTCGTAGGTGTCATGGTCAAGTCGTGATTGTGTGTGTCAATAAACGAGTCCACCAACCATTTCCCATCATCCTGTCTTGTTATTCGAAGCTTTGCTTGACATACGATTCTAACATCTCTACGATGTTTTTTCTCTTTTTCACTTGAAGCATCTTTGTCCATCCTTTTGAAGCCTTCTTTGTTGCATACATATATCTTCCGAAAAGGCTCATTTGTTTTAGGATTTGTAATTGTGTCATCTCTACATATACCAAATCCATGCAAAAATGAATAATCATTATAAAATGCATAGGCATCATTAGGTGTATCAAAAACCTTTCCCAGTATCCTTTCATCATTAACATCATCTTCTTCAAATTCAATGTTCCCACCGATATTATTTATTTTTTCACTTTCATATGTTGCTTCCACATTATCATTTGTGTCAATATCTTCGGTTATATATGGTTCTATAGCTAGATTAGTTTATTCGGCTTCACTTATTATGGCCTACAATAGACAACAATGCATATTGAAACATTATACGTAAAAAATATATTAACAACCAACAATGAAAAACTAAAAAACAAAAAACTCAAATACATTGGATATTTTACCTTTTTAGAAAAATCGTTAACTAATTGCAATGTCTACCTCTAGAAACAATAATGTCAATAATAAAATCACAGAACAAATATAGATTCAACAACTAATAGAGAACACCATAAAAAATAATGTCAAATATTAAAAATCAGAAAAACTTCAAAAAATACGTTTAAAAAAAAATCGATTGGAAGTACTTATTGTATGCAATTCTAGAAAAAACGTTTTGGAGGCTATACTGTTTGATCGAATCCAAATTCTTGAATTGAAACTTTTTAGTTTTTCAATAATTGCGATTGGAGGAATATAGCAAGTAAACTACAACACCTATAACCCAATTTCATGAATTGCAACTTCTTTTTACTGCGATTTAGAAGAAAATTAATGGATGTTCCAAAATAAACATGATAAACTTAAAAATTGAGGAAATTTATCGATGTGGTGAGACAAGTGAACTGCAACAGGGACGAAATCGACTTTGCTGTTGTGAATTGCAATTTTTTTTACCGTGAATAGTTTTTTTATGTGAATAACGATTAATGTTAGTACCGATAATATGTTTGCGATCGACTTTAATGTTGTAGATTCGGTATATTAAAAACCTCAGAACAATACGATGATCATGGAAATTTGTATGATCATCGCACCCAATTTCATGAATTCATAGTTTTTATATTTGAATTGTGATTTATTGGTATCGAATAGTCTTTTTGTGATTGTCTGAAATCGTCGTTTTTTTTTTCTTGTAAATTGATGTAGTCGATTTTTGTCACAGCTATCATTCGAAAAAGGAGTAATCTAGGTTGGATTTCACCAGGAACAAGGACACGTAGATTATTTTTAATGAAATTATTCTTTTTTATTTTCAGAAAATTAAACAATTTTACAAAACAACATAGTTTTAATTGACTGGGTATCTAAACTTATATACCCTAAAGAGTATATTTACTTTTCCCATATAAAATAACAATTTTTTTGAAAAAGTTAATTAAACTAATTTTGATTTCAATTGATATTAAACAATGTTTAGTCTGTAGATTAATGACCAAAATAATGACCAAAAGAAACCAAAAGAAAAGAACCATGTGCATATAATGACCGGAAAAGAAACCAAATGAAAAGAACCATGTGCCGGTAAATATTTGAATTGTTCTTATCATTAATTATCAAATCTTTAATTGGATTTTGATTTTTGTTTCTATAGGTAAGAATTTTAATTTTTCAATAAGGACAAAAAATACACAAAGAGCAGATTTAGACTAGGAAAAGAGAACACATGGTAATATGGTATGATAAATGACTTGTGAGATAAAAGATCGACAAAAAAATGAGAGAGAAACCGATAACAACAAAACCAATAGATCGTCACAAGACATGAGATAAAGATCGTTATAAATCTAGATCTATTTTATTTTATTTTTTGGTAGTTTTAGTGTTAAACTAATAGATATCTATATAGTTTTATATAATTTAGGAAATGGTAAAAGATACGAAATTGAATTCTTATGAGTTTTAAATATGATTTTTTTGTTAATTTCGACAAAGGCTTACGACCTAGTTTACTTCTAGACAACATCAATATTTGTACTTTTTTTAAATCGTTCCGTGTAATTGGATTATATAAGGAAATTAATCTGTACACAATAATTTTTTATAATACATATGTTTTAGATGAGATGTAAAATATGCAAAAACATATAATTATTTGTTATAACAAAAAAAGTGTTGTGTATGAATTATGGGCGAGTACCAAACCTAGCCTAAAAAACTCACTTTGGTATAAACCAAAGTACCAAACCTAGCGTTTGGGGCGTGGCCAAGACTAATATGGGTGAGTATTTGTATTGATCCCATTTATGAACACCTTTACTTAATAATAAGTTAATCCTGAATTCTGTTTTAGCTATTAGTATCGTTATATTTTGATTTATAATTGTCAATTTTAATTTTAAATATACTTGTTATAATAAAAGAAGTAGAAAATACACATTAATTTTTTCGTTCAATTTACCTCACAATTTGATGAACTAAAACACGGGTTGTAACAACAATTCAGTCTTAATACATTTCGTAGCACAAAAACAACTCAAAAGAGAAACCAACTTTTGTTCCTTTGCATGCAAGAAAGGCCTCATTTGCCATTTGATAGGATTCCGTTTCTTTGTTGTCACCAAAAACTTTTGGCTATGGTTTGATCCTTCCACTCTGCCATATGGCCTACACTGCTTTAACAAAAGCAACAACTTTATTATTATATAAATATACCCTAATCTAAGATAGTTATTACCCTATTGCCATTATATATATATATATATATATATATATATATATATATATATATATATATATATATATATATATATATATATATATATATATATATATATATATATATATATATATATATATATATATATATATATATATATCATTCTACAATCATTTTAAAATTACATGTGGAGGAAGGAAGTGTTACTTTTTGTCTAAAAATCATGCATCAATTTTCTCGATTATTCATAAAATACAATATCATTCTATTTTAAAACGGTGATATTTTTAGATATTTGCATACTAATAAAATGTTTATCTTTTATTAAGTTAAGATTAGATATTGAAAATAAAATCTTTTTTGAATTGATCTTTTATTATATCATTCCATTTTGTTGTTTTTTTTTTCTAGTAAATCATCCTTTGTGAAGAAAAAAAAATCATAATATAGCAATATTATCTATATACAATTATGCTTTTTGTAATAGATCCCATCAAATCTTTGATAAAAAAATACTTATTTCGTTGGGCTAAATGGCATAATCGATATTTAGGCCAACTTTTGTGGCAATATACATCAACTTACAATATACCAACCAAGCAAAAGAAGGCACGACGAAAGCAAGGAAAGAACAAAACATGAGCATTTCAACTTTCACGACTTTGATACAACTTCTAATGCATCATGTACAAGTAAAACCTCTCTAGATTATAACTATAAGATAGAAACATCACATTCTTTTTGATACCCAAAAGCTCTGTAAATCTGCCACTATCTCCTCTATCATTTTCATGTCCTTCTTCAAGTTTGAGTCGATAAAGAAGCTCATACACGTTAAAAAAGCATGTAAGAGCTTCACTGATCAGATCTTTCGATCCAGATGTAATAGGATTAAAGTTCGTAAGGCTATAAAAACTGTCACCACCTTTCTTGTTTCACCACGTCAAAAAATACGCTTTCGTTCAATGAGACAACGCTCTTCCACAAGCCACCATTACCACCTCCTTCAGAAGGGTCTTCCGGCCATATTCATTGATCAACTCTATCATCCAAAATCGGGTCAATCATCAAGACAACCCGTAATTAACAAAGATAATAAGAAACCAGGTTTTGCTACCACTAGTGCAGACACTGGTGGTGGTAACACTAGTGCCCATACTAGTGGTAGCAAGCGGGAAGAAAGCGTAACAACGAAACAGTTTTCGTTGTTACGTGAGAAAAAGAAAGATGAGAGTAAAAAGGGAGACATGTTACAGACACGAGACATACGAGGGGTGGATGAAAGAGCGGAGGATTATATTTTGAAGGTTAGAGAGCAAATGAGACTCCAAAGGGAGAAATCGATTCTTGATTTTCAAGAAATGCTTGCTCGAAGTGTATGATTTTTTTCCCATCATACATATTATATATTTTATAACATGAACATGATCTATTTTTAGTTTTTTTTAGATTTCCATTTTATTTTCCCAAATTATTTTTATGGGATAAGAAATTGGTATTTCTTTCAATAAGAGTGGGGTAAACGCCCCCCGCTAGGGGTGTTTCCTTCAATAATAGTGATAACCAACAATGAGCTCAATCTTCTTTACACCTAAGGTAAAAGTGTGGGACTTTTTTTTGTTATTTTTATAATAATAATAGCGTTTAGAGAGTTGCTTACTATCATATTCCCAATCACTAGAAAGAAAAGATAGCAATAGTGACATGGATCGTGTTGATCCATGTCATTATTTCTTTGAGAGGAAAAATGGGTATTTGTTTTGAAGATATAAGGTGATGCTTAATGGTTATATTATTCTTTTAATTTTGTTTTTGTTCATTTCTCATATGTAAAATTATTGGGCGTGATATATAGAAAATTGGAAATATAATTTTTTTTAATGTGTGTTCAAAAATCTCGACTTCAATTGTTTGGATAATTGGAACTATTGTTATATGCTCTAACATTTAAAAATTCGAAAATACATGTATACGGATTGTAAGCTAGTTGATACATTGGAAATTCAAATGTCCCGTTATCAATCTCCACCAGTCCTTCGCTCTGGACCTCAGCAAGTTCAGAGCACACCTGACCTTCTGGTCAGTAGGACATGAGCATGTGAAAAAGCATCTCTCAACGTCAGATAGCCACCTGATGGGTATGATCGGATCTTGAATTCCATCAAAAGTTAGGGACTTCGTGTTATCAAAGTCTCGATACTAAAGGGCCCGACCTGCCCTACCATCAACAGCTGCGGAGGCTGCAACGGCAGCCGTCTTAGCAATGGCTGCATAACGCTCATCAAAGTACTCAACTATAGCGGTCTTAATAGACCCAAACATCTCCCGCAACTGATCCCGAAAAGTGGAGCAACCTTATCGTGCAGGATCTCCCGAATCCTAACATCCAACTCTTACAGTCTCATCTAACCAGTGGTCCCTGTCACTGCTGCTAGCCCTCCTTGACTGCCAGCTCCTGATCCTGATCGGGATCCAGTCTCAAATCGCCTCGTAGTCACCATTCTGAAAATACACCAGAATGATATTAGATACTCCATATAATAACGGGGAATCAACATCCAACTAAACCCTAGGGGTTATGGCTTCCTTGCTACGTGTATGGGTCATGTGCTTTCAGTAGTATGGGCCCATACTACCTTCCACACCTACCAATATTTGTCTCAAGGATCATCACAACACCCTAACAATGTACAGAAGCATAGGCAGGTACTCAATCCTCACACCTAGTGGAAGGCTAAATATCTAAAAACTGGCCGACTAACCTCGCACGACTCATCCATGAAACTTCCATCAACCCTGCAGCACTCGTGTATACTAGCCATACATAACACTGGACCCTATGGACATTTGAATATCCGATCCTACCCTAAGCCCTTCATCAAACAAGAACATGAAAGAAAGCCAAACCAAACATTCTCAGGCTATAATATCTTAGTTATATACAACCGTGATGCATACACTAAGCAACTACAATAATGATGTCAATTTCATATAAGGAAAACCCTAGGCTATCAGGCATCATATAATCAGGCAATTCTATCATGCAATTCCTGAAGATCCCTAGCCTATCACTAGTATGCTATTCTAACATATCACAATATCAAATAAGAGTATGGTATTTTGGGGTTTCCTTACTAGCTCTGACTAATCGTACACTTCGCATCCTCGTTTAGTGCTTTGAAAACCATTTGAAAATCATTTTGAAAATATTTTCCTTAGTTTAAGACTTGATTCACACGAGTGTTCCTCCAATTCACTCAAACCAAGGCTCTGATACCAACTTGTAACATCCATAAAATTCATAAAAATTTAAAACTTTTTCAAACATCCAAAAGCCATTAGTTATTACAAAATGTTTTCAAAATAGTTTCATACCAGAGAATTCCCAGAAATCAAAATCATAAAATGTGAGGAGGTGCACAATCAATCCTTCTTCTTTCCGCAATCATCCGAAGTACCTGAAACAAAATCCAAAACTGTAAGTCGTAGCTTAGTGAGTTCCCACAAAATACCAACACCATACAAACCAGAACATTATAATAATGGGCAGCATGCATGTAAAGTCTTCAGTATGAGTGGACCGCTTCACTGACCTTCAGTCTATCTGGCCGACTCTCAGAACCTTCAACATGTCTTGACCGCCCTACTGGGCATTCATCCTGTCTGGACTGTTCTCCGAGCCTTCGACTTGACTGGTACATCCCGAAAGGCCTTCAGTCTATCCGGGCCGCCCTAGGTCTATTGGCCTAGAGCACAAAGCAGGATCGCCTCAACCCACCCGCAAATACACATTCAACACATAGATATCAAACACTAGCTAGTATGTACAAACAGTCATACAAATCTAACAAATCACTAATTATAACATCATCCTATATATACCAGGATACAAATCTAACAGATCACTAAGCATAGCACCATCCTATATACTAGAATATAGATCTAATAGATCACAAAGCATATCAACATGCGATAACCAGGATAGCAATCCAAAAGGGCCGGCCATGGTGCTTTCGACCCTGTTAGCTTAGTGAGGAAAACTCACCTCACAAGTAGCGCTGAACCGATAAAATCTAATCCCAACTTATAGCTCTAAAATCAACTGCCTGTAACCACCATATGATTAATTCCATTAAAATCCCAAATTACCAAAATACCCTCATAAGTCAAACTTGGTCAACCATGGTCAAATGTAAACAATCAATGTCAACAGTCCATGTTGACCCAACTCGTTGATTTCCTTCATATCTCAAAAGATCGTAAAACACTCGAGACAACTCGCCGAGTTACCAGAGTATTCGTCGAGTTCTTTAATGTTAAGAAAACTGGGAAAACCCTAGCTAACTCGTTGAGTTCACTCAGTATCCAGAAAGAGGGAAAACCATGTTGGATTAGTGTCTAAGTCCACAACTATTTTGGTATGTACTTGACCCAATGGTGCATGGTCCTTTTGGGTTGCCTTCACCAAAGCAACTTGATAGGATGAATTATGGAGAGAAAGGATTAAATATGATTTATTAATAATATATTAAAGGAGAAATCATATTGTTTAATTAATATTAGTCAATAATTAATTGGTAATTAGTTTTGTGACTAAAAGAGATTAATTAAACTTAAGGTACTGGAATTGTAATTATAAGATAATTGCAATTTGGGCCATGGATTGCCTTGTATTAAGGGGTGGACGAATTCTATGGGGAAGCCCATAAGGAAATTGTCCAAGGCCTTAATTAAAGGAGTCTATGGGTTGCTTAGGGCTTAAGCATCCAAATTAGGGTTTCCTTGTTAGATAACCCTAATAGCCTCACTATATATAGACCCTTAAAGGACCAAAAACGTGGTGAAGCTTTCTTCTAGGGTTAGAACACGTTTTGGGCAGCCTCCATCCTCTCTCCTCTTCATCCTCTTGCTTATGGTGTTTGTGAACCATTAGAGGAGTGACAATTGTGACTCTAATCTTTCTAAAGTCAATACAAGGAGATTTGGGATTGTTATTGCTACATAAAAATCGAGGTAACATCTTAAACCTATTCTCATGTTAATATGATTACTTGAATGCTAGAATTAGGGTTTATAGTCTTGGATAACTTGCATGTACAATAGAGAAACCTAGATCCAAGCATTAGGGTTTGTATGAGCACATAGGATGTTCTTAGGACCAAAACCCATCAGTGGTATCAGAGCCTTGATTGGTTTCTATTGTATTGATGCCTTGTGTGTTTATTCAAGTTGAAAAATCGATTTTTGGGCTCCCTGGCTGATGAAATCGGCGAGTACCACAGTGTACTCGGCGAGTAGGCCTCAACTCGGCGAGTTCGAGCATCAGATGGAGCTATTTTCGGGATTTCTTGTTGTTTATCTTTGAAATACTTGCCTTTATCATATTAGATCAATATAAATCCGATTTTATGATATATATGACTATATTCTTGATCTAATTGAAGATATTTATCAATTAATAAAATATTTGTTTCCTTATGTGATAATTGATTAATTATTTTGATTAAATTGGTAAATTGTTTTGCAAGAAATCATTAAATAAATTAAATATGGATAATTATGTGATTAAATGTTAATTTAGATTATTTGTTATTTGATCCTTGTTGTTATGAAAAGTTTCATGTTTTCCCCTTTAGGTTTTATAGTTTAAATTTGAACCCAAAAAGTTTTGTTGTTTTGAAATTTAAATAGTTGAAACCCTAATGTTTTGAAAAAGGTTTCAAAACTTGCCCTCAAGTTTTGGAATTTAAATTTTGATTAATTGTTTAATTTAGATGTATGTTTAAATTCTAAACCCTAATGTTTTGAAATGTTTCAAAACTTGCCCTCAAGTTTTGGAATTTAAAAGTTGATTAAAAGTTTAATTTAGGAATGTTAAATTCTAAAACCCTAGTATTGTTTTGAAAAGTTCATATCACACCCTTATGGTTTTATTAATTAATTAAGGTGTATAATTAAAAGAGGTTTAATAAATCCATAAAAGTTTAGGTTTACAATTTAATCGAATTAAAAGTATAATTGTTAAATTAGACCACCTAGTATTTTAAAAGTGTAAAATACACCCTATAATATATATAACATTAAAAATCTAACGTTATATATATATATATATATATATATATATATATATATATATATATATATATATATATATATATATATATATATATATGTGACATCCCCAAAATCACGGCCAGAAAAGACCGATTTTGTTTATGCTTTACAAAAATCAGAGTACTTCATTTTATAAAAAGGTTGCGGAATTTGTTCCCAGAAAAACATGGTAAATACGTTATTAAAACATTTTTGAAGAAACGTATTTATTTCATTTTAAAATGTTTGGGATGTCATCGTTAATACCAAAACATAAGCATAAACAGAACTTACAATGATTTACACTAGTGATCTACATCTCTTTTAAATCTCTCAGTGCAATGTCACTTCACTTCGTCACCTGTGATATACATAAACTGAGTGGGTCAGGTTGGGAAACCTGGTGAGTACATAGGGTTTTCAACCCACAATAATATAATTATTATGTTCAATCAAACAATCAACCCAATTACCCATCCCCATTATCTTCTTTACTCTTTAAGGATTTAACCTAAGAGTCATCTATCCTGCATTCGTTTATTCCGATGTCCCTTACTTCCAGGGTTATAGGACTGGCACTAAATCCATAGCCGCCAATGTTCGTTCATAAAGCACTAATTCCATAGCTGCTATAGTCTATTCATCGGGTACTAAATCCATAGCTACCAGTCTTTATCTAATAGGTACTAAGTCCATAGCTACCAATGTTCAACAGGTACTAAGTCCATAGCTACCAATTCCTACAGGTACTAAATCCTTAGCTACCAGCGTCTGACTAATAGGTACTAAGTCCATAGCTACCAATTCCCAACAGGTACTAAATCCATAGCTACCAACGTCTAAAAGGTACTAAGTCCATAGCTACCGGTGTTTGTCCCATAGGCACTAAGTCTATAGCTGCCAATGTATACTCACGTCATCTTCTATCTCTCATCATTCATCTACCCATCTCATACCCAACATTTTTGTATATATAAAATACGTATACAGTTTAAGTCCTTTAAAACATGTATAAAACGTTCAACCAACATAGACAACAAGTATTCAGATAATGTGCACACATAGCACGTAGTTTATATAAAATACTTCATATCTATGTGTAAGATGAAAGGGACTATGCACTCACCTGAAAGGTGGTGAGTCGGCACTCGGACAGCACTTCGTTACTCTTAAAACAATTATCCCTTGACGAAACCTAGTATCATTACCACTAGAGTTTAGTCTAACGCTTGACGAGACTAATTTAATAGTCTAGCTATTATTACTATTATATAAGCGTTAAATAACACTCAATATAACTCATAATAATAGCCTAAATAATTATTTTAAGGTCCTAACAATGTTACTATAATTAAATAAAATCTATATTAAATATACTATAGGCGTAGCTCACTTACAGCGGGTTTTATTAAAAACCGGGCTTCGCTGGAGCAGCGTTTCCGAGCCGAAAGCTTTTCTTCTCGGAGCCGTCGGGCGCTCCAGGGCTTTCTTATCGTGATAGGGAGGTTTCCTAGACTTGGGAGGGGTTTAGGGAGGTTAGAGAGAAGTTAGAGAGAGAAATAAAGGCTTATGGTGTGAAGAAAATATGAGGAGTTCACCCTTGTATTTATAGGAAGTGTATAGTAAAGTAGTCTCCAAGCTTCGTCCGTAACTTTTGCATACGAGCTCCGTTTTTGTCTGTCTTTTTACTGTTGAGTTCCTATTAATGAGATCTTCAACTTTCATTTAGACCTCGTTAGCTAATTCTCATTCTATCTCGGATTTACAAAACTGTATCGAATTCGCCGCGCTCGAAAAATAGAGACTAAGCTTCGTCCATAACTTTCTCATACGAGTTCCGTTTTTGTCTGTCTTTTTACCATTGAGTTCCTATTAATGAGATCTTCAACTCTCATTTAGACCTCGTTGGCTAATTCTCATTCTATCTCGGATTTACAAAACTGTATCGAATTCGCCGCGCTCGAAAAGTAGGGACTAAGCTTCGTCCATATCTTTCGCATACGAGCTCTATTATCGACGTTCTTTATATCCACGCATTGGTATTTACGAGTACTATAACTTTCATTTAGATCCCGTCGGCTAAAAATCGACCGATCTAAAATTCAGATTTCGGGTTGTGCACTGCTATGCTAAATCTTAGAAAAATCATAACTTCCTCATACGAAGTCAGATTTGGGAGTTCTTTTTATCAATGTTCTTAGTTTAACATATTCTACGACTTTCGTTTAGATCGCTAAGGCTAAATCTCGCTCTATCGTAAATTCACTATTTACGCTTCCCGGTATCGTGGCGGTTCCGTCGCGAAACTTCAACAGGTCATAACTTCTTCGTTATAACTCGGATTTCGGCGTTTTTTATATGTACGAAAACCTTGTAACATACTCTACAACTTGGTTAATATTATTTATTCTAAATGATATTTTGTCGAAAAGTCGTTTTCGACCCCTATTGCCTCTAATTTGACTAGCCCGGATTTGCGGGCGTTACAATATATATATATATATATATATATATATATATATATATATATATATATATATATATATATATATATATATATATATATGTATGAGTAAAAGTCAATCTTACCGTTAGTAGGCCTCATTCACGAAGCTGGTCTATAAGGGGTGTTTAAGGAAATTGCCTATAAAATGGCGATTGAATGAGTATCCACTCTTACCCACCGCACTCTTGACTAGTGGAGGGTCGTTAGCCGAACAGGTAGGATAGGACGAAACCTTCCATTATAAGTATAATGATATACAAAAGTAACTAAATGTTTTACAAATTCCCAATCTTAGTTACTTAGGCAAAAGTGAATTGATGCAATTCCATGAAATTACACTTTGTGCCCTTGCGAAGACGTTAGTGGAGCGTGTGTGGTTTACCGGCACACTAAATGGTTCTAAGAAAAGGTAGCAAAGGGTGACTCAATGTTTGTCATAGTTCGGTGGAGCGTGTGTGGTTTACCGGCACATTGAATAGGTGATTGTAACATGTGAGGGCACCATGTAAGTTTGCATGGTTATTCACACCCGCTTTGTGATCCTCGACATCCCAGTCACAAACAAGAGGGGCATACCGAGATTTAAACATGCCATTGAAATGTTCAATGAATCTCAAAGGATCTAGTAGTTTTCATATATTTAAAACTTAAATTTATTTTTCGTTTTTCATGGTGGAAATTAGTGAATCGTCATTCACTTACCTTCAAATGTTCTGCAATTTGGGTTACGGCATCCCTCTCCCAAGTTGTAGAATTTTGTGTTGGGTCCTAGCCTTAGTATCTCATTTGGGTGATTTACTAAGGACTCAATCAATCAACTAACTTGAATTCGTTTTCTCCCGTTTTGTAGATGTCAAAGTTCGACAACTATGGTCTTCCCAAATCCCGTGGAACAAGCTTTCCACATGAAGATGATATTCCACGATTCAATCGAGGAACAAGAAATCATGCTTCACTTCCTCCACCTCCTCCAATTATTCTCCCTAACCCACAAGTTCAAAGGCTTGAAAGGTTCAAGATCACTCAAGCCCTTTTGGCAAGTAAACATAAAGAAGGAAAGCCGGTGTGTGCACACGTCCTAGGGATGAAGCCACACATTGATAGGTTAAGTATGCTGGGATCCATTGTCTGTGAGGAAATGGTTGTTGATTGGGTTCTTTAGTCACTTCCTAACTCATATAGTGAGTTCGTAAGAGAGTACTATATGATGAACCGCGACGTGACCGTTATACATCTCACCTATATGCTTATTGCTGCTGAATCAGCAATGGTTTGGCGTAATAGAAAAGCAAAGTTGATTGGTGAATCTGCCTTCAAGACCTCTATGGATATAGACAATGGCAACGAAAGACATGCTATGATCGAAAAGTTTGATCATAAGAGAAAGGCAATGTCTGAAGTAGTTCCTTGTCATGTTCCAAAAGAGTCAATTTGCTTTTATTGCCAAGAGAAAGGGCATTGGAGACGAAGCTGCCCTATTTACCTAAGAGATCTAAGAGATGGGAGAGTCAGAACGTATGACTTTGCTTTAGGTAAAATCCATTGACTAACTCTTTTAAGCTTCTATTCTAGATTCTTAATACATAATGTGATAAGATTACAATTGATGTTTTATAGGATCGAAGAAAAGAAAGGAAGCTTAAGGGAAGAAGTGAGCAGAATCTAACCATGAAGGAATGGATTTCGATCACATTACTTAAAGATTAGATTCTTGAGCTACTACTTAGAGTTAGAATAAGATTGCTAAGAAAGATGTATTATCATAGTTTTTCAATGAATTGCATTGTAAGGACAAAATTTTTCCGCAATAAAATAAATTTTGACTTTATATTATTTATTTATCCTTGCAATGAAATCGTTATGAAAATTGATGTTTGCATATTTCTACAACGAATGGATATGAATCTTATTTATGGAAAGTCGAGAATTTACCAAATAGGGAGAGTTTCTCATCGCCCAAGTTTCAACTGGATAGAAACTTGGAATCATGCAACTTGGTTGCACGATGAATGAGAAATTTCATATTTGGTTGCACAAAGTGTCAAGTGAAGGACTAGGAGATCGAGCACACAAAGTTGCGTGTTGATCAAGTCCATCATAAGAGTAACAAAGATATTTGTCATGTTTTACTAAAAGTTTAGTAAATGTGATTATACTTACAAGATTAAGTGTAATTATGAATTGATTGAAAATGTTTAAATCAATAGCAAAACGAATAAGAAGAATCAAGAAGGCAGAAAGATAAAAGTTTCTCCATTCTAAGAAGAAAGGAGAGTAGCTTTTATGATATATGATAGGTCTTAATGATTAAATAACCATATCTCAATTGATCCTCTAAGTGAGTCTTAGTACAATTGTATGTCTAAGAAGAGGAATCAAGAATTGAAGAAATGGTTAAATCAAGAAGTCAATCATGCTTCGTTCCAAAACAAGTCTTAGAGTTATGATTGTGACATTGAGTGGAAAAGTATTAAGAAGGTTTATAACATTCATCAAATGTGGAAAGTTGTGATGTCTTGGATAAGACAAAGACCAACTAGGACCAATTTATGAAGAGTTTTGATAAAAGCTACACTAACTCTTGAATATTTGTTTGTCAAGAAATGTTTTGACAAGAGAATCTTATATGTCCAGGAGTCAGTGGGAGTCTTATTGGTCTTGAAAGGTTTCAAGAACAAATCAAATAAACCTTATCGATCATCACTAGCACACGAGTTGAGGTTTACAACCTATCGTGTTGACATTATTTTGTTTCCGTTCCAATCCAATCGAGTTAATTATGCATGTGAGTCCTATGAGTTCTCATTTGAATGCATAAAAGGCAAGGACCTTGATCAATGGAAATTACATTGATAAGAAAAGGTGAGTTTCTTAACTACTTGGAAGACATGGTGGGCAGTTGTGCTACCATAAGGCAAGAAATCGAGATTAAGAAAGTTCGGTCCATATGAGTTTGAATTTGTCGTAAACTTTGGTTTTAACAAATTCACATGGATAGGAACACATACACCGTTTAAATCTAAGTGTCATAAGATTTCCTCCTTCATGAAAATGATTGTGAGGAAATGCTTTCACTAAGAAAGATTTTAAGAAGATAGTGATTGTAAAATTGCATTCTCAAATTCGATTATGGTTACGGTATCCCTTTCCATAATTTGAATTGTGAGGTTTGGCAATTAGTCTTAATTGTTTAGACACACATATGAACTATCTAAGGCAAAGGTGTATAAGTTCAAAAAAGCCTTGATAAAAGGTTATCAAAGCATTAAGTATTAGAAACATGGACTTAAGAAATTCAATAGGTATTGTTTTTCTGAAAGTTAAGATGTTTATGAATATATGTCGAAGCTCGTGGGAGCATAAGTGTTATGTTTATAATAATCATCATGATAGTGGGAGCATAAATGTTATGATTGTATGATTATTAAGGCACATATTGCAAGTTGGCAATATTAATTATAGAAAACAAGAGTTATACCTTGCAAAGTCGTAAGGGTTGTAAAGTTGTTTTGCTATAATTAAGGGAGAGAATATTATGCTTCATTTCAAATCTAAAGGATTAGGTTGAGAAATGTTAATAAATTTAGTCAAGGGTACACAGTGTGTTCTTAAAATTTCGATTAGGATTACGACATTCCTCTTCACAATTCGAATTTTGAGAACATAGCAAATAAAACATTATGGCAAAAGATTGATAAAGTATCAAATCTTTATGTAAGACATTATGCATCGTGTCCCATACGCTTCGGGTATAGGATCAATTGCAAATGCTATAATATTTGACCATTCTAAAATTTTCCAAATGTCTAGCGCATTCAGAGGGAAAAAGGGACAAGAATCGGTTTTGGCTAAAATAAACAACTATCAAAGGACAATCCAAAGTTCGCCGAGGATTGGTCGCTTATGAGTAGTTGGAAGTATAGTATTGGAAAATATGGAAATGTTTCCATATTGGATGGACCATATCGACATTATTATGAATAGATAAGATTCTATTAAGAATGAGTTGTTATATGGAAAATATTGAAACGTGTCCATATTGGGAATTGAATATTGAAAATCTGTGTCTATATTAGAAACCTTTATGCAAAAGGATGTTCAAAGGAATGTACTTTGAGTGAGAGACATCATATCTAAGGAATTGTCTTGTAACAATCTCCGATAGAGGACTTTGTAATATCATTGGCAATAGTCTTTGTGCATTTGGTGCAGTGAATTTACGAAAGGACAATTGCATAAAATGTTAGAATCTAGCATATTCTATAAGTAGCAAGAATTTGATATTCTTTCACTTATGGAAAAGGATTTGGAGTTGTGAAATGAGAATGATTGGAAATGTGCTCAATTTGGTCTATTTCACAAAGTAAGAACCATAGGTAAACATTGTGTGCATGCTAGGAGCATGGGACAAGTGTAATAATTCAAGTAAGAAGTTGATTACCCGAAACGACAAATAATGAGTAATCGATATGGTGATAAATAAAAGGTGTTTTATTTATACTCAAAGGTTTCAGGCCATATGGGATTAGTATTATTTTTGTGTTTCACATTTTCATGTTTTGACTTCCTGAATAATTGAGTTTATTAAGAATAATCGAATTATTCAAACGGACCACAGTTAGTCATACGTTGGAAGTAAGTATGAATGAAGACTGTCATGAATTGGTTTGTAGATTGTCTAGAGCGTATTAGACATAGCAAAGGTTTGCTGCAATGTTCGTGAGTGCTTATGAATATGATTTGAGCATTGGATTAAATCCACGCTCACTTGGATCACTCCATGAATTCTATCACAAGTGATTGGTGAGACGATAACATCTTATATTCTTGAAACCGAGATGTGTGAGTTGTATCTTGCAAATCGGTTGCACATTGATAATATGTAAACGAATTAGTAACTTGGTGTTATAAAACATATTGTTGTGTGTGATTCGGTGAGTAAGTGAAAGCAAGCATTGTATCAAAGCTTATCCGTTCCTTTCATCCAAAGTAGGATAAAAGCGATATCTTTGGGCCCCTCAATGATTTAGTGATGACAAACGTAAATGCTCGGCCGGGCTAGGGCTAATTTGATTTGTTCAATTAGTCAGTCGTCATAAATCGGGAATCCAGATATAGTACAAAGAGAATGATTTGAAATCATATCTCATACAATATCTAGAATGGAGGAATATATGATCCCTTATCTAAAGGACACGCGTATCTGATAGGATCAGAGTTGACAGCGGCTTTGGAAAGCTACGATTGCAGATCAGGATCTGAAGTCATACGCACAATAGTTATCAGACTTATCCAAGTGGGAGACTGTTGGATTAGTGTCTAAGTCCACAACTATTTTGGTATGTACTTGACCCGATGGTGCATGGTCCTTTTGGGTTGCCTTTACCAAAGCAACTTGATAGGATGAATTATGGAGAGAAAGGATTAAATATGATTTATTAATAATATGTTAAAGGAGAAATCATATTGTCTAATTAATATTAGTCAATAATTAATTGGTAATTAGTTTTGTGACTAAAAGAGATTAATTAAACTTAAGGGACTTGAATTGTAATTATAAGATAATTGTAATTTGGGCCATGGATTGCCTTGTATTAAGGGGTGGACGAATTCTATGGGGAAGCCCATAAGGAAATCGTCCAAGGCCTTAATTAAAGGAGTCTATGGGTTGCTTAGGGCTTAAGCATCCAAAATAGGGTTTCCTTGTTAGATAACCCTAATATCCTCACTATATATAGACCCTTAAAGGACCAAAAACGTGGTGAAGCTTTCTTCATGCTTAACTCCAAAAATGGTTCCAAAATGGGCTAAAAAGGCACTAAACTTCCATAGGGGGAGATCTAAGAAAAAAGAGGTCAAGGTAATGACTTTATACCTCCAAATGGCTGCAAGAACACTAAGAATTCTGGATATAAAGCTTCTCCCTTCAATCTTCCACCACCAACTTCAAGCTTCTTCAAGAAAAGCACCATAAAACACTCTTTAAGCTCACAAACACTCAAAATGAGGAAAGAGGCGCGATTAAGGTTTCTTTTGGACTGAGAGTATGATGAGGGAGGCCGCAAATAATTCATAAGGTCTTTAAATAGGGTGAAAAACCTTGAAAATTAGGGTTTCATAATCAGATGTCAACTCAATGAGTTATTCTTTACAACTCGCCGAGTAGAGAACTTCCTACTCGTCGAGTTTGAGGCCATCAATTCGACGAGTTTCAAGGGCAATATTTTCCTTTAAGCCATAAATCTCATACCTGGGAATTGGGATGTTACAAAATCCTTATCCCCAAAATAGAAGCAGCATCTCCCATATCCTTCATAGCGAAACACTTTGCAATCCAAGACTTAACCTCTTACAAAGTTGGAATGTCATTTCCTATAAGAAGTATGTCATCAAGATACAAAACTAGGAAGGTTACTATACTCCCACTAGCTTTGACATATACACAAGATTCATCTTCACTTCTAGAGAAACCTAACTCTTTGACCTTCTCATCAAAGCAAAGATTCCATTTACGAAAAGCTTGCTTCAATCCATAAATTTATTTCTCAATCATACACACTCTATCATGGTACTTCGCTTCTACAAAACCCTCTGGCCGACTCATGTAAACATCCCCAACCAACGTCCCATTAAGGAAAGCAGTTTTGACATCAATTTACCAAATTTCATAATCATGAAATGCAGCTATGGCTAGAATTACCCTAATAGATTTTATGTCGGCCACTGATGATAAATTCTTGTCATAGTCAACCCATGGGGTTTGAGTAAAGCCTTTCGCAAACAGTCGTGCCTTGAAAGTGTGTACATTTCCATCCATGTCAGTCTTCTTCTTGAAGATCCACTTGCATCCAACTATCTTACGACATGGTACATTATCAACCAAATGCCAAACTTGGTTGTCATACATGGACTTGATCTCGCAGTCCATTGCCTCTTTTCATTTGGCTGACTTAGGGCTTGCCATGACTTCCTTGTAGTTAGCTGGTTCATCCAAATTTACCAGTGTATTATCACTGATAAATGTATCACCATCTGTAGTAATATGGAAACCATAAAACTCAGGTGGCATTCTAACTCTACCGGAGCGCCTAAGAGGTAACGATTCGTCAATTGGTTCAATTGGAATTTCTTCCTCAGGTTGAGCCCTAATGGCTTTAGAGGTTCCTTCATCATTTGATTCTTGAATTTCTTCAAGATCAATGCTACTCCCACTATCCTTTTTGCATATGAGATCTCTCCCCCCATCTCTCTCTCTCTCTCTCTCTCTCTCTCTCTCTCTCTTAAGACTCATCTTCGTGGTACAAAGACCACATTCTTACTAGGTCTGTAGAACAAATATCCAAAGGATTTCTGTTGGTATCTGATGAAAATACATCTCTCACTTTGAGGTTCAAGCTCCTTGTGAGTATCTCATTTAACGAAAGCTTCACAACCCCAAACCTTGATATGTGCCAACGAGGGAACCTTCCTTGTCCACATCTCGTGAGGTGTTTTGGCAACCTTCTTTGTTGGGACAAGATTTAGAATATGGGCGGTAGTCTCTAAAGCATACCCCCAAAATGAGATTGGAAGTGAAGCTCGACTCATCATGGAACAAACCATGTCCAACGAGGTTCGATTACGCCTCTTAGCCACACCATTAAGTTGTGGTGTCCTAGGATGTGTAAATTGTGAAACTATTCCACATTCCTTGATGTAGTCGTGGAACTCTATACTAAGATACTCACCGCCTCTATTGCATCTAAGCATCTTTATTTTCCTGCCCAATTGATTCTCAGCTTCTTGTTTAAACTCTTTGAACTTTTCAAAAGTTTCTGACTTATGCTTGGTTAAGTAGATATAGCCATATCTGCAATAATCATCAGTGAAAGTTACATAGAATCGATATTCATATCTTGTGGTGGATCTGAAGGGCCCAGACACATCTGTGTGTATGAGATCTAATAATCCTTCACCTCTTTCACGAGAACCAGTGAAAGGTGATTTTGTCATCTTTCCCAATAAACAAGATTCACATGTGTCATCTAACCTTAAGTCAAATGATTCCAACACTCCATCCTTTTGGATTTGGGTCATGCGTTTCTTGTTAACATGTCCAAGACGACAATGCCAAGAGCATGCTTTATCTATACCATTAGACGAATCAATATGAAAAAAACTATTTCCTAAATTGTTTACAATCATCATAGTTTCATACACAACATCACAAGGTAAAGCTTCAAAATAAAACACACACAATTTTTATAAGAAGAAATAGAACCATTCTTTTCATTAAAAGAATATCTAAAACATCGTTTAAATAAAGCATGAAATGAAATGATGTTTCGTGTCATATCTGACGAGTAGCAATAATTTATTAAATCTAAACCTAACATACTACTAAGATGTAAGTTATAAACTCCCATCTTGGTGACATGTGAAGATTGCCTATTCCTCATGATTAAGTTCATCCTTCCATGCTCCACATCCTCACTTCTTCTTAGCCCTTGGAAATCAGAACAAATGTGAAACCCGCATCCTGTATCAAGGACCCAAGAATGAGAATATGATGAGTTATTAGATAAGATAGTGTAAATACTTGTCGATGTTGGCTTCACCTTTGCATCCTTGATATCCTACAAGTATTTCAAGCAACTTCATTTCTAGTTCCCTTGTCAATGCAATAGAAGCAAGTGGTCTCTTTAGGGTTAAAGACATGGGGAGCATCAGAACTGAATTTTCCTTTGGGTCCTGAACTAGATGACACAGATTGGGACTTTCCCTTCCAGTATTGCTTGGGGGGACCTTTCCTATTCTGTTCTTTCCCGTGCCCAATGGCCAGAACATGTGCACTTGTAAGAGATGAGGCAACACCTTTTCTGCTCATCCCTGCTTTGGATGTTCGAAAGAGGTTGTGAAATTGTGACAAAGTAATTTCATTGTTGTTGTTTAAATGATATGTCAAAATTAACTGATCATAACAACTTGGCAGAGAGTTCAACACTATGTCGATTTATAGCTCTTTGTCAAAATTTACATTGAGTTTGATAAGCCTATCCACGTATTGTTGCATTCTCAGAACGAGGTTTCTCATAGACTCTCCATCCTTCATCTTTCTTGCAATGAGGGACTTTACCACCTCATACTTCTCTTAACGAGCTCGCTTATGGTATTTCTCCATAAGGTCCTTGTTCATCTCGTATGACCAATAATCCTCATAGTGCCTTTGCAATTATGGAATCATTTTCGTCACCATGATGCACACAACCTCTATAGCATCATTATAGTGCTTCCTATAGGCGACCATTTCTTCAGGAGTGGCCTTCGTTTCATTGATCTCATCCAAAGATTTTTCAAGGACATATTCTTTGTCCTCGAAGCGAAGAGCCATCTTGATATTGCGCATCCAATTACAACTTTGAGTAGATGTTCAACAGAGAGAAGTTGTTGTTGGAGTAGATATCTTAATAGAGTAGAAAAGATAGTTTTAGGTAGATAAGAATATTCCTCAATATAACACCCAAAATTAAATATCAAGGCTAGGATCCAACTAAATAATTTACAAATTAGAAAAAGGATGTCGTAATCGAATTACAATTTATATAAAGGTAGGTAAATGACGATTTACCAATTTCACCATCGAAAAACAAAATTTTAACGAATTTAGTTTTAAATGAAATTCCTAGATCTTTTGAGAATCATTGAACTTTTCAATGGCATATTTAATCTCGATTATGCTCTTCCATTTGTGACTGGGATATCGAGGATCACAAACAAGATGTAAATAACTTTGCAAATTAACTTGGTACTCTCGATGTCGTTTATCATCTCATTTTAATGTGTTGATTAGCCACATGCACTCCATTAATCAATGATAATTTTCGAGACACCAATTTCCATTCTTTATTCGTTCTTATTAGTGTGGCAGTTAACTAAACACGCTCCACTAACGACTCATAAAGTGCAATGTGTAATTTCATGGGTTAGCATACAAGTTCACATTTTTCCTAAAGTAACTAAGATTGAAATTTTTTTATAATAATATGTTTAGTTACATTATAATTCATTATACTTATTAATGCGGATTACGTTGTCCTATCAAACCCATTCGGCTAACGATTCTCCACTAATTAATGAAGCGGTGGGTGAGAGTGAACACTCATTCAATCGCCATTTTATATGCAATTTCCTTATACCCCCCTTATACATCGGCTTCGTGAATGAGGTGTACTAGCGGTTCGATTGAACTGTTATATATATATATATATATATATATATATATATATATATATATATATGTATATATATATATATATATATATATATATATATATATATATATATATATATATATATATATATACTTTTAATGTTACATATAATATAAGCGTGTGTTTTTAAACTTTTCAAAGAATACTAGGTTTCATTTTAAAATTACATAATTTATATTCAATGAATTAAATTGAAAAATAAAACCAATCATTAATTTTAGATAAGGATATCAAATTACATTTTAAAAATATTAAGTTTTATACAATTTAAAAAATATTATTAAAGGTAATTATCCTAATCAATTCATGATATATCTAGAAAACCATTTTTTTTTTTAATTTGACAACTCACGACATTGTGGTAAACAATTACCATGTCGTGGTAGAGCAAAATCGATGGTCACCATGTTGTGGTGAAGGTCACCACATCGTGGTATTGGAACAGAGTGACGACTATGTTTGATTCTCCTCGTTCGAGTTCACAATTATATCAATACAATATAAAACTAAACCTACACTCTGATACCATTGATTTGTATTATACAAAACATATAACCCTATATGTTCATGCAACCCTAAACGATTTGATCTGTGTTTTCTCTAATTGAACATACAACTTGAACAAGAAAATAGAAAATGCTAGATACTAGCATATTTTCGAAATACACAAAATAAGGGTTAAAGGAATCATACCTTGATTGTTACGTAGTATTAACAATCCAAATACTTATTTGATCAAGCCTTGAGAGCAAGCGTCACTAATGTCACGCCTCTAGTGGTTCACACCCAACACTAGCAATGGATAATGATTGAGAAGAAGGAGAGGGGCTTCAAATTTCCGGCTAACTCTTCAAGGGAATGAGTAGCCGAAAATTGAAGGGTTTAGGCTGTTTATATAGTGTAGTTAGGAAACCCTAGATAAACCCTAATTCAAGATAATCTGAAACCGGACAGTTATCCACCTTCCTGTTTATCCACCAAAAACCATTCTAGGAACCCTTAAGCACCAAGAAACCATCCATGCCTTCATGGAGGGTTCTAGATTGCCTCTTGCTCAACTATTGAACAATTGCACTTAAGTCAATGTACTTGTAATTAATATATTATTTTCATAATACATTAACAAAACATTTATTTCAATTTATTAATCAAATAATAAATCAACCTCTTTCTTTGCTCCTCGGGTACTAACACCTCATCCTTATTTAAAATTCCAATATGCCCCCACCATAATCCTCTTAATTATCGTCCTCATAAATAATGTGGTGCTAAAAGGAGGAGTAGGAATCATTGTCAACACCCTTGTCGCCCCTTGCTCAAAAATCCCAAATGTCCTGGCCAACCTTGTAACAAACATTCCACCGTTAATTTTGGAGGTAATCCTCTCCTTAACCACCCCCTCCGCTAAGTATTTTGCCATACAATACAACAAATTGCAAAAAGTATCAGGGGTAATGATGCTCCACATGTAAAAGATATTGAGGGTAGGGACCTTATCATCGTCTTCTCGCATGTTGATGGTGCTAGCGATAAGACAGTGAATCAAACGATGGATGGGGGAACGGATGCTTCCCTCTTGAGCCGAGGAAGGAATATAGACCCGGTTAGCAATCGTATTCCACCAGTTAGAAGCAACCACCTCCTCGGGCAACTCCTTGTGGCAGTGTTCAAGAAAAGACTCAAAATTTTCGGACATGATTACGTGTTGATCATAGATCCCTAGTCTCCATGCAAGCTCCAATATGCTGCATTAGCGCAATTCTCCTCCAAGACAAAAGGTAATAATACCCGGATTATAGTAATCATTACCACCTCGGGAGGAGATGGTAGAGAAGAATTCCCAACATAATTCTTGGTAGACGGGTTCTTGAAATTTTAATAACCAGCTCCACCCATCACAAATTATCATCACCCCATCATGTTGAAAGGACTTGACCAAATATAGGGCTAATTCCGCCTCTAACCCCGCTTGGCCAATCCATTGCCAATCTATCTCTTTTGGAACATAAATATCTTTGCGCGTAAGTGCTTTTAGCTGGTTTCTGGCACGGGCTAGTGAGGATTTGGAAGTGATTTTTGGGAAGTCTTGCCATGAGATGTCCCCATGACCACCTCCTCTCGAGCTCTGACCATGCCTCGACATGTTTTTTTCAAAGCAAAACCTATAACACAACAAAAAAAAACACCAAAAAATTAAAAATGTAAAAATTCTAGGCATCTAAAACAGCGACTCACCGAGTCCAAGAACCGACTCGGAGAGTCGTATGAACTTCGCGAGATCAATCTCTGATTTGGCCAAATCAACCATCCAAATACACAAATTAGTCCAGGGGTTTGTCTAGGCATGTTTATTAAGCAATAATTCATAAGAAATTTTGTCTATTACAACCTAATTTGACCGAAAAATCAAAACACTAGGATTGGAGTAAACCCCAAAATCCGGTTTTTTACAAATGATTGCATAAATTTACCCAAGGTGTGAACTTTAACAAGATTAAGTAGAAAAATGTTACTTTTTTGGTCGGCATTGCAAGGAATAACAAGAGAATGGAGATGAGAGTTTGGGAGAAAATATTGCTCGTCGAGCGGCTGGTGGCTGCACTTGTGAATATGTTTTACCAATTAGGGCTATTTTACAGAATGTAATAATTGATTTTTTTCCGGGTAAATACGTGGACTCGCCGAGTAGGGATACCTACTCGCCAAGTAGATACGCGAATTCACGATGTTTCGGTATTTTTCAAAAGGACTCACTGAATAGAGGAGTGGACTCGACGAGTTGTTCATTCTGTTTGAAAATTTTTTAAGTTCTTTAATTTTATGCCACCATACCCCACACTTGAGCATTGCTTGCCCTCAAGCAATCATTTTAATCACAAAAGAAGATTGATAAAAGCCAATGCAAAAAAAATGAAAATAAAATGAAAATGATAGGTAAGAAGAAAGCAAACTCTAAACTCGGGTTTCCTCCCGGAAGCGCTTCTTTTTGAGGAGTCGTTAGCTGGACTCCCTCCCGCTTTACGTTTCAGTGGTTTCTTCCAAATGCAGCCCTTCTTCAAGTCCTTCATCTTATGGGATTCCTTCTTCATATTTCTTCACCCATCCCACCTTGTCTTTAGCTTGCCCGGGAAAAGTTTTAATCTTGAATTGAAGAGTAACACCTTTTTTCCTTCATGAAAGTGTAACGACGTAAAATTTCAAAACAATTTTTAATTTTTAAATCATTCTTTTAATCATCAAAAACAATATCAAAACATAATGTATCCAATGTTATCATAACAAAACAAATCCCAGAATCTCAAACATAATCTCTATGAGTGTGTACAAGTCATGCCAACGCCTTCTCGTGATCCTCACTAATACTTGAAACACATAACACAACAACTGTAAGCATAAATGCTTAGTGAGTTCCCCAAAATACCACATACAATACATACGACTCTCGAGGCTACAGTACGACCCTCCGGTCGGTGTGTCTCAATGGGACCCTCCAGTCCTGTAGCTCGTTCAACCCTCTGGTCCGATCATAGCTTGTCGGACCCTTCAGTCCAGTCTGTTTCGTTGGTCCCTTTGGTTCGGTCTATATCGTTGGGCCCTCCGACCCAGTCTATTCAACACATAGCATACATATAACACAATGCACATAATCTCATACATACACATAGCATACAAGACCCTCCGATCTACATATAAATACCACTCTAGGTAATGTATAGTGAGAAGACTCACCTCAGGTGTCTCGGATAATCTCGCACACGAAAACACTGATCTAGCCCCCCGCCTAATCACATAAACAGTACTCTCAAATAAATAATGGCTCTCAAAGGCTAGATTAAATCCATTCCTACAATCCCACAGAAGGGTAAAAGACCATTTTACCCCTCCCTGACCCAAAAGTCCAAATGTTGACCAAAACCCTAAAAGTCAACGAAAGTCAACAAGTGGCAGTACGCGGCGCGTACCTTCTCTGTACGCGGGGCGTACGCCGGCGATCCATAATCAGGGTTTCAACCCCTTACGCTATGCGTACTGAGAGTTACGCCCAGCGTAAGTCTCAGTTTCAGCCTTTATTGGATTTTGGTCTTAAACGGTTAAGACATAAACTTAAACTCAAGATCTGACTTCTCTATGACCACTTAATCCTTAAAGTCGAGACCTTTAAGCCTTTGCATGGCTGTAAAGGTCCCTAATCACTCTAACACCTTTCCTTCTTCCTCATAAAGTCTAGATCTCTTGCATGGCTCAATATTCACGTCCAAGATTGGATTTTTATGAACATACAACTCATATTACCCTAAAATATGGCAGATCCAGGCCAATGGAGACCATTTGCTCATAAAGTCTCCACCTTGGGACCAAAAACCTTAAAAATTGGTCCAAGAAGCACAAATCACAAATGAAAAGGAAAACTTTGAGCTTTTTTACCTTAGAACGAAGCTCCAACCTCTGTAGAACTCGGATCTACTCTTGTCCACCAACTTCTAGCTCCTAAAATGCATCCTTTTCTCTTTCACCACCTTGAAATGGAACTTTGAAGCTTAGATGTCACACCCCAAAACCAAGAACGGCGGAAACGTTTTGGGGCGGAGGACGTCATGTATAGTATCACAACACAGTAAATGTAAATAAGCAAACAACATCATCCATTGCATTAAATATATAATTTTAATACAAGCGTGTTCTGTACAGTTTTAGACACCAAAAATATAATGTAAATCAAAATAATAAGATGAGTCTTGAATGCGCTCCATCTTCTCAAAAGCTGGCCTCGGTGACTGTCTACTGATGACCCGAGAATACAAGTTATTTTGAAAGAGTTTATCAGCATTAAGCTGGTGAGTTCATAAGTATTTTAGTGTCGGTGTTTTTTATCAAAAACGTTTGAACCTGTCTCAAGTATAAGTTGTAAAATGTAAGCAATTGTTTGTAAGAGTTTGAATTTCTCAGAAAAACCTATATTTTCTATTAAAGTAGCCTTCTACCAAGGCTTAACTGTTTTGTATGCTCGTTTGTTGTAAAAGTGTGTAATTTCCCAAGTGTAACTATCATTTAACAAATATAGTTTGTACATTAATGTTTAAGTGAAATAATCACTAAAAATATGTAATGGGTAAATCATTGTAGTACTGTAGTTTTGTATTATAGGAACTATTGCTGTACTAACTACCTTAAACCAGATTTATATTAAGGTATAATGTGATAAATTGCACCATACTATCGATTGGTAACAACGACATACGAATGGTCGTAATAACGGAATGACGTTTGGCACCCGCAGACCTGCAGGTCCGGCTGTAGCTAGCAGCAAGGTGTAGGATAGTCAATCCAGTATAGATCTATACGCAAACTCATGCTCTCCCTCCAAGAGAATTCTGGCTACAACTTGGGCCATGACATTTAAGGCATGCTTCGATACAATGGATCACAATTGTTAACGTATTCTTGTATATGTAGTGTAATGTTTCTCGTCTAGTATAGTTGTATATGTTCTCCTCCTAGTATAGTTGTATATGTTCTCTTTCTAGTATAGTTGTAAATGTTCTCGTAGTAATGTAATGTATATGTTCTCATAGTAATGTAAAGTATAGACTCATGAATGAACTGACTCATTGATCTAGAAGTTGTAGTAGTATGATCTTGTGTTACCCCGATGGCAACATACTAATGATGTGTATAGTACGCATGAATTTGGAAGTACTTTTATGTCTATATATGTATATTTGATATATAACTAATATTGAAACGACCCTCGGACGGTTACCCGAAATCCCACCAGACCACATCCAAATCGAGAAAAAGGAAATAGGGCGGATGGCCTTCCTAAGCCCTTTAAACATTACTTATATATCTATACATATATGGGCATGCAATTTATAAGAAGTAAAACAAAGTTTAATAAAAGCATTTGATAAGTAAAAGAGTTTGTAAAACATTTTGAAGTAAAACAGTTTGATAAACAATTTGAACAGTGATAAAATCATTGGTTTTCTAGTTATTAATCACATGTGATTAATGTAATCACATGTGATTGAAGCAATAACTATAAGCATTTAACTTGTCTCCCCCCCATAAAGTATTTAAAACATTTAAAAGCATTTCAAAGGTTAATTAAAGGGGTATGAACTCACTTGTGGTGAGTGGATTGGATTGTAGTGTCGGATACCGTGCTAGGTGGCAAACGGAGACTTGTTCACACGCACGAGCCTAGTTATCATATAATGAGCATATATATATATATATATATATATATATATATATATATATATATATATATAACTAATTAGCCAAATAATAACTTAATGAAATAAGTTGGGACACTCAGGAACATGTAAACACTTGGTATAAGTGTTATAGGTCCTAATGGTTGCCTCTAAGTTGCTATGGGGCAAGGCTAAAGGGGTTTAATGCACCAAAGGACCTTGTATAAGAGTTTACTACCCAATAAATCCCACACAAGGAGTTTACGGTCGTAAACCCTTGAGTTTACGGCCGTGAACTCCAATCTTGGTGGTTTTGGGTGTTTTAAGGTGCTAAATGATTTCTAGAATAAGCCTAGATTGGTGTTTTAATCCTTTGGGTAGTTTAGGGAATAGATAATACTCTTTTGAGGAGTTTACGGCCAAAAGACCATATCCCTTAGAGTTTACGGTCGTAAACTCTCATGGGATTGATGTTTTAATTCTTTCAAGTCTCTTGCACAAGTAGGATAATTTCCAGGCTTTTGTTTAAGGCTAGCTAAGGGGAACCCTAGGCACACTTTGGTGTCCTTTCTTGGTGTTTACGGCCCAAGAGCATTTTGTTGGCCGTAAAATCCCTTTTAGGGGTGATTTTGATGTGTTAATTTCCCCATATTAGCTAGAAGTAATTGAGGGTTAAAGTCTAAAGCCTTTGGGGGTGATTAGGGCACATTTAAGCCCTTGAAATTAGTGTTTACGGTCCAAGAAACTCTTGGGCCGTAAACTCCCAAAGCTATGTGTTCTTGATTGATTTCTAGCCTCAAATGATCATACATATTATCCTAAGCTAGCTACCTAACAAGGAAATGGGACTAGATAGCCTTAAAGCTTCATTTTGGAGTTTACTCCCCAAGAACTTTCTTGGGCGGTAAGTCCCGGATCTCACATTTTTGACATGTAATCTATGTTATTAAGCATATAACAAGCATTATAAAACAACTAGAGAAGTGTACTCACGATTTGGGATGAAAACCCAAAGATCCGTGAGAGAGAAAACGACTTTTCTCTAGTTGGAAATGTGAATAATGAATGAATTTAGTTCAGAAATCTATTTATAGTCCTGAAATATTTTTGGCAGAAAATATTTTTATTCTGGAATTGGACTCTAACCTTATGAAGTTTTGAAATGCTCAAGTTTCACAAACCCATGAGCATCCACTCTCCTGATATCTCCTTAAACGTAAACCCTAATGTACACAAACTTATTCGGAAAAGTCTGAAATTCATTGAAACTGGACTAGCTTCTATTGAATAGTTAATGTTCGTACAAAATGGAAATTTCGGAAAAGTCCGCAAACAACTTCGGATGCTGCTCCTGCATCTCTGACTTCGGCTCCCAAGTCAGCTCGGACCCTCTCCGATGTTGCCACTGGACCTGAACCAGAGGCACCTCCTTGTTCCTCAGAACCTTGATCTTTTGGTCCAAGATGGCGATTAGTCTCTCAACATAAGTCAGACTCGCATCCACTTGAATATCCTCTAGTGGAACCAACGCCGACTCGTCGGCTATACACTTCCTCAACTGAGACACGTGAAAGGTATCATGTATCTGACTGAACTCCGCAGGTAGCTCCAAACGGTATGCTACCCTGCCCACCCTTGCGTAACCTTGAACGGACCGATGTACCGGGGCCCCAGCTTGCCCCTTGTAACATCCCAAGTTCAGGGTTCAAAGTGTAAATAAGGATGGTCAACTCGGCGAGTCCATGGGTAGACTCAGCGAGTTGAGCCGCGATTCTGGTCGTGTGTTAAGTGGCCAACTCAGTGAGTCAGCGGCTGGACTCGGCGAGTTGGTGCTGAAGAGAGAAAAACCCTAATCTTCGGGATTTCACCCTATTTAAAGGACTTCATGTCCTCGCCTCAGTCCCCTTAGCCCCTTTGATGTCCAGAAAACCCTAGATCCGTTGGTGAGAGCATCGGAAAGCAAATTGGAGCTTTGAGAGGTGATTAGTGAAGAGATTTTGAAGATTAAGAGGGTTGGAGCAATGGTCTTTGTAGAGATTGGGATTATTCTTCAGTTCGAGATTTCTATTGAGGTAATAATTCGTTGCTTGAGATTTTGTGCATCTAGATCTATCATTTGTGGAAGTTTTGGGAGCATATTTATTGTTATGTCGGGTTTGGAGGTTGGATCTGAGGTTGCTACCTCAGATCTGGGATTGAGATAATCTAGAAGTGCATAAAGTCTCTGTCCTTGAGTTGTTAGTGAAGCCTTCTTGTCCCAAAACCTAGTCTAGAGTGTGTATGGCTTAGATCTCTTTGGACTCACATAAAGTTTGCCACTTTACATGATGGATGGATTGTAGAAGAGTAGATCTATGGATTGGAACCCCTGCATGGCTTGGAAAGCCTTTGTATGGATTGAGCACTTGTGGTACTCGGCGGGTCACATGGGTGTACTCGGCGAGTTCCTTGAAGATAGGCAGGAACTCGACGAGTTGGAAGAACAACTCGACGAGCTTGTTGAGGATAGCCTCGGACTCGGCGAGTCTGTTGTTAGACTCAGGGAGTTTGGTCTACGAGTCCTAACCTATTCTAGTTGAGTTGTGAACCGGTGAGTCAAGGGATGACTCGGTGACTCGAGTGTGGAAGGACTCAGAGTTGTTGGACTCCGCGAGTCTTGGGGCGCTCGGCGAGTTGAGTCGAGATATGGGAGTTTTCAGAGCATGGGGACTCGACGGGTCAGCATGTTGACTCGGCGAGTAGAGTCAGTCAGGAAGGTTGACTTTGACTAAGGACTTGACTTTGACCAAGGGTTGACCAGTTTGCCTTCCAAGGGTATTTTGGTAATTATTGGTATTTATTGGTTTGGTCATTTGGTAACGATCAGTGGTGGAGTTCGTGCTGGTGGTCGGAGCAGCGTGGTCTTAATCCTTCAAGTCGCCAGTTGTAGGTGAGTTATCCTCACTATACTGATAGGGTCTAAGGCACCAAGGCCGACCCTTTACCGGATGGAAAGCTGGGTAGTTGTTTGTTACTTTTTTGCGGAGTTATGTTATGATATGAGCATGAGATATACGTGTGACTGGAAGGTCTTATATGCTATGGATAAGTTATATATGATATGTGATCCGTATGAGTCGAGATGCGATATGAGTATGAGTTATATGTGTGACCGGAAGGTCTTATGTGCTATGAAGAGTATGCGATATATGTTAGTAGATGATATGTGATCTGTATATGTTATGTATGAATAGTATGTTATGGACGAAGGTCTTATGTGCTAGGAAGAGTATGAGATATATGCTGTTAGGTGTTATGAGAGCTGTATGTGTTATGTTACGATATGAGCAACATATTACTGACCGGAAGGTCATCATGTTATATGCGGTTATATGATAAGTATGTGCTATGTGTGTCATGTATGATCAGGACCGGAAGGTTAAGATGATATTTATGTATGTGCTATGTATGGACTGGAAGGTTAGGATGATATTTATGTATGTGCTATGTATGCTATGTATGGTAAGGACCGGAAGGTTAATATGATATGGACCGGAAGGTCAAAAGAGCAGGGAACGGAAGGTCAACAGAGATAAGGGATGGAAATCCCCTGAGACATTCGTATCGGATGATCCCATGGAGCTATGACCTGGAAAGGCATATGTGCTGTTATGGCCTAGAAGGGCGTATATGATGCATGTAGTATTTTGGTGGTAACTCACTAAGCTTTCGAGCTTACAGTTTTCAGTGTATTGTTTCAGGTACTTCAGGAGATCGTGGCAAGGCAAAGGTGTGATCATACCGCTCCTCATGTTTATGTTTTATGAAATGGTTCTGGGAATACTCTAATAATAAAGGTATTAAAAACCTTTTTGTCATGATTTAATATATATGGGTTGTTTTTGAAAAGTTTTAAATTTCTTGTGAATTTTCACGGTGTTACAAGTTGGTATCAGAGCCTTGGTTTGATTGAATTGGAGGAACATTCGTGTAAATCCAGTCTCAAATCAAGGAGAGTTTTCAAAAGAGAATTTAAAATGGTTTTTAAAATGAGTAAAAGAGGACGCGGATGTACGATCAGCCAGAGCCAGTAAGTAACCCCAAAATACCATACAATATATTTGTTTTTGAGATATGATAGAACAGCATGCTAGTACTAGGCTAGGGATCTTCAGGAATTTCATTATAGAGTTGCCTGATTTATGATGCCTGCTAGCCTAGGGTTTCTTTCTGTATGAGATTCCCAGTGTTCCTCTAGGAGTGCGGGTTGAGTGCCTATTATGTACGATCATCACTAGGGTGTTGTGGTGATGCTTGATATAAATATGGGTAGGTGTGGAAGGTAGTACGATGTGACAACCCGAAGTTTGTTGCATCGTCGTAACTCGTTTCCGCCCATTAAACCCGTCTTTAGCGAATTTTTCTAATTTCGTTTTTGGATTAAGTCATTTAATTTGAGACTTTTATTATGACTTAATGGGTATCCAAACACGTTAGAACACATGAAATCATCCCAAATTATTAATTTAGGAAATTTTAGTGTCGACCACGACGGGTTACGACAAATTAATCGGGTACGACCAAAAGCACCGTTTAACGTCGGTATCGGGTAGAACTCCACCAGGCCACAAACTCAACCCCTATATAAGGGATTGAGTGACATCATTTTGAAGCTTTTTCTTCTCTCTTAAAACACTTTCTCTCACTACTCTCTCTCTAAAAATCCAATTTTGATCCAAAAACCCCCTTTCAAGCTTCAAATTGGTAAGCAATCTATC
Source organism: Lactuca sativa (assembly GCF_002870075.4). Lineage (NCBI taxonomy): Eukaryota > Viridiplantae > Streptophyta > Magnoliopsida > Asterales > Asteraceae > Lactuca > Lactuca sativa. Next base: position 256,832,583 of record NC_056625.2, on the reverse strand, counting down.
CTAGCTTATTGTTAAGCTTTCTTATCATGCAAATCTATGTTTGAATCACCCAAAACACTCAAGAACATGAGTTTATGGTTTAAGAACCCTTCCAAAACCGTGAACACCCCTAAAGAGGGTTTTGAAGCCCCAAAACCCTTCCAAATCACTTCTAGTGCTTAGATATGGCTTAGAAACTTGCATGCATGAGCTTAGGACCCCAAAATCTCACCATTTGAGGTATGGACATGAGTTTATGGCCCAAGAACATGCTTGGACCGTAAACGCTCATTCATGGACCATAAAAACCTTTTTAAGGTCTTAAATTGGCCTTAAACACCTCCAAAAGCTTCCATGAGTTTCCATGAGTGCATAGAACCTTATATTCCTTCATGAGATGAACCAAAACATACACAAATGAGTCAAACTTGAGTTTACGGCCCAAGAGCATCCTTGGACCGTAAACACCCCTTCTTAGACCATAAACACCCCCAAAGGGTGTTAAAGTGCCTTTAACACCTTGTATGGCTTCGAATTGGACCTAGAACTTTGTATGCTTAACCTACAACCACTAAAACGCATGATTCATGGAAAAACATGATTTTAAGGTAGTAAACTCATGTGTTTAAGGTAGTAAACTCCCCAAGAACATCTTCAGAAACCGTAAACTCCTTTTCCAAGGCCATTTCAAGTCCCGATCACTTCCTAAGCCATGGAATCAACCCTAGAACCTTCCTTTGTGCTTTGTAAGACCATTTAGCATCCAAGAACACATCACCCATGAGTTTACGGCCGTAAAATCATGGGGATATGGTCATTGGACCGTAAACTCCCCTAAGGGCTTACTTTGGAAGAGTAAACTCCATATTTAGGCCCTGCACACCCTTAGATGCTACCCAGACCACTCCTAACACTTGAATTAAAGTGTTTTCGTGCCTAGGAGTGTTTATTCATTTTAATTAGTAGATCAAGGTCTAATTAGATACATTTTATGTATCTCTTCATATTACATAGGAATCTTGTGCGTTTGCAAGCCCCGAACTGACGTTTAGCATCCAAACCGACACGTTCCTCGACTGGTGAGTTCATACCCCTACTCCTTTTTCCGTGTTTTCAAATGTTTTCAGGGGGGAATACAAGCAAAAGTAGAAGGAAATCTTGTACTCAAACTTATTTTTTTCAGTTCAAATGTTTCATATTTTGTATGCTTTTAATTTTGAAAAACTGTATTAACCAACAGTTTGACTTGCAGAGTTAGTCTTCATACTAAAAGAAAAAATCATTATAAAATGTTATAATACATGTTATATTATATAATCTACAAAGAATCCATGCTAATCATTAATAGAGTATTTGCTAATAAAGTACGTCTTTGGATATCGTTAGAGTTCGAAAACATGTCTAAGATACGCTCTTGGATATCGACAGATCTTCGAAAATATATCTAATGTATGCCTTTGGATAGTACCAGAACTTCGAAAATATAGGTAGTATACGCCTTTGGATGGCACCAAAACTTCGAAAATACAGCTAGTGTATGCCTTGAGTGTCACCAAAGTTTCGGAAATAATTCGAAAGTACGCCTTTGGATATCGACAGAGTTTCGAAAATATATACGCCTTTGAATGTCGACAGAGCTTCGAAAATACGTCTAAAGGACGCCTTTAGATGTCACCAGAACTTTGAATATACAGTTAGTGTACGTCTCTGAGTGTCTCCAAAGATTCAAAATTGCGGATAAGTATAGTAGATGCTTGACATTCATGTGTAGGATAACCAAGTTTCAGAATACTTATCTAATATTAACAGTATGGTAGATACTAGTGATGGGTTTTAGCTATAAGAACATCCTATGTGCTCATACAAACCCTAATGCTTGGATCTAGGTTTCTCTATTGTACATGCAATTCATCCAAGACTTCAAACCCTATATATAGCATATGATAATCAATATAACATATGAATTAGGGTTTAGATCATACCTTAATTGTTATCTAGCAATAACAATCTCAAATCCTCCTTGTAATGACTTTAGAAAGCTTCGAGTCACAAATGTCACTCCTCTAATGGTTCACAAACACCAAGAGCAAGGGGATGAAGAAGAGAAGAGAAGGAGGCTGCCCAAAACGTGTGGAAACCCTAAGGAACATGTCCACCATGTTTTTGGGGCTTAAGGGTCCTTTATATACATGTAGGCTATTACGGTTTTGAACTAGGAAACCCTAAACTGACTGCTTAAGCCCTAAGCAGCCCATGGACCCTTCTTTAATAAGCCTTGGATGATATCTAATGGGTTTCCCCATAGAATTCGTCCAACCTTATACTATAAGGTAATCCATAGCTTAATTGAAATTATCTTATAATTACAATTCCAGTCCCTTAAGTTTAATTAATCTCTTTTAGCCACAAAATTAATTATCAATTAAATCTTGACTAATATTAATTAAACAATATAATTTCTCATTTAATATATTATTCTCATAATATATTAATAAATCATATTTAATCCTTTTTCTCCATAATTCATCCTACCAGGTTGCTTTGGTGAAGGCAACCCAAAAGGACCATGCACCATCGGGTCAAGTATATACCAAAATAGTTATGGACTTAGACACTAATCCAATAGTCTCCCACTTGGATAAGCCTAATAACTATTCTGCGTATGACTTCGGATCCTGATCTGCAATCGTAGCTTTCCAAAGCCGCTGTCAACTCTGATCTTATCAGATACGCGTGTCCTTTAGATAATGGATCATATATTCCTCCATTCTAGATATCGTATAGATATAAGACATGAATTCTAATCATTCTCTCTATACTATTTCCCGACTTCCGATTTATGACGACTGACAGTAGACTACTATTGAACACATCAAATTAGTCCCGGCTTGGCCAAGCGCTTAGTTGCCATCACTAAATCATCGAGGGGCCCAAAGATATCACTTTTATCCTACTTTGGATAAAAGGAACGGATAAACTTTGACTCAATGCTCGCTCGCACTTACTTACCGAATCACACACAACAATATGTTTTATGACATCAAGTTACTGGTGTGTTTACATATTATCAATATGCAACCGACTCGCAAGATACAACTCACACATCTCGGTTTCACGAATATAAGATGTTATCGTCTCACCAATCACTTGTGATACAATTCATGAAGTGATCCATGTGAGCGTGGGTTTAATCCAATGCTTAAATCATATTCATAAGCTCTCATGAACGTTGCAACAAACAATTGCTTATGTCTAATACACTTTAGACAATCCACACCCTAATTCATGACAGTCTTCATTCATACCTACTTCCAACATATGAACGACTGTGGGCCGTTTGAATAATTTGACTGTTCTAAACCAATTAAATTATTCAGGAAGTCAAAACATGCAAAGTGACACAGAAGAATAATACTAATCCCATATGGCCTCAAACCTTTGAGTATAAATAAAACACCTTTTATTTATCACCATATTGATTACTCATTATTTGTTGTTTCGGGTAATCAACTTCTTACTTGAATTATTACAACACTTGTCCCATGCTCTTAGCACGCACACAATGTTTACCTATGGTTCTTACTTTGTGAAATAGAACAAATGAACACATTTCCAATCATACTCATTTCACAACTCCTAATCCTTTTCATAAGTGAATGAATATCAAATTCTTGCCACTTATAGAATATTCTAGATTCTAACATTTTATGCAATGATCCTTTCGTAATGTCACTGCACTAAAGTCACCATGACTATTGCCAATGAATTATAAAGTCCTCTATCGGAGATTGTTGCAAGACAATTCCATAGATGTGATATTTCTCACTCAAAAGTACATTCCTTTGAACATCCTTTTATAAAAGTTTCTAATCTAGACATAGATTCTCAATATCCAACTCCCAATATGGAAACATTTCCATATTTTCCATATGACAACTCATTCTTAATAGAATCTTAGCTATTCATAATAATGTCGATATGGTCCATCCAATACCATGCTTCCAACTACTCACAAGCGACCAATCCTCAGCGATCTTTGGATCGTCCTTTGATAGTTGTTTAATTATTTTAGTCAAAACCGATTCTTGTCCCTTTTCCCTCTAAATGCGCTAGACATTTGGAAAATTTTAGAATGGTCAAATATTATAGCATTTGCAATCGATCCTGGGACCTGTGGGTTATGATGCATAATGTCTTACATACAGATTTTATATTTTATCAATCTTCTGCCATAATATTCAATGTGTCACGTTCTCACAATTCGAACTATGAAGAGGAATGCCATGATCATAATCGAAATTTGAGAACGTACTATGTATCCTTGACTAAAATTATTAACATTCCACAACTTAAGCCTTTAAATTTGAAATGAAGCATAATATTCTCTCCCTTAATTATAGAAAAACAACTATTCAACCCTTACAACTTTGCAACGTATGACTCTTGTTTTCTATAATTAATATTGATAAATTGCAATACTTGCCTTAATAATCATACAAGCATAACATTTATGCTCCCACTATCGCGATGATTATTATAAATATAACACTACTAGCTTTGACATGTATTCAGAAACAGCTTAACTTTCAGAAAAACAATACCTATTGAATTTCTTAAGTTCATGTTTCTAACACCTAATGCTTTGATAATCCTTTATCTAAGCTTATACACTTTTCCCTTAGATAGCTCATATGTGTGTCTAAACAATTTAGACTAATTGCCAAATCTCACAATTTGAATCATGGAATGGGATACCGTAACCATAATCAAATTCGAGAATCCAATTTTCACAATCACTATCTTCTTAAAATCTCTCTTAGTGAAAGCATTTCTTCACAGTCAACTTCATGAAGGAGGGAATCTTATGACACTTATATTTTAATGGTGTATGTGTTCCTATCCATGTGAATTTGTCAAAACCAAAGTTTGCGACAAATCCAAACTCATATGGACCAAACTTTCTCATTCTTGATTTCTTGCCTTATCGTAAGACCAGTGCCCACCATGTCTTCCAGGTAGTTAATCAGCTCACCCTTTCCTATCAATGTACTTTCCATTGATCAAGGTGCTTGCCTTTTATGCATTCAAATGAGAACTCATAGGACTCACATGCATAATTAACTCAATTGGAATGACATAGAAACAAGATAGTGTCAACACGATAGGCTGTGAACCTCAACTCGTGTGCTAGTGATGAGCGATAAGGTTTATTTTGATTTGTTCTTGAAACCTTTTCAAGACCATTAAGACTCCCACTGACTCATTGACATATAAGATTCTCTTGTCAATAAACATTTATTGACAAACAAATATTCAAGAGTTAGTGTAGCTTTTATCAAGACAAAACACCACATAAAATTGGTCCTAGTTGGTCTTTGTTTTATCCAAGACATCACAACTTTCCAATTTCAAATGTACGAAAATAAGAAAATCCTTTTCCAAATTCTACATTTAATGAATGTTATAAACCTTCTTTAGACTTGTCACTCAATGTCACAATCTTAACACTAAGACTTGTTATTGGAACGAAGTATGATTGACTTTTTGATTTAACCATTTCTTCAATTCTCGATTCCTCTTCTTAGACATACCATTGCACGAAGACTCACTTAGAGGATCAATTGAGATATGGTTCTTAATCATTAAGACTTATCATAAAACATAATAAAAGGTACCCTCCATTCTTCTTAGAATAGAGAAATTTTTATCTTTTTGCCTACTTGATTCTTCTTATTCGTTCTGCTAATGATTTAAACTTTTTCAATCAATTCAGAATTACACTTAATCTTATAAGTATAATCATATTTACTACACCTTTAGTAAATCATGATGAATATCTTTGTTACTCTTGTGGTGGATTTGATCAACACACAACTTTGTGTACTCGATCTCCTAGTCTTTCACTTGACACTTTGTCAATGAATTAGTCTAATTTCCAAATATGAAATTTCTCATTTATCGTGCAACTAAGTTGCATGATTCCAAGTTTCTGTCCAATTGAAACTTGGGTGATGAGAAAATCTCCCTATTTGGTAAATTCTCGACATTTCCACAAACAACATAGTTAAGAATCACATCCACTCGTTGTAGAAATATACGAACATCAATTTTTCATAACGATTTCATTGCATGGAAATAAATAAATAAATAAATGAGTCAAAGAAAAATTTATTTTATTATAAAACAACAGAAAACATTTGTCCTTACGATGCAAAATCAACTGAAAAACTATGTAGTCAAATATTCCTAACAACTCTATCATAACTTTCTAAGCTCAAAATCTAATCTTCAAGTCCATGCGATCGAGATCCATTTCTTTGTGATTAGACTCATCTTGCTCTTTCATCAAACTTTCTCTCTTTTCACTGATCCTGCAAAACATTCAAATGCAATCTTATCACATTATGTATTAAGAATCAACGAATAGGAACTTAATGGAGTTAGATAGTGGATTTTACCTGAAGCACATCCATACTCTTTGACTCTCCCATCTTCTGGACTCTTCAGGCTCTTAGGGCAGACTTGTATCCAACGCCCTTTCACGTGGCAGCAAACGCAGGTCGGTTCTCCTAGAACGTCCTCTGAAGCATGGTTGGTTTACTTTCCCAACAAATATGCTCCATTGCCTTGCCAAATCATTTCTGATTCAGCAGCAATGAGCATGTAAGTTAATTCAATGAGGCTTGCGTCATGATCCATCATATGATACTTTCTTTTGAACTCATTATATGATTCAGGGAGTGACTGTAGAACCCAGTTCACAACCAACTTACTAGGGAATGACGCACCCAACATTATCAACCTATCGATGTGTGATTTCATTCCTAGAACGTGGGCACACACGGGTTTACCATATTCATGTTTCATTTCCAATAGGGCTTTAGTGACATTGAACCTTTCAATTCTTCGATCTTGTGGGTTAGGGAGAATAATTGGAGGAGGTGGAGGAAGTGAAGCATGATTTCTTGTTCCTCGATCGAATCGTGGAATATCATCTTTATGCGGAATGCTTGTTCCACGGGATTTGGGAAGACCATAGTTGTCGTACTTTGAAATCTACAAAACGGGAGAAAAATAAATTCAAGTTAGTTGATTGATTGAGTCCTTAATAAATCACCCAAATGAGATAATAAGGCTAGGACCCAACACTATATTCTACAACTCGGGAGAGGGATGCCGTAACCCAAATTGCAGAACATTTGAAGGTAAGTGAATGACGATTTACTAATTTTCCACCATGAAAAACGAAAAACCAATTAAGTATTAAATGCTTTGAAAACTCCTAGATCCTTTGAGATTCATTGAACTTTTCAATGGCACGTTTAAATCTCGATATGCCCCTCTAGTTTGTGACTGGGATACCGAGGATCACAAAGTGGGTGTGAATAACCATGAAAACTTACATGGTTCCCCCACATGTTACAATCACCTATTCGATGTGCCGGTTAACCACACACGCTCCACCGAACTACGACAAACATTGAGTCACCCTTTGCTACCTTTGCTTAGAACCATTTAGTGTGCCGGTTAACCACACACGTTCCACTAACGTCTTTGCAAGGGTACAAAGTATAATTTCATGGAATTGCATCAATTCACTTTTGCCTAAAGTAACTAAGATTGGGAATTTGTAAAACATTTAGTTACTTTTGTACTTCATTATACTTATAATGGAAGGTTCTGTCCTATCCTACCCGTTCGGCTAACGACCCTCCACTAGTCAAGAGTGCGGTAGGTAAGAGTGGATACCCATTTAATCGCCATTTTATAGGCAATTTCCTTAAACACCCCTTATAGACCAACTTCGTGAATGAGGCCTACTAACGGTAAGACTGACTTTTACTCATACATATATATAATGTTTGACTTTTAATGTTATATATAGTATAGGGTGTACTTTACACTTTTAAAATACAAGTTGGTCTAATTTAAAAATTATGCCTTTAATTTAATTAAATGTAAACCAAAAACTATATGGATTTATTTAATCTCTTTTAATTATACACCTGAATTAATTAATAAAACCATAAGGGTGTGATTTGAACTTTTCAAAACAATACTAGCGTTTTAGAATTTAACATTCCTAAATTAAACTTTTAATCAACTTTTAAATTCCAAAAACTTGAAGGCAAGTTTTGAAACATTTCAAAACATTAAGGTTTAGAATTTAAGTATTTCAAAATCAAACCTTTTAATCAAAATTTAAATTCCAAAACTTGAGGGCAAGTCTTGAAACTTTTCAAAACACAAGGATCAAATAGCAAATAACTTAAATTAAACAATTAATTTAATTATTATCTAATTTGACCTAAAATCAATTACTTGCAAGATAAGTTACCCAATTAATACAAATAATCAAACTTTAATCAAATAAGGAAGTTATTATCTAATCAATTGGTAATTATCTTTTGTTTAATCAATGATACACTCAAAATATGATTAAAATTCGAATTTTAATGACCCAAAACAATTATGGCAAGTATCCATGACCAAAATAGCAAGAAATCCTGAAAACTGCCTCATTCTGACGCTTGAACTCGCCGAGTTCTCCTATGGACTCGCCAAGTAGGAGCCAACTCGCCGAGTCCACACTGGAACTCGCCGAGTTCAGCAGTCAGAAAGCCAAAATTTCGATTTTGCAACAAGAATGAACATGCAAGGCATCAATACAATAGAAACCAATCAAGTCTCTGATACCACTGATGGGATTTAGCTATAAGAACATCCTATGTGCTCATACAAACCCTAATGCTTGGATCTAGGTTTCTCTATTGTACATGCAATTCATCCAAGACTTCAAACCCTATATCTAGCATATGATAATCAATATAACATATGAATTAGGGTTTAGATCATACCTTAATTGTTATGTAGCAATAACAATCTCAAATCCTCTTTGTAATGACTTAGAAAGCTTAGAGTCACAAATGTCACTCCTCTAATGGTTCACAAACACCAAGAGCAAGAGGATGAAGAAAAGAAGAGAAGGAGCCTGCCCAAAACGTGTGGAAACCCTAAGGAACATGTCCACCACGTTTTTAGGGCTTAAGGGTCCTTTATATACATGTAGGCTATTAGGGTTTGAACTAGGAAACCCTAAACTGACTGCTTAAGCCCTAAGCAGCCCATGGACCCTTCTTTAATAAGCCTTGGACGATTTCTAATGGGTTTCCCCATAGAATTCGTCCAACCTTATATTATAAGGTAATGCAAAGCCCAATTGCAATTATCTTATAATTACAATTCCAGTCCCTTAAGTTTAATTAACCTCTTTTGGCCACAAAATTAGTTATCAATTAATTCTTGACTAATAGTAATTAAACAATATGATTTCTCCTTTAATATATTATTCTCATAATATATTAATAAATCATATTTAATCCTTTTTCTCCATAATTCATCCTATCAGGTTGCTTTGGTGAAGGCAACCCAAAAGGACCATGCACCATCGGGTCAAGTACATACCAAAATAGTTATGGACTTAGACATTAATCCAACAACTAGTATATTACAATCCGAACTAAGAACTAAACACGACTTTTAGAAAAATAAGGGTTTTTTTCTAGGATAACATAACTTCTCTTAATCGAACCGTGTAACGAATGGATAACTAAACTATCTCTATAAGAAAATATGGGATTTTCTTGGATAACTACTTTTTCAGAAAACCAAAGGAAACTTGTTCTTTTTCGAAAATAAACCGCTTATGAACTCACCAGCTTTATGCTGATTTTCAAACTGCTTGTATTCTCAGGTCCACATTAGACAGGTACCCAGCGACCCTTTTGGTGAAGACGGAGCACGTAGAAGACACGTCTTTACTTTTGTCCATTTTGGATGTATATATCTATAATCATGTATAACTTTACTTTCAAACAAATGTACATGATTCTATGTAATGTAATGTTTTGCGTTTACTATGCTTACTATGTACATTGGTTGTGATACTACGCATAACGTCACCTCCGCCCCGGAACTTTTCCGCCTTCGGTTTCGGGGTGTGACTGATTGGTATCAGAGCCCTTGTTTATAGTGAACTAAGTATACCAAACCTTACATGGTATAAGACTATGAACACTAAGGGGCCTAAGTGCTCTAAACTAAAAGTATACTTTAAAATATATGTATTTTCAAAAGTATGCAAGTATACCTAACCGCCGAAATCTGTAACTACGAGTAGAACAAAACATAAGTAAATGGGTGTTGGACGCTACGGTTAAACCTGGGCAGTTATGTAGTCGTGTCTAGGGTCAATATAGCCTGATCAACTATATTCATTCGAGACATGGCCAACATGTGCATGGGAGTGACTGTGGTGTTCAGCATGCCTAAAACTTACCCAATACCCAAACGATGAGTCGTCATCGCAGCGAAAACGAAATACTATGGGAGTATTTCTTGAGCCAAATCCTTTATAGAAATCCTCATTCAAGCGTTGCTTCTTAATCATTCCTTTAGCGATAGTTTATCTGCCTTGTTAACTCTTTGATAACTCTTTCCTGCTTTATCGCTTAATAGAATTCTATATCTGTCATATATCTTGATTCAATTCAGAGGACTTACCATCCTCTCTTTCCTGATCTTTTTAGATCAAGATGCCTCCAAGAAAGAGACACAGCTCAAAGAACAACAACCCTCCTCCGCCACCACCTCCTCCTCAATTTGATCCTGTCTTATTCCAGGCAGCTGTTACTGCCGCAGTGGCAGCCGCCATGTCTCAGATGAACTCCGGCGGCTCCGGCGGAGGTACCCAATCCCAGAACCAGGAAGGTAACCAGGGACACCAGAAGGAGTGTTCCTACAAAGACTTTATGAATGCGAAACCCTCATCCTTCGATGGCACTCGAGGTGTTATCGCCCTAACTCGATGGTTCGAGAAAATCGAATCTATTTTCGAAATCTGTGCCTGCTCTGAATCGGATAAGGTGAAGTTTGCCGCCTGCACTTTCACTGATAAAGCCCTGACTTGGTGGAATGGTCGAGTCAAATCTTTAACCCTACCTGTAGCCAATGTTATGAGTTGGGAATCATGAAGGAACTTCTACGTGTGGAGTACTACCCTCGGGGCGAAATGCAGAAATTAGAGCATGAACTCTGGAACCTAAAGATGAAGGGTTCCGATATCGTCGCTTACACATCCAGATTTGATGATTTGGCACTTCTTTGTCCGGGATTGGTTACCCCAGAGAGTAAAAAGATTGAGAGGTTTATCTGGGGTTTGACCCAGCCAACCAAGGGTAATGTCTTGGCTGCAAAGCCAGACACCTACGACAGCGCCAAATGTTTAGCATAGACTCTGATCCACCATAGTGATGACCTTGAGGAAGCAGCCACCACTCCTGAGTCGACAGAGAAGAGTGGTGAGAAAAGAAAATTTTGGAAGAAAAAGAAGAGTCAGCCTTCGCAGGAGTCCTTGAAGAAGCAGCAGACTATGGCAGTCCACGCTGCTACTACCCCTGCCGCTATTTCCGTTGTTGGTTCCTCAGCCCAAGCACCTATCACCGGATATACTGGTACCCTCCCGTGGTGCAATAGGTGCAGTTACCACCATCGTATCCCTGGTCCATGTCGTGAATTTTTTTGTAAAAACTGTGACTAGGAGGGTCACCTTGCTCGAAGTTGCAGAACACCAACCCAATCAACCAATCAAGCTTCCGGAGCGGGTATCGGTTAGACCTGCTACGGTTGCGATGAAGTTGGGCATTACAAGCGAAACTGCCCCAAGGTAGCAACAACTGGCAACACCAGGAGAGTCCTAGCTATGGGACAAGATGAGGCAGCCGCCGACCACACCGTTGCCACAGGTATATTCCTCCTCGACAACTCTTATGCCTGTAATCCTTTTCGATTCTAGTGCTGAAAGAAAATTTGTTAGTTATGCATTCAAACACCTTCCTAAACTTAGTCCTTCGTTAGTAACCGAAACGTTTACTTTCGAAATGGCTAACAATGAGAAAGAGAACACTAACGACATATCCATAGGTTGTATCCTTACTCTAGACGATTATTCCTTTCCATTCGACCTAATGCCAATTTTTCATGTAGAGCTTTGATGTTATCATTGGCATGGATTGACTGAGTCCAATCATACTGATATTCTTGGTTCGAAAAGGCCATCCGTCTCAATCTCCCCTCTGACCCGACTCTCATGATCTGCGGCTACAAACTTAATTCCAATTTTCGCATCATTTCGTGCATCAAAGCTTAAAAAGTTTCCCCGAAAGGAGTGTCATGCATTCCTAGTCCATGTGATCAACGAGAAACAGGAAGTTAAAGACCTCGAGAGCATCCCCGAAGTCTGCAACTTTCTGATGTCTCTCCTGAAGAGCTCCTGAGAATTCCTCCCGAACGTCAAGTCGAGTTTCGCATCGACCTAATTCCTAGAGCTACCCCTGTAGCTAAGTCTCCGTGAGGATGATGTTTCCAAGACAGCGTTTAGGACTCGATATGGTCACTACGAGTTCGTGGTGGTGCCCTTCGGTCAAACCACTTTCCCTGGTCATGTAGTAAGCGATGAAGACATACCCGTGGACCCTTCCAAAAATTCAAGGCAATAGAAAATTAGTCGGCACCGAAGACACCTACAGGAATCCGTCAATTCGTGGTTCTCGCCGGCTATTATCGCAGATCCACCCAGAAATTTCTTCCAGAATCATCAAACCCTTACCTACTCTAATACATAAAGATGTACCCTCTTGTTGGAGATTGCGTCATGTTGGAGGTCTTACCCTGGAAAGGCATGATATGCTTTGGAAAGCGTGGAAAAACTTCACCAGAGGTACATCGCACCTTTGTAGATCCTCGCCAAAATTGGACCCATGGCCTACAAACTTTGTCTATCTCAAGAGCTTAGTAGTATCCATCCTGTCTTCCATGTCTCGAATCTTTAGAAGTGCCTACCCGAAGAATACCTAGTAATCCCTCCTGACGAGATCGAGATCAACGAAAACTTAAACTTCCTAGAAGAACAAATCGAGAACATGGATTGAGAGATCAAATGTACGAAACAAAGCCGCATCCCGATAGTGAAGGTTCGCTGAAATGTCAAGCGGGGACCCGAATTCACTTGGGAGCGCGAAGACCCAATGCAGCAGAAATATCCTCATCTCTTTCCAAATTCATGAATTTTATCTTAATTTTGAATTTCGGGATGAAATTCCCTCTAACTGGGGGATAATGTGACAACCCGAAGTTAGTTGCATCGCCGTAACTTGTTTCCGCCCATTAAACCCGTCTTTAGCGAATTTTTCCGATTTCGTTTTCAAATTAAGTCATTTAATTTGAGACTTTTATTATGAATTAATGGGTATCCAAACACATTAGAAAGACATGAAATCATCCCAAATTATTAATTTAGGAAATTTTAGTTTCGACCACGACGGGTTACGACAAATTAATCGGGTACGACCAAAAGCACCGTTTAACGTCGGTATCGGGTAGAACTCCACCGGGCCACAAACTCAACCCCTATATAAGGGATTGAGTGACATCATTTTGAAGCTTTTTCCTCTCTCTTAAAACACTTTCTCTCACTACTCTCTCTCTAAAAATCCGATTTTGATCCAAAAACCCCCTTTCAAGCTTCAAATTGGTAAGCAATCTATCCTAGCTTATTGTTAAGCTTTCTTATCATGAAAATCTATGTTTGAATCACCCAAAACACTCAAGAACAAGAGTTTATGGTTTAAGAACCCTTCCAAAACCGTGAACACCCCTAAAGCGGGTTTTGAAGCCCCAAAACCCTTCTAAATCACTCCTAGTGCTTAGATATGGCTTAGAAACTTGCACGCATGAGCTTAGGACCCCAAAATCTTACCATTTGAGGTATGGACAAGAGTTTACGGACCAAGAACATGCTTGGACTGTAAAACCTCATTCATGGACCATAAACACCTTTTTAAGGTGTTAAATTGGCCTTAAACACCTCCAAAAGCTTCCATGAGTTTCCATGAGTGCATAGAACCTTATATTCCTTCATGAGATGCACCAAAACATACACAAATGAGTCAAACTTGAGTTTACAGCCCAATAACATCCTTGGACCATAAACACCCCTTCCTAGACCATAAACACCCCCGAAGGGTGTTAAAGTGCCTTTAACACCTTGTATGGCTTGGAATTGGACCTAGAACTTTGTATGCTTAACCTACAACCACTAAAACGCATGATTCATGGACGAAAATGAGTTTAAGGTAGTAAACTCATGTGTTTAAGGTAGTAAACTTCCCAAGAACATCTTCATAAACCGTAAACTCCTTTTCCAAGGCCATTTCAAGTCCCGATCACTTCCTAAGCTATGGAATCAACCCTAGAACCTTCCTTTGTGCATTGTAAGACCATTTAGCATCCAAGAACACACCACCCATGAGTTTATGGCCGTAAACTCATAGAGATATGGTCATTGGACCGTAAACTCCCCTAAGGGCTTACTCTTGAAGAGTAAACTCTGTATTTAGGCTCTACACACCCTTAGATGCTACCCGGACCACTCCTAACACTTGAATTAAAGTGTTTTCACGCCTAGGAGTGTTTATTCATTTTAATTAGTAGATCAAGGTCTAATTAGATACATTTTATGTATCTCTTCATATTACATAGGAATCTCGTGCGTTTGCAAGCCCCGAACTGACGTTTGGCATCCAAACCGACACGTTCCTCGACTGGTGAGTTCATACCCCTACTCCTTTTTCCGTGTTTTCAAATGTTTTCAGGGGGAATACAAGAAAAAGTACAAGGAAATCTTGTACTCAAACTTATTATTTTCTGTTCAAATGTTTCATATTTTGTATGCTTTTAATATCAAAAAACCGTATTAACCAACAGTTTGACTTGCAGAGTTAGTCTTCATACTAAACGAGAAAATCATTATAAAATGTTATAATACATGTTATATTTTATAATCTACAAAGAATCCATGCTAATCATTAATAGAGTATTTGCTAATAAAGTACGTCTTTGGATATCGTTAGAGTTCGAAAACATGTCGAAGATACGCCCTTGGATATCGACAGATCTTCGAATATATGTCTAATGTATGCCTTTAGATAGTACCAGAACTTCGAAAACATAGTTAGTACATGCCTTTGGATGGCACCAAAACTTTAAAAATACAGCTAGTGTACGCGTTGAGTGTCACCGAAGTTTTGAAAATAATTCAGAAGTACGCCTTTAGATATCGACAAAGTTTCGAAAATATATACGCCTTTGGATGTCGACAGAACTTCGGAAATACGTTTAAAGCACGCCTTTGGACTAAACATGACTTTTAGGGAAATAAGGGTTTTTTCCTGGGATAACATAACTGCTCTTAATCGAACTGTGTAACGAATGGATAACTAAACTATCTCTATAAGAAAATATGGGAATTTCTTGGATAACAACTTTTTCAGAAAACCAAAGGAAACGTGTTCTTTTTCGAAAGTAAACCTCTTATGAACTCACCCGACTATGCTGATTTTCAAACTACTTGTATTCTCAAGTCCACATTAGACAGGTACCCATCGACCCTTTTGGCGAAGACGGAGCACGTAGAAGACACGTCTTTACTTTTGTTCATTTTGGATGTATATACTATAATCATGTATAACTTTACTTTCAAAAAAATGTAAATGATTCTATGTAATGTAATGTTTTGTGTTTACTATGCTTACTATGTATATTGGTTGTGATACTATGCATGACGTCACCTCCGCCCCGGAACGTTTCCGCCATCGGTTTTGGGGCGTGACATATGGGCCCGTACTACTGAAAGCACAGGACCCATACGCGTATCGAGGAAGCCACAACCTCTAGGGTTGGGTTGGGAGTTGGTTCCTGGGGTTCTGGGAGAGCATATGATATCTTGCGATATCATTTTTGTATGGTGGTTACGAGGCATGCTGGGAGTGGATCCAAATCAAGATCGGGAGCAGGAGAAGTCGGTTAGGGTGGGTCAGCGCCGCCCGAGATCATTGGTCTGATAGGTTCAGACGAGTTGGATGCTAGGATTCGTGAGATCATGAATGATGAGGTTGATGCGTTGTTCCGGGCCGAGTTGCCGGAATTTTTTGGGTCGATCGAGACCGCCATGGTCGAGTATTTTGATGAGCGCTATGCAGCTCTTACAGAGATAGCGGCCGTGGCAGCCGCATCGGTTGTGGCAATGGCAGATGGAGGAACCGGTCGAGGTTTTCTTTATCGGGACTTCGATAATACGAAGCCTCCTACTTTTGATGGAGTTCAGGATCCGATCATGGCTAGGAGGTGGTTATCGGACGTGGAGGGTTGTTACTTCACGTGTTCATGCCCTGTGGATCAGAGGGTGAGGTGTGCTCTGAACCTTTTAAGGATCGGGGCAAAGGATTGGTAGGGGTTGACTACGGGATTGTATTCTGATGCGCAGTGGGCTACGGTTTATTGGGAGAATTTCTGGAAGATGTTCACTACCCGTTATGTTCCATGGGTTGAGAGGGAGAGGTTGGCCCAGGAGTTCTTGGAACTGGAGCAGGATTCGGAGTCGGTGACGGAGATCACCAGGATGTTCAATGAGAGAGCGATGTTTTGCCATGAGGTTGTTTCGGAGCGGAGTTAGATGCTCTGATATTTAAGTATGCTTAAAAAGGGATATCAGGCAGTTTGTGTCTACGCAGAGGTGCGAGACCTTACTGGAGTTGCAGGAGGCCGCTCGGCGGCATGAGGTGGATATTGAGTTACAGTTCAGAGAGCAGAGGCAGGCCCCGGTGCAGTCGCAGCCGGCGCCGAAAAGGTCCAAGACCGTTGATTCCAGGTTGGACAGTCAGAGCGGCCGTACTTGTGGGAAGTGCGAGAAGGGTCATACCAGAGCTTGTAGGTCCGATGGTGCAAGCCGTAAGAGCGGGAGAGTGGGGAATTATGTGAGGGAGTGCCGCCAGTCAGCCCCGGTTCAGGATATGAGGGCCAACTATCCACAACTTGTTTTTAGGCTAGTGTAGGTTCCAACACTGGCCACTTTGAGGACTACTATGAGGAGGTCAGGGCAGAGCCAGATGCAGCTGCGAGTATGTTTTCATCTTGTTATCTTGTCATCTTGTGGTTATTATGGAGTATTGTATATCTGCTAGTCTCGTTTGCATGATTCATGGTATTGTATTCGTTCGTCCCTTTGCTGGGTTTATCGTATGATTGAGGGTTTTGGTTTTGGGAGTCTTAGTTGGTTATCATCCATGGGGATTGTTGGTGGAAATTAGGCTTTTGGTCTGGATGTCGGGTATAGCATTAGCAATTTGAGGAGTGTTCAGCTGAGGATTGAACTCCCTTAGAGTTCGAGATGTGCGATGACGGGATGTGATTTCGTGAAGGTTGCTCGTTTTAGAAGAAATCAGTTCATGGATAAGGGGAATATGTTGTGTGAGGTTGTTAAGTGATGTCGGTTGGGTCACCGGTGTTTGGAAGTCAGTGCTCTAAGTGGCGAGAATTGGAAATTCTCAGGACGATTGATAAGCGTTAGAGTTTGATTAGCTGTTTAGGATCCAACAGTGTTTTAGTCAGCCAAGAGTGTGGGCTGGTATGAGTAATTGGCAGATCGATGGGGTGGAGTACAGACCAAGGATTCCAGATAGGGTGTTTGGTTGTTGTGAGGCCTAGGATTTGGCCGGGATCTGGGTATATAGAATGGAGTTGGAGTTCGGAACCTCTAGAGGGCTAGAACAGTATGTGCGGGAGAGATTCCCCAGGGAGGATAGTTCGTGATGATATATGATAATTTGATCGGTCCGAATAGAGTGAAGGCCGGAAGGCGTATCAGTTAGACCGAAGGCCGGAAGGCGTATCAGTTAGGCTGAAGGCTCTGGAGGGATAGTTCAGCCACACTGAAAGTTCTGAGAGTGGTTCAGGGTGGCTGCAGGTCTGGAAGGGCGGTTCAGTCATGCTCAAACTCTAAATGTGTTGTTAGATCTATATGAGGAGATAGATTAAGTATACCACGATGCTTTAGATATCAGTAGGTCTGGCCCCGTGTATGGATCAGGTTAGTAGAAGGAAGTGCATGGACTCGAGAGTCCTTGCGAGCAGATTTAGAGCATGTGTGATGCATGGGATAGTGGTTACCCTTCAAGGGAATGGTGTAGGTTGGAGTGTAAGCACCGTGACACTAGCTGAAGTAACAAGGCGATCAGGAAGACTTCCTTAGGTAAGGAAAAGGAAAGGTATGTAGCTCCGAGGGGGAGTGTTGGGTCACGAAGGTGAAAGCAGTAGCGAGAATGAAGGGTTGAAAGTATGTCAATACGGTGTTTGCGCATTGTGATTGTGCCAGTGGTATGGCAGTACATTTGAGTTGGATGTCTGCCGAGGCTAGAAAGCAAGCCTTGGTAAAGTTGGGAGGTTGCCAGAGTTGGGGGACCGGGGGGTCCCAATGAGACACAATTAGTGAAAGGATTCCTGGTAACGTAGAACAAGAGGAGTTCAGAAGAGATGTAAGGATAGAATCTTGGATTCTCAGGGTGGTTGTGATCAGGAGCTTATGATGTAGTGGTAATTCATCCTGGGGGATGTCTGAGGGCGTATTTAGTGTGTCGGGTTTTTCCAAACCCGAGGGTGCTGGAGCAAGTTCAGCATGTGTATGTGATTGCGGAAGAGAACTCATGGGAGTTGCTTGGGAGCTGAAGGATGTACCATCCTATCAGCTCGGAAAGAAACAAGTTGGATTCGGAAAGGACAGTGGGATAAGTCCCAGAAGTGAATTCGAGAAAGGATATACCCGTCGAGGAAAGGGGTAGCAGCCTGGTACCGGGTCAGGACCCGGTGGTCCAGGGTAATGTCTAGCTTCGTAAGGGTCAAGTGATTGTTGTGTTTTCGAGTGATGAAAGTATCATGGGGTGATTATTGGTTAATAAGGGTTGTTAACAGAGATAGAAGCCGGTGGCCGACTTGAATCAGTTGTCGTAACTCTGGCAGAGGAAAGTTGGACTTTATAGAGGTTCGATAGCAGTGTTTGGAGGAACCTGGGTAGGTCGATACCAGGAGGTGCATTGTGGGAGTAATTTTTGGTATTGAGTGTTGCATCAGGCTTCGAGGACGAAGCCTAATCTAAGTGGGGGAGAATTGGAACATCCCAAGTTCAAAAATGCATGTTCAGGGTTGAAAGTGTAGATAAGGATGGTCAACTCGGCGAGTCCATGGGTAGACTCAGCGAGTTGAGTCGCGATTCTGGTTGCGTGTTAAGTGGCCAACTCGACGAGTCAGCTGCTGGACTCGGCGAGTTGGTGCTGAAGAGAGAAAAACCCTAGTCTTCGGGATTTCACCCAATTTAAAGGACTTAATGTCCTCCCCTCAGTCCCCGTAGCCCCTTTGAAGTCCAAAAAACCCTAGATCCGTTGGTGAGAGCATTGGAGAGAAAATTGGAGCTTTGAGAGGTGATTGGTGAAGAGATTTTGAAGATTAAGAGGGTTGGAGTAAGGGGCTTTGCAGAGATTGGGATTATTCTTCAGTTGGAGCTTTCTGTTGAGGTAATAATTCGTTACTTGAGCTTTTGTGCATCTAGATCTATCATTTGTGGAAGTTTTGGGAGCATATCTATTGTTATGTCGGGTTTAGAGGTTGGATCTGAGGTTGCTACCTCAGATCTGGGATTGAGATAATCTAGAAGTGCATAAAGTCCCTGTCCTTGAGTTTTTGGTGAAGCCTTCTTGTCCCAAACCATAGTCTAGAGTGTGTATGGCTTAGATTTCTTTGGATTCACGTAAAGGTTGCCACTTTACGTGATGGATGGCTTGTAGAAGAGTAGATCTATGGATTGGAGCCCCTGCATGGCTTGGAAAGCCTCTGTATGGATTGAGAACTTGTGGTACTCGGCGAGTCACATGGGTGTACTCGGCGAGTTGCTTGAAGATAGGCAGGAACTCGACGAGTTGGAAGAACAACTCGGCGAGCTTGTTGAGGATAGCCTCGGACTGGGCGAGTCTGTTCTTAGACTCCGCGAGTCTGGTCTAGGAGTCCTAACCTTTTCTGGTTGTGCTGTTAACCGGTGATTCAAGGGATGACTCGGTGAGTCGAGTGTGGAAGGACTCAGAGTTGTTGGACTCGGCGAGTCTTGGGGCGACTCAGCGAGTTGAGTCGAGATATGGGAGTTTTCAGAGCATCGGGACTCGACGGGTAAGCGTGTTGACTCGGCAAGTAGAGTTAGTCAGGAAGGTTGACTTTGACTGAGGACTTGACTTTGACCAAGGGTTGACCAGTTTGACTTCCAGGGGTGTTTTGGTAATTATTGGTGTTTATTGGTTTGGTCATTTGGTAAGAATCAGTAGTGGAGTTCGTGTTGGTGGTCGGAGCAGCGTGGTCTTAATCCTTCAAGTCAGCAGTTGCAGGTGAGTTATTCTCACTATACTGATAGGGTGTAAGGCACCAAGGCCGACCTTTTACCGGATGGAAAGCCGGGTAGTTGTTTGTTACTTATTTGCGGAGTTATGTTACGATATGAGCATGAGATATACGTGTGACTGGAAGATCTTATATGCTATGGATAAGTTATATATGATATGTGATCCCTATGAGTCGAGATGCGATATGAGTATGAGTTATATGTGTGACCGGAAGGTCTTTTATGCTATGAAGAGTATGCGATATATGTTGGTAGATGATATGTGATTTGTATATGTTATGTATGAATAGTATGTTATGGACGAAGGTGTTATGTGCTAGGAAGAGTATGAGATATATGTTGTTAAGTGTTATGAGAGCAGTATGTGTTATGTTACGATATGAGAAACATGTTACCGACCGGAAGGTCATCATGTTAGATGCGGTTATATGATATGTATGTGCTATGTGTGTCATGTATGATAAGGACCGGAAGGTTAAGATGATATTTATTTATGTGCTATGTATGCTATGTATGGACCGGAAGGTTAGGATGATATTTATATATGTGCTATGTATGCTATGTATGGTAAGGACCGGAAGGTTAATATGATATGGACCGGAAGGTCAACAGAGATAAGGGATGGAAATCCCCTGAGACATTCGTATCGGAAGATCCCATGGAACTATGGCCTGGGAAGGCATATGTGCTGTTATGGCCTGGAAGGGAGTTTGTGATGTATGTAGTTTTTTTGGGGGTAACTCACTAAGCTTTCGAGCTTACAGTTTTCAGTGTATTGTTTCAGGTACTTCAGGAGATCGTGGCAAGGCAAACGCGTGATCGTACCGCTCCTCATGTTTATGTTTTATGAAGTGGTTTTGGGAATACTCTGATAATAAATGTATTAAAAACCTTTTTGTCATGATTTAATGTATATGGGTTGTTTTTGAAAAGTTTAAATTTCTTGTGAATTTTCACAGTGTTACAAGTTGGTATTAGAGCCTTGGTTTGAGTGAATTAGAGGAATATTCGTGTAAATCCAGTCTCAAATCAAGGAGAGTTTTCAAAAGAGAATTTAAAATGGTTTTCAAAATGAGTAAAAGAGGACGCAGAGGTACGATCAGCCGGAGCCAGTAAGTAACCCCAAAATACCATACAAGATATTTGTTTTTGAGATATGATAGAACATCATGCTAGTACTAGGCTAGGGATCTTCAGGAATTTCATGATAGAGTTGCCCTATTCATAATGCCTGCTAGCCTAGGGTTTCTTTCTGTATGAGATTCCCAATGTTCCTCTAGGGGTGAGGGTTGAGTGTCTATTATGTATGATCATCACTAGGGTGTTGTGGTGATACTTGATATAAATATGGGTAGGTGTGGAAGGTAGTATGGGCCCGTACTACTGAAAGCAGAGGACCCATACGCGTATTGAGGAAGCCACAACCTCTAGGGTTGGGTTGGGAGTTGGTTCTCGGGGTTCTGGGAGAGCATATGATATCTTGCGATATCATTTCTGTATGGTGGTTACGAGGCATGCTGGGAGTGGATTCGTATCAGGATTGGGTGTAGGAGAAGGCGGTCAGGGTGGGTCAGCGCCGTCTGAGATCATTGGTCCGATGATTTCAGACGATTTGGATGCTAGGATTTGTGAGATCCTGCATGATGAGGTTGCTGCGTTGTTCCGAGCCAAGTTGCCAGAACTGTTTGGGTCGATCGAGACCGCCATGGTCGAGTATTTTGATGAGCGCTATGCAGCTCTTACAGAGACAGCGGCCGCGGCAGGTGGAGGAACCAGTCGAGGTTTTCTGTATCTGGACTTCGATAATACGAAGCCTCCTACTTTTGATGGAGTTTAGGATCCGATCATTGCTAGGAGGTGGTTGTCGGACGTGGAGGGTTGTTTCTTCACGTGTTCATGCCCTGCGGATCAGAGGGTGAGGTGTGCTTTGAACCTTTTAAGGCTCTGGGCAAAGGATTGGTGGAGGTTGACTACGGGATTGTATTCTGATGCACAACAGGCTGCGATTTCTTAGGAGCAGTTCTGAAAGATGTTCATTACCCGTTATGTTCCACAAGTTGAGAGGGAGAGGTTGGCCCAGGAGTTCTTGGAACCGGAGCAGGATTCGGAGTCGGTGACGGAGATCACCAGGATGTTTACTGAGATGGCGATGTTTTGCCCTGAGATTGTTTCGCAGTGGAGTCAGATGCTCTGATATCTAAGTATGCTTAAAAAGGTATATCAGGCAGTTTGTGTCCACGCAGAGGTGCGAGACCTTACTGGAGTTGCAGGAGGCTGCTAGGCGGCGTGAGTTGGAGATTGAGTTACAGTTGAGAGAGCAGAGGCAGGCCCCGGTGCAGTCGCAGCCGACGCCGAAACGGTCCAAGACCGTTGATTCCAGGTTGGACAGTCAGAGTGGCCGTACTTGTGGGAAGTGCGAGAAGGGTCATACCGGAGCTTGTAGGTCCAATGGTGCAAGCCGCAAGAGCGGGAGAGTGGGGCATTATGCGACGGATTGCCGCCAGTCAGCCCCGGTTCAGGATATGAGGGCCAACTATCCACAACTTGTTTTTAGGCTAGTGTAGGTTCCAATACTGGCCACTTTGAGGACTACTATGAGTAGGTCAGGGCAGAGCCAGATGCAGTTGCGAGTATGTTTTCATCTTGTTATCTTGTTATCTTGTGGTTATTATGGAGTATTGTATATCTGCTAGTCTCGTTTGCATGATTCATGGTATTGTATTCGTTCGTCCTTTTGTTGGGTTTATCGTATGATTGAGGGTTTTGGTTTTGGGAGTCTTAGTTGGTTATCATCCATGGGGATTGTTGGTGGAAATTAGGCTTTTGGTCTGGATGTCGGGTATAGCATTTGCAATTTAAGGAGTGTTCATGTAACGACCCAATTTTCACGTCCAAAAATTTCGTTTTTAAAACATTACTTTTAGAAAACATCACAATTAAAACATTGCTTAATTAAACCATTTACAATGAAAACCAAACTTGAAATCCATAATAGTTAAACAATCAAAATATCAGAGTATCAATCCCAGGATAAACTCATAAGTGCGGAAACAAGGAGTGTGTGTGATGAGCCGCTACCGCGCCTGCTCCTTCCCCTTGGCTGAAGAGGTACCTGAAACAACAACTGAAAAACGTAAGCACAAAGCTTAGTGAGTTCGCCCATAGTACCACATACCATACAAGCATATAACATACCACATTCAGCTAGGAGTTACGGGCCTCGCCCACACTCATGAAGATACGGGCCCTGCCCAAACTTTGCTAGCCGGGAGATACGGACCTCGCCCACACTCTACTATCTAGGAGATACGGGCCTAGCCCACACTCCACCCTCGGAGAGAGACGGGCCTTGCCCACACTAAACCGCTAACCCATAACATACAAGTATCACACAGACAACAAGTACGGACAACTCTAGCATACTGGCACGTATATCATAATCGACTAAACCAAGAGATACGGGCTCGGCCCACACTCTCGTGTTAACATTTCGTCTACACGGGTCGGCCTTGGTGCCTTAGACTCGTTCCTACTGGGAGGAGAACTCACCTCGAAGTAGCTGCTGGGCTGTGTGGGAATTGACTGTCTGCTGCTGCCGCTGCTCCGGAAATCCCTCGGCTATCATTCCCACAAAACACTCAATCAAACATTGTTAACTGACCCTCGGGCAAATTGACCATTATACCCTTGGTCAAGTTAATAGTCAAGGCCAGAGTCAACTTTCGGTTGACCCGACTCGCCGAGTTGGCTCTCCAACTCGCCGAGTCTTTGTCCAAACAATTGTTCTGCAACCCGTCTCTACTCGTCGAGTCGGGCGTTGACTCGACGAGTTCTCCTTCTAAGCTGATGTCCAAGTCCTTCATCCTACTCGCCGAGTTGTATGAACAACTCGCCGAGTTCATCTTCATCTGATGAACAAGTTATGTTGTGACTCGCCGATTCGTATGAACAACTTGCCGAGTCTGTTCTTAATCTAAGGAGATTGCCTTGAACTCGCCGAGTCAAGGCAATGACTCGCCGAGTTCCTTCATGGATGAGCTCGGCTTCCAACTCACTAAGTCGCACCCCGACTCACTACTCACACTCGATACTACAAAAAGGAGACAAACTCGGAGACTCACGAGCAGACTCGCCGAGTCGTTGCTATGCAGTCACTAAATACGCGGTTTTGCTCCATTCCAGTCCATGCCATTCACAGATCCGGGTTCCTAGAGCATGAATAACACGTAAAGTTTCCAACTTTACGTGTAGATATTCACCAATGAGAGTTTTAGGGTTCAAAATGCACCAAAAGAGTAGATATAGGGTGAACAAGCAACATGGGTCCATAAAGGCAACGGATCTGAGCTCCTGGAGCCCAATCATGCCTAGATCGAAAGGCCATTCAACTTATTACGAATTATATTGCACATACAAGCTTGGGGAAGGGCTCAAGAAGGACTTAATGGAGTATTAAGCATAGACTCAGAGGGAAAACGGGTTATACCTCAAAGGAATCACTGAGAGAACACTAAGATGCTTGGCTTCCTTCCCTTCCTCTTGATCTACTCCACTTCCTTCTAAAATCCTTCAAGAATACACAAAAAATGCTTCAACTCTCAAGGAAATAAGCTTTGAACGAGGGTTGGGAGCTCTGAGGGTGAATGGGGGCTGGCTTGGGGTGGACATGAGGCTTAAATAAGGTGCAAACCCCTGAAACTTAGGGTTTCATCCAACAACGGTGGCTCGTCGAGTCGCCAACTTAAACATGTCCCGGGTCCCGACTCTACTCGGCGAGTCGGACCTATGACTCGCCGAGTCCAAGGCTAAAAGAAAAGAGAATACTCAAATAAGATTTACGTACCAGGAAGCAGGTGCTACAAATCTCCCCCACTTATTTTAGACTTCGTCCTCGAAGTCTGCTGCTCGCTCCTGAAATAGCTCAGGGTAATGCTCCATCATCTCGTCCACCGGCTCCCAAGTCCATTCTGAACCCTTGCGGTGCTGCCATTGCACCTTCACTAGCTCTACCCTCTTGTTCCTCAAATCATTCGACTTCCTGTCGAGGATTGCGACTGGCCGCTCAATGTAATTCTGGCTGTCATCAACCTGTATATCCTCTCACGACACTATTGCTGAATCTTCCACTGGGCACTTCCGCAACTGAGAAACATGGAAAGTGCTGTGGATCTGGCTGAGCTCGACTGTCAGATCCAGCCTATATGCCACCTTGCCCACCCGGGCTACAACCTTGAACGGCCCAATAAACCTTGGGCCCAACTTTCCCCGCTTCCTGAATCGAATGACGCCCTTCCACGACGACACCTTCAGGAGAACCATATCCCCGACCTGGAACTCCAGGTCGGATCGGCGCTTGTCGGCGTAGCTTTTCTGCCGACTTTAAGCAGTCTGAAGCCTGCTCCGAACCTGCTGGATCCTCTCGGTCGTCTTGAGCACCACTTCGGTGCTCCCTATGACTCTTTGGCCAGCTTTACCCCAACATATCGGGGTCCTGCACCTCCGTCTGTACAACATCTCAAATGGAGGACGGTCAATACTCGCGTGGTAGCTGTTGTTGTAGGAGAACTCGGCCAATGGAAGGTAGGTATCCCAGCTACCACCGAAATCCAACACGCATGCCCGCAACATGTCCTCCAAAGTCTGGATGGTCCGCTCGCTCTGGCCATCCGTCTGCGGGTGAAAGGCAGTGCTAAAATGCAAGCGAGTGCCCAACTCTTCATGAAACCTCTTCCAAAACCTGGAAGTAAAACGCACATCCCTGTCCGAGATAACCGATACTGGCACCCCGTGCCGCGCCACGATCTCCCTGATATATAGATGTCGGCCATTTTTTTGGCCGATATGCTCTCCTGAATCGAGATAAAGTGAGCACTCTTGGTCAATCGATCCACGATGAACCAAATCGAATCCACCCCACGCGCGGTCCTAGGAAGCTTTGTGATAAAATCCATCATGATATCTTCCCATTTCCACAGTGGAATATCCAACGGCTGCATCTTCCCATGCGGTCTCTAATGTTCGGCCTTGACCTTCCTACAGGTCAAGCACCGCTCGACGCACCATGCCACATCTCGCTTCATGCAGGGCCACCAATAATCTGGATGAAGGTCCCTATACATCTTCGTCGCCCCGGGATGAATAGAGAATCAGGACTTGTGCGCCTCCTCCATCAAGATCTGGCGCACACCTCCGTGATACGGCACCCACACCCTACGGTATAGTGTTAATAGTCCTCAACTATCATAATCGAAGGAGGAAACCTGACCCACCACACGCTCGCTCTTCCGATGTTCCTCCTTGATAGCCTCCTGTTGAGCCTCCCGAATCCGCTCCAACAGGGGAGTCACTACGGTCATCCTCATGCAAATATCCCTGATCGCCGCCGCCTTGCGGCTAAGCGCATCGGTCACCACATTGGCCTTCCCCGGGTGGTAAAGGATCTTGAAATCATAATCCTTCACCACGTCCAACCACCGACGCTGCCTCATGTTTAGATTCGGCTGATCCATGAGGTACCTCAAACTCTTGTGGTCCGTGTAAATGGTACACCAAACCCCGTAGAGGTAATGTCGCCAAATCTTGAGGGCAAAAACCACCGCCCCCAACTCCAAATCATGCGTTGGGTAGTTCGCCTCGTGAGGCTTGAGCTGCCTCAAAGCGTAGGCAATGGCATGCCCCCTCTACATCAGTACCGCGCCCATCCCTGAAATGGACGCGTCACAATAAACCACAAAATCCTCTACGCCCTCTGGTAGGGCTAAGATTGGCGCCTCGCATAATCTCTGTCTCAGCGTCTCAAACGAAGCCTGCTGCTCGGGTCTCCACCGAAAGACTACGACTTTCTTCGTCAACCGTGTCAGGGGTACGACTATCTTGGAGAAGTCCTGAATGAATCTCCGATAATAGCCGGCCAATCCTAGGAAACTCCAAATCTCAGATGGAGACTTCGCAACCTCCCATCTCATCACGACCTCGACCTTGGCCGGATCGACCAGAATCCCGTTCTGGTTGACAAGGTGTCCGAGAAATTGCACCTCGCGCAACCAAAACTCACACTTGGAGAACTTGGCATACAAGCTCTCCCTCCTCAGGGTCTCCAATACCTCTCGCAGATGCTCCTCATGCTCTTCCTGTGTCTTGGAATAAACCAAGATGCCATCGATAAAGACTATCACAGACCGATCCAGCATCGGTCTGCATACGCGGTTCATGAGGTCCATGAACGCGGCAGGAGCATTGGTGAGCCCAAACGGCATCACCACGAACTCATAATGGCCATAGCGCATCCGAAACGCGGTCTTCTGCGTATCCTCCTCTGTGACCCTCATCTGATGATAACCCGAACGCAAGTCGATCTTGGAGAACCAAGATGCTCCCTAAAGCTGGTCAAAAAGATCATCAATCCTCGGAAGTGGATAACGGTTCTTCACCGTTAACTTGTTCAGCTCCCGGTAATCCATACACATCCGATGCGACCCGTCCTTCTTTTTCACGAACAGAATCGGGGCTCCCCAGGGTGAACTGCTCGGACTAATAAATCCCTTGTCTAGCAGCTCCTGCAGCTGCGTAGACAACTCCTGCATCTCGGGAGGAGCCAACCGATACAGTGCCTTTGCTATCGGAGCCGCACCAGGAACGAGGTCGATCCTGAACTCCACCTGTCGCTCCGGAGGTATCCCAGGAAGCTCCTCTGGGAAAACATCTACGAAATCTGAACCACCGGAACCTCGCTCACTGTCGCCTTACCCGTCTCCCGGGTATCCATCACATACACGACATACCCTGCGTATCCCTGCTGAAGATAGCGCCTATCCCTCGTTGCTGAACATATAGTGGGTCCGCCCTGTGGCCTTTCGCAATGAATCACTAACTCTCCCCCTCCTGGGGTCCTGACTCACACCAGCTGCTGTGCACAATCTATCCCCGCCCCATTAGGGCTCAACCAATCCATGCCTATAATCACCTTGTACCCATGCAACGGAATGGGAACCAAGTCTACCAAGTAGCGCTCCTTAAGCAAATGCAATACGCAATCTCGAAATACCATCGATGATCGCACCGATCGATCATCAACAATCTCCACCTCTAAAGGGCAATCTAACTCGCCTGACGACTCAGGAAACTTCTTGCTAAGCGCAAGTGAAACAAATGATCGGGATGCACCCGAGTCGAACGACACCTGAATTGGGATGGCGTTCAAATGAAACGATCCTAATGCATACATATACAAACGGAGCACATATCAATATCATAACATCATAAAAATAAAATAGAGGGAAAGAATCATACCCGTCACCACATCGGGTGCGGCGTGTGCCTCCTCGGTAGTCAGCTGAAATGCCCAGCTCCTCACCACTGGAGCCTCTGCCTTGCCCTGCCGGCCATCCGTGATCCGCAGGGTCGCTGGAGCTGGCGCCTTCACTGACGCTGAAACTGTCAACTGAGGGCAATTGGCCTCTTGTGGCCCCTCTGGTTGCAGTGGAAACACAGCAACTCAGATGTCTGTATAGCCGCAACAGGAGTAGTACAATCCCTGCTAAAGTGCCCTGCCTTGCCCCACTTGTAGCAGCCTGCTGATCCCATCCGACATGCTCCCTCATGTGTCCTGCCGCATTTCCCACAGCGGCCTGGTCCCCCTTGGCCTTTCGTCCTCCCATCTGATCCCTTGGGCTTCTTCCCTGAAGCCCCAACCGCCTGCCCCGCCTCTACTTTCCTTTTCCGGATGTGCTCTAAATCGATCTCCCTTTCCCTCGCCCTGGAAATCATGGAGTCCAAGGTAGGGCAAGCTGAAAAGCTAACATGCTCCCGGATGTCAGCCTGTAGCGTGTCATGATAACGGGTCCTCTTCATATCCTCATCACCCGCATATTGGGGCACCAACAAAGCCCTCTCTCAGAACTTGGCGGTGATCTCCGCCACAGTCTCCGTCGTCAGCCTCATATCCAAGAACTCCTTGGCCAGCTGCTGAAGCTCGACAGCTGGTGCGAACTCCGCCCTGAACCTGGTCGAAAAGTCCGACCATGTCATAGCCTCGACAGCCGAGGCTCCCAATGTGTCCCCCACGGACTCCCGCCAATCCCTAGCTCGGTCTCGTAATCACCCCGCTGCGAACCTCACCTTCGACCCCTCAGGGCAGAAGCTAATCATCTGCACAGACTCGATGTCGGCAATCCATCGCTTGGCGGCAATGGGGTCTTTCGCCCCATGAAAATCCAACGCACCACTACCCCTGAAGTCCTTGAAGGACAGTGTGCGAGATCCCAACTGGCTAGATGCCATATCACTCCTGAATTCCCGAAGGCGATCCTCCATCAATTCGATGATCCCTTCCTTGATCGACCCAAAGATGATGGGGGTCGACTCAAGGATGCCTCTGGTAATCTCTGACGCGATAGTCCCTCATCCACCGGCTCGGAACCTGATCCCGAACCTGACCCCTCTCCTTAACCGCCATCTATCGGCCTCGATCGAAGTACCACCATTCTGCAATACATAATAACAATCATTAGTGATACTGATATTTCCTGAGGGATCACAACTACTTACAAGTGCCCTGGTCTTATCTTGGCTTTCCTTGGTTCGGGTACGGATCCTCTGCTTTTAGTAGTACGGGCCCATACTACCTTCCACATCTATCCGTACCTTCTTCAAGGACTGCCTCGACTCCACCAGATCCCTTCCATTATGGCTGATCACTGCTATACTTATCCTAGGCTTGCCCTAGGGAAATCTCAGGCTCCACCCTACTAGATTCTCAGCTACTGAAGGCCTCTTAGTAGTGCCAATTAACCATTACCTGAATATCATCACATGTGGTGAGGCTCGGATAATCCTTCGAGTAACAGGCTCATCCCTACAACGGTTAGACTCAAACGAGAGCCGCGCAATAGAGCCAGATCCAACACTCTAATATTATTCAACCCTGATCCCATGTGATGTGACGTATTCACCTAATGGCTAACTCCCACCATTCAGAGTCCCACGAAGCACAAAGCAAGCAACATTCGAACTAAGGGAACAATCTCAATCAACTCTATCTGCTTACAGGAACTGTACTAGCATACAATGCTAAGCTCATACCATCAGGCATAACCTAATCAGGATATCCTACTTGCTGTCTACTCAATACTAGCATGCAATTCTCATACAGCTAAAACACATAAAGCAGGCACATAAGGCGTCGCTCCTAGATCCTTAGTCCTATTCTAGCATGCTGTTCCACAAAAGTTGATAAACATAACATAAACTTGTATGGGTACTTTGGGGAATACTTACTTGAGCTCGGTCGGTCGCGCACATCACACACTTCGTTCTTTCTCAAAATTCTTTTCTCAATTTTTAGAAAACATTTTCTTTAGAAAGTCTTTTAATCCCTCGGTTTGAGTCCAGACACCCTCGAAGGTGTATCCGAATCCCTCAAACCAGGGCTCTGATACCAACTTGTAACGACCCAATGTTCATGTCCAAAAATTTCGTTTTTAAAACATTACTTTTAGAAAACATCACAATTAAAACATTGCTTAATTAAACCATTCAGAACGAAAACCAAACTTGAAATCCATAATAGTTAAACAATCAAAATATCGGAGTATCAATCCCAGGATAAACTCATAAGTGCGGAAACAAGGAGTGTGTGTGATGAGCCGCTACCATGCCTGCTCCTTCCCCTTGGCTGAAGAGGTACCTGAAACAACAACTGAAAAACATAAGCACAAAGCTTAGTGAGTTCCCCCATAGTACCACATACCATACAAGCATATAACATACCACATTCAGCTAGGAGTTACGGGCCTCGCCCTCACTCATGAAGATACGGGCCCTGCCCACACTTCACTAGCCGGGAGATACGAGCCTCGCCCACACTCTACTATCTGGAAGATACGGGCCTAGCCCACACTCCACCCTCGGAGAGATACGGGCCTTGCCCACACTCAACCGCTAACCCATAACATACAAGTATCACACATACAACAAGTACGGACAACTCTAGCATACTGGCACGTATATCATAATCGACTAAACCAAGAGATACGGGCTCAGCCCACACTCTCGTGTTAACATTTCGTCTACACGGGTCGGCCTTGGTGCCTTAGACCCGTTCCTACTGGGAGGAGAACTCACCTCGATGTAGCTGCTGGGCTGTGTGGGAATTGACTGTCTGCTGCTGACGCTGCTCCGGAAATCCCCCGACTATCATTCCCACAAAACACTCAATCAAACACTGTTAACTGACCCTCGGGCAAATTGACCATTATACCCTTGGTCAAGTTAATAGTCAAGACCAGAGTCAACTTTCGGTTGACCCGACTCGCCGAGTTGGCTCTCCAACTCGCCGAGTCTTTGTCCAAACAATTGTTCTGCAACCCGTCTCTACTCGTCGAGTCGGGCGTTGACTCGACGAGTTCTCCTTCTAAGCTGATGTCCATGTCCTTCATCCTACTCGCCGAGTTGTATGAACAACTCGCCGAGTTCATCTTCATCCGATGAACAATTTATGTTGTGACTCGCCGAGTCTGTTCTTGATCTAAGGAGATTGCCTTGAACTCGCCGAGTCAAGGCAATGACTCGCCGAGTTCCTTCATGGATGAGCTCGGCTTCCAACTCACTGAGTCGCACCCCGACTCATTGCTCACACTCGATACTACAAAAAGGGGACAAACTCGGAGACTCGCGAGCAGACTCGCCGAGTCAGATGAACGACTCGTCGAGTCATTGCCATGCAGTCACTAAATACGTGGTTTTGCTCGATTCCAGTCCATGCCATTCACAGGTCCGGGTTCCTAGAGCATGAATAACACGTAAAGTTTCCAAATTTACGTGTAGATATTCACCAACGAGAGTTTTAGGGTTCAAAATGCACCAAAAGAGTAGATCTAGGGTGAACAAGCAACATGGGTCCATAAAGGCAACGGATCTGAGCTCCTGGAGCCCAATCATGCCTAGATCTAAAGGCCATTCAACTTATTACGAATTATATTGCACATACAAGCTTGGGGAAGGGCTCAAGAAGGACTTAATGGAGTAATAAGCATAGAATCAGAGGGAAAACGAGTTATACCTCAAAGGAATCACTGAGAGAACACTAAGATGCTTGGCTTCCTCCCCTTCCTCTTGATCTACTCCACTTCCTTCTCAAATCCTTCAAGAACAGACAAAAAAAGGCTTCAACTCTCAAGGAAATAAGCTTTGAACGAGGGTTGGGAGCTCTGAGGGTGAATGGGGGCTGACTTGGGGCGGACATGAGTCTTAAATAACGTGTAAACCCCTGAAACTTAGGGTTTCATCCAACAGTGGTGACTCGCCGAGTCGCCAACTTAAACATGTCCCGGGTCCCGACTCTATTCGGCGAGTCGGACCTATGACTCGCCGACTCCAAGGCTAAAAGAAAAGAGAATACTCAAATAAGATTTACGTACCAGGAACCAGGTGCTACAGTTGAGCTGAGGATCGAACTCCCTTAGAGTTCGAGATGTCCGATGATGGGATGTGATTTCGTGAAGGTTGCTCGTTTTAGAGGAAATCAGTTCATGGATAAGGGGAATATGTTGTGTGAGGTTGTTAAGTGATGCCGGTTAGGTCACTGGTGGTTGGAAGTCAGTGCACTAAGTGGGGAGAATTGGAACTTCTCAGGAGGATTGATAAGCGTTAGAGTTTGATTAGCTGTTTAGGATCCAACAATGTTTTAGTCAGCAAAGAGTGTGGGCTGGTATGAGTAATTGGAAGATAAATGGGGCGGAGTACAGACCAAGGATTCCAGATAGGGTGTTTGGTTGTTGTGAGGCCTAGGATTAGGCCGGGATCTGGGTATATAGAATGGAGTTGGAGTTCGGAACCTCTAGAGGGCTAGAACAGTATGTGCGGGAGAGATTCCCTAGGGAGGATAGTTCGTGATGATATATGATAATTTGATCGGTCCGAATAGAGTGAAGGCCGGAAGGCGTATCAGTTAGACCGAAGGCTGGAAGGCGTATCAGTTAGGCTGAAGGCTCTGGAGGGTAGTTCAGCCACACTGAAAGTTCTGAGAGTGGTTCAGGGTGGCTGCAGGCCTGGAAGGGCGGTTCAGTCATGCTTAAACTCTAAATGTGTTGTTGGATCTATATGAGGAGATAGATTGAGTATGCCGTGATGCTTTAGATATCAGCAGGTCTGGCCCCGTGTATGGATCAGGTTAGTAGAAGGAAGTGCATGGACTCGAGAGTCCTTGCGAGCAGATTTAGAGCATGTGTGATGCATGGGATAGTGGTTACCCTTCAAGGGAATGGTGTAGGGTGGAGTGTAAGCACTGTGACACTAGCTGAAGTAACAAGGCGATCAGGAAGACTTCCTTAGGTAAGGAAAAGGAAAGGTATGTAGCTCCGAGGGGGAGTGTTGGGTCACGGAGGTGAAAGCAGTAGCGAGAATGAAGGGTTGAAAGTATGTCAATATGGTGTTTGGGCATTGTGATTGTGCCAGTGGTATGGTAGTACATTTGAGTTGGATGTCTACCGAGGCTGGAAGGCAAGCCTTGGTAACGCTGGGAGGTTGCCAGAGTTGGGGGACCGGGGGGTCCCACTAAGACACAATTAGTGAAAGGATTCCTGGCAATGTAGAACAAGAGGAGTTTAGAAGAGATGTAAGGATAGAATCTTGGATTCTCAGGGTGGTTGTGATCAGGAGCTTATGTATGTAGTGGTAATTCATCGTGGGGGATGTCTGAGGGCGTCTTCAGTGTGTCGGGTTTTTCCCAACTCGAGGGTGCTGGAGCAAGTTCAGCATGTGTATGTGATTGCAGAAGATAACTCATGGGAGTTGCTCGGGAGCTGAAGGATGTACCATCCTGTCAGCTCAGAAAGAAACAAGTTGGATTCGAAAAGGAAAGTGGGATAAGTCCCAGAAGTGAATTCGAGAAAGGATATACCAGTCGAGGAAAGGGGTAGCAGCCTGGTATCGGGTCAGGACCCGATGGTGAGAGCATTGGAGAGCAAATTGGAGCTTTAAGAGGTGATTGGTGAAGAGATTTTGAAGATTAAGAGGGTTGGAGCAAGGGGCTTTATAGAGATTGGGATTATTCTTCAGTTGGAGCTTTCTATTGAGGTAATAATTCGTTGCTTGAACTTTTGTGCATCAAGATCTATCATTTGTGGAAGTTTTGGGAGCATATCTATTGTTATGTCGGGTTTAGAGGTTGGATCTGAGGTTGCTACCTCAGATCTGGGATTGAGATAATCCAGAAGTGCATAAAGTCCCTATCCATGAGTTGTTGGTGAAGCCTTCTTGTCCCAAATCCTAGTCTAGAGTGTATATGGCTTAGATCTCTTTGGATTCATGTAAAGTTTGCCACTTTACGTGATGGATGGCTTGTAGAAGAGTAGATCTATGTATTGGAGCCCCTGCATGGCTTGGAAAGCCTCTGTATGGATTGAGAACTTGTGGTACTCGGCGAGTCACATGGGTGTACTCGATGAGTTGCTTGAAGATAGGCAGGAACTCGACGAGTTGGAAGAACAACTCGGTGAGCTTGTTGAGGATAGCCTCGGATTGGGCGAGTCTGGTCTAGTTGTCCTAACCTTTTCTGGTCTCGCTGTGAACCGGTGAGTCAAGGGATGACTCGGTGAGTCGAGTGTGGAAGGACTCAGAGTTGTTGGACTCGGCGAGTCTTGGGGCGACTCGGCGAGTGAGTCGAGATATGGGAGTTTTCAGAGCATGGGGACTCAACTGGTCAGCGTGTTGACTCGGCGAGTAGAGTCAGTCAGGAAGGTTGAATTTGATTGAGGACTTGACTTTGACCAAGGGTTGACCAGTTTGACTTCCAGGGGTATTTTGGTAATTATTGGTATTTATTGGTTTGGTCATTTGGTAACGATCAGTGGTGGAGTTTGTGCTGGTGGTCGGAGCAGCGTGGTCTTAATCCTTCAAGTCAGCAGTTGCAAGTGAGTTATCCTCACTATACTGATAGGGTCTAAGGCACCAAGGCCGGTCCTTTACCGGATGGAAAGCCAGATAGTTGTTTGTTACTTATTTGTAGAGTTATGTTACGATATGAGCATGAGATATACGTGTGACTGGAAGGTCTTATATGATATGGATAAGTTATATATGATATGTGATCCGTATGAGTCGAGATGCGATATGAGTATGAGTTATATGTGTGACCGGAAGGTCTTATGTGCTATGAAGAGTATGCGATATATGTTGGTAGATGATATGTGATTTGTATATGTTATGTATGAATAGTATGTTATGGACGAAGGTCTTATGTGCTAGTAAGAGTATGTGATATATGTTGTTAGGTGTTGTGAGAGTTGTATGTGCTATGTTACGATATGAGAAACATGTTACCGACCGGAAGGTCATCATGTTATATGCGGTTATATGATATGTATGTGCTATGTGTGTCATGTATGATAAGGACCAGAAGGTTAAGATGATATTTATGTATGTGCTATGTATGCTATGTATGGACCGGAAGGTTAGGATGATATTTATGTATGTGCTATGTATGCTATGTATGGTAAGGACCGGAAGATTAATATGATATGGACCGGAAGGTCAACAGAGCAGGGACCGGAAGGGCAACAGAGATAAGGGATGGAAATCCCCTGAGACTTTCGGATCGGAAGATCCTATGGAGCTATGGCCTGGAAAGGCGTATGTGCTTTTATGGCCTGGAAGGGCGTATGTGCTGTATGTAGTATTTTGGGGGTAACTCACTAAGCTTTCGAGCTTACAGTTTTCAATGTATTGTTTTAGGTACTTCAGGAGATCGTGGCAAGGAAAAGGCGTGATCATACCGCTCCTCATGTTTATGTTTTATGAAATGGTTCTGGGAATACTCTGATAATAAATGTATTAAAAACCATTTTGTCATGATTTAATGTATATGGGATGTTTTTGAAAAGTTTAAATTTCTTGTGAATTTTCACGGTGTTACACTCCTCTTTCTAAATCAGATCACTCTTTTCCAAGGAGACACCTTCAGGAGAAAAAAATCCCAGACCTGAAACTCGAGCTCGGATCGTCTCCTATCCGCGTAACTCTTCTAGTGACTCCGAGCTGTCAACAACCTCTATCTCACTTGCTGTATCTGCTCTGTTGTCTGAAGCACTATCTCAGTGCTACCCATTACTCGTTTCGCTACCTCTCCCCAGCAGATGGGAGTCTGACACCTCCTCCCATACAACAAATCGCAGGGAGGCATACCAATGCTCGAATGATGGCTGTTGTTATAGGAAAACTCAGCCAACGGAAAATACGTGTCCCAACGTCCTCCGAATTCCAACACACATGCTCGGAGCATGTCCTCAAGTGTCTGGATCGTCTGCTCATTATGTCCGTCCGTCTGTGGGTGGTAGGCGGTACTAAAATGCAGCCTCGTGCCCAACTCCTCATGGAACTTTTTCTAGAACCTGGAAGTGAAACGCACATCTCTATCTGACACAATTGAGATCGGCACTTCGTGTCGCGATACCACCTCCCTCACATACAACTCTGTCAGCCTCTCAGCGGCAGATCTCTCATTGATAGCAAGAAAGTGAGCGCTCTTCGTCAGCCGGTCGATGATCACCCAAATGACATCAACACCCCTTGCGGTCCTCGGCAAATTGG
This sequence comes from Lactuca sativa, assembly GCF_002870075.4. NCBI lineage: Eukaryota > Viridiplantae > Streptophyta > Magnoliopsida > Asterales > Asteraceae > Lactuca > Lactuca sativa. Next base: position 256,795,688 of record NC_056625.2, on the reverse strand, counting down.
TAATGAAATCCGTAGAAATCTATTCCATCTTCCACTGGGGAACCTCATGTGGCTGCAACTTGCCATGCGGACGCTGGTGCTCGGCCTTAATCCCGTGACAGGTCAAGCACCTCTCAAAGAACCACGCAACATCCCTCTTCATACAAGGCCACCAATACTCTCTCTTCAGGTCCAAATACATCTTAGTGTCCCCGGGATGGATCGAGAATCTCGATCTATGCGCCTCCTCCATCAATATGGTACGTGCCTCGCCCAAAAACGGCACCCATATCCGACCCTAAAAGATCAAAAGCCCACGACTATCGGTAATGAACTCAGATACCTGCCCAATCACCCGCTCTCTCTTACGGTTATCTAGTCTCGCAGCCTCTGCCTGGGCCTCCCAAATGGTATCCAACACGAGAGTCATCACTGTCAACCTCATACTAACATCTCGTATCGGGGCATTCTCCGCCCTACGACTCAGGGCATCGGCTACAACATTAGCCTTTCCCGGGTAGTACATGAACTCACAATCATAATCCTTTACCACATCCAACCATCTCCTCTGGAGCATATTTAGGTTGGGCTGATCCATCAATTACTTCAAGCTATTGTGGTCCGTGTATATGGTACACCGAACCCCATACAAATAGTGACGCCAGATCTTGAGGGCGCACATCACTGCTCCCAACTCCAGATCGTGGGTGGGATACCTCATCTCATGAGGCTTCAGCTGCCTCGATGCATACGTTATCACGTGTCCTCTCGACATCAGCACCATACCTAATCCCGATATCGATGCATCGTAGTACACCACAAAATCCTCCATCCCCTCTGGAAGGACTAACACCGGGGCTTCGCATAATCTCTGGCGAAGTGTCTCGAATGAGGCCTGCTGCTCAGGACCCCAACTAAAATCCACGCCCTTCCGGGTCAACCTGGTGAGAGGAACGACGATCTTGGAGAAATCCCTGATAAATCTCCGATAGTAGCCGGACAATCCCAGGAAACTCTTGATCTCGGTGGGGGATTTCGGCACCTCCCATGTAATAACCCCCTCAATCTTGGCCGGATCGACCAATATCCCATTTTGGTTAACAAGGTGTCCCAAGAACTGGACCTCTCGTAACCAAAAAGCACACTTGGAGAATTTGGCGAAAAGCCTCACTGACCTCAATACTCTGAGAATCTCTCTTAGATGCTCCTCATGCTGCTCTCTAGATCTAGAATATACCAGAATATCGTCGATGAACACAATCACTGACGGATCCAAAATCGGCCTGTCCACCCAGTTCATGAGATCCATAAATGATGCCTGTGCATTGGTGAGCCCAAAAGGCATCACCACGAACTCGTAATGCCTATAACGAGTCCTGAACGCTGTCTTCTGGATATCTTCATCCCTCACCCTCATCTGATAATATCCAGACCTCAGATCTATCTTGGAGAACGAAGACGTTCCCTGCAACTGATCGAACAGGTCATCAATCCTCGGCAATGGATAACGGTTCTTGACTGTCAACTTGTTCAACTCCCAGTAATCAATCCACATCCGGTGTGAACCATCCTTTTTCTTGACAAAAAGGATCGGTGCTTTCCACAGTGAGCTATTCGGTCTAATAAATCCCTTCCCCATCAGCTCATGAAGCTGCGAGGATGACTCCTTCATCTCTTGTGGCGCAAGGCGATAAGGCGCCTTGGCGATAGGCGCTACCCCTGGGATCAAATCGATGCGGAACTCCACCTGCCTCTCGGGAGGCACACCCAGCAACTCCTCGGGAAAAACATCCGGGAACTCACGCACTATCGGAACATCATCAATCGATCTCGGCCTCTCCTCGACTACTCGAGTATCCATCACATAGGCTACAAACCTACTGCAGCCCTACTATAAACTCTGCCTCACTCTGGCAGCCAAACAAAATGCTGACCCATGTCGGGTACCCTCACCGTGCACCGTAAGTACTCCCCCACTAGTATCGTCACCATCTGTCGCTCGCAGTCTATAACAGCCCCAAATCAGCTCAACCAATCCATGCCCACTATGACACACACATCCCCCATCGCAATCGGGACCAGATCTATCGAGAACTCAACACCGAAGATCTCGAGTACACAACCTCGAATCACATTCGTAGCATACACCACTCGTTCGTCAGCTATGGAAACCCGTAGCAGTCGACACAACGCCTCCCGCTAGATACTGATGTACTAACCAAACGCTAGAGACACAAATGACCGACTCGCACCCGAGTCAAATAACACCGAAGCAGGTACAAAACTCAAAAGAAAAGTACCTACGCATATCATAAAATAAGCAGAATACTTCAAACTCAGCATAAATAAATGAATGAATACATACCAGTCACGACATCGGGCGCTGTGCGGACCTCCTTCGCTATCAACTGGATGGCTCTCCCGCGAGCCTTCGGTGCCTCGGCCTTCACCGGCCGAACCTCGGTAGCTCGGGCAGCAGGTGCAGATCCATGTGCCAATCCTTGCAGCAACTATGGGCACTCGGCCTTCCGATGGCCGGACTGGTTGCAATGAAAGCAAACCGTGAATCCCTTGGGACAATCCCTCGCATAATGCCCCTCCTTCCCACACTTGTAACACACCCTAACTCTGCACTCCCCATCATGGCTCTTGCCGCACTTCCCACAAGTGCGACCCTTCAGACCCCCAAATCTCGAATCAGCGGGCTTTGCCCGCTTGGCTGTCGGCTGCGCCTATGCCGGTCGCATGTCCCTCCTCTGAGACTCGACCTCCTCGATAACCTGAGCCTCCAGCTCAATGGAGACCATTTGCTCATAAAGTCTAGGCCAATGTAGACCATTTTCTCATAAAGTCTCCACCTTGGGACCAAAAACCCTAAAAATTGGTCCAAAAAGCACAAATCAGAAATGACAAGGAAAACTTTGAGCTGTTTACCTTTGAACGAAGCTCCAACCTCTATAGAACTCGGATCTACTCTTGTCCACCAATTTCTAGCTCCTAAAATGGCCTCCTCTTCTCTTTCACCACCTTGAAATGGCACTTTGAAGCTTAGAACACAAGCACACAAGCTCGGAACGAAGGGTAGCTCTCTATTAGGGTTTCACTCTCTGAAATGGTGGCTGCGGATAAGGCCTTAGCATTCCTTTTATAGTGTACAAGCCAGAAATTAGGGTTTGCATCTGGGCCCGCTACGCCCAGCGCAACCCTAGGTGCGCCCATCGTACCTAGGCGAGTCTGCGTCCAACTTAAGCGCATGAGTACGTGCAACGTACTCTTCAGTATGCACAACGTACTCATTTGCCTTAATGTTTCTTTTAAGGGTTTATCTTGACAACTTGGAAAAAGGAGAAGGGTTTAAGAGACGCACCTGAATTCGGGAGGTTATAGAAAGTCCTGAATACCCTTTAGTCACTTGTCATGCCAACTCTTACTCTTATCTTTGTATATCAATGAATTTGTGTTGGCTTCATTTCTAAGTTCTTCAAGGGCATTCATTTGCATTAACTGGTTGGTATGATGTTCGGCCAACTCAAAATTACACATCTTTAATGCCCAATACGCTTTATGCTCTATTTTAACTAGCAAATGACAATTCTTTCCATAAAATAACCTATATGGTGTAGTACCAATAGGCGTTATGAAAGCTGTTCGAAAAGCCCAAAGTGCATCATCAATTTTATCCAACCACTCCTTTTTATTTCCTCTAACCAATCTCTCCAAAATCCTTTTTAATGCCCGATTTGTCACTTCAGTTTGTCCACTTGTTTGTGGATGATAGGATGTCGAGAACGTATGGTGTACCCTATATCATTTCAACACTTTAGCTAATTGATCAATTACAAAGTGAGTGCCCCGGTCACTAATAAGAGCTTTAGGAACTCTAAACCTTGAAAATAACTTTTTGAGAAATCACACCACCACTCGAGCATCATTAGTAGGTAATGCTTGTGCCTCCGCCCATTTAGATACGTAGTCAACTGCCACCAAGATATATTTATTCCCTTTTGTCATTGGTAAAGGTCCTATAAAGTCAATCCCCCAAACATGAAATATTTCACAAACTTGAATATTATGTTGGAGCATCTTGTTTTGGGATGATATGTTCCCCGCTCATTGGGATGAATCACATTCTTTGACATATTGGGCAGCATATTTAAAAATTGTAAGCCAATAGAACCCAATATCAATAATCTTTTTAGCCGTATAATGTGCTCCGTGATGTCCCCCAGTAGGCCCAGTATGGCAATGTTCCAAGATCTCCCAACTTTCTTTCCTGAACACACATCTTCGTATCATCCCGTCTGCGCAACTTCGGAAAAGGTATGGCTCGTCCCAAAAGTAGTACTTGATTTCTGAAAAGAATTTCTTCTTTTGTTTGCGGGTTAAGTCTTTTAGAATGTATTCAGTTGCTAAGTAATTAGCTATATCTGCAAACCATGGCACCTCTCCTGCTATTACCAAAAGATACACATCGGGAAAATCATCTCCAATCTTGTGTTCCTCCAATTCCTCCAAATGTGGGTTCTCTAATCTTGATAAATGGTCAGTAGCTATGTTCTCCATTTCCTTTTTATCTCTTATTTCAATATCAAATTCTTGTAAAAGTAGGACCCAACGTATCAATCTTGGCTTAGCATCTTGTTTAGCAAAAAGATACTTAAGGACAGAATGATCGGTAAAAACTATTGTCTTGGATAATACCAAATATGGTCGGAATTCATCAAAATCATATACCACCGCTAGCAGCTTCTTCTCGGTAGTAGTGTAGTTCTCTTGAGTTGGGTTCAAAGTTTTTCTTGCATATTAAATAGGTTGAAAATGTTTATCAAACCTTAGCCCTAAAACAACTCCCACCATATAGTCACTAGCATTACCCATCAGCTCGAAAGGAAGATTCCAAATTGGGGCTATCATGGTAGGAGTAGTGGTCAATCTTTCCTTTGATAAATGAATTGCTTCATGACATTCTTTAGAGAAATCGAATGGAGCATCTTTCAAGAGTAGTTGAGTCAAAGGCCTAGTGATCTTTAAGAAGTCTTTAATGAAGCGATGATAAAATCCCGCATGGCCAAGAAAACTCCTTACCCCTTTTACATTTGTTGGAGGGGGTAACTTAGCTATTGTGTCTACTTTTGCTCTGTCCACTTCTATCCCCTTCCTTGAAACTTTGTGTCCCAACACAATTCCACCTTTTACCATGAAGTGGCACTTTTCCCAATTAAGGACAAGGTTGGTCTTCTCAAATCTAGCTAGCATCAAATCCAAATTGGATAAACAATCTTCAAAAGATGATCCGAAAACCAAGAAGTCATCCATAAAAACCTCCATAAATTTTTCGATCATGCCGGGAAAGATGGCCATCATGCACCTTTGGAAAGTAGTTGGTGCATTGCATAACCCAAAAGACATGCGTCTATTGGCAAATGTCCCACTTGGTCATGTAAAAGTAGTATTCTCTTGGTCTTGTGGGTTGATTGGAATTTGAAAATACCTCAAAAAGCCATCAAGAAAACAATAATATAGATGACCGGAGAGCCTTTCTAGCATTTGATCGATAAATGGCAATGGAAAGTGATCCTTGCATGTAGCATCATTTAGTTTTCTGTAGTCGATGCAAACGCGCCACCCGGTTAGTGTTCTTGTTGGAATTAACTCATTGTCCCTATTGGTAACCAACATCAACCCTCCTTTCTTTGGTACCACTTGCACCGGATGTACCCATGGACTATCGGAGATTGAGTAAATGATCCTAACATCTAGTAATTTAACCACCTCCTTTTTCACAACTTCTTGCATGTTTGGGTTAATTCTTCTTTGGCGTTTAACTATAGGTTTAGCTCCATCTTCTAAGTTAATCTTGTGAGAACAATAAGCTGGACTAATCCCCTTGATATCGGTTATCTTCCATGCTATGGCACCTTGCCTCTTCTTTAGTACTCCCACAAGGCTTTCTTTTTCATGTTTGGCTAGATCAGCATCTATAATTATTGGTTTTTCTTGGCCATCTTCAATAAATGCATACTCCAAGTGATCCGGTAGAGCTTTAAATTCAGTTTTTGTGTTCTGAACGGTGAGCACGTCGAGTCTAGTGAGGGGACTCGTCGAGTCGGTACATGCTACTCGGCGAGTCAGGCTTTCTGAACTTCTGATTAGATCATTATATTCAGCTTTCTCGAGCAGTCTCTCTATCTCCATCAGGTCTCTTTCAACATCAAATTCTTCTTCAAAGGTGATGGTGGACTTATTTGGTCCATCTTCTTTCCATTCCTCCATTAACTCTTCCAACATATTAACCAAGAATGCCGTGTCATCACTACTCCTTACATGCTTCATGGCTTGATCAGCTCCAAACGTAATTGATTCATCCCCCACCCGAAGAGTAATTTTGGAATCTGGCATGTCAACTATTGCACTCGTGGTGTTGAGGCAAGGTCTTCCAAGTATGATCAGGACTTGAGGGTCCGCTTCCATGTCTAGTACTATGAAGTTCGCAGGGAACACAAACTTATCAACTTTCACTAATAGATCTTCGCATATTCCCCTTGGGAATGTGACCATTTTATTTACTAAGTGAATTGCCATGCGAATTGGTCTTGGCTCTGGAAGATCTAATTTCTTGAAGAATGAGTACAACATGAGATTTACACTTGCCTCCGAATCAGCCAATTCATAAATAGTAGCTAAGTTTCCGAATTGACAAGGCAAGGTTATGCTTCCTGGATCACCCTTCTTCTTAGGTAAATTGTTCAATATGGCAACTGAACAATTCTCATTTAGGACCACTTTCTTCACCACTTCCATCTTCTCTCTATTAGTTAGAAGCTCTTTGAGGAATTTGTCATATTTTTGCATTTGTGCAACCGCCTCGATGAATGGCATATTAATTTGGATAGCCTTTATATTTTCCAGAAATTTTTTGGTAGTCAACATCATTCTTTTCTTGTCTAGCTTGAGCTGGAAATGGAAGTGGATGCTGATATGGCATAATAGGAGGCTTGTTTTTCTGTTCAGGTAGGGGACTCGTCGAGTCCGTAACTTCAACTCGGCGCGTCGGGTCGGGAAATTTCGATTCTTCAGTTTCCGCTTCTTCCTCTTGCACAAACTTAGGATCTTCTTTCTGAATAGGGGCCAAAGTATTTATAATCTTCCCACTCTTAGTTGTAAAAATATTTATATGTGCGCTTTTTGGGTTACTTTCGGTATTACTAGGAAGTCCACCCGGTCGTCTTTCATTCACATGTTGTGCAAGTTGTCCCAACTACTTTTCTATGTTGAGAATTGGTGCTTGTTGATTCCTAAGCAGAGCTTGTTGATCTTTCATCATAATTTGGTGTTCTCTCAACATGTTTTGTTGATCATTTATCATAACATCAGTATCATTATGCCTTTTCTCGGACACGGCTATGAATCTTGTAAGCATGTCTTCCAAGTCTGATTTCTTTTCACGCACCGATTCCTCCTTTTGATAAAATCCTCTTTCTTTTTTGCTGATACTTTTCTTCCCTTGTCATTTTGTACTCATCATATGGTAGCCATTCTTTCTTGGGTTTTCGCCAATTGTCATCATACCTATCACCACTTGAATAGTACACTTGTACTTTCCGGTTCCCGTTCTCGTCAAGGTCACAATCTTTAGTAATGTGAGGCCTTCTATAGTTTTCCTATCCCACTCTAATGGCATGGATGGATTGGTCCATCTTAGTCATTCTTCGATCTATGGTTTCTACTTTTGCCATCATTGCTTCCATGTCATTAGTAATAGAATTCACTGCCCCTCGAGTTAAGTCATTCCTTGGGTTATGATATTCTCTAGAGTGCTTAGAGAATTCTTCAATTAGCTCTTTTATGACCGGGGGTGGCTTCTTTGTGAGAGGTCCTTGCAAATCAAGGAGCAGCCTAGTTGTTACATTTACTCCATCATAGAAAATGGAGACTTCATGTTGACTGTTTAGATCATGTTGTGGACAGTTCGTTAGTAAGCCTTTGCATCTTTCCCTTGCCTCATAAAGTGACTCTCCAGCTTGTTGTTCAAAATTGGCTATGGCTTTCTTCAAATTGGCTATCTTTGAGGGAGGGCAAAATTGATCTATAAATTCTTCTTTCATTTTAGCCCAAGTAGTGATGGATCCTGGAGGGAGTGATGTCAGCCAATCTTTCACGGCCCCCTTAAATGTGACCGATAGCATATGAAGTAAAAAAGTGTCGCGAGGTACATTAGGAACATTGAAGTAGTCGGCTACGCCGTTGACCTCGTCTAGATTCTTGTATGCGTCTTCGTGATCCTTCAGTGGGATCTCCTTAAGTTGAGCAAGTATGTGGCCTTTAAGTTCAAAGGTGGCAGTTTCAGGAATTGTGGGTTCCACGAGTCCTGGGTCGGTATTGTCACGTATCCTTTCCTTCCATTCACCCATGGGAACTTCATCGATGTTAGCCATGGTGTTAGCGGGTTCACCTTCAAAGTCGCTTTCTTCTTCGGATTCGGAATCGAAATCAGTTTCTTTTAGAATTGGATTTTCTTGAAAATGTTCTATCTTGATTTCCTCGCTCATTTGACTGCTGGTTTCACCTGTTTTTGTGCTTTTCTTCTTCCCAAAGACTGAATTAAGGTCTTTGAAAGGTGATTTCCGGGAGAGCTAGTTTCTTCAACGGCCTTGTCAATGTTCTTTGTAAGAGAGGATTCTAGATCTTCGTATGGAGGAACTAAGGGTTTGTTGGATCCTCGGGTCTTGTAATACCTGAAATGAAAACAAGAAACACACGTAAAAAAATAATAAAAGACGAAACTAAAAAATTGCCTTGGACTCGTCGAGTAGCTTCAACTGCACTCGGCGAGTTCAAGGCTAAAACAGAAAAAATATTAAAAAACATGTAAAAAGAGAAAAACTTAAAACTTAACCTAAACTAAATTACTAAAGTAGTAACATTGTGCAAGATAGATATCACACAAAGGATCGATAACACTAGTAATTAGAATTAATTTTTGAACTGTTCCCCGACAACGGCACCAAAAAACTTGATGTGTATAAAAATGCACTACTTTTAATCCTGAGCTTCCGATTGTATCTCCTGCTTCCTTTTACTTCTGAGCACAACTTTTGGACTGAAAATACAGTTTGAATATAATTAAGTTCCTTTTGTCCATAAATTGCAATAAATTAGCCAATAAATAATAAAAATCTATACTAAATATATAGCTAAATATGCACATATCATAAACCATTCATTCTTATAAAATGGGCTTATGATCCATAGTTATTTATGTTGGGCTAAAACTATGTGGTGACCCATGGATACTCCACGAAGGTTAAAACCCATGGGGCATGAGGAATGTGTAAATTCATGCACATTAGAGTTTGCATTCTGTAAACCTAGTTGCGTCACACTATATAAGGAACCTTATGGCTACCAAAATCAGCACCTAAGAGATACACAAGAGTGCTAGCCGATTTTGTGAGTGCAAGTAACCTCCTCTCAGGTTCCTCCATTGTTGGTGGTGTTGTGTGAAGTATTTGAGGCATCATACTTGGGGTGATAGGCTCTTAAAGGCTTAAGGTTTCAAAGCTACAACCAAGGTAAGTCATCTAACTATATTTTTGTAGTGCATATACTCCATTGTATGCTAGTTAGGGTGATACTTTGGAAAACTGAAAGTTTACATGCATAATAGAGAAAACATAGATCTAATGTATATAGGGTTTCATGTATACCTTTGGAGTGTTAGAATGCTCAAAACCATTCAACAACATCCTACACTTGGTGTAACATCTTACATTATGGCGCAACTTCTTCTTGGGTGCTTAACATGTTGCTCCATGTTGCCGCAAGTTGTTCCAAGTGATCCAAGTTGCTCCATGTTCCTCTAAATGATCCAAGTTGTTCTATGTTAGACTAGATGTCATACCCTAACAATCACCGAATTGAAGGATTGAACAACTTCATTTACCATTAAAATTTCTCCATTCCTCCAAGTAATCTCTCTCTCTCTCTCTCTCTATTTATCTATCTATCTATCTATCTATCTATCTATCTATCTATCTATCTATCTATCTATCTATCTATCTATCTATCTATCTATCTATCTATCTATCTATCTATCTATCTATCTGCCAATCTATTCCCTTCAAAATCTTAGACAGGCAGGTGAAGCCCTGCCTAGCTTCAACTTTTCAGTCGTAAACACCTTAGTACCTTCATCAACTGAGTTCTTCACACTAAGTACTTTCTTTAACTTAGTATCCATTTGGTGCTTTATATTGAACTCTTTGGTCAGCCGCATTTTAAGCTCATTGATCCTCTATGTGTAGGAACCAACAATCAACATTACATTAACAGTTAATGCGGGGATGATTGAGGAGGAGCTTTGCTTAGAGTACTTTGACCCATTATCACCCCTCAACAAGTCATTGATTGATAGGGAATGTCGTACTAGAGTAATTTTCTTAGTGTTCCTCTGATAATAGTAGGTATGATCTTTAAAACACCTACAATTCCACCTTTATTATCACTAGAGCTCTCACACTTTCTTGATTTATTAGAGCTCTCACTACTTGAACATTTGCCTATACTTTGAACAGAGATAGTTTTTTCATGATTCCGAGATCCACCCACTGAAGAAACTAAAGTGGGACCATAGACACCAACATGAACTGAAACCAACTTCCCAACCTTAGGCATATTGCATATCTTCTCAAAAATGACTTTCTTATGTCTACCAATAGAACATGGCTTGAAAGCATCTGTCACAATCTTAGAATCTGGCATTCTCCTACTAGAAAAAAGATTCCTCATTCATTCTTCACTAATATGAACAAATCTTTTGTGGCATAGAGTGGATGTCCCAACTCCTTCAATAATGTTTTCTTCATCTTCAGAAACCACCACCATACATAGTGTACCATGTTTCTGAACCTTGGCAGTGATCAAGTTTCCCTTCTTCACTTTCCACTTGTTATCACTAAATGTAATATGATGAACTTCATTATCAAGTTGTCAAACTGATATAAACCGTCCTTTTTAGATTTGGAATGAGCTTTACATTCTTCAAAGTCCAATCCGTACCTAGAGTTTTGTTGAGAACCACATCTCTGACACCCATGATGTACACACACTTTTTATCGGTCAGTCTGAACTTCCCTTGGAAATGCCTAAATTTCTTCATCACATCTCTGGAATGACTAGCATGAAATGAGGCACCAGAATCCAAGACCCATGATTCTACTGAGTTTTCAACTAATTAAATGAGCACGTCACCTTTAAAATCTTCTTTCATATTCATCTCCTTTTGGCCTTTATCTGCCATGAGCATTAGGAACTAACTTTTGACATGACCACTCTCTTTGCATTTCCAACATGTCATGTCCCTCCTGTTGTTATGTCCACCTATCCTTCTCGAATTTGATCTTCCACTACCCCTATACTGTCTGTTGGACTCCCTTCTTATGTCTTGGTTACTCAGAATACTATTGGAGGTTTCTCCAACACTTCTTCTGCATACATCCTCGCCAAGGGTTAAATCATGAATACCTTCGAATGTCATCTTAGCACATCCAACTGAAATGCTAATCGATTTAAATGTATCGAACCAACTATCACGCAAAGATAATAATAGTAAATGTGATGAATTCATCTTTAAAGTTAATCTCAAATGAAATCATCCTTGATAAGATTGAATTAAATTCATTAACATGATCATTTACCAAGCCACCCTCATTCATCTTCAGATTTACCAATCATCAAATCAAATGAACCTTATTTTTTGCTCAAGTTTTTTCAAACATGTTCGATAGCACCTTGGTCAACTTATGAATAGTCTTTACGTTGACAATTTTGTAAGATAAATTCTTTGCCAAGGATTATTTTACCACACCAAGTGCCTTCCGATCTAACAAATACCAATCATACTGCTTCATTTCTTCAGGATTACTTATAGACAATGGTTCATATAAAATTTTCTAGTAGTTGTAGTCCTCAGTTTTCATTTTTTCAGACACCGAAATCATTTCCATTAAACTTGTCGATCTTATCTCTCCCATCATCAATCATAGCTCTGATACCATTTTGTTGGGTGACCACAAAAACAAGTTAATGTAAGGTCATGATTTGTTGGATTGGTCTAGGAATTCATCTGTATAGTTTTTGTTAGTGTTTACGGTTGGGTTGGGTTTTTCGGTTGGAGTGTTTTCGGTTCATATGGTGTTTATGGTCCCTGTGCCATTTACGGCCGTAAACAGGGTTCACGGTTCATGTTGCCTATAAATAGTGTTAGTGTTATCAGAAGTAGTTGATGGTTCATAGTGTGTGTATTAAGTCCATTGTACTAGACGTTTACGGTTAATACAAACATGTGCAATTTGGATCCATCTTTCTTCTACTCCTTCTTGTTCTTATCTTTCTAGCTTGTTTTTGGTGATTGATCACTAGTTTGTTCCTAGTTTTTGGGACTTACAATTGCTATCAAAGCCAATCTTGTGTCAAAAACTGATCAAGCTTAGTTTTTGGCTGGGTTATTCAAGCTTCATACTGCAAATCATTCATTGCTACTGTTGTTGTTGCTAGGTTATTGATGCTGATTGTGAATTCAAGGCTAAAAGTATCAAAAAACTGTTGGAAACCGTTCATTTTGTCAAAAATATAGGTGTTTCCGGCTGTAAATGTCTTGATTTTTCGGCTGTAAACATATTCTCTGCTGTAAACTACTTGTGTTTATAGCTGTAAATGTTTTCTTGATTGAAAATTGTTTGAGTTTTTGGCTGTGAACTAGAATTTGATCATTTATGGCCGCAAACCTATATTGACTATAAACCCTTGATTGACCATAAACCTGGCTGTGAACTGCTCTCAGTTCTAAACCTCATTTACGGCTGGAAACCCATTTGATTGTCAGTATTTTTAATTAAAAAAATTAAAAAAAAATTAAAAAATAAAAAAATAAAAAAAATGGAACCCCAAAACAGTGCAATTCATCAAGAGTTGGATTCAATCATGGGATCTACCACAAGAATCCCACGTTTACTTTTTGCCGAAGGATTTCCTGAATGGAAATATAGAATTGAAAAATACATCAAAATGAAAGATTTCAAAGTATGGCGCAACATTTTTAAAGACCCTGTCAGGATTACCACTACTCTTGCAAATGTAGTGATAGTTGACAAACCAGTGAAAGATTACACGAATGAAGATTTTGAGAAAATTGAAGAACAAGAAAAGGCACTGGCAACCCTAACTATGGCTCTATAAGCTGACATTGCTCAAGATTTCCGAGGGCATGACTCAACTAAGGCACTTTAGGAGAGGTTTATGAGGGCAATGAAGATATTAAACAAAGAAGACAAGACATGCTTCGACAAAAATTCAATATGTGTAATCATGTTCTTGAAGAAACATTGGAGGTCCAACTGCAGAGACATGTCACTCTCACCACAAAAATGAGTTATGCCGGAATTTATGTGCCACATTCAGAAATCAACAAGAAACTATTAAATTATATTCCCAAGTCATGGGACATGAACGTCTTAGTTATCAAGAAAACAAAAGATCTCAATCGGCTCACTCTAGCGGAAACGATGGCAATCATTAAAGCCTGTGATTTGGATGACAAGCAAAGAGAGATAAACCATGTGAACTCCTACTCAATAGCTAATTTGGGAATTTCATCAAATAATGTATTTTCATCATTCACAGTTCCGTAGTCACAAGCTTTCAATGCTACACAAAATTTACCTTTCTCTGCACCACAACCATAATTTCACACTACTCCATCATCCATGCCTTACCCACATTTAGCCTCCTCTTCTAAATCTCCTACAAATGTTTCAACTCCAAAGGAAACATAAGAAAATGTAGCACTAGCATCTGGTCTTATAAACTGCTACAATGCCTTCATCGCTGGAGACTTGCCTCCCCAAATATCTTTTGCTGACGTTGACCATATTCACCTTGAAGACTTTGAGGAAATGGATATTACCTGGCAGATTGCTATGGCGTTGTTTAGGGCCAAACAATTTGCCAAGAAAACAGGAAATAACAACTAGGGAATGAATGGAGAAAATAAGGTTGGGTTTAACAAAGGAAAGTTGAGATGTTTCTACTGTCACGAGCCAGGGCACTTTGCACGTGATTGTCTGAAGCCAAATATGAGAGAGAACCACGACAAGACGACGGTACCTGTAATGAACAATAAAGGATCAACATCCACCAATGAAACTGTGAATTTGGTAGTTGTGGCCCAGACGTTTGGCTGGGAGGATCAAATCCAGGCACATAACATCTCAAAACCAGAGAATGCTCACATGGCACATATTAGTGAATCTCCTAAAGAAAAGGTTAAAGAAGATCTTGAAAAAGAAATGATGCAGCTACAATTTGCATTCATGGTATCTACCACACCTGAGCCTGAGAAGAAAGAGGTTAGTGAAGATTCCTATTCTAAAAAATGCATTGGTACTGTTAAGTTTTTGCATGAAAAAATTGAGTTATTGACTAGAGAAAATGAGGACCTCAAGTATGAAGGATATAACCTTAGGAAAGGCCAAAAACCCTTGACAGAAAAATTAGATGCCAAGACTAAGGACTTTAGGAAACTTCAGGAAAAGTATAGTAATAAGTGTGTGAATTATGACTATGTTACTGAACAACTTGCCAATTTGACTGCCGAGCTTGACTCCTTGAAGAATATGCTTAATAATGTAGACTTTAATTTCAGAAAGTTTGATGTGTCAAGTGAAAAAGTCGAATCCATGATTGAGAAACAATTAAAGTTTATGGAAAACTAGAAAAAAGGTCTAGGATACGATAGTGTTCCTCCTCCTTTTAATCATAATTATTTGTCTATCCCCATGACTCAGGAAGAAATGGATAGAGAGGCACATTTAGAATAAGGAAAACCTATTGTGTTCATGCCAGAAAGTAGTTCTAAGGTAAAGGATACTAATGTTTCTAATTTACATGCAGATTTACCCTTAGACCAAGGCAAGTAAGCGTCTGGAGAAAGTTTTTTTTATAACAATGTTGTGTTGCAATCTGATATTTCTATTATGAATACCGATGTTTTTGCTTCAAATTTGAAAGCTAATTTTTTGGTTTCTAATGATGTTGTTGTGAACACTAATGATTCAGATGTTTCTGAATAGTGTGGTGATGTGTTTGATAAATTTAAATCTCATGAATCTATCACTGGCACATGCATGCCACCTAACCTAGTCACTTATTCTGAATCATTCACATGTATATGTGGGAAAACTAAAGAAATATAGTCACTAAACCAGAAAAGATCGTTAACAATTTTTATGCAAAAAAATAGACATGTTTCAACTATGGAACCCCTGGTCATATTGCATGAAACTGCCAAAACCATGCATTTGTTCCTTTTTATACTCAAAGGGGAGTGAATGAGTCACAAGTAAGATCTCTTAGGAGAAAATCTTGAGATATCAGTCAGTTGATGGTGATTGGAACATTAATAAAGAAAGAAAATGGGCTAATCTTGAAAAGAACAAACATGTTTCAAACAAGAATGCAACAAATCCTTTAACAAGACTGAAAGTGCTTAAGCCAAATTCTGTTTTGTCAAGGCCATCGTCTGGGTCTTCAGCTAATTTTAGATGAAAATCCAAAGGATCAAAATCAAAGAAAAGGATTTCAAAATCATCTGTAAATGTTTCTAAACCTAATTTCAAATATGTGCCCAAACATTCAAATGTCCAATCACCTCAGCATTCTTTAAATGTTTCTGGAGATCAATATGATTCAAAATGTGAAAAAGTCAATTTTTTTGCTAATAAGGGAAAACCCAGGGTTTCTATGACCTGGTTTCCAAAATCTAATTAATCTCGCACATTGTGTAGGAACAACTACGGAGGAATATCATCAGACCATAGTATGTAGATAGTGGTTGTTCTAGGCACATGACAGGAGATATATCCCAATTAGAAGACATTTAGAACTTTAACAAGGGGTTTGTTTCCTTTGCGGGAGGAGAAGGAGGGAAGATCACTCAAAAGGGTACAGTGACCAATAGTGTGCTAAGCTTTGGGGATGTTAACTACGCTATTGAGCTAAAACAAAGTCTATTAAGCGTATCGCAAATTTGTGACAAAGGCTTTTCAACTTAATTTACGAATAAAGAGTGTCTCATTCTGAAGCCTGGAATCGTTATACCTGAAGAATGGATCCTAGAAAAATCTGAACGAGAATTAAATACCTATGTTGTAGACATTAATCATAACATTCTTGAACAAGTCACCTGTCTTTTCTCAAAAGTCTCCGAACACAATGCGATGCTTTGGAATTGTCGTCTCGACCATGCTAATGCCAAGAATCTCATTCTTCTTGCTAAACATGAAATATTGTGTGGTCTTCCAATTAAAGACTTTATAACCTTTGAAAAGTGTGTGGCATGTGCTTAGGGCAAACATCATCGTAAACCACATTTGCCGAAGTTGGTTAATTCAATCAACAAGGTTCTCCAATTGTTGCATATGCATTTGTTTGGTCCAGTCAATGTTCTCAGCATAACCAAAAGTTCTTATTGCTTGGTTGTGATTGATGACTACTCACGGTTTACATGGTTTTTCTTCTTATCCAACAAGATTGGGATAGTTAACTTGATCAAGAAGTTCAATGTGATGATTGAGAATCAAACAAATGACTAGGTGAAGGAGCTTAGAATGGATAACGGCATGGAGTTTAAGAATGTTGTTTTGGACCACTTTTGTGCCGAAAAGGGTATAGTATGTTAATATAGTGATGTTCGGACACCTCAACAAAATGGTGTTGTGGAACGGTTGAATCGTACTTTCATGGAAGTTGCAAGGACGATGCTTTGTGATTCTAAATTACCAGTCTTCTTCTGGGCTGAGGCCATCAATGTTGCTTTTTACATTCAGAATCGAGTCCTGCTCAACAAAGTCCAAATGAAGACGCCCGTACAAGATATTGTACAATTACAAGCCCTCGGTTGCACATTTCAAAATATTTAGATGTCCTTGCACCCTTCTTCACCTCGTATCCAACCCCAAGTTTAGCTCGAAGGCTGATGACTGCTACTTTGTGGGATACACCGTGTGTACAGCTTACCAGGTATACAAAAAAGTCACCAAGAAAAATAGAAGAATCTTAGGACATGCGTTGGATGAAGGAGAATGAGACAGATCCGAGAGTTGGACCTGACTGGTTATTTGACTATGCATCATTGTTTAAATCCATTGTTTTGTATTCTGATAATGTTTCAGGTTCTTGCTCTCGTTCAAGTGTAATTGTTTCTGATGAAGAGGATGAAGTTGTTTATAGATCTCTATTGGTGACTCCTGAGTCTGATCCAGTGGATGTTGCTGTTCCAAGTACCTCATCTTCTCCACTAGCTCAAGGAATATGTGCTAATGTTGATGTTTCTCCCCTATCGCCTGAAGAAAGAGAGATCATAACAAGGGATACTTCCGCCTCTACTAAATCATTCATGGAGCTTCTATATCGTGAACCGGTTTCGAACGAATATGTGACAAGTACCTCTTCTGGTCCTAGATCATCTGAGGTGAGTTACTTAGCAGACGACAGTTTTGTCAACATCAACAGTCTTCCTGTCACAATCAATGATATCAGCCAAGAGATCCCATCTAGAACTCAACCTGTTGAGAAAAAAACTTTGAGACACACTTGATCAAAAGTTAGAACAAGTATATTGCGGAATAGTTAATCTCGAAGGATCTAATAGTTCAACAATAATATTTAAGTTAGATGATTAGAGAGTCAGTTGTGGAAAATAAAGAAATGAAAATGACAACAATTGTTATATCAAGTATACACATAAGTTGATTCATAAGGAGGAATGCATTCAAGCCAAGTTAATAAGAGAGATCAAACTTAGTGACTAAGTCACAAAGGACTTGTTCTGAAGAGAGACTGTAACCAGTTATGAGAGAATAAGTAATGTGAGTAAGTAAGAAAGAGATAGTAAGGATAAATCCAGAGATGTGTATTAGAAATTGATAGATGCGTGTATTACAAAGAGAATGAGCTCTATTTATAGAGACTCATGGGTTACATCAGATTCACTCTCTAAGGGTAGCCATGCAAGGCATACTGGACAATAGAGATGATTGTAATGAGACAAAACAAACTGAATAATAGAGAGAGACTGTGGTTTGTTCAGACTTCGGCTGCGGTGGCATGGAAAAGATCTTGAGTGCGGGTGCACTGATGACTGCGGTAGCAAAAGTTCAAGAGGGTCACTTTCATGATTCAACAATTCCCCCTAAGTGACCTCTTTAACTTCCGATCAACTATCAAGTTGAAGATACTTGATCAAAATCCACCAAAACTTCCTGATGTTCTCCAACAAGGTGATCCTTCTCAAAATTTTGAACTTGACCTCTACAGTAGTGAACTTAGCTTTTTCAACTACGATTCTGTAGATGTCAAGCTGCTTCCTGGTGAGCCGATGCATGGCAGTTATAGGAACGAAGTATTTGACATTGTCGGTCTTCCTTTTGAAAATGATGCCAAGATTTGGAAAGTTGGTTGCACCCAATGAGCTGTCTTCAAAGCCTTCGGTGGGCATTGGTGCGGGGTCGAGTGGTGGTAGATCAAACTTCTTGGAAATGATGGGATGGATGTTCGCGTCAATTTTGGCAAAATCATAGACAGTTTCCTTCAAGAAGATGTTGGCCCTTTCAGGTGCAATATTCATCTTCGGGTGCTTTTCTGCTTTGTTCTAAAACACCTTTGCGATGGACTGTGGATGGTGCGTTGGACCATATATGCTCTATGGAAGAGGCATGCTTAGCACAGAATTGACTAAGTCTCTCAAACTCCATTGGCAATCTTTTGGAATTGGGAAGGTTGCGGTCGAACTACTCAAATACAGTGAAGTATCTGGCATTCGGAGAGATTGGAACATCCCAGTATCCATCTGGAGGAGGTTCCATATAAGTGAGGTGGGGAGTGTAATCTTTATCTGGCAGCCTTCGGTGGGGATTGACCCAAGAATTTATCAAGGACTCATCCATGATAGTGTCAAAGCCACATAGTCTCCATACTTCTTCAGCAAGTTTGGCTGCCTTGCAATCTCTTTCCTTTGGGAGGTGGCAGGTGAGTCATTTGAACTCGGAGAAGACATGTACTCCGCAAGGTTTTTGAAATGAGGGGGAGTCTCTGGTTTTTCTGGAGTGTTTTCTACTTGCAGTGGAGAGATGTGAGGTGGAGTGTGATGGGATGGTTGAGGTGAAGGTTGTGGTGTAGGAATTTTTTCAATAGGGATAGGGAGTTTGATGTTGTGAGATAGATTGGTTGGCGTGATGGACTTCTTTTTCGCTTCCCCCTCTTGAGGAGTTCCGACCCTGAGTCTCCTCAAGCGATAGACGAAGGCCATCAACTTTGGCAAACACTTCTTGGAATTTAGCATTAACGACTTCATCCAATGGTTGATTGTTGGGGATAGTGGGGTTGAAGTGTAGCTTGTGGATCTCCTTGATGAGATGAAGAATTTTAGGTCCATGGAGAATTGAAGTCAAAGAACATTGCAGACGGTTAATAGTCGAATGAAGAATGGAGATTGCGGACTCATAAGCTGTGTGAGTCTCAGCTATGAGCTTTTCAGAGTTGGACGCTTGATCCGCAATGGCTGCCTGAAGGTTTGTCTTTACTGCGGTTAACTCAGAGATGAGGCGTTCAGCAGTAGCCATAAATTCTTTGTGGTCAGCTTAACGATTATTGTCAAGTGACCAGATCCTCATTTCAACTTTTAGAGAGATACGCTCTGTAGCCATTCTCTCACGTGCTTCCAGGCACTCAATCCTTTCAATCAGTGACTGCGGTCCAGGAATATCTTCTAGTTGTGGTTGAGTTGGCATGACTACAGCAAGGATTTGATCGACCTTGGCTTGAAGATTTAGAAATTCTTTCTTGGTAACAACATTCTTCTTCTTCTTCTTTTTGGGTTTTGAAGTCGAATGAAGAGAACCACTAGATTCTTCGCCTTCATCAAACATCATGAGGTCATCATCAGAAGGAGAGGGTTTGTTTACCTCTTGAAGATCATCATCATCAAGACTGAAGGTGGGAGTAGAGTTGACTTCAATGGCAGTTCCCTCGTCATGTGATTCTTGAACAATGGGAGTGGGAGGAACTTTGGTAGTCTGTTGATCAGCAGTTTCTTCCTGAATTCTGAGGAGATTTTCTGCCATCTGAGCCATCTAGTCTTGAACTTTAAGAATGGTGGCTACGGTATTGGCATTGCTGATAACATCTTCCCAATACTTAGCCACTGCCTGTATTTCTTGTTCTTTCTGTTGCTGTTCCTTGACTTGTTGATCTTTGCGGGCTTGGAACGCCCTGCGGAAGGCAGCATATTTCTTGGCTTTGGCTTCGTTTGAGGGTTGATACTTGCTCCAAGAATCACTAGAATTATCACCATAAATTCCTTAAAATCGCACCAAGGTGTCCCTTGGGTTCACAGATCCTTGCACAGTTGTGCTCTCCGTGCCTAAACCACCTGTTACTAATGTAAGCAGAGTAGGATTTCCTGAGTGTCCTTGGTCTCCTTGACCCGTGGTCAAGTTTGGTCTCGGCTCAGTTCTGGCATGGGCACAAGAAGTGCCCTGTAGTTGGGAAGGTGTTTGTAGTGTTTGGGTGACATTCAATAGGATGGAGTTTAACTCCTCAGGTGAAAAAATATGCAGTCGAGAAGCCCTAGAGACCTTAGGGCGAGAACCAGTATTATCCTCTTGGGATAAAACTGGGAGGGGGAGTCTCCTCTTTGTTATGAATTAGACTCACTTTCTGAGTCTGAAAGGAAAAGGATAGTAGTGTGGAATGGATGTGCATGCATCCCAAGGACTACTGGTGCCTGTGGAGAGGCAGAGGTATCAGTCTGGTCATGCATTTGGCTAGAAGGATCAGGTTTGTGTTTCTTCAGGATTAATATGGGTTGGTTATCTTCTTCAGAAGGACTGCTGGAGACATGATGAATTGGTTCCATAGTTGTGATTACGGGTGGTGTTTTCCTTTTCTTCGAAGGTTTGGAGGGTCTGGAAGCATCCTTTTTAGGAGTTCCTGATTTCTTTGTGTTGCAGGGACCATGGAGAGAGGAAAATTTGTGCTTACGCCTTTGAGAAACATTAGAGAGAGTTGTAGAGGAAGGGACTGCGGTACCTTCAGGGTTCACGACTGCAGATGGAAGAGGCGGGGTAGGAAGGTACGGTTCAATACCTTCCGTAGCCTCAATATGGTCGGAGACATCAACAGTCTCAAGACCGAGGGTAGAGAGAATATGGGTAGGAAGTCTGCGGATTGGGCCAAAGATAGTTTGATCATAAGGAATGTACCTTTTGAGGTCCTTGGTGACCAAGAAGTTGATGTCACTGCCCATGTCTATTCCTGCGTCTGCATGTAGGTCTGAAATGCAGAGAGACCAGAACCTAGCAAAGGTAAGTTTAGTTGGGTTCTGCCTTGGAGTTTCTTTGGGAATGTATTGTAGAAAATCATCCCAAAGGATCTGTCCATAGTTCACATCGCGACCTGTGAAGATGCTCTAAACCAATTCTAATAGCTTAAGTCCCATGTTATCCGTTCCTCTGGTTCTACCGGATAGACTGCGGATGATAAAGTGGCACACAAATTGCCAGACCACAGATAATAGGTTCTTCTTGAATTCGCCAATGCCTTTGACCTTTTTCTGATAACCCATATGATATAGCGCCAAAGTGATGTCCGCCATTGATGGAGTGAAAAACTTGATGGAGGGATGAACAAGAAGGTTAATGGCGTTGAGGAATTTTTCTTTGGGCAAAATAACCAAATAATCATTGATTAGGTTCAAATGAACTTCTTGGGGGTTATCGATTGGGCGATAGACAGAGAAGGCACATTTGTAGAGGGTTGAGAGTGGAATAACATCTGTGAAAGCATCAAATGGACCAAACAAAGGGTGATTTTTCAGGTATTTGATTATGAGTTTTGTGGGAGCATTGTAAGAAGGGTGTTCTTCAAACATGGCTCTAAAATTACTTGAAGCAATTGTGGGAGAGTCTGAGTCAGTTGGGTTTACTGATCCAAAAGTGTTTGATTATTTCTTTGAAACACCAGATTTCACCATTGTAGTAGTTTTGAGAAAGCAAGAAGAATACAGAGTTCTTGAATGCACTGAAATCTTTGAAGGTTTAATGTTCAGAGAGTGGAAAGTGGTGATGGGGAAGAAGAAGGGTTTATATAGGGAGAATGTGAGCGGTAACTAGGATTTACCCTAGTAAACGAGGATAAGATAAAAGGTTTTTTTTTTTTTTTTGGGGGGGGGGGGGGGGGAATCTTTGAATTAGGGATTAAATCTCAGCCACAAAAGATGAAACGGTTTATATAATATTTGCGATATTTTCCAAAAGGGGTTTGCATTTAATGAAAAGTCAGATGTGCATTATCCCATCTGGCTATCGTGTGGATGGGGGAAGAAGTTGTAACAGATGGGACGTGCTGGGTATAAGGAAAGGATAGATTAAGGAAATGTTTGTGGAAAAACGATCCTTTTGTCATCATACCTAAAATAGGTGTGACACAAGGTTTTAGAAGGATCATTAAATAGCACACTATGTTTTTTGTTTTTTTTTTGTTATTTTTTTATAAAAGAAATGAACAATCTGAAAAACAATTAATGTGACTGCGGATGGACACATCATTGCGGATGGATCCTTTGCCATTGCGAATGACTAAAGTGGAAGAAACTGAGAAAAGCACTTGTAAAATAGGTTAGTAATAACAAACAAGAGGGACCAATAAAATATAAATATAATATATGGTTGCGGTATATGGACTGTGGTACACAGGATATGCCAAAACCATTTATTATAAGTAACTTTTAGTTAGGACCGCAATGGAGACCATGGATGGTCTGCAGTACCTATCAATTCAAGAAGAATTGAGGGTCCAGATTCATCATTCCTAACATTTTTAAGAATGCGTTAAGTTTGGTAGAGTCAAGTGCTTTTGTAAATACATCAGCAATCTCTTCATGAGTAGGAACAAAGATGAGTTCAATGTTACCTTTCAGAATGTGGTCTTTGATGAAATGATACCGTAGTTCAATATGCTTGGCCTTCGAGTGGTGGATAGGATTGTGGGAAATCGCTATAGCACTTTCAGAGTCACAATAAATTGGTATCCGCAACATTCTGTATCCGTAGTCTAATAGTTGTGTTTTCATCCATAACACTTGTGAGCAACAGCTGGTTGCTGCCACATATTCAGCTTTTGTGGTAGACAATGAAACACAGCTTTGTTTTCTTGAGGACCAACTGACGAGTCTTCCTCCTAGAAATTGACATCCACCAGAGGTACTTTTTCGATCAAGTTTGCATTCGGCATGATCCGCATCGGTAAACACTTGAAGACTAAAGTCATTGCCTGCGGGATACCATAGACCAAGAGACTTGCTTCCTTTCAGGTACCGTAGAATTTGTTTGGCTGTGGTCATATGAGATACTTTCGGATCAGCTTGATACCTTGCGCATACACCCGTTGCAAAAACTATATCCTGTCGGCTAGCAGTGAGATACATGAGGTAGCCAATGATTCCTCTACAAGTTTTGTGATCAACAGGTTTTCCTGAGGGATCAGCAGAAATCTTATAACCAAATGCCATGGGGACCTTAGCCGAAGAGCAGTTATCCATGGAGTATTTCTTCAGCAGCTCAGAGGTATATTTTTCTTGATGGATGAAGATCCTTTGAGGAATCTGTTTAACTTGAAGTCCTAGAAATAATTTAATCTCTCAATTCATGCGCATCTGAAATTTGTTGCTCATGAGCCTAGCATGATCCGAAGATGATATCATCCACATATATTTGTACTAGCATAAGGTGATCACCATTTGCTTTTCTAAATAAAGTGGGATCTATTACTCCTTTTTTATATTCGGACGAGACAAGAAATTCAGAAAGAGTCTCGTACCACGCTCTTAGGGCTTGCTTCAGACCATAGAATGCTTTTTTAAGTTTGTAGCAGTGGTCATGGAATTCAATACTTTCGAAACTGGGAGGATGTAGAAGATAAACCTCTTCTTTTAATTCCCCATTTAGAAATGCACTGTTAACGTCCATTTGATGAACTTTGACGTTTTTGTGGGCTGCATATGCTAGGAAGATTCGGATGGCTTCCATTCGAGCTACCAAAGCATACGTTTCTTCATAGTCAACACCTTCAAGTTGATTGTAGCCTTTTGCAACTAGCCTTGCCTTGTTTCTGACTACCGATCCGGAATCATCAAGCTTGTTCTTGTACACCCATCTGGTGCCAACAATGGTGTGACCTTGCGGTTTTGTTATGAGTTGCCACACACTGTTTCATTCGAATTCTGCTAACTCTTCTTGTATCACAACAATCCAGTCAGGATCTAGTAAAGCTTCTTTGATTGATCGGGGTTCGACCAAAGACATAAACGCTAAGAAGTGGCAGTGATCAATTAAGTCTTGTGAAGATCTGGTTTGAACGCCTGCTGAAGGATTGCCAATTATCTAACCAGGTGGATGGTCTTTCATCCATATGTGAAGACGTGGTTGAAGGTGATCAGTGGCTGCGGTAGAGGGGATGTCTTCAATGTCAGAAGAGTCTGAGATTGGGAACGACAGTTCCCCCTGGACTTGAGAACAACATGTGGAGTTGTCTTGAGGCGTTGGTGCTGCGGTAGATTGAAGTGGTTCTGTAACAACCCGAAATTTCATATCACTTCTTGTATCACAACTTGTAATCTGATTCGATTAACCAAACGTCATTTTCAATTTCGTTTCCAATTTCACCAATTTATTAAAGTCATTAGTTTATATTGACCTAAAATGACTTAATGGGTGTCTTAATACATTAGAAATCATTTTAAACACCCAACTTTAGTGATCGGAATATTTCTAGAAATTACTATGTCGGGTTACGATAACTCAATCGGGTACGACCAAAAACCTCAATTAACGTCGGTATCGGGTAGAATTCTATCGTGTCCAATCCCTGAACACTATATAAACATGATTTAGACTCCATTTGAAGCCTTTGGCCAAATTCACACTAAACTCTTACAACCTCTCTCCTCCAAGCTAGAATTAAGGTCCAAATCACAAGTTTAAGGCTTCAAATCTTTAAGGTAACCTCTCTATCATGTTATTCATCATCTTTAGCCTTCAAATTGATGAATTAATTGAGTTTTAGGGTCAAGAACAAGAGTTTACGGCCAAGGAGCAAGCTTGGGCCGTAAACTCCATTTTATGGGGTTTTAAGCTCTTAAACTCCTTCCTAAACTCAATTGGACTTTAGTTATGGCTAAGGGACTTTAAGATATGGACTTTAAACAATTAAAACATGAACTTTGTGAAGTTTGAAGGAGTTTACGGCCAAGGAGCATTCTTGGGCCGTAAACTCAATAATCTAGGGTTTTTATGCCTTTAAACCCTTCCAAATCACTTCTATGGCTTAGGTATGAATTATAGGACCTTGGATATAGCATTTGGACACTTGAATCATAACTTTTGAGGGACTTATTTGAGTTTACGGCCAAGGGGATTGCTTGGGCCGTAAACTCCCTAAAACATGACATAATTTCATTTCTAAGGTGTTAGAAAGCCATCCAACACCACCAAAAGCCTTGGAATAAATCAAGGGACCAACCAAAAATAGTTTAAGGGACAAAAACACAACATTTGTGGGTTTTCTAAGAGTTTATGGCCAAGGCTTGTTCTTGGGCCATAAACTCCAAATTTTTTTAAACACCCCTAAAGCCTTTAGATGAATTTTAGAAGCCCTTCTATGCAAGTTTTAGACCTTGAAACACATTATATCACCCTATATTAGAGTTTACGGCCATGAAGAGGGTCTCATGGGCCGTAAACTCCATAATACCCCTCAAATGTCCCATAAAACTCATACTAAGTCTTAGAATAAATCCTAGAATCACATGTGATTGTCCCTTGTAGCTTAAACTAACCATTCTTGGCCATGGGTGAGTTTACGGCTGTAAACTCTAAGAGTATGGTCGTAAATTAATGTTTAAATGTTGTAAATTCATTCCAAGTGTTCCAAGGCATTTTAGATAAATCATTCTAGCATTTCCCATGTCCATGTAAGCCATTTAAGTCACTTAAAATCATCAAAACCACACCAACATGAGTTTACGGCCGTAAACTCATGTGTGAGTGTGTTTTATGGTTGTAAACTAATTTAAATGTTTACTTATGGAGAGTAAACTCAAGTCCCATGTCCCTAGTGCCTTTGCACGTCCTTAAACGCCACCCGGGTCACTCCAAACGCTCATTTCGAGGTGTTTGACCTCATTGGAGTATAATGTTCCATATGATTAGTGAATGTATCCCTAATTGTATATATATGGACATTATTTCATTTTACATAGGGTCATCGCGAGTAATCAAACCTCGAACCAACGTCTAGCATTCAAAACCGACACGTTTCCGAGTCCGGTGAGTTCATACCCCTACCTTTTTCACTGTTTTCAGGGGGGAACACAAGCAAAGTACAAGGGTTTTCCTGTACTCAAAATTATTTTCTTGTGTGTGTTTCACATTTCTTATGCTTTTAATACTGATACACGTAACTGATAACCGTTAGAATATACAGCTCACTTAAACATTTATTTGTGAAATGGAATCTATAAACTGTTATGTTTTATATATTTCATAAATGGTTTCCACATTTTATCAGTTAAAAGCATGATTTTACAATTCATGAACAATATATTTCGTACACTGTCTTGTCCTCGGTAACATTCCACAGAGATACGCGAATGGAGGATTATACTATTATTACTAGTAAATTTGTTATTCCGTATGATTGGAGACACGTCCTCGGCGAACACTCCACAGAGATACGCGAGTGGAGGACTATACCCGTAACCAGAATCTATGGGATTTAGAGAGCGTGACTTGAGTGTATAGATCTATACGGGGATGACTACCCCACACCTGGCTGCTAGCTACAACCGAACCGAAATGGTTCAAGGGTGACGAAAGTCATAAGAATTGTGGACTACTTATTGCCACAGGTTCAGTCCTTAGTATAGTTATGGAACTCGCAATTAGGATAACAGAGATTTACTTACAGTAATAATGAACCATATACTACATTTTACAGATAACCAGGATTCAGTTTACATCTTTTACATCTTTTACATCTTTTACAAGCAATAACTAACATTCAGGAAGGTATGGGACCTTCCTGGGGAAAACTTAGTACATAACCAGGTTTGATAGAATACATCTTTTACAATAAAAACCAACATACAGGAAAGCATGGGGCATTCCTGGGTAACATTCACATAACCAGAAAAGTGTAACCAATTGTATATCATTACATCTTTTACAATAACTAACTATTCAGGAAAGTATGGGACTTTCCTGGGAATACACTGATGCATTTTCAGAAACAGAAAGGAAACATAAACATTTTCACAAAACAAAACTACTTATGAACTCACCAGCTTTATGCTGATTTTCAAACCGCTTGTGTTCTCAGGTCAGCGTTAGAACAGGTACCCGGAGATTTCTTTTGATCAGAAGATGGAGTACATGAAGATCCGTTTCATTTTGTCTATATATACTATGTATCACAACTATACAAACTTTACTTTTGAAACAACTGTAAAACTTTATTATGTAATGTAATGGTTGTTTTACTTTACTTACTAAGTGCATTGGATTTGATACTCAACGTGAAGTCAACCCCGGAAATATTTCCGCCTTAGGTTTTCGGGGTGTGACAGGTTCCCCCTGGACTGCTGATGGGATTTCTTCAAAAACTTGAGGGTGTTCCCCCTGGACTAATGGGAGAGAAAAAAACATTCTTGGATCAGATCTAGTGTCAATATTTTCTATGCTCACATCATTCGAGTCCGAAGAGACGTTTGATGGTTGAGATTCTCTACGGATGGACGGAGCTGCTTCGATTAGTACTGGAACCTCGATGGTCATAGTATGATCCGGAGTTGAGTGTTCCCCCTCAACCGGCGAGGTGGAATTACCTAAAGATAGAACATCGGAGGTTGTAGGACCAGATACTTCAACATGTTGCAATTGCACTTCTGGAGAGACAAGAACTTCAGATAACTTAGCAGTCTCTATTGGATCGAAAAGATCATCATAGTTAACTTCAACTATGTTTAGAGGACCCGAAGAATAAGGAATATCAGATTCAAGAATTGATTTGGTTTCAAAGGAGGGAGCAGTCTTGCGGACATAGGAATCGTCGAACTTTACGTCAAAGCTTTCGACTATTAGCCTCATACGTCTGATCAGAACCTGATATGCAATCTTATTGGTTAAGTAGCCTAGGAAGATGCCTTCATCGGATTTAGACACAAATTCGTTGAGGTGAGTTTGGCAGTTGATCACGAAGCATCTGCATCCAAAAATATGGAAGAAGCGGACGTTAGGCTTTCGGTTGTTGAGACCTTCGGCCCAGAAGTGCAGAGGAAGATTAGCAAAGTTAAGCATTGATCTGGCTGCCTCCACCAGAGTTCGATCTCTTCTTTCAACAACACCATTTTGTTGCGGGGAATAGGGAGCTGAGAAATTATGACTTATATCCTTAGACACCAAGAACTCATTCATTAGATGATTAGTGAACTCTATTCCGTTGTCACTGCGGGTGCGACGTACTGGCAGTTTGATTTGAAGCTTGATCTCCTTGACGAAGTTGATGAAAACCTGCGGTGTTTCTGACTTTAGTCGAAGGAAGAAGACCCATGTAAAACATGTGTACTCATCCCCTATAACCAATATATATTTTTTATAGTGAAGACTGGCTACGGTAGATAGACCACAAAGATCGATGTGAAGAAGTTCCAACGGTTCTGAAATTGAGGAGTCGATCATCGATAGATGACTTGCTTTTTACTGCTTACCACACTCACATGCAGGACAAAGTGTGTCATTATGAAACTTCAGAATGGGGAGACCACAGACTAGTTCCCCTGTGACCAGATTGTTGATATACCGAAAGTTGAGATAAGCGAGCTTATGGTGCCAGAGCCAGCTCACTTCGGATACTGCCTTTGATAGAAAGCAAAGCTGCGATTTGCCAATGATCAGAGAAATGTCCAGGGGGTACATAGTACCTTCGGATCTGGATTTGATCAGGAAAGTGCTTCTATCGTTTGGCATAATGTAGCAGAATTGATCATCAAATTCAACCCGATGGCCTGCCTTATATAGTTGGCCAACACTTATAAGGTTGTGTTTCAGACCTTCCACATAGGCGACCTTTTTATTGAAAAGTTTCTCGTAGTAAGAACACCATAACCTCGGATAATCCCACTTGCGTTGTTTCCAAAAGTGACATTACCCCCATTGCAAACGGGTCTGAAGTCCCGAAGGTATTCCAACCTTTCGGTCATGTGCAAGGAGCAGGCACTGTCGATCAACTATTCTTCTTCTTGATCCTTCTTGCACAAGGCCTGCAGAAATTAAGTGGTTAATTTGGGCACCCAAGCGTGTTTGGAGCCCGGAGTAACATAAGAATGTCTAATCAATGCATGATGTGAGGTTGCAGGGACTAGTTTCAGGTCAACTTTCAAACCTAGTCCTGGGTGTTTGGGATTTTTTGGAGTGTTGTAAGACGATGAATAGTTACGAGATTTTTGAGAAAAATGATATTTGTCATGAGAAGAAATCTTTTGACACTGACATTGGCACACATATTTTTTTTCATTTACCCTGGCATTTTGCTTGGTCAACGGTCTTGGAGAGAAAGTATATGCTTTTCTCTAGTCCGAGGATTGTGACATCTGACATTTTTGTTTGTGTGATTTGAAAAGGTGGTTTTTATAGGTCTTGCAGGTGTGTAGGCACGTGCAGACTTTTTGTGAAGTGATTTCTTAAACTTTTGAGGTGACCTTTTGAGTGCCGGAGTTGGCAAAATTGTTTTCCATTTTTGAGTTTTTGAAAGTGACTTTGGAAGGGTTGGGGTAGGTAAAATACCTTTCCATTTTGGATTGTCTAAGGAATAGACCTGGAAACCATTTGATTGAAAAGACTTTTCTTTCTTAGGGATTGTGTCAGATGATTTCTGAGTAGTGTTAGAAACTATGAACTCTTTCTTTTTTGTTTTCTTGGAAAAGATTGTTTTGAATTGATAATTTGAGAAAGCAACTTTTTCAGGACTCTTTGACTTGGGACTTTTGACATATTTCTTTTGTTTTGAATAAATTTCCCGTTGCTTGCTGCGGGAACGAAATTCTTCTTTAAAAACCCTTTTTTCTTCGGTTTTAGGAGAACCGCAGTCAGTGACATTTAGTTGTAGTTTCCTTGAATCTTTTGGTGATTTTGAAAAACAGGGACTTGATTCATCTGAACTGGAGAAATCAGGGTTTTGAGAACATTGACCAACTTCAAAATTTTCGATTGGCAATTCATGATTAATTGGTTCAATAGTCACAAAACTTTTGACTATAGTCTGTGGTGTAGAGCTTTGAACAACCGCATAGTAAGTCTTAGTGGGTACTTCAGTGGGACATTTAACACTAGGTAATGGTACAGATTGCAGTTCATGACTGCAATTAGGGATACTGCGGTCAGTCTGTAGAGATGGGAAGTCTAAATAGACTTCAGGACTTTCCACAACGATTTCCTCATCAACTACGGATGATGTTTGAGAACGGGATGACTTGTTTTATCAACATGATTAGAAGATTCAGGGAGAATCTCCTCGATAATACAGTTATTACTCAGATCATGAAGCTTACCAAAATGAGCTTGGATATCTTCAGGAAATGTTTTGTCATTGACCGGAAACAAAAAGTTGCGGTCTGGAGGGATGTAGGGACGTTTCGGGGTGAACCGGGGTGAAGAGTCCGTTGCGGTAGGGTACCCATTGGACCAACCCCAGTTGTAGGTGTTATCAACATTTCCATTATTAACTAGATTCTCAATGGCTTCCCTTTCATTAAACAACTTTTCAATTAAAAGATTTAAACATATAATTTCACTTTGTGCTAAATCTATTTGATTCAAAGCTATCTCTAGTTGTGTTTCACTTAACATTCTAGCATCCTTTTCCAGCATCAAGTCTTTTTCTAACATAGCCATTTTTAGTCTTTTGTTATTCAAACGTCCTCTAACATGGAACACCTCCTGTGATGCAATGTTCTTCTCATCTAAGGCTTTATTGTAGTCTTTAAGGACGGCAACACATGTGTCATTAAGTGTGTCTATGAAAGGTTGACAGTCATGCATGCTATAATTTAAAGTTTGAATCATAAGCTTTACCTATTCCAGAATGCTGAGAGTTCCATCTTTTGTCATATAGCAATGGTTCTTCTTTAGCTTGGTTGAGCCGTCTTCATCAGCAGTTGCTACCATATAGATCTTGCCTTTACCGTTGCTGTGATTGTCCTCATCCTCATCTCCGGATGACCACACTTGATGATTCCATTTTACTTGAGCAACATAAGCTTTTCCTTTTTCCTTTTCCTCCAGTTCTTGATCCATTCTAAGATAGAAGGCTCTGTCTTTCACTATGTTTTCCTTGCTGTCTTTGGCAAAGTGGTTCTCTTTGTTGCATTTGTGACATATGACAACATCACTTTTATCTTCTGAAGGTGTACCAGAGTCAGTAGATTGAGACTGCGGTGGTTTAATCAACTTTTAGATTGAGTTTGCTGAGACTGCGGTGGAGGGTGAGGATTTTTGGTGAAACAAGAGTGCTTGTTTTGGAAGTTGCGGTTGAAAAGTGGTCGGTTGTACTGTTGGTTTTTATGAAATGAAGGAGGTAATCGATTGAATTGTTGACTGACAAGAGCTATGGCATTTTGAAACTCTTCTTCATCGTCGTACTTTGACTCTACTTCATATGACAGTGGTGGAGAGTCATACGAGGTAGGATATGTTTGTGAGTGAGGTGATTGTGCTACGAGGGCAAGTGGACCCCCGAAGTCTGAACAGTCCTTGAGTACGGTGGACTCTTGAGCTTGCAGTTTACCATAGAGCTTATAGAGGGATAGTGAGTGAATTTTCCTATCTCCTTGAACGATCATTTTGGCTGTTGTCCAATGTCTTCCCAAACCATTCAAGAATGGAAGGTTTGTTTCATGATTTCTTCTTACAGTACCCGCATTTGATAGTTTGGTCACTATCAGGTTGAACCTTTTGAATGAGTCTTCCAAGCTTTCACCCACATGAACTTTAAAGTTTTTAAACTCATTGAGTGTAGTAGTAAGCTTTTTTTCTTGAGCTTGTTCAGTTCCCTCGTACAGATTCTTGAGCACTTCCCAGATCTCTTTTGCAGATTTGCAATTTATGATGATATCGAAATTGTCAGGAGCAACTCCACAAGATATTTAATAAAAGGCAATTGCATCATTTTCCATTTTATCGAGATCATCCTTGGTGGGACGGTTCATGACCGGTTGACCTGCTCCTAGTCTGACTGTGGCACCATCAGTTTGAGCCGGTCTAAGAACACGAACATATGGTCCTTCTTCAACAGATCACCATACATCTCTTCCATGTCTTCTTAAGTATCTTTCCATTCTTTGTGACCAGTGATGGTATTCATTTGCAACTAGTATTGGAGCTCGATTTGAACCACCAACATTGTTGGAAACGTTTAGAGAGAAAGCTTGTGCCATTTTTTTTTTATAGAAATGAGCTTTAGTGGTATAGAAGGCCCTTTGAAAAATCCGAGTTCCGTTTTTCAAAAAGCAACCACTATGGCTCTGATACCAATTGTTGAGAGAAAAACTTTGAAACACACTTGAACAAAAGTTAGAACAAGTATATTGTGGAATAGTTAATCTCGAAGGATCTACGAGCTCAACAATAATATTTAAGTTAGATGATTAAAGAGTTAGTTGCGGAAAATAAAGAAATTAAAATGACAACAATTGTTATATCAAGGATACACATAAGTTGATTCATAACGAGGAATGCATTCAAGCCAAGTTAATAAGTGAGATCAAACTTAGTGATTAAGTCACAAAGGACTTGATCTGAAGAGAGATTGTAACCAGTTATGAGAGAATAAGTAATGTCAGTAAGTATGAAAGAGATAGTAAGGATAAATCCAGAGATGTGTATTAGAAATTGATAGATGCGTGTATTACAAAGAGAATGATCTCTATTTATAGAGACTCATGGGTTACATTAGATTCACTCTCTAAGAGTAGCCATGCAAGGCATACTGGACAATAGAGAGGATTGTAATAAGACAAAACAAACTGAATAATAGAGAGAGACTGCGGTTCGTTCAGACTTCAGCTGTGGTGGCAGGGAAAAGAACTTGAATGCGGGTGCACTGATGACTGCGGTAGCAAAAGTTCAAGAGGAACACTTTTATGATTCAACACAACGCGATCATTTGATCGAAAATGTCGTCGACCAACTCGGTGAAGGCGTTAAAACAAGAAGTCAAAGTGGAGATGTCCATACATGTCTCTATTCTTGCTTTATCTCTCAGATTGAACCCAAGAATATGGAAATGGCGTTAAATAAACCAAGCTGGGTTGATGCGTTGCATGAAGAGCTAAACCAATTTGAAAAACCGGATGTTTGGAAGCTAGTTGAATTACCGAAGGGAAAGAAGTCACTAGAAACGCACTGGGTTTTTTTGAAATAGGCAAGAAGATTTTGCGGTGATTATACGAAATGAGGCTTGATTGGTCGTTCGTGGAATCCGGAAAATAAAGGGTCTCTACTGCACGGAAGTATATGCTCCGGTTGCATGATTGGAAGCAATTCGTATATTCCTTGCGTATGCTTCATACATGAACTTTAGTGTTTATCAGATGGACATCAAGACTACCTTCTTGTATGGTGCTGTGGAAGAAGAAATTTATGTTGATTAACCTCCTAGGTTTGTCAATTCCAAGTTTCCGAATCATGTGTACAAGTTGGACAAGTCTTTATATGGGTTACATCAGGCTCCCAAAGCTTGGTATCCAACTCTTACAGAGCACTTGCTCAAGCATGGATATACATGAGGCATGATCGATCAGACCTTGTTCATGAAGCATGTTGGTGCCGACCTGATTCTTGTACAGATCTATGTGGATGACATCATCTTCAGGTCGACAAGTTCAAATCTATGCAAAGAGTTCGAGACTGTCATCAAGAAAAGATTTGAGATGACTTCATTAGGATAAATGACCATGTTCTTAGGGCTTCATGTTAGACAAGATTCAGCAGGAATCTTATTACATGAAGGAAAATACGTTGCAGATATGCTGGAGAAGTTTAGTTTTTAAGATTCAAATATCGCATTAACTCCAATGGTGGAAAGACCACTATAGTCTCCCAAACTAGAGGGGGAGCCTGTTAATCAAACTGACTACTGCTCGATGATTGGTTCCTTGATGTAACTAACGGCCAGTAGACCCGACATCATGGCTGCAGTCTGTTAATACGCGCGTTATCAGGCTCATCCTAAACTCTCACATTGAATTGATGTCAAAAGGATTTTTAGGTATCTCAAAAGTAGCCCTAAATTAGGTCTTTTGTATCCTAAGAATCCCAATTTCGATTTATATTCATTTGCTGATAGTAACTATGGAGGATGTGAGCTTGACAGGAAATCGACATCGGAAGGGTGTCAATTTTTGGGAGACCAGTTGGTATCTTGGTAGTGTAAGAAACAACAAACCATGTCAACATCAACAGTTGAAGTTGAATATGTTGCTGCCTCTGCCTGCTAATCCCAAGTCATATGGATTTAACACCAACTTCTAGACTATGGTTTGAATTTTTTTGAAACTCCAATCTTTTTTGACAATGATGATGCAATCCAAATTGCTAAAAATCCAGTCCATCAATCCAAAACCCAACACATCGATATCAAATTACATTTCATTAGAGATTGTTATGAGTGTTCGCTCATCCATTTGGAACAGATTCACACTAATAATAATGTGGCGGATCTGTTCACCAAACCATTTAACAAAGCTCGATTCGATGTGTTTGTGATCTTTCTAAAAAATGATACTTTTTGAAGACTAATTTTGTTTTAGGATAATTTAAATTTGCGCATTTTATTTCTTTTCTCTCCTATGAACAAATTTAGGGGAGAAATAAAAACAAAAAAAAATTATAAAACAAAAATCCAAAAATATTATCTCATGATGGCTCGTTTGTAGGTGCCAATTTGGGAAGTGATATCAAGCAAGTGATAACGGGCCATTTTAACTTGTGTAAAGTATTGGATCTGAATAGTCTAGGCTCTGTGTTCAATGCGTTGGTAGGCATGAAAGATTCAAAAGGACTTGACATAGTTTGAAAATTGAATGGGCTTGACTTTGTGGACCTAGTTAATTTTATTTGGTCTGATAATACGATGCTCGGGTAGATTGAGCAGTGAGATATACATGGGAACTTGCGGGATAAACTAAAGTAATATATATCTAGAATTGGGTATTAACTTTTCCTTGATGTATGGTCTCATGTCCTTAATTCTGGTACTGATAAGGCAACTGGGGAATTCCGATAGAGTAGGTATGTAGAAGATTATTTTCTTGCTTTCTTTCTGTCAGTCATATGTTGCCTCCTCTATGTGATTGGAAGAGATCCAACCTGGACTGCAACATATGCAACTCTATCTTTATGCATCTCCTTCTATATGCAATTCTTTATGTCTGTTAGTCATATGTTGTCTCCTTTGCGTGATAAGATTTTATCCGACCTGGAACATAGCATATGCAAAATTCTATTTCTCAATCCTTCTAACTCAATCAGTCATATGTTAATCCATCTGCGCGATTGAAAGATATCCGACCTGGGAATACGACATATGCATTTCTAAATCTATCTTCTTCCTTAATAATTGTCTGCTCATCTAAAGTAAGGAGTACTTTGGAAATTCTTGATTACCGGGGTATATCAGGAAGTGAGAAACACATTCTAGTACATCTAAAATTGAAAATTTAATAGGTTTTCTGTAGATCTCATTGCTTATTTTAAGTGGACAATAATATCCTTGGTCGTCGTCAGCCAAATGGTCCTTTAGGAATATTATTTAGGATCATAGGGTCAAAACTCTTGTCACTTGTAGTTTGTTCAAATTTGTCACAATTTTTCGTGTTTAAGTGGATCACGATATCAGGCAATTGACTAGATCTATTCATAAAGGTGAAGGTACTGAAGAACAGGTTAAGATTGTCTCAAAAACTTTGATCCCAAAAATATAAATTTTGAAGTGGTGAAAAGTTTTTACATTCATTTTATTTTATTTTATTTTAATTTTAATTTTTATTTTCTAAAAATTAATAATTAATAATTAATAATTGTTAGTTTGAATTTAATTTTTTATATTTCATTTCATTTTATTTTTATTTTTATTTTTATGTCTTCAAAATGTTTTTCATTTTTATTAAATGAATTGGATGTATTGGGTTTGGGCTTGAAGCTTTTTGGTTTACAACACATGGGTTGTGGGCCGGATATGGTCCAGGTATATAAGGGAGGGTTTCCGGTTGCAAACGCTCCTTTCCTTCACTTTCACGTTTACAGCCGCAAATGCATCCTCTTTCTCTCTTGAGTTCACAGTCGTAAATCCTCTTATTTCTTTCGTTGTTTGAAATTGATTCTCAATCTTTACAGGTACAAGAATGGCAAACCATACACTGATTAAATCTAACCTTAATCGATCGTTTTTGCTGGATTCAGAAGCCAAATAGCGTTCGTCGTTGTTTACAGCCATAAACTAGTTTACAGTCGTAAACTAGTTTACAACCGTAAACCCGTTTATGGTTGTAAACATTTTTTCAACCATAAACCTGTTTTTCATCTAAATAAAATTGAATTTGAAGCTTAATCAACTTTTAATGGAGGAAACTTTTAATGGAGGAAACTAGTTTACAAAAATGTGGTGATGTTGTGGTTTTCTGAAAATTTCAAGGTTGCCTTGAAATTTTCAGAAAACCACAACATCACCACATTTTTGTCTGATCCTCCAGCTGCACACCAAGAGTTTAGGTCTATGATTCATGGACTTAAGAAATGTTGCCTTGCTACCTTCAAGACAAATCCTATCATATATCAGGAGTTAGTGAGGGAGTTCTGGAACAAAGTTTCAGTGAATAAAGGAGAAAAAGGAGAAGACATAGAGGAATCTGTTGTTCAAGAAAGAAAGAGTGTAGTCTCTGAGCAAACTATTCGCAAAGTGCTTCAAATAAACGACCAACCATGGTTTCAAACTGAAACTTCCATAGAACAGACCAAAGAGATTCTTGAAAAGGATGGGCTATGAAGTAGTTTTCCCACCTACCTTAAAGAAGTTGTTGCTGCCTTACTGGCATTTTCTTGCTCACTTCTTCGTGATTTGTATCTCCGGCAGGAAGTTTAGTGCTGATGAGATTTCGCTGTTGAACATTGGTGCTATTGCTACTCTTTTCATGAATCCTGAATTCAACTTCTCAAGATTTGTGCTAAATAAGATGAAGAGCAATCTATATGGAAAGGAAGGACAAGTTCTTGATGTATCCAAGATTTCTTCAAATGATCTTCAACTGTAAATATCCAGATCTGGCAAAAATTGGAGAAACCTTAGATTTAAAATCTTTAGATCCAAACACCTTTGGTTTAATGAAGCAAAATTGAAAGGGTACAAAAGTTGAGTTTCAAGGAAAGTACCCACTAGAGAAGTTTGGACAGTTTGCAGAGATTAGTGATGCATCTGAATCAGAAAGTTCTTCATATGATGAAGATGATGTCATCAATGTCTCATATCATGAAGAAAATGTGGTTTTCCTCCTATCGTAAGAATAGCTGGGGAACATGTGCCGGCGACGAATATGGAGTCCAATGATGATCCTAATGATGCTGATGAAAATGATCTATGTTTTGGTGATGATGAAGATGAAGAGGGAGCTGGTATGGATCATGAAGGTGATTTGTCAAGATATGATGATGATGATCTGTTTTTAGATTTCGAGCCAAGAAATGACGACCTCGATTCATTATTTGACAAAGTCAATGTTGTTGTAAATCCTTCAACGGGGACCGAGGAGAGGGGGGAGTTAATGTTCTTAAAGTACCATCGCCAACAATTGAGTAGATGGACAACGTTATTGCTCATCTGGATTTATCTACAAGGATTTCTCCCTGAACAGATGCTCAGCTATTACGCCATCTGCGACTGAGCTTCTTGTGACACAAGCCACCTAGCCACCACTCAAAAGGAGAAGAGCTGATCCGAGGCTGTGACTGCTCATCAGGGAACCTGCTCAGATTGTTCAACAACCTATTACATCCAATACTCCATCCCAACCTAACCCAACCGATTTTCATGTTGTGAATGAAGGACCTAGTGTTGTACGACCTTTCTTTGAACCGGTAGCTCTTCAGCTCCTGATGGCTCTTCAACTCCTCCACCATCACACGATGTTGCCTCGGAGCGGCTTGCTAGATTTCTGGCTCGAGAGGATGTTGATCCTACCCCAAGGGGCAAGGGTATATCTATAGGTGCAGGGAGCTCAGACAAAGAAGACGAAACAATTTTTAGCTCAAGGAAGAGATCGGAATTCTAAATCAAAAGCTTATTGAGAAAGATGTTTTGATAGGAAATCTTGATGTTAGAGTTTCCGAGCTTCAGAAGGAACATATTCAAAAATCAAAACATATTTCCGACTTGTAGCTAAATCTAGGTGCATTATCTTCTTGGTACTTTGACCTGAAAAACAAGCTAATCAGTGAATTTGGCGACAAATTCAAGACATTGGTTGCTGAACCAAATGCAGCAGGATCTTCTCATTGTGCTCCTTCCCAAGTTGCTCAAGATCCTCATGTTGATCAACCTGTCTGAACATCCTGGATCGTTGATCGATGTGCGAGTGAACCTGCTAAATCTCATCCAAGAATAACTCTAAAGCAAGGTCCAAGAAAAGTTTCTGCTCAATGAAAGGGAGGTTTGATCTTCATGAAAAACTCCGACAAAAATGTTCATGAAGATCAACCTTAACTGACTGTAACTGAGCTCGAGCGAAAGTGGTTCAGCGTCAAATATGGAGACCGGTCTGGAATCTTGATGTGGGGATTTCACGAAAAACTTAATGTCTGGGAGGTTAAGAGGAAGAGTGGAAAGGTGGAGTACCACAGACACCAAAATGACTTCTACTCATGGACCTCAGTTGTCACAACTGTGAATTTTAAGCTATGTAATCTATACATTCAAGTTAATGTGAATCAAAAACTTTAATCAAATACAAGACACAAGTACTATAGATAGTCATCAAACAATTGGAGACCCTAGAAGTTTTGGTTAAGTCCATTTTGGACTAAGACTTCCTTATTGGGTCCAAATGAACCAATAAGCTTCCAATTAGACTATCATGGGCTTAGAACCCTAATTGGGCTCTAATTGGACCCACTCTTATTTATTTTAACATTTTAGGTCATGTTAGACCTATAATGAAATGAATTGGAAGATTTGGGCCAAGGATAACCTAAACTAGCCCAACAAAATATAAAAATCATATTATATTTTTTTTGGACCAAAAATCATTCAACTTAACTCCTATGTGGGCTTAGGGGCAATAGAGCCCAAAAACCTTTTCTTCCTTCCCAAATTTCGGCCCAAGAAAAGCCCAAGAGGAGGAGTTGACTATTACCATGCCACCTCATTTTTATCTCTTGGTTTTCCATGCAACATATCTCATATCTCTATGCATATATCACTTCATGTCTATTCCTCTCTCTTTTTCTTCTTGCTCTCGGCCAAAACCCAACACACACACACACACACAAATATCTCACAAACACTCTCTAGATTACTCAAGAAACCATCCTCCCTCATCACTTAAAATCTCGAAACTTTGCTTGTGCATCAAGAGGATTTCAAGAAAATATCATCACTTCTTGGTAAGTCACACATATCTAAGGAATTTATAACTCTTTTTATCATTATTAGATCCTCTCTCTTAAACAATTTTGGTAATCATGCTCCTAGAAAGCTCCTTAAACTCGAGATCTACATCAAGGAAAGCTAGGGCCGAAAATCACTTCATTTTCCTTCCATTTTCTTTACAAAACCGAGCCCCCACACCCAAGGTGAGATTCATACCCCTATTTTCTGTTTTTATGAGTTTTTGTAGGGGGGAATACAAGTGAAAGTGTAGATCTATATGTATTTGTATGCCTTGTATGATTTCCATGCTTATATGTATGCTTTTATGTGTTTTTATGTTGGATCTAGCCTTAAAACTCATCAAAACCGAGATATATCTTGTGTTAAATGATTTTAGCTTCAAATATATTTCTAAACACAAAGAGCTTCAAGAAAAATGGCTAAGTGGGTTAGTGATAATTTTCTTTGGGTTAAAAACACAAATTTTGGGCCTAAAATGTGAAAAATGCAAAAATAAGGGCCCAAATTGACATTTCACAGATTCTGATGGATGAAGTGTGCCAAAACAGTTTCTATAAATAAATTTCTGGAAATATACTCATTTGGGGGATTAAAAACATAAATTTCAAGCTTATTGGGCTAAAAATGAAAATTTCGGCCCAATGAGGCCCATTATGCGAATTTTTCTGTTTTGGAGGGTCAAAACTGTGAATTTCTGTAAAACAGTGGACTATAAGTGTCCCAAATCCTTTTCAAAGGTTTAAAATGCTTTTTAAATTTAAAAAGGACCAAAGTTGCAAAAATTTTCCAATTTGGGCCAAAATTGTCAAAGTTGCGAAAATAAGGGATTAAAACCGAGAAAACTGCATTTTCAGGGTCTTAAACTGTTATCTATGAAAAATATGCTGAAAAATATTAATTTCAATAATTTTTGGTGTTAAAATGTCAAGAAAAATAGTTTAAGGACCAAACCGGGAAGTATTTAATAAAAAGGGTTGAAAATGTAAATTTTACAAATAATGAGGGGCTGAAAACAGGAATATTTCAAGGCTAATTCAATATACACAATTTGATTAAATAATGGCATCGCGGCTATCTACAAAATTCAATACACTACAATACCAAAAGTCGTTGTTAAACGAATTGGTTCGGTCTCGAACCAATAAAATCCGAAAACTACTAACACTACGACGCTATGACACTACGACACTACGATTCATACAACTAACGATTTGGAATTCACTATACATACGAGTGTGCACAGACGTCTACGCACCATCTTCGGGCCCCAAAAGTGTAAAATCTTGCTTGTTGAGCCTAGCTAGCCCAATGACCTGATCTTAAGGCCCGAAGACCTCTATCTTACGAAGTGTTGGGTTTTACCAATCCGACACGACGTAACCGGACCTTCAATGGCTGTAGACTACTGGTCCCCAAGGGTCCTTTAGTGTCGCCAGTGGAGTCTGCCTTTTTGCGAGGCGGGTCTGGGACCCCTCGTACACTATATCCCCACCCGGTTAATGGAGTCACCGGGGTCTTCGTGACCTCTTTCTCTTCGGATGTGGGACTACACCTAGTCAGGGCGATTGGATAACGCGATTAGTACTGACGACGCCTTCGGGTTCGTCAGTATAACTATAAACTGGGCGTTTGTGTAACGCGGGTTTGTAGTAAATAATCCTGCTCGAGAACCTTCCATCGTCGCCTGTGACTGACACTATACGCTATGCAATGGTTTCAATGTAACTTCATGTAATTCAAGGAACTAGGAGAACATCGGGTTTTCCTAGGGTTTTCAATACATACAGATTTGAAATGCATACATCTTCAATGAACATTTTTTTTTACAAGTATAGAAACAAACAAGCATACCTATGGATCTTCACAAACGTTTTCCAAAGCTTTTCTTTTCAGAAAATATCGGATTTTCTGGTGGTTTTTCAAGCAATACAAACATTCGATTTCCAACACTACTTATGAACTCACCAACATTTCATATGTTGACGTTTTTCAAAATACTTGTATTCTCAGGGAACCAGTGAATCAAGGGAAATCATACTCAGTGACGGTTGCAGTTTATTTTTGTATGAATCGAACAAATTAATTTTTGGGGAATGTAATGTTAAAACAATGTATGACATGTAAACACTACTGGTTGTACTATGTTGATGAATGGTGACGAAAGTTGTTATGTTTCATATATATTCAATGTTATGGTATTCAATTGAGTCACGACAGCCCCCGGACGTTTCCGCCGTCTGGTTCGGGGGTGTGACAGGTTGGTATCAGAGCTTTGTTTATAGTGAACTAGCATGTCGAGCCATACATTGATATGCAACTATAAACCAAAAAGAAGGACTAACATAACTCTGAACAAAACAAATAAATAAAACATACTTGCTTGCATTAGGAATAAAGACCCAACGCTGAATCAAACACAATAACACTGGTATCTCGGTTAATTCGGGACTGTTCTTAGTGATACCAAGGAGTGAATGTAGCCTGATCAACTACATTCCCTCCAAAGTAAAACTAACACACGTCTTGATGAGATCGGGATAGCAAGGGAACCTAAAACTATACCCTTCTAGCACCAAAAAGAGAACGTATGTTTAGTCTGCAATAGTGAAAGAGACATAGGATAATATTAGTGAACTTTTACGTGTTTGCTATGTGTTGCGAATCTAGGATTGTGTGCTAAATGATAGAAGTTCTTAAGTCCGTACCATACCCCTAGTCAGTAGGACCACAACCTCACGGAAACCACGCACACTCAACATCTTTCCGTTTCATGACAGAAAGATGCCTCGTCCAGCTACTCGCGGAAATCCCGAACCAACCCCGCCGGAAGTTGACTCCACTGCTTTCCAGGCAGCCGTGTCTGCTGCGGTCACGGCAGCTATGGCACAACTTCACCGAGGAAACAATGGAGGAGGCAATGGTCAAGGCTCCGGAAGTTCGAACAACGGGACGAACCAAGGGCTCACTAAAACGTGCACCTACAAGGATTTTGCGAACGCTAAACCCCGAACTTTCAACGGCACTGGGGGAGTGATCGCTCTAAAGCGATGGATCGAGAAGGTAGAGTCGGTGTTTGAGATATGCGAGTGCCCCGAGCAGATGAAGGTGAAGTTCGCGGCCTGCACTTTTGTGGACCAAGCACTCACTTGGTGGAATGGTCACATAGAAGCTATGACACTCCCTGTTGCCAACTCTATACCCTGGACGGAAATGAAAGAGATGTTGACGGCTGAGTACTGCCCCCGAGGTGAAATACAGAAGATGGAGCAGGAACTGTGGAATCTCACGGTGCAGAACGGGAACATCGATGCTTACATATCGAGATTCAGTGAACTATCTCTATTGTGCCCGGGAATGATCACATCAGAGGGAAAGAAGATCGAACGATTCATCTGGGGACTGACATCCCCCATTCAAGGGAATGTGATAGCTGCGAACCCTGAAACGTTTGACAGTGCAAAGAGATTGGCGAAGAGGCTATATGATCATAACCACAAAAAGGGCGAGAAACCGGTAGAGACGGAGAAGAAGAAGGAGAGTGATGGTAGGAAAGGATGGAACAACAAGAGGAAGGGGCGTCAGGGCCCCGAGACCTCTAAAAGGCAGCAAACGGTGGCAGTTCACGCTGTCACTGCGCCGGTTCCAGTCACCCCACATGCTCCAGCCTCAGCTGCTTCAAATGCTTCAAGACCCTATTCCGGTAGTCTTCCCAAATGCAACAAGTGCAGTTTCCATCACCAAGGAGAATGCCGGGAACTCCATTGCACCAGTTGCAACCGAAGGGGACACACTGCAAGGTTCTGCAGGACTTATCCTTCTCAGAACCAGAGTCAGGGGAACAACCAGAACAACAACAACAACAACAACTACCGCAATAACAACAACACCAATGCCGGCGGCAGTAATGCAGGGTCTAGCCACACCTGCTACGGGTGTGGAAGGACGGGACATTTTCGCCGAGAATGCCCTAACAACAACTCAGGAAACAGAGGAGCAGGAAGAATGCTGACTATGGGTCAGAGTGATGCAGTCCAGGATCCCACAGTTGTGACCGGTACGTTTCTCCTAAACCACACTTATGCATGCATCTTATTTGATACCGGAGCGGAGCGAAGTTTCGTAAGCGAGAAGTTTAAACATTTACTAAAACAACAACCCCAGAAGCTAAATGAAACCTATACGGTGGAAATGGCCAATGGGAAAACCGAATCCACTAGGGAGATCTACATCGGATGTACCCTAACCCTTAACCAGCACGTCTTTCGAATAGACCTAATGCCAGTATCAATTAGGAGTTTTGATGTGATTATCGGCATGGATTGGTTAAGCCCCCACCATGCTGAGATTATGTGCCACGAGAAGGCCGTTCGCCTTCGTCTCCCAAATCCCGAAACCCTAGTAATTTACGGAGACAAACCCAGTACGAATCTCCGCCTTATCTCGTGCATCAAAGCACAAAAACATCTGCGAAAGAACAACTTAGCGTTCTTGGCCCACATAGTGGACAAGACAAAAGAAGAAACTAACATCCAAGACATTCCGGTAGCGTGTGAATATCCGGACGTGTTTCCCGAAGATCTTCCAGGAGTACCCCCAGAGAGACAGGTTGAATTCCGAATCGACCTCGTTCCAGGAGCAACTCCCCTCGCTAAATCACCATATCGACTGGCTCCTGCTGAAATGCAGGAATTGTCCAGCCAACTCAGTGAGCTTCTGGACAAGGGATTTATCCGACCTAGCTACTCGCCATGGGGAGCTCCGGTGCTCTTTGTCAAAAA
Source organism: Lactuca sativa (assembly GCF_002870075.4). NCBI lineage: Eukaryota > Viridiplantae > Streptophyta > Magnoliopsida > Asterales > Asteraceae > Lactuca > Lactuca sativa. The sequence continues at coordinate 256,751,109 of NC_056625.2, read as the reverse complement.
GAAGGACGGATCTTTCAGAATGTGCATCGATTACAGAGAGTTGAATAAACTCACTGTTAAAAACCGCTACCCACTCCCACGAATCGATGATCTATTCGACCAGCTCCAAGGAGCTAGCTATTTTTCTAAAATAGATCTACGGTCTGGATACCATCAACTCAAGGTCCGAGAAGAAGATATTGCTAAAACCGCTTTCCGAACCCGCTATGGACATTATGAATTCGTCGTAATGCCCTTCGGTCTAACAAATGCACCCGCTGCATTTATGGACCTAATGAACCGAATCTGTCGACCGTTCTTGGACAACTTCGTCATTGTGTTTATCGATGACATCCTCGTCTATTCTCGAAGCAAAGAGGAGCATGGCCAACATCTCCGACAAGTCCTAGAAACGCTGCGATCGGAAAAGCTTTACGCCAAACTCTCCAAGTGCGAGTTCTGGCTTCGGAGTGTGAATTTCTTAGGCCACGTAGTTAGCCAAGACGGAATTCATGTGGATCCCTCTAAGGTCAAAGCTGTGGAAGGATGGGCAACTCCGACTACGCCCACAGAAATTCGTCAGTTCTTAGGCCTAGCAGGCTACTATAGGAGATTCATCCAAAACTTCTCAAAAATCGCCAAGCCACTTACCTTGCTTACGCAAAAGAGTGTGCCATTCAAGTGGACAGACCGACAAGAGATTGCGTTTCGAACCTTGAAGCAAGCTCTTTGCAGCGCTCCTGTACTATCTCTACCTGAAGGAACGGAAGATTTTGTAGTTTACTGTGACGCGTCAAATCAGGGCTTAGGTTGCGTTCTCATGCAACGTGGAAGAGTAATAGCATATGCGTCCCGTCAACTAAAGACGCACGAAGTAAATTACACAACCCATGACCTAGAACTGGGAGCTGTGGTCTTCGCCCTAAAAATTTGGAGGCACTACCTGTACGGTACAAGGTGCACCATCTTTACGGACCACAAGAGCCTCCAGCACATTTTGAATCAGAAGGAGCTGAACATGAGACAACGAAGATGGGTGGAATTGTTAAACGACTACGAATGCGAGATCAAGTACCATCCAGGCAAGGCCAACGTGGTAGCTGACGCATTAAGTCGGAACGAATATACAAATCGTCATACGAAAACGCACTCGATAACCATTCAGTCTCATCTGACCACTCAAATTGCATCAGCCCAGGCAGAGGCTATGAAAACGGAAAATAGAACTAGCGAGGCATTGCGCGGAATGGAGAAGAACCTGGAAGTCAAAGAGAATGGGGTATACTACTTCATGAACCGTATCTGGGTTCCAAAAATCGGAGGATTCAGAGAGACCGTTATGCAGGAAGCCCACAAGACACGATACTCCATTCATCCTGGTTCGGACAAGATGTATTTGGACATTAAGCAGCACTATTGGTGGCCTAACATGAAGGCGGAAATCGCAACTTATGTTAGTAAGTGCCTTACGTGTGCCAAAGTAAAAGTGGAATACCAGAAACCTTCCGGATTGTTACAACAACCGGCAATCCCTGAGTGGAAATGGGAGGGGATTTCTATGGACTTCGTGACCAAGCTGCCCAAGACGTCGGACGGATTGGACACCATATGGGTAATAATCGACCGACTGACGAAATCTGCCCATTTCCTGCCCATCAAAGAGTCCTACAAGATGGAGAGGCTGACGCGTTTGTACCTACGAGAGATTGTAAGACTTCATGGAGTGCCAAAATCTATCATCTCGGATAGGGACAGTAGGTTCACGTCACGCTTTTGGCAGTCGCTCCACAAGGCCATGGGAACTCATCTTGATATGAGCACCGCGTATCACCCACAAACGGACGGTCAAAGCGAACGAACCATTCAGACGCTTGAAGACATGCTTCGTGCATGCGTGATAGACTTCGGAAAGTCTTGGGATACCTACCTACCGTTGATCGAGTTTTCATATAACAATAGTTATCATTCGAGCATTAAGGTGGCCCCTTTTGAAGCACTGTACGGGCGTAAATGTAGATCACCGTTATGTTGGGTTGAAGTAAGTGACACCCAGCTAGCAAGAACACATACGTCGGATAGGGCAATGACAGGACCGGAAATCATTCGCGAGACCACAGAAAAGATTGTTCAGATCAAAGCTCGATTACAGGCATCGCGTGACCGGCAAAAGAGCTATGCTGATAAACGGCGAAAGCCCTTAGAGTTCCAGGTCGGTGATTGAGTATTGTTGAAGGTCTCACCCTGGAAAGGGGTTATACGTTTCGGAAAACGAGGAAAGCTAAACCCACGGTACATTGGACCTTTCGAAATCGTCGCCCGAATAGGCCCGGTAGCCTACAGACTACAACTACCCGCGGAGCTAAACGGTGTACACCCTGTGTTTCACGTCTCTAATCTGAAAAAGTGCCTATCAGATGAAACCCTTGTCATTCCTCTTGACGAAATCGAAATCAATGAGAATCTCCTGTTCGTCGAAGAACCAATCGAAATCATGGACAGGGAGGTGAAGCGTACTAAACAAAGTCGCATCCCGATCGTGAAGGTACGGTGGAACGCAAAGCGTGGGCCAGAATTCACGTGGGAACGCGAAGATCAAATGAAGCAGAAGTACCCTCACCTATTCTAGCATTCTCAAATCTAGCCTTCAAACAGAATTTCGGGACGAAATTCCCTTTAACGGGGGGATGATGTCACAACTGTGAATTTTAAGCTATGTAATCTATACATTCAAGTTAATGTGAATCAAAAACTTTAATCAAATACAAGACACAAGTACTATAGATAGTCATCAAACAATTGGAGACCCTAGAAGTTTTGGTTAAGTCCATTTTGGACTAAGACTTCCTTATTGGGTCCAAATGAACCAATAAGCTTCCAATTAGACTATCATGGGCTTAGAACCCTAATTGGGCTCTAATTGGACCCACTCTTATTTATTTTAACATTTTAGGTCATGTTAGACCTATAATGAAATGAATTGGAAGATTTGGGCCAAGGATAACCTAAACTAGCCCAACAAAATATAAAAATCATATTATATTTTTTTTGGACCAAAAATCATTCAACTTAACTCCTATGTGGGCTTAGGGGCAATAGAGCCCAAAAACCTTTTCTTCCTTCCCAAATTTCGGCCCAAGAAAAGCCCAAGAGGAGGAGTTGACTATTACCATGCCACCTCATTTTTATCTCTTGGTTTTCCATGCAACATATCTCATATCTCTATGCATATATCACTTCATGTCTATTCCTCTCTCTTTTTCTTCTTGCTCTCGGCCAAAACCCAACACACACACACACACAAATATCTCACAAACACTCTCTAGATTACTCAAGAAACCATCCTCCCTCTTCACTTAAAATCTCGAAACTTTGCTTGTGCATCAAGAGGATTTCAAGAAAATATCATCACTTCTTGGTAAGTCACACATATCTAAGGAATTTATAACTCTTTTTCTCATTATTAGATCCTCTCTCTTAAACAATTTTGGTAATCATGCTCCTAGAAAGCTCCTTAAACTCGAGATCTACATCAAGGAAAGCTAGGGCCGAAAATCACTTCATTTTCCTTCCATTTTCTTTACAAAACCGAGCCCCCACACCCAAGGTGAGATTCATACCCCTATTTTCTGTTTTTATGAGTTTTTGTGGGGGGGAATACAAGTGAAAGTGTAGATCTATATGTATTTGTATGCCTTGTATGATTTCCATGCTTATATGTATGCTTTTATGTGTTTTTATGTTGGATCTAGCCTTAAAACTCATCAAAACCGAGATATATCTTGTGTTAAATGATTTTAGCTTCAAATATATTTCTAAACACAAAGAGCTTCAAGAAAAATGGCTAAGTGGGTTAGTGATAATTTTCTTTGGGTTAAAAACACAAATTTTGGGCCTAAAATGTGAAAAATGCAAAAATAAGGGCCCAAATTGACATTTCACAGATTCTGATGGATGAAGTGTGCCAAAACAGTTTCTATAAATAAATTTCTGGAAATATACTCATTTGGGGGATTAAAAACATAAATTTCAAGCTTATTGGGCTAAAAATGAAAATTTCGGCCCAATGAGGCCCATTATGCGAATTTTTCTGTTTTGGAGGGTCAAAACTGTGAATTTCTGTAAAACAGTGGACTATAAGTGTCCCAAATCCTTTTCAAAGGTTTAAAATGCTTTTTAAATTTAAAAAGGACCAAAGTTGCAAAAATTTTCCAATTTGGGCCAAAATTGTCAAAGTTGCGAAAATAAGGGATTAAAACCGAGAAAACTGCATTTTCAGGGTCTTAAACTGTTATCTATGAAAAATATGCTGAAAAATATTAATTTCAATAATTTTTGGTGTTAAAATGTCAAGAAAAATAGTTTAAGGACCAAACCGGGAAGTATTTAATAAAAAGGGTTGAAAATGTAAATTTTACAAATAATGAGGGGCTGAAAACAGGAATATTTCAAGGCTAATTCAATATACACAATTTGATTAAATAATGGCATCGCGGCTATCTACAAAATTCAATACACTACAATACCAAAAGTCGTTGTTAAACGAATTGGTTCGGTCTCGAACCAATAAAATCCGAAAACTACTAACACTACGACGCTATGACACTACGACACTACGATTCATACAACTAACGATTTGGAATTCACTATACATACGAGTGTGCACAGACGTCTACGCACCATCTTCGGGCCCCAAAAGTGTAAAATCTTGCTTGTTGAGCCTAGCTAGCCCAATGACCTGATCTTAAGGCCCGAAGACCTCTATCTTACGAAGTGTTGGGTTTTACCAATCCGACACGACGTAACCGGACCTTCAATGGCTGTAGACTACTGGTCCCCAAGGGTCCTTTAGTGTCGCCAGTGGAGTCTGCCTTTTTGCGAGGCGGGTCTGGGACCCCTCGTACACTATATCCCCAACCGGTTAATGGAGTCACCGGGGTCTTCGTGACCTCTTTCTCTTCGGATGTGGGACTACACCTAGTCAGGGCGATTGGATAACGCGATTAGTACTGACGACGCCTTCGGGTTCGTCAGTATAACTATAAACTGGGCGTTTGTGTAACGCGGGTTTGTAGTAAATAATCCTGCTCGAGAACCTTCCATCGTCGCCTGTGACTGACACTATACGCTATGCAATGGTTTCAATGTAACTTCATGTAATTCAAGGAACTAGGAGAACATCGGGTTTTCCTAGGGTTTTCAATACATACAGATTTGAAATGCATACATCTTCAATGAACATTTTTTTTTACAAGTATAGAAACAAACAAGCATACCTATGGATCTTCACAAACGTTTTCCAAAGCTTTTCTTTTCAGAAAATATCGGATTTTCTGGTGGTTTTTCAAGCAATACAAACATTCGATTTCCAACACTACTTATGAACTCACCAACATTTCATATGTTGACGTTTTTCAAAATACTTGTATTCTCAGGGAACCAGTGAATCAAGGGAAATCATACTCAGTGACGGTTGCAGTTTATTTTTGTATGAATCGAACAAATTAATTTTTGGGGAATGTAATGTTAAAACAATGTATGACATGTAAACACTACTGGTTGTACTATGTTGATGAATGGTGACGAAAGTTGTTATGTTTCATATATATTCAATGTTATGGTATTCAATTGAGTCACGACAGCCCCCGGACGTTTCCGCCGTCTGGTTCGGGGGTGTGACATCAGTCGATCTTGGAGAACTTACTGATGCTGCTTTTCACAATCCGTCAAATGATCCTCACGCAACTGATTTTAAACGCTTCTTAGAGAATCAGGTGAAGAGGTTGTTTGATGGAATGAAGATTGATGAGTCATTTGTCAAGAGATTCAAAGACATCCTTGATCCCAAAACCAATCACATAGTAAAGGTTGTGATGTGGCCTCCTACAAAGCAATTGCTCAAAATTCCTATTGTTCAGCACTTCCAAGATGGATCTCTAGACAATATGGAGTTTTGGGTCTATAATGAAGCTAAAGCCATTGCATCCATCCGTCGTTTTCCGACTAGTTGAAGCAAAGTATCTTTTGCAATTTGATGAATGCGACATTCATACCCTATCTCAACATCGGATTGTGGTCAACACTGAAATTCTAGAGCTTGCTGCTAAAGAATTCACAGGAATGGATGCAGATATTATTAGCAAGAAAATGTGGATGGGAGCAATGGGAAGGTCAGACGTGCTTATCATTTACAAGGATTAAGCTTATGCTAGCCTCAAACCAAGGGGGAGACTGTAAGGTGATGATTTGTTGGTTTGGGTTAGGCATTCATCTGTATAGTTTTTGTTAGTGTTTATGGTTGGGTGGGGGTTTTTGGTCGGAGTGTTTTCGGTTCATATGGTGTTTATGTTTCCTGTGCGCATTATGGCCGTAAATAGGCTTTACGATTCATGTTCCCTATAAATAGTGTCAGTGTTGTTAGAAGTAGTTGACGGTTCATAGTGTGTGTATTGAGTCCATTGTACTAGACGTTTACGGTTAATAAAAACGTGTGCGATTTGGATCCATCTTTCTTCTACCCCTTCTTGGTCTTATCTTTCTAGCTTGTTTTTGGTGATTGATCACTAGTTGGTTCCTAGTTTTGGGACTTACAGTTAAGCACTTCAGACAACTACCAAACATACATCAGTAAAGGTAACCTACATCCACGGGCAAACGAGAGAGAGAGAGAGCGAGAGAGAGAGAGAATTTTATTAACCTTCCAAGAATAATTAGAGTCACACAAAAAAGGTCACACCTCACTTGAGCTCTCAAAACAAAAGACGCTCTTCTGCTTACTAACTACTCCAAAGGATATGCTCTCACCCTCACAGTGATTGCTCTATTCAAATTTATATGCAAAGAGTAATGAATGGGGATATGAGCCTATTTATAGGAAAACATGGGAAACCCTAATTCTGATAGGCCACACCATCCATAATTAGCACATTAAATGGATGCCCTAATCTCGAACCAACCACAGGGTGCCATGTAGACACTTCTGGAACCTTCAACCTAATGAGCATCAACCAAACATATGATGAAGCACCATGAACTGTAGTCGAGTATCGTGATCACTAGTGCCCCAACATCCGTAATGGTGACACACAATGGCATATTTCTAGAGAATCACCAAATTTTAAGCATCATGGAAGACTTTGTAGAATATGTGGCTCATCATGGCACATCCAACACCGAGATGGCACACCATCATCCCTCATGGCGCAACTTCATACCTCATGGCACAAGATCCTTCCTCTTGGCACAACTTCATCTTTTATGGTGCAACATCTTCACTTTTGGCATAAGATCCTTCCTCTTCATGCAAGTCCCTTCATTGTGTCCCAAAGATGGCACAAGTTCTTCACATGGTGCAACATCCATCAACAGATGGCGCAACATCCCTACACTTTGCAAAAATCTTACCCTATGGTGTAACTTCTTCTTGGATGGTGTTCTATGTTGCTCCAAGTGCTCCGAGTTGCTCCAAGTTTCTCCAAGTACTCTAAGTTGCTCCAAATGCTCCAAGTTGCTCCAATTCGGAGAAGACATCATACCACAACACTGTGATTAGTTTTTTCATGACTGTATCAGTAAAGAGGGAGGGTGGCAAAACAATATTCATAGATATGGATATATGAATTTATTTTAGTTGTAGATGATCTGTGTCCACGACAAGAAAAGTCCTTATTAGTGACGACCTAAAATTTGGTCACTTAAAACATCATTTAGTCACCAAATATTAAGTCGTCACTAAATTTCGGTAATCGTACAAATTTAATTACCAATTATATGTAGTGGTCACTAATTGGATCCTTTAACCGTGACAAAATTAATTACTTTTGTTTTATATCACAATAACGATTTAGTGACTAAAAATAATGGTGACTATGTTATAAGCTTGGTGACAAAAATAATGGTCACTGTATTGGAGGTTAAGTGACCAGAAAAAGCGGTGAATGACTACTCTTTTGTTATTGCATGTGACCACTTAATACTGGTCACTAAATTACAAATGAAAAACAATTAGTTACCATAAAATAGTGAGCATCTACTATATAAAAAAAATCCTTGTGCACCCATCTATAACTAACTAAAACCCTTTTACCAACCATATATAATATAATATCCTTCTCACATATAGGTGACCTAGAATAATTCTTGGACTTTTTTTGTCTTTTATATTTTTGGTGTTCCTTTTTCTATTTTCTATTATTATAGGGAGGAAAAAGTTGAAAGAAAGAGAAATCGTGGTTCTGTTTGTGATTAATTGGTTTATTATTATAATAATGAGAGTATGGTTGACTAACTTTCACTACAATACAATTCTAAAGGATCACCAAAGAGTTGTCAGTGAAAAGTCATCCTACCTCATGCCAAAACATCTCACCTCTTAGTTTGCCCTAAATTGTCACAGCAACCATCGGTGCCAGTTCATCGTCGCTCCACACCCTCCCATCGACTCACCTCTATTCTCCACTTGAAGTCAAACAGGTACTTCGTACTCTTGTCTCATCGATGTAGCTGCATTTATTTCTCTCATGTCACTACATCACTTTCCTTCTAATTAATTTTTCAATTGCTATTTAATCGGCTCGTCATTGCAAAATAAAAAAAAAAACTCATCTTGTCTAGATCAAGATATTGCATGATCAGATAATTCAATTGATTGATTGACTATATCAACATCGTTTTCTAGGTTTTACTGAGTTTGAAAATCCAAAAGAGACTGTGACAACCCAAATTTTTTTTGCTTTATAAGTCCAGCCAATCGAGAGTCAGATCTTTTTGCTATCTGTTAGCATTGCTAAGGCATCATTTAATGATGTACTAAGCCTAGTACACTTGGGTTGGAAGTTGAAAGTGTTAAACTCATATTGGAGGAATGGAATCGACCCAGAAACCCAACACTTAGGATTTACGGCCGTAAACTTTATGTACGGCCGTAAACACCCTCTTGGCCGTAAACTACTCCCTTTATATGAAGGGTTACTTCACTTTTCTTCATTTCTTCTTCCCTTGGCCGCAAACGCTCCACACTCTCTGAACTATCATCAAAAACATTCCTCCTTGTCTTGAAAAGTAGTAAGTAATTCATCTATCATCCTTTACATCCTCCTTAGTTATGTAAACATCTTATGATTCACCCATGGAAACAACTCTTTTTGCCTAGATCTTCATAATCATCATCTTTCACCAAGAACACCAAGAACACATACTTGTTCCTGGTGGCCGAAAACTCCCCCAAGGCCCTCAAAAGTGTGAGTATTCCATCTATCATCTAGTTAGACATCTAAAAACTAGATCATAGCCTTGAAACATCATCAATCTCATGATCTTCAAGAGTGTACGGTCGTACATTCTTTGTATGGCCGTAAACCCTTGTTTTGGTCATGTTTTGACCCTTAAACACTTCTAGGTACTTGCTATCCATTAAGAAGTCTTGAATCCTTTTGATTTAAGACCCAAATACCACCATTTGAAGTGTTTACGGCCATACACACTTAGTGTGGCCGTAAACACCTCAAAACCTTCCAAAATGTTAGTTTTGCTCATCCTCTTGTTGAGCAATAGTCCCACAAGATTCCCTATCATTCAATCACCCTCTTGTGCACATTTTACCATGATTTTACGGCCGTACACTCCATGGCCGTAAACCCATGGCCGTAAACACCAATTGATGGCCATAAACATCCCTTTGATCAATCACATGTGATTCTACACTTCACTTCAAGTGTTCCTTAGTCCCTTGGAGTGTTTTCTTGCATGATAGTTTCTTTAAACACTAAATTCATGCCTATATATATGTCATTCTACGTTATTAGGACTTGTTTGTGTCTCGGGAGTTCATTCGTGGAACTTCTCATCCTTACACGCATCTGCAATTGAATCACCCACATAAGGTGAGATCATACCCCTATAATCAATCTTTTAAATAGTTTTTAAATGCTTTTAGGGGGGATACAAGTTGAACACAATGATAATTGTTTAATTGTTATTCAAAGGATTTCATATACTTTATAAGTGATCAAATCTATTTCTAAAACTCTTTTCAAGTTATGCTACTTTATCGTTTATAAAACACTGTTTTCAAAGTGATATCATAACTAAGTAGATAAATGAGTCTTTTATTCAATGTAGTAACAATTCAAAACAAACATTGTAGTAAACTATAATAGGTATGGTTTAGGAGTTCAAAACATACTATAATGAGAAACACGGAGGAGCATATTACATACTAGAACAGAAGAAACATACTAAAACAAGAACAAGAGAACATTTATGTGAGACTACTTCACAAATTAGCAATTTACTTGCTAGGTTGTGTTTTGTAACCAGAGTGTCCTAGAGGGAGAACATGAGTTTGGGTATAGATCTATACGGGATTGACACCCCGCACCTTGCTGTAAGCTACAGTAGGACTTCACGTCCAAGGGTGACAAATATCACATTTCGCGTTGACACCTTAGGTCGTCAGTTTTATCACGTGTCATATCAGTATGGTTACAACCACATCACATTTTAACTTTAATTAACAAACTGGTTTTATGGTATTTAGTGCTTAGTAGTCACTTTTTACAAACAGAACAGTCGAGTCTTACTACATTCACTTAGAAAGAGGCCTATAAGGCTAACTTTATGATTCCTCAGTACTATACATCAGGGATATATATTAATCGGGTCTACCAGATAGTAGGACGTGTGCTTTCCGCTTCACTTCCTGTTCCTTGTTTGGTTGTGGGCTTAGAGCAAATGCACCCAGTCTACTATCTATCCGATCTTATATATATATATATATATATATATATATATATATATATATATATATATATATATATATATATATATATATACACACACACCAAGTAATCATAAGGAGTACTAGGTATAGGTCAGGTAATAGTATAGAAATTCAATAGATCGTTTTCTAGTACAAAAATACACTTTTCAGATAGAACATGTAGTAGACTAAACTAGTAGACTATGCTTACTATGATACATGTGTTGTGATACTAAACATGACATCCTCCACCCCCGAACGTTTCCGCCGTTCCGGTTTGTGTAACATCCCGAAACTCAGGTAAAGCTATTTAACCCTTCTATTTTTCCAAAGTTGTCGAGATATGTCCCTTAGGTAAAATCTTAGACTTGTGAGTACGCTGCGCATACTTGTGCGCTTATCTTCGACGCGGACTCGCCTGGGTACGCTGGGCGTATTGTGTCCAGATGTAAACCCTAATTTGCGGTTTGAGCACTATAAAAGGAATGCTATGGCTTCGACCTCAACCTCCATTTCAGAGAGAAAAACCCTAATAGAGAGTCCCCTTTCATTTTTAGCAAGTGTGTTGGTGTTCTAAGCTTCTAAGTGTCATTTCAAGGTGGTGGAAGGAAAGAAGAGGTCATTTTGGAGGCTAGAAGTTTGTGGGAAAGAGTAGATCCGAGCTTTTCAGAGGTTGGAGGTTCTTGCTGAGGAAAAAAGCTCAAAACCTGCCTTGTCATTTATGTTGTGTGCTTCTTGGAACAATTTCTAGGATTCTTGGTCCCAAGATGGAGACTTTACGAGCAAATGGTCTCCATTGGCCTAGATCTATTATATTTCAGGACTATAAGTGTTGTATGTTCATAAAAATGCAATCTTGGATGTAAATATTGAGCCATGCATGAGATCTAGACCATTGGAGGAGGAAGGAAAGAGGTTTGAGGGTGTAGGGACCTTTACAGCCATGCAAAGGCTTAAAGGTTCCAACTTTATGGAATATGAGTCTTTAAGAGAGTCAGATCTTGAAGTTGAAGGAGTGTCTTAACCGTTTAAGACCAAAATCTATGAAATGGCTGAACTGGGACTTACGTTGGGCGTAAATCTCAATACGCGCAGCGTAAGCGGTTAAGGCCCCGATTGTGTTTCTCTGGCGTACGCCCCATGTACAGAGAAGGTACGCACCGCGTACTGCCCCTATTAAACTTCGTTGAATTTTAGGGTTTTGGTCAACCTTTGGACTTTTGGGTCAGGCAGGGGTAAAATGGTCTTTTACCCTTCTGTGGAAAATTATAGAATAGATTTAATCTAGCCTTTAAGAGTCGTTATGTATTTGAGAGTGTTGTTATTTGTTTACGTGGGGGCTAGACCAGTGTGATTCGAGTACGAGACTGTCCGAGATACCGAGGTGAGTCTTCTCACTATATTGTACCTGGAAGGGTACCTATGTGTGACCGGAAGGCCTTGTATGTTATGAGATGTATGTGCTATATGTTGTTATGTGATATGTATGTGTTATGTATGTTATGCATGATATGGACCGGAAAGTCAAGATGATATGGACCGGAAGGTCAAGAGGTTACGGACCGGAACGTCGATACGGGTAGGACCGGAAGTTCTACCGGAACATGGGACGAAAGTCCCCTGAGACACTTGGATCGGAAGATCCCACAGAGTTATGGCCTGGAAAGGCGTATGTGTGGTATGTGGTATTTTGGGGAACTCACTAAGCATTTATGCTTACAGTGTTGTGCTATGTGTTTCAGGTACTAGTAACGATCGCGGGAAGGCATCGGCATGATTAGTACACACGAGGAGTTCTCCATGTTATGATCTTGGGATGTAATGTTATGGGTTGTTATGTGATACAATGAATCTGAACTCAAACTGAGGAATTGAGAAAGCTTTTCATAAAATAAACAATTTTTCTAAAAGTGTAAAAGGTTTTGAGAAAGACAGAACGGAGCAGTGTGTACGATCAGCCAACGCCCGAATGGTGATTTCCCAAAATACCCTTACATTATGTGTTATGAGATATGTTATGATATGATATCCATGCTAGAGTTGGCTAGGTATTAATATTAGGACTAGAGTGTCCTGATTTTGTGACGCCTTAGCCTAGGAAGGATTTTGTTGCTATGTGATGCTTGAGAGCAAATAGGTAGCAGTGAGGAGCTAATGAGAGATCTACCGAAGGGTAGCCTATGCTAGCGAGATGTAGAGTACTTGTGATCTAGGATCCAAGGAGGAGGACTTGGGTTGAATACCGATGCGGTGTGAGTGGTAGTATAAGGGCCCGTACTACCGAAGACACCGTATCAGTGCGCACTCCAAGTAAGAATCCTTAGGGCACTAGGAACAAGTAGGGATGTGTTATCGAGTGCGAGTATGCTCAAGCGGGTCTCTTATATTTTATGTTGTATTTCAGAGAGGCATCATGGTTGGAACATGCCACACAGCTAGGAGCAGTGGTGTTAGCGAGGAGGAGACCTGCAGGCTGATTCATGAGGAGGTGGCGACTACCATCCGAGCCGAGATTCCAGAGATGTTCGAGTCTATCAAGACCACATTGATTGAGACCTTTGATGAGCGGTATGCAGCAGTGACTGAGGCTGCGGCTGATATAGCTACTGCCGTTGTTGTTGCTTTTAGGCCTCAGGGAGGTGACTCGTTGATGTTTCGGGAGTTCAGCAACACGAAGCCACTAGAGTTTGATGGGACGCGGGACCTGATCGCTGCAATGAGATGGATTTATGATATCGAGGGATGTTTCTACATGTGTTCTTGTCCAGAGCATTGAGGGTACGGTTCGCGCTGAACCAGCTTCGTTTGGGAGTGAAGGATTGGTGGAAGTTCGTGACCGCGAGCTTCACTCTTGCAAAGATTTCTGAGCTGACCTGGGAGAGGTTCACCACCATGTTCAGAGATGAGTACATTCCCCCTGTGGAGAGGGAGTGCTTGGCTCAGGAGTTCTTGACCCTCAAGTAGGGTACTGATTCGGTTACTGTGATTACCAAGAAGTTTCATGAGAGGGCGACGTTCTGCCCTAAGCAGGTGGCTACTGAGCAGACACGCATGAGCCGATACTTGAGCATTTTGAGGAGTGATATTCGGGAGTTCGTATCGAACTCTACTTGCCGGACATTTTCTGAGCTTCAGGCAAATGCCCAGAAGAGGGATATTGAGTAGGAAACTTAGGCAAGTGAGGAGGCCGAGTCTCATGGGATGGATAGGTGGCCGACGTAGTCTCAGTCGGTAGCCAAGCGGGCAAAGCCCACTGATTCGTGATATGGAGGTCAGAAGGGCCGCACTTGTAGGAAGTGCGGCAAGGGACACGATGAAGTTTGTTGATCTGGTGCTTGCTACAAATGTGGCATGGAGGGGCATATAGCCAAGGATTGCCCCAAGGGATTCATGGTCTTCCTTCATTGCAACCAGACGGGCCATCGGAAGGCCGAGTGTCCGCAGCTGCGAAGGATAGCACAGGAAGCACAGCAGGGATCTGCCCCTGCCTCCCTGCGCACTACTGAGGGTCGGCTGTTGAAGGCCGAGGCACCGAAGGCTCGCAGGATAGCCTTCCATTTGATAGCAGAGGAGGTCCGTGCAGCGCCCGATGTCGTGGCTGGTATGTATTTTTTCATTTATTTATGTTGAGTTTGAGGTGTTGTGCTTATATTATGATATGCATAGGTACTTTTCCTTTGAATTTTGTACCTGCTTTGGTGTTATTTGACTCGGGTGCGAGTCAGTCATTTGTTTCCTTGGCATTTAGTCAGCACATTAGTATCTGGCGAGAGGCGATGAGTCAGCCTCTGCGAGTTTCTATAGCTAACGAACGAGCGGTGTATGCTACGGATGTGATTCGAGGATGTATACTTGAGATCTTCGGTGTGGCGTTCTCGATAGATCAAGTCCCGATTGCGATGGGGACGTATGTGTCATAGTGGGCATGGCTTGGTTGAGTCGATTTGGAGATGTTATAGACTGCGAGCGTCAGTTGGTGACGATACGAGACCCTAGTGGGGGAGTACTTACGTTGTACGGCGAGGGTACCCGTTCTGAGTCAGCATTTTGTTCGGCTGCTAGGGCGAGGTAGAGTCTACAGTAGGGCTGTATTGGGTTTGTGGCCTACGTAATGGACACACGAGTGGCCGTTAGGAGGACAAGTTCGATTGATGAGGTCTCGATAATTTGCGAATTCCCGGATGTTTTTCCCAAGGAATTTCTGAGTGTGCTTCCCGAGAGGCAAGTAGAGTTCCGTACCGATTTCGTTCCGGGGGCAACACCTCTCGCCAAGGCGCCCTACTGCCTTGCACCACCAGAGATGCAAGAGTTATCCTTGTAGCTTCAGGAGCTGCTGGGGAAGGGGTTTATTAGACCGAGTAGCTCACCTAGGGGAGCGCTGATCCTTTTTGTCAAGAAAAAGGATGGTTCACACCAGATGTGCATTAAATACCAGGAGTTGAACAAGTTGACGGTCAAGAATCGTTATCCGTTACCGAGGATTGATGATCTATCCTATCAGTTGCAGGGAGCGTCTTGGTTCTCCAAGATACACTTGAAGTTGGGATATCATCATATGAGGGTTTGGGATGAAGATATCCAGAAGTCAGTGTTCAGAACTCGTTATGAGCATTACGAGTTCGTGGTGATGCCTTTTGGTCTCACCATGGATCTCATGAACAGGGTGTGCAGGCCGATGCTGGATCGGTCGGTGATCATGTTCATTGATGATATTTTGGTGTACTCGAGATCTAGAGAGCAGCACGAGGAGCATCTGAAGGAGATTCTTGAGGTGTTGAGATCGGAGAGGCTTTTCGCCAAATTCGACAAGTGTGATTTTTGGTTACGAGAGGTCCAGTTCTTGGGATACCTCGTTAACTAGGAGGGGATATTGGTCGATCCGGCGAAGATTGAGGCAGTTATGAGATGGGAGGTGCCGAGATCACCCACCGAGATTAGAAGTTTCCTAGGTTTGGTCGTCTATTATCAGAGAATTATCAAGGATTTCTCCAAGATCACCGTACCTCTCACCAGGTTAACCCGGAAGGGTGTTGCTTTTTCATGGGGTCCGGCGCAGCAGACCTCGTTTGAGACACTTCGTCAGAGATTGTGCGAAGCCCTGGTGCTAGCACTCCCGGAAGGGATGGAGGATTTTGTGGTGTATTGTGACGCATCGATATCAGGGATGGGTGTAGTACTTATGCAGAGGGGGCATGTGATAGCGTATGCGTCGAGGCAGCTGAAGCCTTATGAGACGAGATATGCCACAAACGATTTGGAGTTGGGGGCAGTGGTGTTCGCCCTCAAGATCTGGCGTCACTATTTGTATGGGGTTCGGTGTACCATCTACACGAACCACAAGAGTTTGAAGTATTTGATGGACCAGCCCAATCTGAACATGCGCCAGCGGAGATGGCTGGATGTGGTGAAGGATTACGATTATGAGATCCTGTACCACCCAGGAAAGGCTAATGTCGTAGATGATGCCCTGAGCCATAGCGCGGAGAGCGCCCTGATTTGGGATATTTGTATGCGGTTGAAAGTGATGACACCGGTGTCGGACACCATTCAGGAGGCCCAGGAAGAGGCCGTGAGACCGGAGAACCATAAGAGGGAGCGGGTGATTGGGCAGGTGCCGGAGTTCATTACCGATAGTCGCGGGTTGATGACCCTTCAGGGTCGGATTTGGGTGTTGTATGCAGGAGGAGCGTGCACCAACTTGATGGAGGAGGCGCATAAATCGAGATTTTCGATCCAACCCGGGGCCAGTAAGATGTATTTGGATTTGAAGAAGGATTATTGGTGGCCATGTATGAAGAGGGATGTAGCATGGTTTGTTAAGAGGTGCTTAACCTGTCGTAGGGTTAAGGCTGAGCATCAGTGGCTATATGCCTTGTTGCAGCCACTTGAGGTTCCTCAATGGAAGTGGGAACATATTTCTATGGATTTCATCACCAAGTTGCTGAGGACCGCGAGGGGTGTCGACACAATTTGGGTGATCGTCGACCGGCTGATGAAGAGCGCTCGCTTTCTTGCTATCAGTGAGAGCTCTTCTGTTGAGAGGCTGGTAGAGTTATATGTGAGGGAGGTGGTATTGCAACATGGAGTGATGATCTCGATTGTATCAGATCGGGATGTACGTTTTACTTCCAGGTTCTGGAAGAAGTTCCATGAGGAGTTGGGCACGAGGCTGCATTTGAGTACCGCTTACCATCCCCAGACGGACGGACAGAGTAAGCGAATGATTCAGAAGCTCAAATATATGCTTCGGGCATGTGTGTTGGGCTTCGGAGGAAGTTGGGACACGTATCTACCTTTGGCTGAGTTTTCGTATAACAACAGCCACCATTCGAGCATTAGTATGCTCCCTTTGAGCTGTTGTATGGGAGGAGGTGTCGGACTCCCATTTGCTGGGGAGAGGTAGGGCAGCGAGTGATGGGCAGCACTGACATAGTGCTTCAGACGACAAAGTAGATACAGCAGGTGAGACAGAGATTGCTGACGGACCATACTCGTCAGAAGAGTTACGCGGATAGGCGTCGATTAGAGCCCAATTTTCAGGTTGGGGATTTTGTACTCCTGAAAGTGTCTCCTTGGAAAGGAGTGATTCGTTTCAGAAAGAGGGGCAAGTTGGGGCCCCGGTATATTAGACCATTTAGGGTGGTCGCGATGGTGGGCATAGTAGCATATCGTTTGGAGCTACCTGCGGAGTTGGGCCAGATTCATGATACCGTCCACGTATCTCAGCTGAGGAAGTGTATAGCCGACTAGTTGACAGTGGTGCCCCTGGAGGATATCCAGGTGGACGCAAGTCAGAATTATGTCGAGAGGTCAATCGCAATTTTGGATCGTAAGATCAATGTTCTGAGAAACAAGGAGGTGCACCTAGTTCAGGTTCAGTGGCAGTATCAGAGAGGGTCCGAGCTGACTTGGGAGCCGGAGTCGGAGATGAGGGAGTAGCATCCAGAGTTGTTTTCGACATGAGACTTCGAGGGCGCAGTCTGGTTCTAGTGGAGGAGAATTGTAACATCCCGAAACTCATGTAAAGCTATTTAACCCTTCTATTTTTCCAAAGTTGTCAAGATCTGTCCCTTAAGTAAAATCTTAGACTTGTGAGTACGCTGGGCGTACTGAGGAGTACGATGCGCGTACTCGCGCGCTTATTTTTAACGCTGACTCACCTGGGTACGCTGGGCGTAATGTGTCCAGATGTAAACCCTAATTTGGGGCTTGATCACTATAAAAGGAATGCTATGGCTTCAACCTTAGCCTCTATTTCAGAGAGAAAAACCCTAATAGAGAGTCCCCTTTCGTTTTCAGTAAGTGTGTTGGTGTTCTAAGCTTCTAAGTGTCATTTCAAGGTGGTGGAAGGAAAGAAGAGGTCATTTTGGAGGCTAGAAGTTTGTGGGAAAGAGTAGATCCGAGCTTTTCAGAGGTTGGAGGTTCTTCCTGAGGTAAAAAGCTCAAAACTTGCCTTGTCATTTATGTTGTGTGCTTCTTGGACCAATTTCTAGGGTTCTTGGTCCCAAGATGGAGACTTTATGAGCAAATGGTCTCCATTGGCCTAGATCTATTATATTTCAGGACTATAAGTGTTGTATGTTCACAAAAATGCAATCTTGGATGTAAATATTGAGCCATGCATGAGATTTAGACCATTGGAGGAGGAAGGAAAGAGGTTTGAGGGTGTAGGGACCTTTACAGCCATGCAAAGGCTTAAAGGTTCCGACTTTATAGAATAGGAGGCATTAAGAGAGTCAGATCTGGAAGTTGAAGGAGTGTCTTAACTGTTTAAGACCAAAATCAATGAAATGGCTGAATTGGGACTTACGATGCGCGTAACTCTCAGTACGCGCAACGTAAGGGGTTGAGGCCCCGATTGTGTTTCTCTAGGGTACGCCCTACGTACAGAGAAGGTACGCGCCGCGTACTGCCCCTGTTGACTTTCGTTGACTTTTAGGGTCTTGGTCAACCTTTGGACTTTTGGGTCAGGGAGGGGTAAAATGGTCTTTTACCCTTCTGTGGAAATTATAGAATAGATTTAATCTAGCCTTTAGGAGCCGTTAAGTATTTGAGAGTGTTGTTATGTGTTTAGGTGGGGGCTAGACCAGTGTGATTCGAGTACGACACTATCCGAGATACCGAGGTGAGTCTTCTCAGTATACTGTACCTGGAAGTGTACCTATGTGTGACCGGAAGGTCTTGTATGTTATGAGATGTATGTGCTATATGTTTTTATGTGATATGTATGTGTTATGTATGTTATGCATGATATGGACCGGAAGGTTAAGATGATATGGACCGGAAGGTCAAGAGGTTACAGACCGGAAGGTCGATACGGGTAGGACCGGAAGGTCTACCGGAACATGGGACGAAAGTCCCCTGAGACACTTGGATCGGAAGATCCCACAGATTTATGGCATGGAAAGGCGTATGTGTTGTATGTGGTATTTTGGGGAACTCACTAAGCATTTATGCTTACAGTGTTGTGTTATCTGTTTCAGGTACTAGTGACGATCGCGGGAAGTCGCCGGCATGATCAGTACACACACGAGGTTTTTTACATGTTATGATCTTCAGATGTAATGTTATCGATTGTTATGTGATACAACGTCATTTTTATAACTATTATGAGTGAAAGTGTGTTTTTATAATGTGAAAAAAATTGTTTTGAAAATTTATGTCATTACAGTTTGGGAGTGTGACAGAGACTTCCCATAGTCCAAAAATATTTTTGCAGATGGTCTACGATATATATGTAGTTCCAGGATGATACTTAAATTTTCTTAGTAGAAAAAATATTTTACAAATTACAAGAATCACATCGAAATGCCTCCTCATATATACACCTAGATGCCATAATCTGATCATCTAGTCTATTAAGATAAGTAACTCTTGAACCCTGTAACACAGTTTTCTTGGATAAGGTGTCTAAGCCCATAACTATTTCTGGTAAGTACTTGACCCGACCCGGTATGGTCCATTTGGGTTGCATGGCACCATGCAATTGGATGAACTAAATGAGAGAAATAACACATATGGTTTATTAATATATTATAAGTTCTAATATATTAATAATATTGTTTAATTAGTTTTGATCAAGAATTAATTTAGAATTAATTAAGTGATCAAAAGATAACTAATTAAATATATGGGTATATTATGTAAATCTTCTATATCTTATATAGTGGGCTAAGAGGCTTCATGGATTATCAAGTTGGGTTCCACCCAGAGGATGCTCCATGGATGCTCCATGGAGTTAACCCATGGATCAAGAAATGAAGAGTCATGTTACATTAGGGTTTACCTAGTGCAACACACTATATAAGCAATGTAACTCTCCCCAAAATCGGCTAGAAAAAGAAACAAGAGGGCTTGGCCGATTTTGCATGTGTTAGAGTATTCTCTCAAGTTTATTCTTTGCATTTGGTGTTGTGTGAAGCATTTGAGGCATCACACTTGAGGTGCTAGGCTCACAAGGTTTCAACGAACACTTTCAACAACAAGGTATGTAGTTCTATCTTTTATACAAAGAAAATCGTACCCCATGTATGCTAGATAGGTTCATAACCTTGGAAAACAACTTTGCATGATTATTAGACAAACATAGATCCAGGGTTATTAGGGTTGCATGTACACTTAGGAAGTGTTAGAGTGCTCAAAACCCATCAGTGGTATCAGAGCCTAGGCTTGCTTGTTTGATTTTAGTGCAAACTGCTTGAAAAATTGAGTTTTCTGCTTTCTGCCTGTATGAACTCGCCGAGTCCATGGGGGGACTCAACGATTCCATGACCAAATGCAAGCTACTCGTTGAGTCAGTTCATGCACTCGACGAGTAGAGGCTGCAGTTTTCAGAATTTCGATTTTTGTTGCTGGAAATCGACTAGGAACATTACCCTAAATTGTTTTGGTGTTTAAAACTTGTTTTAGTTGGTGTAATGTTCATGTTAATCCATTTACAAGAACACATTATCAAAATTACAAGTTTTTAAGTGTAATTTTTGATTTATGAAAGTGTTCATATTCATGTTCTTGATCTTATGATGTTTAGATGATCATAGGAATTATTTGTAACCTATGTGGTAGATTAATTCATGATCATTATGTGTTTTAATGGAGTTCATAACTTGTCCTCAAGTTATGGAAAACCAAAAGTCACTTTGATTTAAAACCATTAAAAGAACACATGGGTTATAAAAATGAAGAGTCTTCATTTTTAATAATCTAACTAACTCATAAGTTACAAGAAATGAAAAGTTTTGAAAGTTTACAAAACTTGTCCTCAAGTTTTGGAATAAGTAAAGTCTTGATTAAAACTTTAGTTCCAACCCTTAGAATTTTAAAATTTAAAATTCAATCCTTATACTTATAATATTATAAGTTAATAATATATATATATATATATATATATATATATATATATATATATATATATATATATATGTATGTATATATGTGTGTATAAGATCAAAGTCGTCTTACCGCTAGTACGGCTCATTCACGAAGCCAGTCTATAAGGTGGTTATAAGGTTCTTGCCTATAAAATGGCAACTTAATGGGTGTCCACTCTCACCCACCGCTTGCTTGACTGGTGGAGGGTCATTAGCCGAACGGGTAAGACAAGGACTTATAAATTCTCATTAAAAGCATAATGATAATTATAAAGTAATTAAATTTTTATTAAATTCCCAATCTTAGATACTTTAGGAAAAATGTGAATAAGGTGCTAATCCATGAAATTACACTTTACACTTTGTCTAAGTCATTAGTGAAGCGTGTGTGGTTAACCGGCACACTAACTTGAACTTAACAAGGTAGGTAAAGGGTGACTTAATGTTTATCATAGTATCGATGGAGCGTGTGTGGTTAACCGGCACGTCGATTGAGGGGTAATACATTAAGGGTACCAAGTAATTTGCATGGTTAATTCACACCTCGTTTTGTGATCCTCGGCATCCCAGTCACAAAACTTGGAGGGCACACTCGAGATTGAAACATGCCTTTGAAAAGTTTATTGAATCTCAAAATAATCTAGGAGTTTCTAAGAACCAAATTAAATATTTTTTAATATTTCGTCTTTGGTGGAAATTGGTGAATCGTCATTCACCTACCTTTCAAATATGTTATTACTTAGATTACGACATATCACTTCTAAGTATAATATATTGTGATTGGGTCCTAGGCTTAATACTACATTTGGGTGTTTTACTAAGGACTATCTCTATTTCTAAACTAAACTTTTCTTTTCAGATGTCTGCAAACACTGCTGCTTCTGGCTCTAATCCTAATGGCTCCTTTTCTCTAATGAACTTGTGTGTGAAAGTCACTTTTGATGGATCCAACTTTAATGAATGGATCAGAAACGTCTGAATGATTACCCACTACGAGGACAAAGAATATGTCCTCGATAAGGAGCTTAAGGAGATTGATGAGACAGTTGCTACTCCTCAAGAGATCGCTGACTTTAGGGCACATGAAAGGGATGCCACCAAGGTGGCATGCATCATGATGGCCACTATGACAGCCAAGCTCCAAAAGTCCTATGAGGACTTCTATCCTTTTGAAATGCACCAAGATTTGATGGAAAGATACCATCAAAGTGCAAGACAAGAAAGGTATGAAATCATCTCCTCCATGATAACAACCCGAATGAAAGATAGTGAACCCATCACGGGCCACATGCAGAAAATGAAAAGATTTGTGGACCGTTTGCTGAAGCTCAATGTGAACTTCCCCGAGGAGCTTGCAATAGATATCATTTTGCACTCCTTACCATCGTGCTATGATCAATTCCGCATGACATATCACATGAACAAGGAACATGTCACTCTCAGCAAACTTCAAGGACTCTTAAAGACTGCTGAAAATGGTCTTAAGGGTAAGGCGGTTGTTACTACTCCTACTCCTACCAACTCCGCCCTTCTCTTGGCAATCGGGAAAGGACGAGGGAAGAAGAGAAAGAGTTCTTTGAAGGGTACCAAGGCTAGGACCCTTGAAGGCTCTTCTTCAATTGGAACCAAGAAAGGTTTCATCACTCCTTCTTCTGACCCAAAAGAGGCTGAATGCTTCTATTGCCATGAAAAGGCACATTGGAAGCGGTACTGCCCAAAGTACCAGGAAGATGTGAAGGATGGGAAAGTCAAACCCAACCATGCAGGTATTTACACTATCTTATCTAATAACTCACCCCATTCTAACTCATGGGTCCTTGATACCGGTTATGGTATTCATATATGTTCTAATTTGCAGGGACTAAGAAGAAGTGAGAATGTGGAGCAAGGAAGAATAAACTTGATCATGGGAAACAGGAAAGCTTCACTTGTCACCAATATTGGAGTTTATACTTTATCGCTAAGTAGTGAGTTTAGTTTATATCTGAATAAATGTTGTTATTCGCCAGAAATGGCAAGAAATATTATTTCCTTTCATGCATTGTATAAACAAGGTTTTACCTTTTCATTTGATAATGAAGTTGGTTCGATTAATGCTTTCTTTAATAATATTCTTTATTTTAAAGCATTACCTTGTGATGGTGTGTATGAAACTATATCTGTGGTTGATAACTTAGGAAATAGTGTTTTGTGTATTGATTCTCTTAATAATAATAACTTGGATAAAGCATCATTATGGCATTGTCGTCTTGGACATATAAGCAAGAAACACATAGGCCAACTCCAAAAGGATGGAGTCTTGGAGTCATTTGACCTAAAGTCAGATGATAGTTGCGAATCATCCTTACTTGGAAAAATGACAAAGTCACCCTTCATAGGTCCTTGTGAGAGGGGTGATGGTTTGTTGGACCTTGTACACACGGATGTGTGTTGACCATTCAAATATGCCACAAGGGATGCTAATCGTTATTATTTGACTTTTACTGATGATTACAGTAGACATGGATATGTCTACTTAATCAAGCATAAGTCAGAGACTCTCGAGAGTTTACGAAATTTAAATAGGAAGTCGAGAATCAATTGGGCAGGAACATTAAGATGCTTCGATCCGATCGAGGTGGTGAGTATCTTAGTTCAGAGTTCCTCGACTATCTTAGGGAATGTGGGATTGTCGCACAATTGACACCTCCCAGGACACCACAGTTGAATGGTGTAGCTGAGAGGCGTAATCAAACCTTGTTGGATATGGTTCGTTCCATGATGAGTCGAGCTTCGCTACCAATCTCATTATGGGGGTATGCCTTAGAGACTGCTGCCCGTATCCTTAATCTAGTCCCTACAAAGAAAGTTGCCAAAACTCCTCATGAGATGTGGACTAGTAAAGTACCCTAACAAGACCACATCAAGATTTGGGGTTGTGAGGCTTTCGTGAGACATGAGACTCATGATAAGCTTGAACCCCTAAGCGAGAGGTGTATTTTCATCGGCTACCTACAAAGATGCTTTGGTTACCTCTTCTACAGACCCAGTGATAATGTGGTCTTTGTAGCAAGAAGAGGAGTCTTTCGTGAGAGAGAATTCATAAGCCAAGGAGACAGTGGGAGGCAAATTGACCTTGAAGAACTTCAAGAGTCAAGTGGTGAAGGAACTTCAAACCCTAGCCCTCAACTTGAGGAGGAAACTCCTGTTGAGCCAATTGACGAGTTTGTACCTCTGAGGCGTTCCACGAGAGTTAGGAATGCACCTGAGCATTACTATGGTTTCCATATTACTGTGGAAGGTGAGACACTTATTAGTGATGAGACACTAGTAGGTCTGGATGAACCTAATAGTTACGCGGAAGCAATGGTAGGCCCTGAGTCTGCTAAATGGAAAGAGGCTATGGATAGCGAGATACAATCCATGTATGACAATCAGGTTTGGAACTTGGTTGAGAATGTACCAGGTCGTAAGACTGTAGGGTGCAAATGGATCTTCAAGAAGAAGACCAACATGGATGGTAATGTACAAACTTATATGGCACGACTAGTTGCAAAGGGCTTCTCTCAAACTCCTTGAGTGGATTATGATGAGACCTTTTCTCCAGTAGCCAAGATTAAGTCTATTAGGGTTATGTTAGCCATAGTTGCATTTCATGATTACGAAATATGGCAAATGGATGTCAAAACTGCTTTCCTTAATGGAAAGTTGACTAAAGATGTTTACATGAGTCATCCAGAAGGTTTTGTCAGCAACGAGTACCCTAATATGTAACACCCCATTCCTGGTACGTTGCTTCCGTGGCATTTATTTAGAAGTTTTCAAGAGGGACTCAGCGAGTCTATGGCCCGACTCGCCGAGTAGGGACGAGATTTCGAGCACGTGTTAGTCGGCGACTCGGCAAGTCCATATTCAGGACTCGGCGAGTCTGCCTGCCAGGTAGAAACCCTAAATTCCCGGGTTTCCACCCTATTTAAACCACCTTATGAGCCCCAAACTCGTCCCCTTCACCTTCAAAGCACCATTTAGCAAACCCTAATCATTTCTTTGAGTTATTGAGCTTTTCTTGTGTGAATCTTGAAGTTTTGAGGTATTAACCGAATCCCTTCTGTTTCTATGATTGATTCCTCTTTAACAAGCATATTTAGCCTCTTTAAGCCATTTCTTAGCTTGTTCTTAGTAGAAAGATCACATTAGATTGATTAGCCTTCGGATCTAGCCATGTTTCAGTTCCAAAATCGTAGATCTATCACCTTTATGGAGCCATTTTGCATGATAACCCTAGATCTACTCTTCCAAGTGCCTTTTTAGCCTTTATCTCCTTTTTCATGTGTTGTACACGTAAAGTTGGAAACTTTACATGGTAAAACAACCTTAGAAACTCAGATCTATAAATTGTATGCGATGGTTTTGATCAGAATCGAGTTTTTAGGATCTGCATGCATGTGACTCGGCGAGTCGTTCTTCGGACTCGGCGAGTCCGGTCGCGAGTCCCCGATCTTTACCCTTTGAGTGATTCCGAGTGGAGGCCAGTGAGCAGTAGGATAGACTCAGTGAGTCGAAGGGTAGACTCAGTAATGGTGGGACTCGACGAGTTGTTCATACAACTCGGCGAGTCCAAGACAATCTTCTTAGATCGAAGAACAACTCGTCGAGTTGTTCATATGACTCGGCGAGTTGGATGCATATTATTTGTCTTTTGAATCGAGACGGTACTCGTCGAGTCGATGCTATGCTCGACAAGTAACCACGAGTAGGGTTGAGAAGTGAGACTAGGGACTCAGCGAGTTGGCGGCCCAACTCGGCGAGTCAGGTCAACTGTAGGTTGACTTTGACCGGGAGAGTTGACTTTGACCAGGGGTAAAAGAGTGATTTTACCCAATGCAGTGATTAGCATCTGATTGAGTGTGTTATGGAATTGTAGCTGGGGAGATACCGAAGCAGCAGCAGTTAGTTTCCAGAGCCATACACACAGCAGCCAGTTCACGAGGTGAGTTTCCTTCCAGTAGGAACGGGTCTAAGGCCACAATGTCGGCCTGTTCAGTTAGCTGTAGTTTCTGGACTTCGGTCCAATGCAGTAGTTAGTATGTTTGACGCCTCCGTGGCTCAGACAGGATTTATGTGTTTATGCTTGTTGATATGTTATGCTATGCTGTGTTCAGTCAGTCAGCTTCGGACTTCGGTCCGATGTAGGGGACAAGGTCCTAGTCAGTCAGCTTCGGACTTCGGTCCGATGTAGGGGACAAGGTCCCAGTCAGTCAGCTTCTGACTTTGGTCCGATGTAGGGGACAAGGTCCCAGTCAGTCAGCTTCGGACTTCGGTCCGATGTGGGGGACAAGGTCCCAGTCAGTCAGCTTCGGACTTCGGTCCGATGTAGGGGACAAGGTCCCAGTTAGTCAGCTTCGGACTTCGGTCCGATGTAGGGGACAAGGTCCCAGTTAGTCAGCTTCGGACTTCGGTCCGATGTAGGGGACAAGGTCCCAGTCAGTCAGCTTCGGACTTCGGTTCGATGGAGGGGGGCAAGGCCCAGTATGTGCTTTATATGTTATTGCATGGTATGTGGTAGTTTGGGGGAGCTCACTAAGCTTCGTGCTTACAGTTTCAGTTTTGGTTTCAAGTACTTCCACAAGCAAAGGGAAGAGCTCGGGATGATGGCATCGCACACACCACAGCTTCAGTTTTTGTCCTGGGAGTTGATTCAGTTTTCTTGTTATGTTTGGATACATTGTGATACAGTTTTACTCACAATATTTTATCATGTTTTTTTTGAAACATGCAACGTATGGTTTTATTATGTGATACTTAGTTCCATGGTTTTCTTATAATAAAAGTCGAAAATTTTTGGGTCGTATTTTTGGGTCGTTTCAAGTTGGTATCAGAGCCTTGGTTTGAGGGATTTGGATATACCTTCAGGTGTATTTGAACTCAAACTAAGGAAAAGATAAAAAGATTTTCAAAAAGGAAAAATGTTTTCAAATGGAATTTTGAAAAGCACTTAGAAAGAAAAGAATTTTTAAAACAAGATAAGGGTGTGGTGCATGCGATCAGCCGAGCTCAAGTAAGTAGTCCCAAATTACCCATACAAGTTTTATTATTACGATTAATTGTTCCAGTTTCAGTAGAACAACATGCTAGTATAGGACTAAGGATCTAGGAGGATGCCTTATGTGCCTGCTATATGTGTTTCAGCTTATTGAGAATTGCATGCTAGTATCGAGTAGACAGCAGTAGGATAGCCTGTTTAGGTTATGCCTGGTAGCGCAAGCTTAGCATTGTATGCTAGTTCAGTTTCTCATTATGAGAGTAGATTTGCTTGAGTAGTTTCCGGTGTCCGAATGCTGCTTGCTTCGTGCTTTGTAGAACTCTTGGTGATGAGAGTTAGCCGTTAGATGAATACGCCACGTCACATGTGATCAGTGTTGAATAATCTCAGAGTATTAGATTTGGCCCTATTGCGCAGCTCTTGTTTGAGTCTAACCGTTGTAGGGACAAGCCTTTTACTCGAAGGATTATCCGAGCCTCATCACATGTGATGGTATTCAGGTGATGGCTAATTAGCATTACAAGGAGGTCTTCAGCAGTTGAGGACTGGTTTTAGTGGAGTCAGAGATTTCCCTAGGGCAAGCCTAGGAAGAGAGTAGCAGAGATCAGTAGTAGTAGAAGTGACTTGGTGGAGTCAAGGCAGTTCTTGAGGAAAGTACGTATAGATGTGGAAGGTAGTATGGGCCCGTACTACTGAAAGCAGAGGATCCGTACTCGAATCAAGGAAGGCCGAGACAAGACCAGGAAGCTAGTAGTAGTATCAATGATCCCTTGAGATATTTTAGTCTTCTGATGTTGCTATGATGTGTTTCAGAATGGTGGTTTTGCGTTCGAGGCCAGCAGCCGGCAATGGAGGTGCCGGGGAGGGATCGGGATCAGGCTCGGGGAACGAGCGCATGGATGAGCAGACCAGAGAGTTTCTTTCTTCAGAGATTACTCGTATCATTTTAGAGCAGACTCCTGTGATCTTCGGTTCGATCAGGGAGGGTATCCTAGAGCTGATGGATGAGAGGTTGGGCACCTTCCGTGCCGAGGTGGCGGCCATGATGGGGTCGCGCACACTTACGTTCAGGGAGTTCAGGGCATGTGGAGCTCCAGACTATCATGGGGCGCGGGACCCCATAGCGAGTACTAGATGGTTGGCAGATGTGGCCAACGCGTTCCGCACGAACAGGTGTCCCGAGGGGGACAAGGTTAGATTGGTGTCCTGTCTCCTGAAGGACAGGGCACGAGATTGGTGGGAGGAGGTCGGACATACCATTGGAGATGATGCGGAGTTGGATGCCATGACCTGGACTGATTTCTCTACCAGGTTCAGGGCGGAGTTTGCACCGGTTATTGAGGTGCAGTAGTTAGCCAGAGAGTTTCAGGACCTCACCCAGACTACAGAGACTATGGCGGAGATCACCGCCAAGTTCAGGGAGAGGGATCTTCTTGTTCCTCAGTATGCAGCCGATGAGGAGATGAAGAAGGCCCGTTATCATGAGATGTTGCGGAGCGATATCCGCCAGTTTGTGAGCCGGTCCAGCTGTAAAACGCTAGATGACATGATTGCTAGAGCTCGAGAGAGGGAGATTGATCTAGAGATGGAGAAGAAGAGGAAACCGGAGGCGGTTTCGGGTTCAGGAGGTTCGGGAAAAAAGCCCAAGGTTTCAGATCACAGATCCAGGATTCAGCCAAGCCACGGTCGATGTGGCAGGTGTGGGAAGATGCACGATGGGGTGTGCAAGGCAGGGAGTTCCGGTTGCTTCTAGTGTGGTCAGACTGGGCATTTGTGCAGGTATTGTACGGCTCTTGCTACTGTCGTTGCAGCATCAGATCTGATTTGCTTTCAGTGCAATCAGAGGGGACATAAAAAGTCCCAGTGTCCGAGTCTAGTTGCAGTAGGGAAGGTGGCTGCACCTGCCCCTGCTACTTTGAGGATTACAGATGGCCGGCAGGGCCGAGCCGAGGCGCCAGTGGCGAAGAGTAGGGTATTTCAGATGACAGCAGAGGAGGCGCGAGTGACTCCTGACGTGGTGACGGGTGTGTATCTTCCCTTCATCTCCGTATTATTATTATTGTTTGATTATTGCTTATGATTACATGTTTTATATAGGGTCGTTCTCAGTGATCGGCATTCCTGCTATGGTATTATTCGATTCGGGGGCTACCCGATCATTTGTATCGCTTGCGCTTAGCAAGAGATTTAGTAGAGCTCCAAGGGAGCTGGATTGTCCTCTAGAGGTTGAGATAGCGGATGACAGGACTGTGAGGGTCGCCAGAGTGTATAGAGGGTGTTCTCTTCAGTTGTTTGACGAGCAGTTTTCGGTGGACCTGGTTCCTATTCCCCTGCGAGGGAATAAGGTTATAGTAGGCATGGATTGGCTGAGCCCCAATGGGACGGTGATTGATTGTGAGCAGCAGTTATTGAGGGTTCGCACTCCCAGTGGGGGAGAGTTAGTGATTCGGGGCGGGAGGCCACAACGCGGACCAACCTTTTGTTCCGCCGCGAGATCGAGACGTTATTTCCAGCAGGGTTGCGCAGGTTATGTAGCTTATGTCTTGGATGCCCGGGAGAAGGGCAAGACGGCAGTTGATGATGTTCCGATAGTGCGAGACTTCCCGGATGTATTTCCCGAGGATTTACCGGGAATACCTCCTGAGAGGCAGGTTGAGTTTAGGATCAACCTGATTCCTGGTGCGGCTCCGATAGCCAAGGCACCGTAACGTCTAGCCCCCCCCCTGAGATACAGGAGTTGTCTACGCAGCTGCAGGAGCTGCTAGACAAGGGTTTCATTCGGCCGAGCAGTTCGCCTTGGGGAGTGCCGATCCTGTTTGTGAGGAAGAAGGATGGGTCGCATCGTATGTGTATAGATTACCGGGAGTTGAATAAGGTAATGGTGAAGAACCGTTACCCATTTCCGAGTGATCAGCTTCAGGGAGCGTCTTAGTTCTCCAAGATCGATCTATGCTCCGGGTATCATCAAATGCGGGTTAGGGATGAGGATGTGCAGAAGACTGCTTTCAGGACCAGGTATGGTCATTATGAGTTTGTGGTGATGCCATTTGGGCTCACCAATGCTCCAGCCGCATTCATGGATCTCATGAATCGCGTGTGCAGGCCGATGCTAGATCAGTCAGTGATAGTATTCATAGATGATATCTTGGTGTATTCCAAGACGCAGGAGCAGCACGAGGAGCACCTGAGGGAGGTGCTGGAAGTTTTGAGGAGGGAGAGACTTTTCACAAAGTTCTCCAAGTGTGAGTTCTGGTTGCGCGAGGTGCAGTTCCTTGGTCACTTCGTCAACCAGAAGGGTATTTTGGTGGATCCGGCCAATATAGAGGCCGTGATGCAGTGGGAGGTCCCGAAGTCTCCATCCGAGATTCGGAGCTTCCTAGGGTTGGCAGGATATTACCGGAGGTTCATTCAGGATTTCTCCAAGATAGCAGTGCCGCTCACCCGACTGACCAAGAAGTCGGTAGTATTTCGTTGGGGGCCTGAGCAGTAGGCAGCGTTCGAGACCCTCAGACAGAGATTGTGCGAGGCTTCGATCCTTACCTTGCCAGAGGGAGTAGAGGACTTCGTAGTCTACTGTGATGCCTCAATCACAGGTATGGGAGCAGTGTTGATGCAGCGAGGCCATGTGATAGCTTACGCCTCGAGGCAGTTGAAGCCTCATGAGGCTAACTATCCTACCCATGATTTAGAGCTGGGGGCGGTTGTGTTTGCCCTCAAGATTTGGAGACATTATCTTTATGGGGTCCGTTGTACTATCTACACGGATCACAGGAGTTTGAGGTACCTTATGGATCAGCCGAGTCTGAACATGAGGCAGAGGAGATGGTTGGATGTGCTGAAGGATTATGACTATGAGATCCTTTACCATCCAGGGAAGGCCAACGTGGTGGCCGACGCCCTAAGCCGCAAAGTGTCAGCAGCCCCTATTAGGGATTTGTGTTTGAGGATGACAGTGATTACTCCATTGTTGGAGCGGATCAAGGAGGCTCAGGTTGAGGGCCTCAAGGAGGAGAGGCAAAAGTGTGAGAGGATAGTGGGCCGAGTAGCTTCGTTTGATTATGACAGTCGGAGATTGCTGACACTTCATGGGAGAGTGTGGGTACCGTACTGGGGTGGGGTACGGCAGGTGTTGATGGATGAGGCTCATAAGTCTCGGTTTTCTATCCACCCAGGGGCGACAAAGATGTATAGAGATCTTCGACCTGATTATTGGTGGCCCTACATGAAGCGGGATGTCGCTTGGTATGTTGAGAGATGCCTGACCTGCAGGAAGGTCAAGACGGAGCACCAGAGGCCTCACGGCAAGATGCAACCATTAGACATTCCCGTGTGGAAATGGGAGGACATCACCATGGATTTTATCACCAAGCTTCCCAGGACCGCACGAGGAGTAGATTCAATATGGGTAGTAGTGGATCGGTTGACGAAGAGTGCTCATTTTATCCTGATCCAGGAGAGTATATCGGCAGAAAAGTTAGCCAATATATATATATATATATATATATATATATATATATATATATATATATATATATATATATATATATATGCGTGTGTGTGTGTGCGTGAGATCGTGGCACGTCATGGAGTGCCGGTATCGGTGGTGTCAGACCGAGATGTCCGTTTTACTTCCAGATTCTGGAAGCGGTTTCACGACGAGATGGGTACTCGTCTCCATTTCAGCACTGCTTTCCACCCTCAGACGGACGGGCAGAGCGAGAGGATGATTCAGACTCTCGAGGACATGCTCAGGGCATGTGTTCTGGACTTCGGTGGCAGTTGGGATACGTATCTTCCGTTAGCGGAATTTTCGTATAACAACAGTTATCATGCGAGCATTGATCGACCTCCTTTGAGATGCTTAATTGGAGGAAGTGTAGGACCCCGATTTGTTGGGGCGAGGTCGGTCAGCGGGTCATTGGGAGCACAGAGGTGGTGCTCAAGACGACCGAGTTGATTCAGCAGGTCCGTAGTAGACTGCAGACTGCGCAGAGTCGGCAGAAGAGCTATGCCGATAGGAGGCGTTCAGACTTGGAGTTCCGTGTAGGCGATATGGTCCTTCTGAAGGTCTCACCCTGGAAGGGTGTCATCAGGTTTCGGAAGAGGGGAAAGCTGGGCCCCACGTTCATTGGTCCTTTCAGGGTTTTGGCCCGAGTGGGTCGGGTTGCTTATCGGTTGGATCTTCCGGTAGAGCTTAGCCAAATCCACAACACTTTCCATGTGTCTCAATTGAGGAAGTGTTTGGTGGATGAGTCAGCAGTTGTTCCCCTAGAGGATATTTAGGTTGATAGCAGCCTGAATTATATTGAGAGGCCGGTCGCGATTCTGGACCGAAAGACAAAGACCTTGAGGAACAAGGCAATTCAATTAGTGAAGGTGCAGTGGCAGCACCGGAAGGGGTCTGAGTGGACGTGGGAGGCTGAGGAGGAAATGAGAGAGCACTACCCGGAGTTATTTGTAGATTCAGCCATAGCAGACTTCGAGGACGAAGTCTGAGACAAGTGGGGGAGAATTGTAACACCCCATTCCTAGTACGTTGCTTCCGTGGCATTTATTTAGAAGTTTTCAAGAGGGACTCAGCGAGTCTATGGCCCGACTCGCCGAGTAGGGACGAGATTTCGAGCACGTGTTAGTCGGCGACTCGGCGAGTCCATATTCGGGACTCGGCGAGTCTGCCTGCCAGGTAGAAACCCTAAATTCCCGGGTTTGCACCTTATTTAAACCACCTTATGAGCCCCAAACTCGTCCCCTTCACCCTCAGAGCACCATTTAGCAAACCCTAATCATTTCTTTGAGTTATTGAGCTTTTCTTGTGTGAATCTTGAAGTTTTGAAGAGAAGAAGGGGGCTAGATCCAAAGGAGAAGAAGAAGATCCAAAGTCTTGCACCCATTTCAGAGTTTATTGAGGTATTAACTGAATCCCTTCTGTTTCTATGATTGATTCCTCTTTAATAAGCATATTTAGCCTCTTTTAGCCATTTCTTAGCTTGTTCTTAGTAGAAAGATCACATTAGATTGATTAGCCTTCGGATCTAGCCATGTTTCAGTTCCAAAATCGTAGATCTATCACCTTTATGGAGCCATTTTGCATGATAACCCTAGATCTACTCTTCCAAGTGCCTGTTTAGCCTTTATCTCCTTTTTCATGTGTTGTACACGTAAAGTTGGAAACTTTACGTGGTAAATCAGCCTTAGAAACTCAGATCTATAAGTTGTATGCGGTGGTTTTGATTAGAATCGAGTTTTTAGGATCTACATGCATGTGACTCGGCGAGTCGTTCTTTGGACTCGACGAGTCCGGTCGCGAGTCCCCGATCTTTACCCTTTGAGTGATTCCGAGTGGACGCCAGTGAGCAGTAGGATAGACTCAGTGAGTCGAAGGGTAGACTCAGTAATGGTGGGACTCGACGAGTTGTTCATACAAGTCGGCGAGTCCAAGACAATCTTCTTAGATCGAAGAACAACTCGTCGAGTTGTTCGTATGACTCGGCGAGTTGGATGCAGATTATCTGAGTTTTGAATCAAGAGGGAACTCGTCGAGTCGATGCCATGCTCGACGAGTAGCCACGAGTAGGGTTGAGAAGTGAGACTAGGGACTCGGCGAGTTGGCGGCCCAACTCGGCGAGTCAGGTCAACTGTAGGTTGACTTTGACCGGGAGAGTTGACTTTGACCAGGGGTAAAAGAGTCATTTTACCCAATGCAGTGATTAGCATCTGATTAAGTGTGTTATGGAATTGTAGCCGGGGAGATATCGGAGCAGCAACAGTTAGTTTCCAGAGCCATACACACAGCAGCCAGTTCACGAGGTGAGTTTCCTTCCAATAGGAACGGGTCTAAGGCCACAATGCCGACCCGTTCAGTTAGTCGTAGTTTCTGGACTTCGGTCCAATGTAGTAGTTAGTATGTTTGACGCCTCCGTGGCTCAGATAGGATTTATGTGTTTATGCTAGTTGATATGTTATGCTATGTTGTGTTCAGTCAGTCAGCTTCGGACTTCAGTCCGATGTAGGGGACAAGGTCCCAGTCAGTTAGCTTCGGACTTCGGTCCGATGTAGGGGACAAGGTCCCAGTCAGTCAGCTTCGGACTTTGGTTCAATGTAGGGGACAAGGTCCCAGTCAGTCAGCTTCGGACTTCGGTCCGATGTATGGGACAAGATCCCAGTCAGTCAGCTTCGGACTTCGGTCCGATGTAGGGGACAAGGTCCCAGTCAGTCAGCTTCGGACTTCGGTCCGATGTAGGGGACAAGGTCCCAGTCAGTCAGCTTCGGACTTCGGTCCGATGTAAGGGACAAGGTCCCAGTTAGTCAGCTTCGGACTTCGGTCCGATGTAGGGGACAAGGTCCCAGTCAGTCAGCTTCAGACTTTGGTTCGATGGAGGGGGGCAAGGCCCATTATGTGCTTTATATGTTATTGCATGGTATGTGGTAGTTTGGGGGAGCTCACTAAGCTTCGTGCTTACAGTTTCAGTTTTGGTTTCAGGTACTTCCGCAAGCAAAGGGAAGAGCTCGGGATGATGGCATCGCACACACCATAGCTTCAGTTTTTGTCCTGGGAGTTGATTCAGTTTTCTTGTTATGTTTGGATACATTGTGATACAGTTTTCCTCACAGTATTTTATCATGTTTTTTTGAAACATGCAACGTAAGGTTTTATTATGTGATACTTAGTTCCATGGTTTTGTTATAATAAAAGTCGAAAATTTTTGGGTCGTATTTTTGGGTCGTTTCATAATAGAGTGTGTAAGCTTGAGAAATCCATTTATGGATTAAAGCAAGCACCTCGCAGATGGAATCTTTGCTTTGATGAGAAAGTCAAGGAATTTGGCTTTTCTAGGAGTGAAGATGAATCTTGTGTGTATGTCAAGGCTAGTGGGAGTATAGTTAGCTTTTTGGTATTGTATGTGGATGACATACTACTCATAGGAAATGACATCCCAACTCTGCACGAAGTTAAGTCCTGGCTTAGGAAGTGTTTCTCTATGAAGGACCTAGGAGAAGCTGCCTATATTCTAGGGATAAGGATTTTGAGAGACCAGAGTAGAAGACTAATTGGACTTAGTCAAAGTACCTACTTGGACAAGGTGTTGAAGAGATTCAGCATGCAAAACTCCAAGAAAGGAGAGTTACCCATCTAGAGTAATGTTAGATTGATTAAGACACAAAGCCCTAGTACTGAGGCTGAGATAGCATA
The DNA here is from genome assembly GCF_002870075.4 of Lactuca sativa. Lineage (NCBI taxonomy): Eukaryota > Viridiplantae > Streptophyta > Magnoliopsida > Asterales > Asteraceae > Lactuca > Lactuca sativa. The sequence goes on along the minus strand of NC_056625.2, from coordinate 256,715,791 downwards.
AATGAGTCGAGTGCCTTATGCTTTGGTAGTAGGCTCAATCAAGTATGCTATGATGTGTACTAGACCTGATGTAGCCTTTGCGTTGAGCATGGTTAGCAGGTATCAGGGAAATCCTGGCAAGGCTCACTGAATTGCGGTAAAGAATATCCTCAAGTACCTACGGAGGACTAAGGACTGGTTCCTTACCCTCGGTGGGAGTGATGACTTGAGAGTTGTATGGTATTGTGATGCTCGTTTCCAGACTGATAGGGATAATTTCCGCTCTCATTCGGGCTGGGTCTTTACCCTAAACAGAGGAGCAATCACTTGGAAGAGTTCCAAGCAGGAGACAGTGGCTGATTCCACTTGTGAATTAGAGTATATAGCAGCAAGCGAGGCTGCAAAGAAGGCTATATGGATGAGGAACTTCATTGGAGACCTTGGAGTAGTAGCAGCTATAAAGGAGCCCATGGAAATTTTCTGTGATAGTGAAAGTGTTGTTGCCTTAGCCAAGGAACCAAGGGACCACGGGAGATCCAGACACATCGACAGAAAATATCATTTTATCAGACATCGCATAGAAGAAGGAATCCTCGTGGCAAAGAGGGTATCATCGGATGAGAACCCAGCAGATCCCCTCACGAAGGGACTGAGTAGGGTTTAGCATCTCCATCATGCTCGGAGCATAGGGATGAAGGATGATATAAGTTTTAGTAGTTAGAAAAAATTATGAAATTTGTAAAGTGTAATTGACATTTGATGATGAATAAAAGTTGTGTTTATTTATGAGTAAAGTGTTACTATCTTTTGTCAATCGTTTACTATAATTTTTTTTGCATGTTTTGACTTCAAGAATAGTATGTTGTGGTTTCACATATTATTCAAATTTTCCACAGTCGGTCATATGTTGGAAGTAGATATGAAGTAAGACTGTCATGATTGGTTGCAGAGGTCTAAGGTGTTAGACATGGCTACAACAATCATGAGTACCCATAAGTTCTGAGTATTGGAATCAACGTACGCTCACTAGAATCACTTCATGGAATTTTATCTCGAGTGATCGTGAGACGGTAATATCATATAAGTCTTCAAACCTAGAGATATGATTTGTTGCCTATGAATTGATTATGCATTGATTGTACGAAACCGCATTGGTAACTTAATGTTATAAAACGTGCTCTTGTGTATAATTCAACTAGTAGTAGAACAAACATACGAGTCAAAGTTTATATGTTCCTTCTTGGATTAGAAGCTGATATCTGGGCCCCTCGATGATTTTGTTTTGACCTATGTACCTGGCCCGGTCAGAACTAAGGTAATGCGTTAAATTAAGTTCTTTGTCAAACAAATCGGAAATCGAGAAACAAACTGCTAAACAATAAGTAAGACATTGTTCCATGTATTTGTCTGGCTAATATCTAGAACAGAGGATTATATGATCCCTTATCTTAAATGGCGTACCAACATCTTCTCAGTTCCGAGAGACCTTGAAAGAGCTACGATTGCCAATCGGTTCCTGAAGTATTGCAGTTATAGTTATTAGACTTATCCAAGTGGGAGACTGTTGGATAAGGTGTCTAAGTCCATAACTATTTCTGGTAAGTACTTGACCCGACCCGGCATGGTCTATTTGGGTTGCATGGCACCATGCAATTGGATGAACTAAATGAGAGAAATAACACATATGGTTTATTAATATATTATAAGTTCTAATATATTAATAATATTGTTTAATTAGTTTTGATCAAGAATTAATTTAGAATTAATTACGTGATCAAAAGATAACTAATTAAATATATGGGTAGATTATGTAAATCTTCCATATCTTATATAGTGGGCTAAGAGGCTTCATGGATTATCAAGTTGGGTTCCACCCATAGGATGCTCCATGGAGTTAACCCATGGATCAAGAAATGAAGAGTCATGTTACATTAGGGTTTACCTAGTGCAACACACTAGATAAGCAATGTAACTCTCCCCAAAATCAGCTAGAAAAAGAAACAAGAGGATCTTGGCCGATTTTGCATGTGTTAGAGTATTCTCTCAAGTTTATTCTTTGCATTTGGTGTTGTGTGAAGCATTTGAGGCATCACACTTAAGGTGCTAGGCTCACAAGGTTTCAAGGAACACTTTCAACAACAAGGTATGTAGTTCTATCTTTTATACAAAGAAAATTGTACCCCATGTATGCTAGATAGGTTCATAACCTTGGAAAACAACTTTGCGTGATTATTAGACAAACATAGATCCAAGGTTATTAGGGTTGCATGTACGCTTAGGAAGTGTTAGAGTGCTCAAAACCCATCAAGTTTTCCACTGGATTAGGGAAGAAAGAAGGAACATGCGGCTCACAGAAAATGTTTCACCTTTCATATTCTTTTCTTGGGTTTAATTTCCTTTTACTCTCAACACATTTCTCTTACATTAGAAAACTTCAAGATTCTACTTTAGACTATTTGACATGCTAGTTTATCTTTAAAATATGTGTATGTTAGTACTACATTTTAGTTTATATCTCTTGCATTAGATAAAATAAATACATACTTATTGATTAATGAAATTTATCTACAATATAAGTATGTATTTATTTTATCTTTAGTTTGATTTCATTTCTTTATCTTCTTGCTCCATACCTTGATGATATATGATTAAACACATTTATTCACTAATTCATTTATGTATTCGTTCTTGTAGCATGTTCATAGTTGTAGCAATTGAAAAAAGATTGCCTCTAGCGAAAAGGTAACCTTTTATTTGTGTGATAAAAAAATAATAAGTATGTATTGATTCGATATTTAGTTTGATTTCATTTTTTTCATCTCATCTTAATGATGACTACATATTTCTATCTATTATCTTGATACTTAAAACTAATCAGTAGCTTGTTACATACAAATGTAGTTCTCATTGTGCCTTGAAGATCTTCTTGCTATAGCTCTTGGGAGGTACATTAAGGCACTTGTATCCTCCATCCATCAAACTGAAATAGGCACAAATATCCGAAAGCAACTTATTTTGGTATGCTATCCCTAAATTAACTTTAAAAATTATAGTTTTGGCCCCTCTTTTATATAACTTTTTTTTGATGTGGTTCAAAAAAAGAATCTTCTATCATTTTTCGTTCATATTTATAGTTTCTTTTTTCCAAGGTTTGTCCATGAAAACATCCATTTCGTTAATTTTATGAAAATGACCATTTTGACTTCATATCTATATTTTAATAAAAAATTATCCTGACAAGCCCATCCAATTTCTGAAATTTTTGGTGTTCACATGTGGTAGGCTGGTGGCTAATAATAAATTAGTTATTAGTTCTGATATCATGATATCATTAGATTCTAGATTCGTAATTAGGTTATAAACTTATAGTGCATAAATATATTTTGCCATAATATTTACAATTAGGACAAATGTATGAAATAGCAATGCACTTTATTTTATTTGTGTATTTGTTTTACTATACATCCAATTGATTCTTTTACACAATTGCACTTTCTTACTAAGCATTGTACTTTAACAACTCATTTCAATAACAACAGAGCCTGGTGCTCTTTTTTGTATCATACATTTCTCTTAATTTCGTGTCTCTATGTCATGTGTTGATGTTGTTTTTAGTGAAATTAGTATGTAACCTTACAAATCTATATTTTTAGGTTTACAAAGGATATCGAAAATTCAGGTAATTAAAGAAGAGCAACTACAATTTCAAGAGGAGGATATTAAATATCCAAAGGAACAAAATAAGAAAATGGAATTTATGAGAAGTTAGCTTTCACGTTTATCCTAGTTACATTTATTAATTGAATTTACTTTTAATCTGTGTTGATCTTTATATATTTGTTTTTTGAAATATTGGATAAAATATATGGATATTTTTTAAATGACATTTAATATTTCATATCATAAGTGTAAAGATTTATTTGGTTATCATTGTTGTATTGTAAAGATTTATAGCATTTGTCATTTCTTTTGTCTCGTTGTATATTGTTATATTTCATATTAAAAATGGCATTTAATATTTCCATAATCCCTTAATTATTCACCTCATTTTTTGTATAATATGATAAATTAGTGAGGATTTATTATAGTCAACTAATTGGATAAGCCAATGACGACTTTTTATGGTCACTAACGAGATAGGACAACACAGTGACGACTTTTATTGATCACTAAGTAGATAAAACAATGACGACTTTCATTGATAGTTACAAGATTTAGTCGTTGACGAGTATATTTTAGTCAGTATTTATTGACCATATTTATATTTTGGTCACTAAATCGGTTTTATGATGTGCCTATAGTGATGAAAAGTAGTGACGGGAATGTTGGTGACTAAATCATTAGTGATGACTTGTTTTATTGTTAGTGACCGTTAAGTTATGGTCACTAATTGGCATTTTTTTTGTGGTCCATGGCGGTAAATATTTGTATGTCTAACCCTTAACCAAGACATATACAAGTAGAATTGGGATTACATCATACCATTTTAGAATGAATATCTGAAATGTGTGTCTGGAATGTCGGACCTAACATTAAGGTCCAATCTATGTTTGAAAAAACTACATCCGAAGTGCATCTTTTGAAAAGTATGTCCGGAATGACAGTTTTTGGATCCTTTGACGTCGCCTCATATTAAAAACTAAGCTCTCTCCGTTGTAGTCCGAAATTGTGTTATGTGTACTCGGTGGTCATTTTGGCAATCACGCAAAAATTGGGTCATTTCCAATAATATTCAAATTATGTGAGGTCATTTTTATAAGTATCATTTTCTTTATCCTTTTGATCTCTATCTTTTAACAAAATAGCTTCTACACCTCTTCTTAAATCCTACGAGTAAAACCCATTAAAAATGTCAAAATGAACAAACAACTCCAATTAATATAACGATGTAACAAAATATTAGATTCATTTACATCTAACCTAAACAAAAGGAGAGACATGACCTATTCCCTCCACCAATATTTTGACACATTTTCTTCATTCATATTGTTTCTCTCTCTCTCTCCTCCAACTCCGTTGCAGGTCCTGACATCATCATCATCTTCTTCATCCATCTTTCTAAAACTGGAATTTTAAGAGAACAAATGCAAACTGATTTCTGTTTTTAGAAAGAAATTACTTTCTATTGTTATATCTTTCTTGAAATAGAAAGAGAAAGGTCCATGTATATAATAAGAAATGGGTCGAAATAAGCTTCCAATGAAAAGAATCGAGAACAACACAAGCAGATTGGTCACATTTTGCAAACGTAGAAATGGACTCATTAAGAAGGCTTATGAGCTCTCGGTTTTATGTGATATCGACATTGCTCTCATCATGTTTTCTCCATCAGGTCGCCTTAACCACTTTTCCTGTAAACGAAGGTCTAATCCTAATCCTAACCCTAATCTTGTTCTTTATGTTTTTGGTTACTGATTTCAACACAGATTCTGCATTTCCAATATGGTTTTCACGGAATTTGAAACAATGAATTTGTAACGCGCAGTTTAATTTTACAGAACCGAAGATGTACTCAATCGATTCGTAAATCTCTCCGACTCTGATAGAGGAAGGTGCTTACAATCTCTGTCTCTCTCTCTCTAGATTTAATTACTTCCCTCTGAATACATAATGTGATGCCTAAAATTGGTTTCTTGTTTTGGTTGCAGTGTGATTCAACATAGAGAGGTATGTTTTTAAGTCATCCATGCAATTTTACTGTATGATGCATATGGTATAATCACCTTTTGTTCACCTTGTTATTGTATTTACGTACGAGGTTGATGACACTATGCAGTTGTTTGTGTATAATAATACTAAACAACATCGTTTTAACTATAGTTTAAATGATTTAGGGTTATAAATTTATAATAAGGTGTTGCTAAGAAAAAACCATATAATAGTAAAAAGATTTTGAATTGATGCCTAAACAAAATTAGAAAAACGATGTCGTTTCTTTTAAATTGCAACATAATATGACATTCATCTCTTTATTTATTTGGTCGTCTTATAGCATATTAATCTGAGCAATGTTTTAATCTGAGCAAAATTCAACTATGAGATAAATGACCAAATAAATAGACTCTACGAAACGATTTCTATTTTTTATTCAACTTACAAAAGCCAAATAATTAATCTTTTTTTTTGTATTTACAATTTTGAATCTAATGAAAATTGCAGTATTTGAACAGCCTCCTAAGCAAGATCAGGAGTGAAAATGATTTGGCCATCCATATTCCTTGGTTTGTCTCAGTCTTGTCTCGTTTTCTTAGGCTTTACTTTTTTTTCTAGGAAATAACCTTTTAATGCCATCTATATACTAATTTATGTATCTTGATGACTCTAGATATTAACATATTGAAGTTGTATTATACAAATATTCGAATATAAAAACCCTTTGCTAACTTTTTGTTTTGATCAGTCCTGGAGCAATTGATGTGCAATCGGAGGTACCAACATGACATTTTTTTATTTAATAAACAACTCAAAATCCATATTAAAATATATAAACTCATTGTAGTTTTCTTTTAACTCTATGTGTGACAGGAAATCCATCAAGAAATTAGCACCTTACAACATCAAATTCATATGGCTAAGGAACAATTAAGGTTCAATTCCATGTTCTTTTGTCTAAATATATGAAAATGTTTGTGGATGTTATTATACCCCCAAAACACAACACATATGTATAAAGAATCGTCTATAAATGACTTGTTTTGGGGATAAAGATTCAACAAGCATTGTAGTAAAATGTTGATTTACTAACTCTACTTTGGATTATGATTCAATCAAAGGATATTTGAGCCAGATCCAACGAACTTTACATCACTTTATGATTATGAATCCTATGAGAAGTTACTTTATAAGACATTGGACCAAGTTACACAACGCAAGGTACTCTTGTTTCTCTTAATAGATGTTCATCGTCATAGTAGTTCATATCAGCAAACAGACAAAACATAAGAGCCTTATTTGTTTTTTGTTCAATTACAGGAATATTTGTTAAGTAACCAGCCACCTGCATACCATTCAAGTGTATTACAGGTAACAATCAAATAAAACTGAGAAATTAGCTTTTAGAACCCTTGTATGTCATTTATTGCAAATTTACAATCAGCCATTGCTTTGTGAATAGGCAAAAAAGTATAACACTATAAATGCAAGTTATGTAAGCATGATATATAAAAATACCATGGTACTTTACCATTTTGTCATATGATATTTATTTATGTATCCCCAGAGAATTTTTTTACTGATATTTGAATACTGTTGTTCAAAAAAATGTGACTGATAATTGAGATGCAGCAGGGAGAAAGTTCATCCAAAAATGAGGATCTCAATTGTTGGCCCGAAAATGTTTGTGATGGTACAAATCGAATGGATGGACAAACCCACGCAAATATGTTTACCTCAAGTTCACCTGAAAACACCTATGAAGTCACTAGGTTTGATCATTATACTATGTACTACGTAGGATAAATTAGTTTTCTTAACAATAGTTCAAATTTTAAACGAAAATTATTATATTAAACTAATGTTACATTTTTCAGGAACCAATTGTCAGATGCAATATTTGACCCATTGCCAAAATCAACAATGAATGAGGAACCACATAGCATTGAAGGGTTTCAGGGTTGTAACCAAGAGAGCCTGTGGCATCAGTCAACTGATGAGCTGCTATCTTCTCTTATGACACATGATGTCACTTTCTCAGTGACCAAGGTTCCTGATTTATAAACTGCATTGCTTAATTCTCATTTTATTTAATAGCATTTGTCAAATTAAACTAAGGATATCCACAATACATTGAACTCCATATAGTTCAATGGATTGCCACATCATCTTTCTACAATTCATACAACTCTATTATTTTTTTCCTACAATGCATTGAACTCTACAAAGTTCAATAGAATGTTATAAAATGTAATTTATAGTATATATTTAAGAATTAAAAACCTTCTTTTTTCCCATTAAAGAGTTCAATGGTCATTGAATTCCAAATCCATTGAATGTCAAGGTGGCGTCTCACACTGGTAGAGTTTCATCCATTGAATGACACATAGACTTGTCATCCCATTCAACTCTCTCATTAAACTCACCATCGTGGATGTTCTAATGGTCGATAACTGCTACACATAAGTTTTCACGAAAGTTATAACTTGAATAAACATGGTAAACATATCAAGCAATCATTCTTTAAGTTGTATAATATATTTAGTAAAATAGATAGTATATGTCACCTTTTTTCAACTAAGAAAAGTAAACAATATAGTGTCCCACGCCACACTGTAGACCAACATGTGAGAGGTAAGCCGTAAAACATCAACGATCTAGGGGGATGCCTGGGTTTTGTACCCAAGATTTTCAACTATAGAATAACCATATTTGAATAAGTATTAGCTCTAAATGTTTGTCCCAAATGTAAGATTGTAAAAATTCATGAGTGAATTCAGGAAAAAACTTTGGTATCACTTTCTATAATATATGACCATTAAAAATTTGATTTATCTGAAGTTGGTTGTAGAAAAATTGGCGGAGGAGGCCAATGTTAGAGTACCTCACGTCCGTTTGACACGGCCCCTTATATATATACATATATATATATATATATATATATATATATATATATATATATATATATATATACATACATACATACATACATACATACATATATATATATATATATATATATATATATATATATATATATATATATATATAAAATCAATATTCTCCCATTAAAGGCATTGATTTCATTAGACTATATATATATATATATATATATATATATATATATATATATATATATATATATATATATATATATATAAGAATACATGCACAACATATGGGCTAAAAAAGGGATGCTATACATTGGGCCCTATATAACAAAATACAAAGACTATATATGAATACAAATGACGTCTAACAACCCCTCGTAGTCTGAACAGGTAATTGACACCGGACATTCAGACTAGATCTGAAATCAAGAAACAAAGCAGACGGTAACCCTTTGGTAAAGATGTCAGCGTATTGAAATGAGGAGGGGACATGAAGAACACGAATCTAACCCATATCGACTTGATCATGAACAAAATGAATGTTGATCTCGATATGTTTAGTGTGTTGGTGTTGGACAGGGTTCGTAGACAAATAAACTGCACTAACATTATCACAATAGACCAAGGTAGAAGTAAGAGGGGGATAAAGCAACTCATTTAACAAGTTGGGAAGCCAACATGTCTCAGCAACAACATTCGAAACACCCCGATATTCCTCTTCGGCACTAGATCTAGAAATCGTGCATTTTTGTTAAGACGACCAGGAGAGAAGATTTTGACCAAGAAACACACAACAATCAGAAGCGGAATGTCGTGTATATCGACAACCAGCCCAATCTGCATTAGAGTAAGCAACGAGACCCCGAGATGGAGAAACGTATAACTGAAGACCATGATCAAATGTGCCCTGAATGTAACTCAAAATACACTTGAGAGATACGAAGTGAGGCTCGTGAGGATCGTGCATAAAGAGACAAACTTGTTGTACAACATATGTAATATCAGGTCTAGTAAAAGTCCAATACTGAAGCGCACCAACCAAACTACGATATAAAGCCGAATAAGAGACAGGGGTCGGGTACCATCAAACTTGGCAGATGTGTCCGCTGGGGTCCGGGTGGGTTTGCAATTAAGCATATTAGCACGGTTAAGAATCTCTGTGGCATATTTTTGTTGAGATAAAAACATGTCATGGCTTTCACGAGTGACAACAACACCCAGAAAATAATTCAAAGCGCCTAAATCAGTCATGGCGAACTCTGAACTTAAGGAACTAATAAGTTGTTAAAGAAGACAATAGGTGAGGCGGTTACGACAATATCATCCATATATAGAAGTACATATGCAAGTTGCTCTCACTGTCTTTAAATAAAAAGAGAAGTTCCTAATTTACTGTTAGTAAAACCATGACTGGTGATAAACTGAGCAAACTGGTGGTGCCATGCTCGAGGTGCCTATTTGAGTCCATATAGGGACATATGCAATAAACAAAGATGATTAGGAGTTGATGGATCGCAAAACCCTAGTGGCTGATGAATATAATTAGTCTCATGTAGATGCCCGTGAAGAAAAACGTTCTTCACATCCAACTGATGAACCGACCAATGATAAGAAATGGCCAAGCTAAGGACGATACGAATGATAGCCAGTTTAACAATCGAGCTAAAAGTATTATCGTAGTGAATTCTAGGTTGTTAGCTACAACCATTTGCCACATGCCTCGCCTTGTCCTTGCTAAAGACACATCTACATTATGTTTCTGCTTAAACAACCAAGTACAATTAATCACATTAGCATCGGGGGGGCGGGGCACAAGGGTCCAAGTCTTGTTAGAAATAAGAGCATTGAATTCATCTTTCATAGCATTCAACTAGTTAGGATCACCAAAAGCATCAGAGTAATTACACAAAATGGGTAAGGAAGAGGAGTCAATATAAAGTTTGAGTTTATTGATGGGTTCACAATACCATGACGTTTACGAGTGGCCATAGGCTGTATGCTCGTAGAAGTGGGATTGACCGGAGCACGAGACTGAGAGGAAGGGATTCGAGAATGAATGGGTTGTATGTAAGGATTCTTAGTATTGCGAGGAGGACTAGACACATCGGAGGGAGATACACGAGGGGGTGTCGCCATGAGAAATTCCAAGTGCACGTTGTTCTTTTTTTTAATAATGTGCGTTCCTAAAGAGCCAACATGGAACGCATCTCCAAAAACGTGGGGAAGGGTTTAGATTACATGATTGTAGGAGTAGTGTGAACATACTTTGAAGGCAAATCATTAAGAGCATGGGATACAAGGTTTCTGGGAGAAACATGTGATCCGATATTAGAGAGGAGATCGGAGATGGCCTTGATCTTGGTACAATACTAAAGAATGGTAGAGTTACCAAGTGTCATGCTTCTTAGTTCATCTTCTAGTTCAATGGCTTGGGATTCCTTATTTCATGAAACAGTTCTTCAAGAGCACTCCAAATGTCAGCAACTATAGAACCAGGTTTAATGATGGATCGAAGAACAGGCTGAGAGAGAGTGGCATATAACCACTGTTTGACCATGTTGTCAATAGTGTCCCATGATGAGTCTTTAACTAAATCTTTACGAGGTTCAAGGTGGTTGAAAACATTATAACCAAGTGGGTCTTGAACAATTCCTTCCATGAATCATAATTGAGCCTGTCAATGTCAAGGATGAGAGGTACATATGATTTTATGTTGGTAATGTCGTAGATCTTACCAATGGGAATAGAGTTGGTGGAGTCTTCTTTAGGAGGCATGGTGAGAAAGACGAAGGATTGATCAGGATACGCAAGGAAGAGGATGAAGAAAACACGTTATGAGGATCTGCTTGGGCTACTAGGAGAAGAAGCCTGATAACATGTTATAATCAATATTATCTCATGAAAGGCATTGATTTCGTAAAACAATATATATATATATATATATATATATATATATATATATATATATATATATATATATATATATATATAAGAATACACGCAAAATATATGGGTTAAATTAGGGCTGCTATACACTGGCCCTATATAACAAAATACAAAAACTACATATGAATATAAATGACGTACGTCTAAGAATATATATATGTGCGTGTGATATAGAAATTTAAGCACTCTAAAATGAAATGGTCTCACGTGCAACCCAAAAGCTACAAGCTAAGGGTGGCATACAGTTCATAATTGGTGGACATCAAAATGACATTGTTTTTTTATTTTAATAATTATTACTAAAGAATTATATGATTCGCTCTATTTATGCATGAGTCACTCTATTTATGTTTGTGTTTTTTGGTAGACAAATGTATTTTAGAAGGTGAACTAATTCGATTTATTTTTTCTTAGCAAAATGAAATGGGGAATCCAAATGGAGGAATGGAAATGATGTCAAACCAACAAGTAGATGTCTCATTGTTGTGTCATCAAGCAAGGAGTTTGTGACCAATGAATTCATGAACTTATGGTTATAAGCATGTATAAAGTCATTTATTTATTGTTTAGTTCAATCTAAATACATGTTTAGTTCATTCGGATATGTAATCCTTTTAGTGATTATGTTTTCGTTTTCCTATATCCACATTTTCATAAAGGTATATATTTTTATTTTATGAAAGAATAATATGCACTCTTAATTTAAAGAAAGAATAATATGTACGATGTCATGTTTAATCAATTTACAATAATAAGCAAAAAATTTCTAACCCTAAAAACAAGATATCATTTTTTTTTTTATGTTTTAGTAACTAATAATCACTTTTACAAAAAGAAAAATTAAGTTGTTCTAAAAAAATAAAAGAATATACAAGAAAATACAAGTCTTAGTTTATTATATTACTTGTAAACAACCTCTCTCTCTCTCTCTCTCTCTCTCTCTCTCTATATATATATATATATATATATATATATATATATATATATATATAGAGAGAGAGAGAGAGAGAGAAAGAGAGAGAGAAAGTTAGGTTCATATATAAACCATAGGTAATGTATGAGTATATAACCAATTATGTGCCAATCTTTTGATAAGAAAATAATAATAACTTTAACTGCAATTAATTATGGAAATATATTAAATCAATTATTAACCCCTTAAAAAGGGTTATCAGTTTCAAACCCTTATTAACGCATCATCATTTTCATCCTACATAAAACCATCACTGAAACCTATTACCAGGTTCATCATTGTCGCCAGAACCTTAACTCGATAATGTCTCTCCCCTCGCAAACATATGATTCTAGTAGATGTCTAATTTCCGCTTCTAATAATGGAGTTTTTTGATATTAAAAGCAAGCTTACGTGAGAACACAAATCAAATTGTTTCCACAATCTCCGATAATGGTGATGGAGTCTCCATCCTTATTGTCGTTCTTCTATCCATTGGTTTTGTTGGCTTGTCAAGTCTCATTATTAGGGTAATCTATTGTAAACCACGTTAGATTATATGAGTATTCATATGTAAATTCACAAGTTTTATCATATTTTTTTAATATTTGTTGGTTTAGATTTAAAGTCATAAGGGATGATTTTAATTACAAATCATCAAAACGTTGAATTTTCAGAAAAGAAAATGGTCTGTGGAACTTTTGAGATGAAACACATTATTTTTCTACTATCAAATTTAGTATATGTTCTTGAAGTTATTTATAAATTTATAAAGTTAGTAATCCTCGTTTAGAATGATAACATGACTTTGAAAATGTAGGTCTAAACTCTAATCCACAATAAATATGTTATCAATTTCCAATTTTTAAAGATGACATGAATGACTTTAAAAGTCAAAGTGTATATTCTCTAGTGGTTTGAAAACATTTGTTTTTGAGAAGCTTTAATAATCAAAGTAGCATTTTCAACAAATTATCCCAATTAGAAAAGTGTGGACAAAATGTGTAACTAATGAATGTAATTATATGTTTGTTATAATTTAAACACCACGTTTATAAAGAATCAAAATTATTAAAGAAATAACTCTGATATGGATAAAAGAAGATTAATTTGTTAACATTTTTGTGAATTTTATGATAAATAACCGAGTATTATGACTAGTGATGAGCAATAAAAAAAGTTTATTTCTCAATATTCTTGGAGAATTTTCATATTTTTGTTTCAAAGTAGTTGTGATTCTTATTTTTGTTTCAATTTTTTGTAAGTACGAAAGAAAAAATATTATATAAATTGATGTTCAATACTTTTGCAGATTGATGTTAGAATTAAACAAAAAATCATTAAACAAAAGAAATCTCTTTTGATTCTTAAAGAATGAATTATGACTCTTAAAGAATTACCATTGGTTGATGGTGGTGGTTTGCAATGATGAAGTATTGATAATGGTGTTTTTATGCAAGTAGATGGAAGGAGAGGATAGTGATGCATGTGTTAATCGATATCAATCGGAGAAATAACCATAAACTCCCTCTTCCTTGAACAATGAAACAACCGACAAGCCAACACCATAGACAAAACACAAACTGTATTCATCACCAACTTTTGAATATATTCTTTCAGAATTGTTATTTTTTTATAATTTGTATTCTTTCATAATGCAAATTTAATCTTTAAGAGTATATCATATTCCTTTCAAGAATGTTTCGTATTCCTTTTGAAGAATGTATTTTATTCTTTCAACAATATTTTAAGCATCGGTTTCTTTTTAATTCTTACAAAATTTACTTGTATCATATTTTAAGAATGTATGCAATTTAGTTTTATTTTCTAAGAATGTTCGTGATCTATGAAATGATATACCAGTCTCAAGTTCTCTATTCTTTCATTTGTAATTTGTAATAATAATTATTATTATTTTCATACAAAACGTTATTCTTCAAGATATGCATTCATATTCTTTAAGAATGTTGATTCTAAATGGAAATCTTGAATGAAACTGGAAAAAAAAATTTGACGTACAGAATGAAAATCATATTCCTAAAAATCTTGTTTAATTTGAATATGTTGAATAAAATCCAAGATTTAATTTAATTTTTATTAACTAGTTTGAATTAGTTATCTAATATATATATATATATAATATTAAATTTCTCTTTCTTAGTAAATGTTATATTTTTCCATTTAATTAATTAAGTCAAATTATATAGTAAATGTTAGTACATGATAATATCATGTATCCTTGGATCAAAACCATTCATTTTTCCTAATCTATTGGTGTTACAATTTGGTCACACATTCACACAATATTTGTGATTCATATTTGATCCAAACCCTATGGGTTAGGATCAAATATGAATTACAAATATTATGTGCAAATATTATGTGAATGTATAATCAAAATATGACCATTAGATTAAAAGAATGAAATGATATGATCTTAGAGGTGCATGACAATAACATGGACTAGCAATTATTATATAATTACATTTAATTAATTATAATGAAAAATAAGACATTTTATTAAGACAGAGAAATGTAAGTTACCTACATTTTACCAATTTAGTTATATTAATTAATAAAAATAAAATCAAATCTTATTTTATATTCATAATATTCAAATTAAATGAAAACGTTTTAGAATACGACGTCATTTCATATATATATATATATATATATATATATATATATATATATATATATATATATATATATATATATATATATGAAAATACACTTTCATTCTTTAATTCTTAAAAATACAATTTCATTCAAAGAGTTTTTTAGATTTAACATTCCTAAAGAATACACCTATATACATTAGACAATAGCATATTATTCTTTTAAAATAAATGTATTGCGATATAATCAAGTATATATATTACAAAAATAAGAACAATTCTTATATCGTCAAACAACCATTTTTATAACATAAAACAAAGAGTATAGACAATCTTATATACTACATTCTTTCGGAATATGTCAACACTCTTAAAGAATATATATATATATATATATATATATATATATATATATATATATATATATATATATATATATATATATAAGAATTTTTCATCATTCTTGAATAATTTGTCTTTGTTTTTGAATGGGTTTTTCATGCCTCTATCTTTACCTCTCCATATTTGAACCTAAAGCAACAAATCGCTCAATTAAAAAATTTTCTTTCCTCGTATAATCAAGAAAGAGAAATATTAGAACATTTGGCACCAAGATTATAGATTTTTTAATTAGGAGAAAATTTTAAATCAATTAAGAACCTACTTTTCCAGTATTCCACTCCACAACTCCGGAACGAGCATTATGAAAGAATGAACTTAATTGAATCACAACTATTTTTACCCCTTCTTTTATATTTAACCATGAGAAATTACCTGAAGTTCTTTCGCAAGAGCCATAATTTCATCCCGATTTGCATTAGATTCCTAAAACCATAATAACAAGCTAATGAATAGTTCCATTTAAAAACCTGATCAACAATCAAAACATAACATTACAAATTACAATATATGGACACAATTCGACAACATTATATGATAAATATAATAATATAAGTCCACTTATCATGAAAACACCACCTATAAACTCCAAGTTTCTTTACGAACTAGAATTCACCCCCACTACAACAAAAACGAATGCAATGAGCAAAATCTAACTACACAATTGACCAAATTTTTACCAAATAAATAAGAAGTCTAAAAACAAATGATCTTAATTCTTCTATTTGCCATGGCTAAAGAAATAGTACCATCTTCCCATGGCCACATTTTAGTACTTGTGTCAAAAGGGTTACCTCCTCTCCCACAAAAAGTGTACTAGAAAGCAACACTAAGTTGCATCCAAATATATGAAAACAATTATATAATCAATACCCATCATTTCATTTATTTATAAAACAATTATTTGCTTTAGGAAATATACAATTTTTGAAGAAATAACCTTCTAATATTATTTCCATGAGTCTCCTCAATGGGATTATACCATTTATATGGATTGTTACTTGTAGGTCTCTACACAATGAAATCACCATAAACCATGAATAATTTATCTTAAATTCCAAATTATAAAAGTAAACTGACGATGCAGATGATTAGATTGCAAAGAAAAAATTCAGGTCCTATTTAGCCAAATTTCACAAACCACAATCATCATAGAGATTGGCAAGGAAAGTTGTGGACCTTCACAAATCTATAAACAAGAAAATTGATAAATTTAGTAGTAATATAGATTGAAATGAGTAAAAAAGAGAAAAAAAACATAAACCTTAACAAATGGGTAAATCAAACATATTAACCAATTTGGAAGGCACATACATACACATTTAAGTAAAATAATAAAATCAATACCATTGTTTGAGGGATCAAAGGCTAGTAACAAACTACAATATTTTTGAAAACATAATGGATGGTGAATGCAACAGTGCGACTCAATCCCCAATTTCTACTCAAGTGAAGAAATAATGTACGATAAGAAGATGTATTAAAATTGTTTTTTTTTCTTCATCTGATCATATACCGAAATCGGGATAAAATATCAAAAATCCAAATCGAAAATAATACAACAATTTATTAATGAATAAAAATGTGTGCATAACTAAATCTTTAAAACCTAAAAGCCGAGTGGCATTCAAATCAGTAGAGAGTATCAAGAAAAATAAGTGACACTTACAGATTATAGACGAGAAATTACTATGAAATAGAATTAGACTTGGGGGTATTTGAATCAATTCCTCCATGGGAAGCTAACGATGCAGGGTTGGTGTTTAGTGTAGGAGAGGCGTCGAAGGATTACTTTTGTCGCTAGAGAGGAGGGTGGTTGGATGGAAAAAAAATTAGGTAAAAAAGAATTGGGGGTTGAAGAACCAAAGGTACCGGTTGTACGAGATAACAAGGAAATTGTTTGAGATTTTATTAATCATAATTATATACCCCTAAGATGAGTTGTATACATTCACACATTATATATATATATATATATATATATATATATATATATATATATATATATATATATATATATATATATATATATAGGTTCATTTGAGACCACTTGTATTTTATAAGACATGGAGACCAAATCTTACCCTTTAATAAAAACTGATCTTGTGGTTCATTGTCACAACTAGGAATTCTATACCATGTAATAACAACAATGATAACATTTGTGAACAAAAAATGTGAAAGCATGTATGATGCTTATTCAATAACAAATTTTCCATCAAACACTCTATACAAACACTTCAAATAGTCAACAAATAATTGGAAACCCTAAAAATCCCGGTTTAAGTCGATTTTGGACTTGGATTTCCTTATTTGTGAATGTAGCTTGATCAACTACATTTCCTCCGAGGTACAACTATCACATGCCCCGAGGAAATCACGATGGTTGGTAAACCTAAAAACATATCCCTTATATAGAAATTAAAACGTCTTAGGAGTGATGATAATTTATTCATATACCTTCTCTCAGTCACCATGGAAGGAGAGCACTAGGGCATTCAGTTTCATCAGGTCTTAGTGACCCACGGGATGATCGAGGACGAGCCCAAGGGAGATCAGGGGGGAGCACTCGACGTTGGACCTGAAGTGGAACAGGACGAATATGTGATAATTGATTTTGAATATGACGAGTCTGACCAGGAGTTAGACAAAGAGAAGGGCGTAGAGGAGGGACGTAGTGAACCCCACCTGTCGAAAGCCCCGCCAGATTCCTGCACAGTTCAAAGGGTTGATACAAACTATCTACGCTCTCTCGATGAGGCAATTATCAGCCTCAAGCTTCAACTTATTACGGCCAAGGCAAGGGCTGTACAAGCCGAGCAAAGGGTATAGGTAATCACCCAAGAGGCGGATGAACTGGTAGAACTCCTGATACGTCAGCTCGACGATTGAGTGTCGTCGTCATCTCTACCGATGGGACTTGCTTTACTACTTGCTATTATAAGTTCTACAGTATGTAGAACCATCAGTACCTCCTATTAGTATTGTGTTTCTATGGATATTATGTCGTAATACTGTCGGATCGTACATTTTCTTATGAAAAGTTTGTCATTTAGGCAAATTTTCTTGTATTAAAAATCGCTATTTCTAGCAGAAATGCTAAATGTTTTAATATGAGGTTTCGCTTATGTGCACAAACAAACAAAAACACACCATAGGGATATAGATCGAAACGTTGTGAACCATACGACAAAACGCGAAAATTTCAGAGCACCACCGGAAATGATCGTCGTTACTTACGGTCCTGCTTATCATCATGCATTAAAAGATGCCATTCCATAGAAATAACGAGCACACCCGTGAAGCACCACTCTTGCAAATGGACCTTACTACATTCCAAGTTGCTGTCACCGCTGCCGTAACTGTTGCTATGGAACAACTCAATGCAAACAACACCAACAGAGGAGGAAATAACGTCGACAACACCAGTCGAAGTAACGACCACGAAAACCAATGAGTGATCGCATATCAAGGCACTCCAAATCCCAAGCTTAAGAGCAGTAAGCGAACGTCAAGGAATAAGAGAAAGGGACAGCCAACTTAAGGATCCTCGAAGAAACAACATGTTATTATTGTCAATGTTGCCATGGCAACTACTACACTAACACTAGGGAGAACATATGCTGGAAGTCTTCCAAAATGCAACAAATGCAGTTTCCATCATCATGGAATATGTAGAGAGATGCACTGTACCAGTTACAATAGAAAAGGTCACACGGCAAGATATTGTAGGACTCATCCCCAACAATACCAGTTGCTGAGCAACAACAACAACAATAGCGGCAACAACGTTGGACCAAGCCACACCTGCTATGGATGTGGAAAGACTGGGCATTTCCGTCGAAACTGCCCCAACAACAACAACAACAACAACCCTAGGAATGGAGGAACAGGAAGAGTGCTGACCATGGGTCAGGGAGAAGCGGTTCAGGATCCCGCTGTTGTCATAGGTACGTTTCTCCTAAACCACACATATGCATTCATCTTATTTGATACTGGAGATAAAAGAAGCTTTGTGAGCAATAGATTTAAACACTTGTTAAAACAACAACCCCAGAAGCTTAATGAAACCTTTACGGTGGAAATGACCAATAGGAAAACAGAATCCACTGGGGAAACCTACATCGGACGTACCCTAACCTTGAACCAACATGTCTTTCAAATAAACTTAATGCTTGTTTCCATTAGGAGTTTTGATGTGATTATTGGCATGGATTGGTTAAGCCCCCTCCATGCTGAAATTATGTGTCATGAGAAGGCCGTTCGCCTTCACCTTCCAAATCGCGAAACCCTAATTATATACGGAGACAAACCCAGCATGAACCTTTGTCTTATCTCATGCATTAAGGCACATAAGTATCTACAAAAGAAAGACTTGACATTTCTGGCTCATATAGTGGATAAGTCCAAGGAAGAGGTCAATATTCGAGACATTCCAGTAGCTTGTGAGTTCCCGGATGTCTTTCTTGAACATCTTCTGGGGATACCCCCAGAAAGACAAGTCGAGTTTCGAACAGACCTTGTGCCAGGAGCTACACCCATCGCCAAATTGCCCTACAGATGGGCTCCTGCGGAGATGCAAGAATTGTCCAACCAACTCAGTGAGCTTTTGGACAAAGGATTCATCCAACCTAGTTTCTCACCCTGGGGAGCTCTGGTTCTCTTTGTTAAGAAGAAAGACGGATCCTTTAGGATGTGCATTGACTATAGGGAACTAAATAAGCTCACTGTCAAAAATCGCTTTCCACTTCCACGAATCGACGATCTATTTGACCAACTTCAAGGCGCAAGCTATTTCTCCAAAATAGATCTGCGATCTGGATACCATCAGCTCAAGGTCCAGGAAGAGGATATCCCCAAAACCACTTTCTGAACTCGTTATGGACATTATGAATTTGTCGTAATGCCCTTCGGTCTAACAAATGCCCCTGCCATATTCATGGACCTACTCAATCAAATCTGACGACCATTACTCAACAACTTTGTCATCGTTTTCATTGACGACATTCTAGTTTACTCTCGAAGCGAAGAGGAGCATGGCCAACATCTCCGAAAAATCCTGGAAACCCTGCGAACTGAAAAGCTATACGCAAAACTCTCTAAGTGTGAGTTCTAGCTTCGTAGGGTGAACTTTTTGGGTCATGTTGTTAGTCAAGAAGGGATACACGTGGATCCTTCTAAGGTCAAAGCCATCGAAGGATGAGCGAGCCCAACGACACCCACAGAAATTCGCCAATTTTTAGGTCTCGCAGGCTATTACAGGAGGTTCATCCGGAACTTTTCTAAGACAGCCAAGCCACTTACCATGCTTACATAAAAGGGTGTACCCTTTGAATGGACAAATAAGCAAGAAGCTGCATTCCGAACTCTGAAGCACGCACTCTGCAGTGCACTGGTACTATCGCTACCAGGGGGAACAAAAGACTTCATAGTTTACTGCGACGCATCGAATCAGGGTTTAGGTTGTGTACTCATGAAACGTGGGAAGGTGATAACTTATACATCCCGACAACTAAAGACACATGAGATGAACTATACGACCCATGATCTAGAAGTGGGAGCAGTGGTCTTCGCCTTGAAAATTTGGAGGCACTACCTTTATGGAACAAGGTGCACCATTTTCACGGACCATAAGAGTCTCCAGCACATCTTAAATCAAAAAGAGTTGAACATGAGGAAATGAAGATGGGTTGAGCCACTAAACGATTATGAGTGTGAAATCAAGTACCACCCATGGAAAGCTAACGTGGTAGTTGATGCCTTGAGTCGGAAAGAATACTCGAATCGTCGTGTAAAGACTCTCTCAATAACCATTCAATCCCACCTGACCTCACAAATCAGAGCGGCCTAATCCGATGCCATGAAGACGGAAAACAAAACAAGTGAAGCATTACGTGGAATGGAAAAGAATTTCGAAGTGAAGGATGACAGAGCATATTATTTTATGAACCGCATTTAGATCCCTAAACTTGGGGGATTCAGAGAAGTATTCATGAATGAAGCCCACAAAACACGATACTCCATCCATCCGGGTTCAGATAAATGTACTTGGATATCAAGCAACATTATTGGTGACCCACCATGAAGGCAAAGATTTCCACCTATGTTAGCAAATGCCTCACTTGTGCTAAGGTAAAGGTGGAATATCATAAGCCCTCGGGATTACTACAGCAACCAGTAATTCCTGAGTGGAAATGGGAAAGGATTACCATGGACTTTGCGACCAAACTACCCAAGACGACAGATGGTTTAGATACCATATGGGTAATAATCGACAAGTTGAAAAAATCCACTCATTTCCTACCAATCAAAGAGTCATACTAAATGGAACAATTAATGAGGACCTACATCAAGGAAATTATGAGACTCCACAGAGTGCCAATATCTATCATCTTAGATAGAGATAGTAGATTTACTTCACATTTTTGGGAATCACTTCAGAAAGCGCTCAGAACACAACTCGACATGAGCACTGCTTATCATCCGCAAACGGATGGTCAAAGCGAACGAACCATTCAGACGCTTGAAGACATGCTTCGCGCGTGTGTGATAGACTTTGGAAAGTCGTGGGATACCCACTTGCCCTTAATCGAATTCTCATACAACAATAGTTATCACTTGTGCATCAAAGTTGCTCCCTTCGAGGCGTTGTATGGACGTAAATGTAGATCATCGTTATGATGGGCTGAAGTTGGTGTGTAACACCAGGGAATTTGGGGTATGTTTATTTAGCTCTTCATCTTCTTCAAGTTGTCAAGTTTGGCCTTAAAGGAAATTGTGGTAGATGAGTATGCTGGGCGTACAAAGGAGTACAATGCGCGTACTCATACGCTTAAGTTGGACGCGGTATACACACGGTAGATTGGGTGTACCTTAAACTACGCTGGGCGTAGTGAGCTCAGACTCAAACCCTAATTCTGACTTGTGCACTATAAAAGGAATATTAAGGCCTTTCCCCCAGCCACCATACTTCAGAGAGTGAACCCTAAGAGAGAAGAAAACCCGTAGTAGGCTTGTGTGTGTGTTCTTAAGCTTGATGGTGCCATTTCAAGGTGAAGAAGATGAAGAGGAGGCCATTGGAAGAGCTTGAAGTTAGAGAAAGAGTAGATCCAAGTTCTACATAGTTTGGAGCTTCTTTCTGAGGTAAAAAGCTTCTAGATCTCTTTGCCCTTCTTGTTTTATGCTTCAAGGTCCATTTTAGGGTTTAAGTCCCAAAGGTGGAGACTTTATGAGCAAAAGGGACTCCATGGACCTAGATCTATCCCATTTTAGTGATTCGAGTGTTGTGAATCCATAAAAATCCAAACTTGGTCGTGGTTATGGAGTCATGCATGAGTTGTGGTCTTAATGAGAAAAGAGGATAAAAGGTTGAAGTGAGTTAAAACCTTTTAGCCATGCAAAGGCCTAAAGGTCTCGACTTTATGGTTTAGGAGACTGAGGAATGTCGAGATCTGAGATATTAGCTATTATCTTAACCCATTCAGACCTAAATCATAGAAATTGTAAGTCTGGGACTTATGATGGGCGTAAGTCTCGGAATGCGCAACGTAGTCGTTTGAGGCCCCGATCAGATCCATGCGCGTTTGGGTACGCTGAGTGTACCAAGGGGGTACGCCCCGCATACCTCCTTCTGGGGTTTTTCTTTTTGGGCTAAGCTTTGTGTTGGGCCTTAGGAATTGGGCCTGGAGTTTGGACTTCATGCTAAAGCGCTTTCGGCCATGGGAGAGCATAATTGGGCTTGGGGCCCTTGGGTTGGGCTCGCCTTTCTATTTAGGAATTAGGCTATATGTGGGCCCATTTATTATTGAGCCTTGGTGGGCCCAATGGATTTAGAGCATTGATGGGCTAGTAGGTGGTCTACCTTTAGACCTAATAAGTGAAAGGTTGGTCCTAGTTTCTAATTGTGGCAATTGCTAGATTTGACACAGAGTTAGAGGTCGGTGTTTAGCAGCAGTGTGACTAGAGGATAATTCTTCATGCCAGGTGAGTCTTCACACTATACTGTACCTGGAAGGGTACCTATGTGTGACCGTAAGGTCCTATATGCTATGTGAAGTATGTGTTGTATGCTGTTATGTGATATGTATGTGTTATGTATGTTATGTACGATATGGACCGGAAGGTCAAGATGATATGGACCGGAAGTTCAAGAGGTGACGGACTGTGACAACCCGAAATTTCCATTCTGTACAAACAATATCAAGCCAATAGAAGTCATGTCAGTTGCAGTAAATTTTCAGGCTTTTCCGTATAAGTTTGAGTAATTTAGGGTTTACACTTCAGGAGATATCAGGAGAGTGGATGCACTAGGGATTTGTGCAACTCTATTATATTAGAGATCATTTCGGGAATAAATTATTTTCTGCCAAAAATCCCAGGACTATATATAGAAATCTGAACCATATTCATTCATTATTTACATTTCCAACTAGAGAAAAGCCATTTTCTCTCACACGGATCTTCGGGTTTTCATCCTAAATCATGAGTACCCCTCTCTAGTTGTATTACATGGCTTAAAATGTGTTTAATAACATATATTACATAGCAAAACTGCAAGATTCGAGAGTTTACCGCCCAAGAACATCTTGGGGAGTAAACTCTTATATAAGGCTTAAATTATGCCTAGTCCCTTCCCTGTGTTATGTAACTACCTTAGGCTTGTATATAGGTGTATTTAAGACTAGAATTCATCCATGAACACCAAGATTTAGGTGTTCACGGCCCAAGAAGTTCTTGGACCGTGAACTCCAAATTCAAAGGCCAAAGAGTGCCTTAATCACTCCTAAAGCCTTGGACAATAGCCTCTATTTATTCCTAGTTAATTTGGGGACCTTAAAACATCAAAAACCCATCCCCATGAGAGATTACGGCCGTAATCTCTAAGGGAAATGGTTCTTGGGCCGTGAACATCAAAGAAGGGTACCAATGTGTGCCTAAGGCCTTCATTAGCCTTAGAAAATTGTCTAGAACCTATCCTACATGAGCTTGGGACTTGAAAGCATAAAAACACCCCTTCCATATGAGTTTACGGTAGTAAACTCAAAAGGAATTCGCCTTGGGGCCGTAAACTCCTCAAAGGAGTGTATTAGTACCCTAAACCCTTCCAAGAATTAACCCACCAAGTTGGAATGCTTCTAGGGATCATTTAGATCCTCAAAACACCAAAGGACCTTAAGCCTAGGAGTTCACGGCCGTAAAATCAAGGGTTTACGACCGTAAACTCCTTGTGTGGAGTTTATTGGAGAGTAAACTCAAATATGGGATCCTTTGGAACCCTAAATTCATTAGCCGGGTCCTACAACAAATTAAATAAAGTCATGAAGGATAATAACACTTATGTAAAGTGTTTATCATGCCCTAAGATGTCTTAACATTTTAAATTAGTAATTTAAGACTAATTGGTTGCATATATGTGTGATTATATGTTCATTAGGATCATAGTGTGTGTACAAGTCCTCACTTGACACCTAACAGTCCTACACCGTTCAGTTCATCCAAACCACCATCTATAGGTGAGTTCATACCCCTTAATCAATGTTTTAAGTGATTTTAAATGCTTTAATGGGGGGGGGGGGGGGGGAATACAAGTAGAAAACAGTATGTTATTAAATCACTCATATGTATTTTATAACTGTGTTTTCATCCAGCAGATTTCACATACTTCAAAATGTGATGCATGAAATGGTTTTCTATCTTAAAATACTTTGATATCAAATGTATTACCTTTGAAATGTTTATTAAAATGACATCAAGTCATTGTTAATTATTGTTCAAAACTCTTAGATGTCTTACAAAACCATTTTTACCTTCTTGAACAAAACTATGTCTATACACTTATGTTCTTATATATGTATTGATGTTATGGTTTTCATCCTTTATTCTGTTTCCCACACTCTTCTGTAGCAAGGGTGTATAAACCTACTTGAAAAACCAATTACCTTCCAGTTACTATCATAGAGATAGTTAGAAGATACAGAACATTATTCCTATTACAAGGAATTACACCAGAGTCAGTTCATTCATGAGTCTATACTATACATTACACGTTACATGAATACACTTACATGGATACACTTACATGAATACCTTACATGAATACATTACATGAGTAACTTTACGTAGATACATTTACCTGTATACACTTACATGAATACTTGTATCTCGATTCACGAGGATGATTTATTAGTACCTTCTGTGTAAATTGTCCTGCCTATCCCAGTTCAACGGGATATCTAGACGGGACTAACCATTCCGAATCCCAGCTGATTACCACCAGTGGTTGATGAACATCTATGGCTGCCTACGGTTATTACTTATAATAGAATACAGCTACGGGACTAACCATTCCTTGAGCCTACTGTTCGCTACAGAGGTTGATGAACACGTACGGATGTCTACGGTTAATACTTATATTAGGAAATCGATTACGGGACTAACCCTTCCTCCGCCTTGTTGCTGCTACAGAGGAAAATTGAACAATCTTCGGATGTTCACTAGGTTATACATTTCGCTTAGCGCGATGTCGTGTTAGTCCTAGTACCAAAGGATAACACTTACATTAGTACATTTTCATATTACTTTATTTTGTGATACATTCACATAAACGAGGAATTAGACTAAGTACTTTTAGTACTAGTCAATAGAAAGGAAAAACTATCATTTTACTTACAAAACATTCGGGTCTTGGTAGAAGACTACATCTTATACTAGTAGGAAATAAGGGATTTTCTAGGGTTTTTTTTCATACTTATATCAACTTCTTCATTTAAAGATTTACATGGCATTCATAACAGCTTTTCAAAAGAAGACAATGACACTTAAATACTTATGAATTCACCAGCTTTAGGCTGATACTCGCTTTCAAAATAACTTGTATTCTCAGGTCACCAGTACACAGGTACGATGGCCAGGTTTTGAGAAGACGGAGCACAGACAAGACTCGTCTTTTATTTTGATTATATATTTTGGTGTCTTATTACAATAAAAGAACACACATGTATTAAAACTTTACTTAAATGCAATGGATGATATTGTTTCTTGTTTACTACTTTACACTGTTGTGATACTGTACATGACATCCTCCACCCCGGAACCTTTCCGCCGTTCTTGGTTTTGGGGTGTGACAGATTGGTATCAGAGCATTGTTTATAGTGAATATAGTATATCAACCCATAAAAGATATACTAACTATAAATACATAGGGATTAAAACACTCTGTCTAAGAGTTATACTTTTAAATAATAAAATATTTAAGTAAGTATACATGCCTGCATTCATACTAAAATCAGTGTCATAATGACAAGAACAAAGTATTACGATTGTTGAATATCACAAGTAAGCCTGGGGATATATGGTCAGTCTTGGGAATGGCATAGCTTGATCAACTATGCTGGTCCAAGGAGTGATTAGCATATGCCCAAGAATGGTTGTGATGTGGCAACAAGTCTAAAAACTTACCAACACAACCATAAACAAATACCATAGGGGTATTTGGTCTTACTATAATCATCTTAGTCAGTTCGTCTATTTAGCTATATCTTATATCCCTTTTCTCGCGTAGATTATAATGGCTGGATTTCACCATGGCGATCTGTACTTCCCAAACCAAGGCAATGCTGGATGGCTAGAGGCAGAACCAGAAGATGATCACCAAATCCCTTTGGATGATCACCATGCTGAGGGTTTTTCCGATAGTTCTGACTCGGAGCCTGAAGTCAACAACCTACCCCCAGCTGCTCAAGACCCAAACCTGAACCCCCGTCCCGCATTTCAAGGACCCACACCTCTGTGGGCCATAAACTTGAATACATGGAGCCAGGAACAAGGTCAACCCATTCCCTATAACGGAGACCGAAGTTTCTACAACCTCACTAAAGGAGGATCTGCTGATAGAGTCCTACCAATCATGGTTTGTAGGATTTCTCGGAACACGATAATAGGTCAAGCAACTATCAATCAAGTGTTGGAGGTTGATGCCAACTCTGGCGTTAACACTGTCCACATTCGCCAACTAGAGTCTGCTCATGAAAGGACTCTGGTACGCAATGCAAATCTGCAGAGGGAACTTGCTAAAACTCAAGCTGAAGTTAGAGAACTTCGAGCTCAGAAAGTGAGAGCTGACAGGCGTATAAGGGACATAGAACGTCTACTGTCGGGAATAAGAACTCATGCTAGCAGTTCTCATCGCCGATAGAATCTCGACGACTCATCTTTTGCATATAACCTAGTTTATGTAAAAACTTTGGTCTAATTTCCTATCTTTATAAACCTTAGACCTGTTAGGTCTTGATCTAGTCATAGTTCTGTCAAAATTTTTCCTATCTTGGTTGATGTAAGGCCTACTTCTAGGACATTTTTCCCGAACTTGTTACATCTGTAAACCCAGTATTATTGACAGATATCTAATCATATGGAAATTATTATCCAAATGCTGTCATCTTCATTTAGTCATACTATTCATTTTGTTGTTGGACTATGGGGATTTAGTCCATGGGACACATTCATTATTCATTTATTCTTATCCTTGTCGTCATCTTTTAAACGTATAGTTAAAGATGCAATGCAGAAATCCCAGGCGTAACCCAAACAACGAAGCACCGATACCACCACCTCCACCACCACCTCAACCTCTTCAACCACCTACTCCTTTCGATGCCACTATGTTCCAGGCAGCCTTCACAGCAGCAGTAGCAGCTGCTGTGTCAGCCATCAACGCTCCTGTCCCTAGTGCATCGGGATCAGGTGCACATCCCTCAAACCACGGCGAAAGCCATGGACATCCCCGGGAATGCACCTATAAGGACTTCACGAACGCCAAACCCCGAAGCTTCAATGGAACTGGTGGGGTTATGGTGTTAAGGCAATGGATTGAAAAGATGGAATCTGTCTTTGAAATCTATGCTTGCCAGGAGGGCAATAAGGTCATGTTTGCGGCTTGTACCTTCTCTGACAGAGCACTAACATGGTGGAACGGCCATGTTAAGTATCTGACTTTAGTGGTGGCTTATACCATCAGCTGGGAACACTTGAAGGACATGCTGATGAGAGAGTACTGTCCTCGAGGTGAAATACAAAAACTCGAGCAGGAACTCTGGGGTCTACAAATGGTTGGATCCGACATATCAACCTACACAAATAGGTTCTGTGATCTGGAAATCCTATTCCCTGATATGGTTGCTCTCGAGAGCAAGAAGATAGAGAGATATATCTGGGGATTGTTGCCCCAGATCCATTCAAGTGTGTTAGCTTCCAAGCCTGTCACTTTTGATAGTGCCAAGGAGCTGGCACAATCTCTCATAGATCACAGGAAACCTCAGAACTCAACAATCCCTGCACCCGTACCACAAAATGTCAACAACAACAAGAAAGGGTGGAATAAGAGGAAAAGAGGGGCTTCGCAAGAATCCTCCAAGAAACAACAACTTATGGCAATCAATGCTACCATAGTAACTCCCGTTATCCCTGTGAACTCCTTACCAGCAAACACTTATGCTGGAACTCTCCCGAAGTGCAACAAATACAGCTTCCACCACCACGGACCTTGCAAGGAGATGCAGTGCTCTAACTGCAATAGGAAGGGGCATACAGCCTATTTCTGCAGGACGCCAACAGCTCAGGGCGCCCATGTTCCTAATGCCGGTATGGGCCAAGCTTGCTATGGTTGTGGCGAAGTGGGCCACTACAAGAGGAACTGCCCTAAAGCGGGGATAGCTGGAGGAGTAGGAAGAGTTATGGCCTTGGGCCACGAGGAAGCAGTAGCTGATCCTATGATAGTTACTGGTACATTCCTCCTCGATAACTCATATGCTTGCATACTTTTCGACAGTGGAGCAGAGCAAAGTTTCGTAAGTCATAAATTTGCACACCTGCTTAATCAAAAACCATGTGCATTAGAAAACTCATTCACGGTAGAAATGGCTAACGGGAAAACAGAGAGTACAAACTGCATATACGTAGGTTGTACCTTAACTTTAGATGGCCATACTTTCAAGATAGATCTCCTGCCGGTCCCAATTAAATGTTTCGACGTTATCATTGGCATGGATTGGTTGAGTCTTCTTCGCGCCGACATCATGTGCTTTGAAAAAGCAGTTTGTCTTAACCTTCCTAACAACGAAACCTTAGTTATCTATGGCGACAAACCTAGTACGAGCCTTCGCATCATTTCGTGCATTCAAGCCCAGAAGTGCTTGCAAAAGGAATATCATGCATTCCTCGCGCACATCGTCGTTACAAGTCAAGAGGTGAAAGGCAATCAGAAAATCCCCGAAGTATGCGACTTTCCCGACATTTTCTCAGAAGAACTTCCCGGATTACCACTACAATGCCAAGTTGAGTTCATAATCGACTTAGTGCCAGGAGCTACTCTAGTAGCCAAATCTCCTTATCGTCTGGCACCGGCCGAGATGCAGGAACTTTCCAGCCAACTTAACGAACTTCTCAAGAAGGGATTCATTCGACCAAGCTTCTCACCTTGGGGAGCACCGGTCGTGTTCGTCAAGAAGAAAGATGGATCGTTTCGCATGTGCATCGACTATAGAGAACTCAACAAGCTTACTATTAAAAATCGTTATCCTTTGCCCCACATTGACGATTTATTTGATCAACTTCAAGGAGCCAACTACTTCTCGAAGATAGATCTACGATCTGGATATCACCAACTACGAGTGTTAGAGGAGGATGTTCCCAAGACAGCCTTCCAAACTCGTTATGGACACTACGAGTTTGTGGTGATGCCGTTCAGATTAACTAACGCGCCCGTAGTATTCATGGATCTGATTAATAGGGTGTGTCGTCCTTACTTGGATCAGTTTGTCATTGTCTTCATTGATGACATACTTATCTACTCTCGAAGTAAGGAGGAACATAGTCAACATCTCCGTAGAGTCTTAGAAACATTGCGATCAGAGAAGCTCTATGCGAAGTTCTCCAAGTGCGAATTTTGGATCCGACGAGTCGAATTTTTGGGCCATGTTGTTAGTGAAGAAGGAATACACGTGGACCCTTAAAAAATCAAGGCCATTGAGAACTGGTCAGCACCGAAGACACCTACAGAAATTCGTCAATTTCTAGGTCTAGCTGGCTACTATCGCAGGTTCATTCAGAACTTCTCCCGCATAGCGAAACCTCTTACAACACTGACCCAGAAGGGTGTAGCCTTTGACTGGGAAGAGAAACAAGAAAGAGCGTTCCAAACGCTCAAGCGAGCCTTGTGCACCGCACCAATACTATCCCTCCCCGAAGGGATAGAAGACTTCGTTGTCTATTGCGATGCATCAAATCAAGGACTCGGATGTGTTTTGATGTAGCGAGGTAAAGTCATAGCCTATGCCTCGAGACAACTAAAGACACATGAGGTTAACTACACCACCCACGATCTTGAGCTAGGAGCAGTTGTGTTTGCTCTAAAGATCTGGAGACACTACCTGTATGGTACAAAAAGCACGATCTTTACAGACCACAAGAGTCTACAACACATTTTCGACCAGAAGGAGCTCAACATGAGACAACGACGGTGGGTCGAGCTACTCAGTGATTACGAGTGCGAAATTCATTATCATCCGGGTAAAGCCAATGTAGTAGCCGACGCCCTAAGTCGGAAAGAATATGCTGTTCGTAGAGTCAAATTTTGACTCTAACTATCCATTCACACTTGTCCACGCAAATTAAGGAGGCTCAGCTCGACGCTTTGAAACCTGAAAACGTGGCAGGTGAATCCCTTAAAGGGATGGATAAGAACTTGGAAGTCAAGGGTGGCCGAGCCTTATACCTCATGGATCGGATCTGGACACCGAAACATGGTGGCTTCAGAGGCTTAGTCATGACCAAAGCTCACAACACTCGTTATTCCGTCCACCTAGGTTCAGATAAGATGTATCTAGATCTTAAAAAGTTATACTGGTGGCCTAACATGAAAGCAGATATTGCTACCTTCGTGAGTAAATGCCTTACTTGCGCAAAGGTCAAGGTCGAATACCAGAAACCCTCCGGTCTCGTACAGCAACCGGAGATACCAGAATGGAAGTGGGAGTGGATCACTATGGACTTCATAACCAAGTTGCCCAAGACGCCGGGTGGACTTGATTCCATATGGGTCATTGTCGACAGACTGATCAAGTCTGCACACTTCTTGCCAATCAAAGAAACATACAAGATCGAGAAACTTACAAGAACTTACATTAGGGAGATTGTAAGAATGCATGGTGTTCCCTTATCGATTATCTCGGACAGAGATGGTAGATTCACTTTGAGGTTCTGGCAGTCATTACAAAGTTCCCTAGACCGACAGGCAAAGTGAGAGAACTATCCAAACCTTAGAAGATATGTTGCGCGCCTGTGTGATTGAATTTGGGAAAGCTTGGGATACCCATTTACCCCTTGATGAATTTTCCTACAATAACAGTTATCACATGTGCATAAAGGCAGCTCCATTTGAGGACCTCTATGGCCAAAAGTGCAGATCCCCTTTGTGCTGGGCTGAGGTGGGTGATACCTAGTTAGCTAAGGGACGAGGTCCCGAAAGCACTCTCACAGGTCCGGAGATCATTTGGGAAACGACAGAGAAGATCGTTCAAATTCGTGAATGATTGAAAGCCTCTAGAGACCGACAGAAAAGCTACGCTGATAAGCGAAGGAAACCGTTGGATTTCCAGGTGGGCGACCGAGTCCTACTGAAGGTCTCATCTTAGAAGGGCTTGATACGCTTCAGAAAGCGTGGGAAGCTAAATCCATGATACTTAGGGCCTTTCGAGATCCTTGCCCGAATCGGCCCCGTAGCTTACAAACTTAATCTACTGCATGACCTCAGTAAGGTACATTCTACCTTCCACGTATCAAACTTCAAAAAGTGTCTGTCCGACGAGACTCTTGTTATTCCACTCGACGAGATCGAGATCAACAAGAGCCTCAAATTCGTGGAGGAACCAGTAGAGATCATGGACCGAGAGGTCAAGCAAACAAAGCATAGCCGTATCCCGATAGTGAAGGTTCGCTGGAACGCCAAAAGAGGACCTCAATTCACTTGGGAACGAGAGGATCAAATGAAACTAACATAACCTCATCTTTTCGCTTAGTTAATTGTAACTTCTTATTTTCTTAAATTCTAATTTCAGGATGAAATTCCTTCTAACGGGGGGATGATGTGACAACCCGAAATATCAAGCCAATAGATGTCATGTCAGTTGCAATAAATTTTCAAGCGTTTCTATATAAGTTTGAGTAATTCAGGGTTTACACTTCAGGAGATATCAGGAGAGTGGATGCACTAGGGTTTTGTGCAACTCTGTTATTCCAAAACTCTATTATATTAGAGATCATTTCGGGAATAAAATATTTTCTGCCAAAAATCCCAAGACTATATATAGAAATCTGAACCATATTCATTCATTATTTACATTTCCAACTAGAGAAAAGCCATTTTCTCTCTCACAGATCTTCGGGTTTTCATCCCAAATCGTGAGTACCCGTCTCTAGTTGTATTATATCGCTTAAAATGTGTTTAATAACATATATTACATAGCAAAACTGCAAGATTCGAGAGTTTACCGCCCAAGAACATATTGGGGAGTAAACTCTTATATAAGGCTTAAATGATACCTAGTCCCTTCCCCGTGTTATGTAACTACCTTAGGCTTGTATATAGGTGTATTTAAGACTAGAATTCATCCACGGACACCAAGATTTAGATGTTCACGGCCCAAGAAGTTCTTGGACCGTGAACTCCAAATTCAAAGGCCAAAGAGTGCCTAAATCACTCCTAAAGCCTTGGACAATAGCTTCTATTTATTCCTAGTTAAGTTGGGGACCTTAAAACATCAAAAACCCATCCCCATGAGAGATTACGGCGGTAATCTCTAAGCAAAATGGTTCTTGGGCCGTGAACATCAAAGAAGGGTACCAATGTGTGCCTAAGGCCTTCATTAGCCTTAGAAAATTGTCTAGAAGCTATCCTACATTAGCTTGGGACTTGAAAGCATAAAAACACCCCTTCCATATGAGTTTACGGTAGTAAACTCAAAAGGAATTGGCCTTGGGGCCGTAAACTCCTCAAAGGAGTGTATTAGTGCCCTAAACCCTTCCAAGAATTAATCCACCAAGTTGGAATGATTCTAGGGATCATTTAGAACCTCAAAACACCAAAGGACCTTAAGCCTAGGAGTTCACGGCCGTAAAATCAAGGGTTTACGACCGTAAACTCCTTGTGTGGAGTTTATTGGAGAGTAAACTCAAATATGGGATCCTTTGGAACCCTAAATTCATTAGCCGGGTCCTACAACAAATTAAATAAAGTCATGAAGGATAATAACACTTATGTAAAGTGTTTATCATGCCCTAAGATGTCTTAACATTTTCAATTAGTAATTTAAGACTAATTGGTTGCATATATGTGTGATTATATGTTCATTAGGATCATAGTGTGTGTACAAGTCCTCACTTGACACCTAACAGTCCTACACCGTTCAGTTCATCCAAACCACCATCTACAGGTGAGTTCATACCCCTTAATCAATGTTTTAAGTGATTTTAAATGCTTTAATGGGGGGGGGGGGGGAATACAAGTAGAAAACAGTATGTTATTAAATCACTCATATGTATTTTATAACTGTGTTTTCATCCAGCAGATTTCACATACTTCAAAATGTGATGCATGAAATGGTTTTCTATCTTAAAAATACTTTGTTATCAAATGTATTACTTTTGAAATGTTTATTAAAATGACATCAAGTCATTGTTAATTATTGTTCAAAACTCTTAGATGTCTTACAAAACCATTTTTACCTTCTTGAACAAAACTATGTCTATACACTTATGTTCTTATATATGTATTGATGTTATGGTTTTCATCCTTCATTAAGTTTCCCACATTCATGTGTAGCAAGGGTGTATAAAGCTACTTGAACAACCAATTACCTTCCAGTTACTATCATAGGGATAGTTAGAAGATACAAAACATTATTCCTATTACAAGGAATTACACCAGAGTCAGTTCATTCATGAGTCTATACTATACATTACATGTTACATGAATACACTTACATGAGTACGCTTACATGGACACACTTACATGAATACCTTACATGAATAAATTACATGAGTAACTTACGTAGATAAATTTACCTGTATACACTTACATGAATAATTGTATCTCGATTCACGAGGATGATTTATTAGTACCTTCTGTGTAAATTATCCTGCCTATCCCAGTTCAACGGGATATCTAGACGGGACTAACCATTCCGAATCCCAGCTGATTAGCACCAGTGGTTGATGAACATCTACGGATGCCTACGGTTATTACTTATATTAGAATACAACTATGACACTAACCATTCCTCGAGCCTATTGTTCGCTACAGAGGTTGATGAATATCTACGAATATCTATGGTTAATACTTATATTAGGAAATCGATTATGGGACTAACCCGTCCTCCGCCCTGCTGCTGCTACAGAGGACAATTGAACAATCTTCAGATGTTCATTAGGTTATACATTTCGCTTACCGCGATGTCGTGTTAGTCCTAGTAGCAAAGGATAACACTTACATTAGTACATTTTCCTATTACTTTATTTTGTGATACATTCACATAAATGAGGAGTTAGACTAAGTACTTTTAGTACTAGTCAATAGAAAGGAGAAACTATCATTTTGCTTACAAAACATTCGGGTCTTGGTAGAAGACTATATCTCATACTAGTAGGAAATAAGGGATTTTCTAGGGTTTTTTGCATACTTATATCAACTTCTTCATTTAAAGATTTACATGGCATTCATAACAGCTTTTCAAAAGAAGACAATGACACTTAAATACTTATGAATTCACCAGCTTTAGGCTGATACTCGCTTTCAAAATAACTTGTATTCTCAGGTCACCAGTACACAGGTACGATGGCCAGGTTTTGAGAAGACGGAGCACAGACAAGACTCGTCTTTTATTTTGATTATATATTTTGGTGTCTTATTACAATAAAAGAACACACATGTATTAAAACTTTACTTAAATGCAATGGATGATATTGTTTCTTGTTTACTACTTTACACTGTTGTGATACTGTACATGACATCCTCCACCCCGGAACCTTTCCGCCGTTCTTGGTTTTGGGGTGTGACATGGACCAGAAGGTCTATACAGGTAGGACCGGAAGGTCTACCGGGATTTGGGACGGAAGTCCCCTGAGACACTTGGATCGGAAGATCCCACAGAGTTATGGCCTGGAAAGGTGTATGTGTGGTATGTGGTATTTTGGGGAACCCACTAAGCATTTATGCTTACAGTGTTTTGTGTTATGTGTTTTAGGTACCAGTGAGGATCGCGGGAAGGCGCCGGCATGATCAGTACACACACATGAGGATATTTTATACACTATGATCTTGGGCTATAGTTATGAATTAATATGTGAACAATGACATTTTATAATATTAATGAATGAAAGTATGTTTTAAAAGTGTGAAAAATTGTTTTGAAATTTACGTCGTTACAAGGTGACACCCAACTAGCAAGAGGATAGACACCAGGCAATGCGTTAACGGGACCGGAGATCATACGCGAAACAATAGAGAAAATAGTTCAAATCAGAGCTCGACTACAAGCATCACGAGACTGACAGAAGAGCTAAGCTGATAAACGGCGAAATCCCTTGGAGTTTCAAGTCGGGGATCGGGTGTTGTTAAAGGTCTCTCCCTAAAAAGGGGTTATTCGTTTTGGAAAATGGGGAAAGTTGAACCCACGTCATATTGGACCCTTCGAGATTCTTGCCAGAATCGGTCCAGTGGCTTATAGACTATGGCTACCCGCTGAGCTCAGCAGTGTACACCCCATGTTCCATGTTTCCAATTTGAAAAAATGTTTATCCGATGAAACCCTCATCATTCCACTTGAAGAAATAGAAATCAACGAGAATCTCCTGTTCGTCGAAGAACCAGTCGCAATCATGGACAGGGAGGTGAAGCGTACTAAGCAAAGTCGCATTCCGATTATGAAAGTACGGAGGAACGTGAAGCGTGGGCCAGAACTCACATGGGAACGCGAAGACCAGATGAAGCAGAACTACCCTCACCTATTCTCGCTTTCTGGAATCTAGCTTTAAAAAGAATTTCGGGATGAAATTCCCTCTAACGGGGGGATGATGTCACAACTAGGAATTCTATACCATGTGACAACAACAATGATAACATTTGTGAAACAAAAATGTGAAATCATGTATGATGCTTATTCAATAACAACAAATTTTCCATCAAACACTCTATACAAGTACTTCAAATAGTCAACAAATAATTGGAAACCTTAGAAATCCCGGTTTAAGTCCATTTTGGACTAGGATTTCCTTATTGTGCCTAATGGGCCAATAAGCTCCCAATTTGACTATTTTGGGCTTAGGACTCTTAAATGGGCCCTAATTGGACCCACTTTCATTTATTTTAACATTTTGGCCCATAATGGGTGTAGAATGAAATAAAATACCCTAATGCGCCTTATTGGGCCATAACCAACCTAATTAACTTTAATGGGCTATGAAGCCCATTTTTTTTGACAAATTGGGCCGTAAACCATCATAAGAGCCCAATGGGCCGAAAAACCATCAAATTGGGCCCATAATATGGATTTAAACACAAAAGGCCCAAAATTCTATTATTTTTACCCTTTTTCTCGGCCCAAAAGGAAATCAAATATATATATATATATATATATATATATATATATATATATATATATAGAGAGAGAGAGAGAGAGAGAGAGAGAGAGAGAGAAAACTCATGAAATAAGGAGGGTTAGCCACCTCCTTAGTACACCATGCACTTCCAAGCAACGTCTCATACTTCCATGCAAGCTTGTATGATCTAACATGCATCAAAGCCTCTTTCTCTCTTTATCTCTCTTCTTATCTCTCGACTGAAGATCACAAAACACACACAAATTTCACCAACTTCTTTCAACCTCACTCTCTCTGGAAAGTCTTCAGCTTCTTCTCAAATTTTCAAAGATCTAAGGTGGATCAAGAAGGTTTCCACCAAAAACTCATGTTCCTTGGTAAGTCCTTACACCTCTAAGTTGTATAACTTCATTTTTATGATAATATCACTCATTCAAAGCATTTTGTGATCATACTCTTAGAAACGTCCATAAGTTCGAGATATATTTAAGGAGGGCCTGCTAAAGCCGAAAATAACATCAAACTATTCCATTTCTCTTCAAAACCGAACCCACAAACTCAAGGTGAGTTCATACCCCTCTATTTTCGGTTTTCATATGCTTTATGGGGGAGAATACAAGTAAAATGTGTAGATCTATGTGTATGTGTATGTTATGTATGCTTTCATGTGTTTATGTGATAAATATGTAACAAAAGAATGGAAATCTCAAGATCTATGGATCTAAGAGAAAGATAAACATGATCTAGGACATCTTACACTAAACAAGTTTAGAAAATTACCCTCTAAGTTTAAAACAAACATATTGCCACATAAAACTCATTTTTGGGCTATAATTGTCAAACAAACCAAAGTTGAGTGGAAAAATTGTTATTTATGGTTTTATTAAGGACTAAAAGAGTCAAAATAGTAAAAATAAGTGTTTTTATTAATACCATACTCTTTTGAAGGTTAGAAATAAAATTTAAGGCTTAATGGGCTAAATCTTGGGCTTTTCGGCCCATTAAGCCAAAACTTGCGAAAAATGTGATTTTCAAGGGAGTAAAATGATATATTTCACAAAACATGGGAAAAAGGGTAAAAAAAACTATTTCGGGTGTTTAAAATGATGTATTTTCCAAACAAGGATAAAAAATGTAAACTTTTAGGATTTTGGGCCAAAATTGTAAATTTGCGAACACTTTGTGTTTAAACTGAAAATCTCCTTTCTGGAAGGGCTGAAACTGCCAAGGAGTAAACTCCTAGTTAAAATAATCATTTAAACAAGTCTATGGGTCAAAGATGACAAGAAATTGGTTTAAGGGGCCAAAAATGTTTTTTTATATACAAGGGACTAAAATTGTCATTTTTATTAAAAAAACGACTGAAAAAGGGCAAACAAATGTTTTTGAGTCAATTATTGTACTATTAAAATATTTGGGTCAAAAGAATTACCAAACTACAACTTATGGAAATAAAAAGGGTAAATATACAAAAATTCCAAATATCGTTATGAGTAACCGACCGGCCGTGTGCCAATACGACAAAAACAATCGTTCAATCAAACCTTCCAACGATTATACAACAATTAAAAAAAAGTAATCATTCAAATCTTT
Organism: Lactuca sativa; assembly: GCF_002870075.4. NCBI lineage: Eukaryota > Viridiplantae > Streptophyta > Magnoliopsida > Asterales > Asteraceae > Lactuca > Lactuca sativa. Next base: position 256,677,113 of record NC_056625.2, on the reverse strand, counting down.
GGGCTTGAAAGTCTCAAGTCATGCTATTGGGCCTTCGTGACCCATTTACATGACTTTTGGGCCCAAAGAATAATAATAATAAATGTTATTGGGCCTTCTGTCACACCCCAAAACCACGAACGGCGGAAACGTTCAGGGTGGGAGGACGTCATGTATAGTGTCACAACAGTGTAATATAATAAACAATCAACAACATCATCCATTGCATTATAAGTAAAGTTTAATACATGTGTGTTCTTTCATTGTAATAAGACACCGATAATATACAATCAAAATAAAAGACGAGACTTGTCTGCTCCGTCTTCTCAAAACCTGGCCTCCATACCTGTCTACTGATGACCTGAGAATACAAGTTATTTTGAAAGCGAGTATCAGCTTTAAAGCTGGTGAATTCATAAGTATAATAGTGTCATTGCCTTGTTTGTGAAAATCTGTTATGAAGGCCATGTAAACCTTTAAATGAAAATGTTGAGGTAAGTATGAAATCCCTAGAAAAATCCTTATTTTCTATAAGTATGAAATGTAGTCTTCTACCAAGACCCGAATGTTCTATACGTATGAAGTTTAGTCTTCTACCAAGACCCGAATGTTTTGTAAGTATGAAGTGTAGTCTTCTACCAAGACCCGAATGTTCTGTTTGTAAAATGATAGTTTTTCCTTTGTATTGACTAGTACTAAAAGTGCTTAGTCTAACTCATCGTTTATGTGAATGTATCACAAAATAAAGTAAATAGGAAAATGTACTACTGTAAGTGTTGTCACTGGGTACTAGGACCAACACAGCATCACATTAAGCGAAATGTATAACCTAATGAACATCTGAAGATTATCCAATTGTCCTCTGTAGCAGCAGCGGGTGGGTGGAAGGGTTAGTCCCAATCGATCTACCTAATATAAATAGTAGCTTGAGACCTCCGTAGATGGTCATCGACCACTGGTGCTAATCAGTGGGGTTCGGAATGGTAAGTCCCGCCTAGATATCCCATTAAACCGGGATAGGAAAGATAATTTACACAGAAAGTACTAATAAATTATCCTCTTAGTTCTAAGTACAAGTATCAAGGTAAGTGAATACAGGATAATGCACCTATGTAAAAGTGTTCCTGTATGGCATTCATGTATGTGTGTCCATGTAACAGGTAAGTATATGTGAACATATTCACGGATCAGGTAAGCATCTGTAAGTACTCATGTATCAGGAAATGTACTAGTATAGACTCACGAATGAACTGACTCTTGTGTGATTCCTTGTAATAGAAATAATGTTTGATATCTTCAAATTATCCCTATGATAATTTACTGTAATATAACTGGTTGATCATGTAGGTTTATACACTCTTACTACTCAAGGGTGTGGGAAACTAAATTAAAGATGTAAACTATAACATCAATACATATATAAAAATATAAGTGTATATGCATAGTTTAGTTCAAGAATGTAAAATGGTTTTGTAAGACATCTTATGGGTTTTCAACAATAATTAACAATGACTTGATGTCATTTTAATTAACATTTCAAAGGTAAAACATTTGGTAACAATGTGTTTTTAAGATGTAAAATCATTTCATGCATCACATTTTGTAGCATGTGAAATCTGTTAAATGACAAACACAGTTATAAAATACATATCAATGATTCAATAACATGTTTGTTTCTACTTGTATCCCCCCCATTAAAGCATTTAAAATCATTTAAAATATTGATTAGGGGTATGAACTCACTTGATTGAAGTGGTTGATTTGAAATAGTCTAGAGAAGAATCGAGTAGAACTTCGACAGGAAGAGTTGAAAGTGGGGGAAAATCTCGGGATTCTCGGGAATCTCGGGAATCTCGGGTACACAAAACCTTCCTTCGGGACTTGAAGGTGAAAACCGAGGCTTCGGGAGGGCTTCGGGAGCTTAACCGCAGAGTTTCAGCACGAGAGATGGAAGAATGGAGCACCTAAACCCGGCACCCCAAGAGTTCTATTTATAGGGGCATTTCTGGTGTGCCACGTCGTGGCTAAGGTTGGCAACTTCGTGGGGAGCAAGCCTTATCCCCTTCCGTTGATTGGACACCCTCAGTCACTTGCCGGGTCGCGGCCAAGCTGTGCCACGTCGTGGGGGCCTGACAGCCTCGGATTTTGGACCCCGAACTTGTAAAATCCGTAACTTTCGCATACGAGATTCGTTTTCGACGTTCTTTATATGCATGCGTAGCTGAAAATGTTATCTACAACTCTCGTTTAGACTTCATCGACAAATTTTGACTTTATTTTTAATTATTTATTTTTAACGGGCCGGGACACGAAAAGTCCTTTAAAAATCCATAACTTCTTCATCCGGTGTCCGTTTTCATCAGACTTTTCGCCGTTGCGCTACTAATGTCGAGACCTTAGATTCTCATTTAGGTTGTTTTGGTCAAAAGTATCTCGAGCTCTATTTCGAGTTTTTAGCTGTCTACTGCTATACCCGAATCTTGGAAAAATCATAACTTCCTCATACGAAGTCAGATTTGGACGTTCTTTTTATGTACGCTCACGGTTTGAGGTTATGTATAACTTTCATTTAGATACTTAAGGCTAAAAAAACTATTGTATTGAAACTTCGCGTTTTTCGTTTAATCGGTGTTGCCGGTTTTGTCGGAAATCTTAGAATGGTAATAACTTCTTCGTTATAACTCGGTTTTTTGTGTTCTTAGTATTTCTATAAACCTTGACACATTATCTAGCATAATAGACATCCCTATAGAGACTTTTACACATTTCATTTTTGAAGTTAATTTCATTTATTTCAAAAGTAGCTACAATACTTGACTTTTTAGGTCATTACAAAGAGTTGAAATATCGGGTTGTCACATCATCCCCCCGTTAGAGGGAATTTTGTCCCGAAATTTAAAGTAAGAAAACACTTGTGGATTAGGGAAACATATGTGGGTACTTGTGTTTCATCTAATCTTCGCGTTCCCAGGTGTATTCAGGTCCTCGCTTTGCATTCCAACGGACCTTCACGATGGGGATGCGACTTTGCTTGATTTGCTTGACCTCTCGGTCCATGATTTCTACTGGTTCCTCCACGAAGTTGAGGCTCTCGTTGATCTCGATCTCGTTGAGTGCAATAACAAGAGTCTCGTCGGATAGACACTTTTTCAAGTTTGACACGTGGAAGGTAGGATGTACGTTACTGAGTTCATGTGGTAGATTGAGTTTGTAAGCTACACGACCGATCCTCGCAAGAATCTCGAAAGGCCCTATGTATCTTGGATTGAGCTTCCCACACTTTCCAAAGCGTATCAAGCCCTTCCAGGGTAAGACCTTCAGTAGGACTCGGTCACCTACTTGGAACTACAATGGTTTCCTACGCTTGTCAGCGTAGCTTTTCTGTCGGTCTCTAGAGGCTTTCAATCGTTCACGAATTTGAACGATCTTCTCTGTCGTTTCCCGAATGATCTCCGGACCCATGAGAGTGCTTTCGGGAGCTCGTTCCTTAGCTAACTGGGTATCAACCACCTCAGCCCAGCACAGAGGGGATCTGCACTTTCGGCCATAGAGGGCCTCGAATGGAGCTGCCTTCATGCTTGTGTGATAACTGTTGTTGTAGGAAAACTCGACAAGAGGTAAATGAGTATCCCAAGCTTTTCCAAAGTCAATCACACATGCACGCAACATATCTTCTAAGGTTTGGATAGTTCTCTCACTTTGCCCGTCGGTCTGTGGATGGTAGGCTGTACTCATGTCCAGCCTAGTTCCTAGGGAATTTTGTAATGACTGCCAGAACCTCGAAGTGAATCTACTATCTCGGTCTGAGATGATAGATAAAGGAACACCGTGCAGCCTTACAATCTCCCTAATGTAAGTTCTGGTAAGTTTCTCCATCTTGTCTGTTTCTTTGATCGGTAGGAAGTATGCAGACTTGGTCAGTCTATCGACGATGACCCATATGGAATCAAGTCCACCCGTCGTCTTGGGCAACTTGGTTATGAAGTCCATAGTGATCCGCTCCCACTTCCATTCTGGTATCTCGGTTGTTGTAGAAGACCGGAGGGTTTTTGGTATTCAACCTTGACCTTTGTGCAAGTAAGGCATTTACTCACGAAGGTAGCAATATCTGCTTTCATGTTAGGCCACCAGTATAACTTTTTTAGATCCAGATACATCTTATCTGAACCCAGGTGGACGGAATAACGAGTGTTGTGAGCTTCTGTCATGACCAAGTCTCTGAAGCCACCGTGATTCGGTGTCCAGATCCGATCCATGAGGTATAAGGCTCCGCCACCCTTGGCTTCTAGGTTCTTATCCATCCCTCTAAGGGATTCACCAGCCATGTTTTTAGGTTTCAAAGCGTCGAGCTGAGCCTCCTTTATTTGCGTGGAAGGGTGTGAATGGATAGTTAGAGTCAAAGATTTGATCCTATGACCAGAATATTCTTTCCGACTTAGGGCGTCGGCTACTACATTGGCTTTACCCGGATGATAACGAATTTCGCATTCGTAATCGCTGAGTAGCTCGACCCACCGTCGTTGTCTCATGTTGAGCTCCTTCTGGTCGAAAATGTGTTGCAGACTCTTATGGTCTGTAAAGATCGTTCTTTTTGTACCGTACAGGTAATGTCGCCAGATCTTCAGAGCGAACACAACTGCTCCTAGTTCAAGATCGTGGGTTGTGTAGTTAACCTCATGTGTCTTTAGCTGTCTCGAGGCATAGGCGATGACTTTACCTCGCTGCATCAGAACACATCCGAGTCCTTGATTGGATGCATCGCAATAGACAATGAAGTCTTTTATTCCTTCAGGAAGGGATAGTATCGGGGCGGTGCACAAGGCGCGTTTGAGCGTTTGGAACGCTCTTTCCTGTTTCTCTTCCCAGTCAAAGGCCACGCCTTTCTGGGTCAGGGTTGTAAGAGGTTTCGCTATGCTGGAGAAGTTCTGAATGAACCTGCGATAGTAGCCAGCGAGACCTAGAAATTAACGAATTTCGGTAGGTGTCTTTGGTGTTGTCCAGTTCTCAATGGCTTTGATCTTGGAGGGGTCCACGTGTATACCTTCTTCACTAACCACATGGCCGAAAAATTCGACTCGCCGAATCCAAAATTCGCACTTTGAGAACTTCGCGTAGAGCTTCTCCGATCGCAATGTCTCTAAGATTTTACGGAGATGTAGACTATGTTCCTCCTTACTTCGAGAGTAGATGAGTATGTCATCAATGAAGACGATGACGAATTGATCCAAGTAAGGACGACACACCCTATTCATCAGATCCATGAATACTGCAGGCACGTTAGTTAATCCAAATGGCATCACTACAAACTCGTAGTGCCCATAACAAGTTCAGAAGGCTGTCTTGGGAACATCCTCCTCTAACACTCGTAGTTGGTGATATCCGGATCGCAGATCTATCTTCGAGAAGTAGTTGGCTCCTTGAAGTTGATCAAACAAATCGTCAATGCAGGGCAAAGGATATCGATTTTTAATGGTAAGTTTGTTGAGTTCCCTATAGTCGATGCACATGCGAAACGATCCATCTTTCTTCTTGACGAACAAGACCGGTGCTCCCTATGGTGAGAAGCTTGGTCGAATGAATCCCTTCTTGAGAAGTTCGTTAAGTTGACTGGAAAGTTCCTGCATTTCAGCCGGTGCCAGACGATACGGGAATTTGGCTACGGGGGTAGCCCCTGGCACTAAGTTGATTCTGAACTCGACTTGGCATTGTGGTGGTAAACCAGGAAGTTCTTCTGGGAATATGTCGGGAAAGTCGCGTACTTCTGGGATTTTCTGGATGTCTTTCAGTTCTTGACTGGTATCGACGACGTGTACGAGAAATGCATGGAACTCCTTCCGCAAGCACTTCTGGTCTTGAATGCACGAAATGATGCGAAGGCTCGTACTGGGTTTGTCGCCGTAGATAATTAAAGTTTCGCTGTTAGGAAGGTTAAGACGAACTTCTTTTTCGAAGCACATAATGTTGGCACGAAGAAGACTCAACTAATCCATACCGATGATAACGTCAAAACATTTAATTGTGACTGGCATGAGATCTATCTTGAAAGTATGGCCATCTAAAGTTAAAGTACAACCTACATATATGCAGTTTGTACTCACTGTTTTCCCGTTAGCCATTTCTACCGTGAATGAATTATCTAGTGCACATGGTTTTTGTTTAAGCAGGTGTGCAAATTTGTGACTTACAAAACTTTTCTCGGCTCCACTATCGAAAAGTATGCAAGCATATGAGTTATCGAGGTGGAACGTACCAGTAACTATCGTAGGATCAGCTACTGCTTCCTCCTGGCCTAGGGCCATAACTCTTCCTACCCCTCCAGCCATTCCTGCTTTAGGGTAGTTCCTCTTGTAGTGGCCCACTTCGCCACATCCGTAGCAAGCTTGGCCCATACCGGCTTTAGGAACCTGGGCAGCTTGAGCTGTTGGAGTTTGGCTGAAACGGGCGGTGTGCCTCTTCCTGTTGCAGTTGGTGCATTGCATCTCCCTGCAAGGCCTGCGGTGGTGGAAGTTGCACTTGGTGCACTTCAGGAGAGACCCAACATAAGTTTTTGCTGGTAAGGGGTTCGCGGGGACAGCGGGTGTCACTGTGGCAGCATTGATTGCCACAAGATGTTGTCTTTTGGAGGATCCTTGCGAAGCCCCGTTTTTCCTCTTAGACCACACTTTCTGGTTGTTGCCAGGGCTGGACTCTTGGGGTACGGGTGTAGGGATTGTTGTGTTCTGAGGTTTCCGGTGATTGATAAGAGATTGTGCCAGTTCCTTGGCACTATCAAAGGTAATAGGCCTGGAAGCGATCACACTTGACTGGATCTGGGGCGACAGTCCCTAGATATATCTCTCGATCTTTTTGCTCTGGAGAGCAACCATATCCGGGCATAAGTTTGCCAAATCACAGAACCTATTTGTGTAGGTAGTGATGTGACAACCCGATATTTCAACTTTTCCCAACCGATGGAATACGCCACCACCAAAGTTAGATAGTTAACATGGCTGTTCCACCATGTTAGTGCTCGGTCAGAGAAGGTACAAGCTGTGAACTTGACCTTGTTGCCTTCTTGGCATCCGCAGATCTCGAAGACAGATTCCATCTTCTCAATCCATTGTCTCAACACCATAACACCCCCAGTTCCCTTGAAGCTGCGGGGTTTGGCATTAGTGAAGTCCTTGTAGGTGCACTCCCGAGGGTGTCCATGGCTTTCGCCGTGGTTTGAGGGTGGTGCACCTGTTCCTGATCCACTAGGGACAGGAGCGTTGATTGCTGACACAGCCACTGCAACTGCTGCTGTGAAAGCTGCCTGGAACATAGTGGCATCGAAAGGATTTGGTGGTTGAAGGGGTACATGTGGTGGTGGAGGTGGTGGTGGAGGTGCTTCGTTGCTTGGGTTACGTCTTGTACTTCTGCATGGCAACATCTTTAACTATACGTTTAAAAGATGACGACATGGATAAGAATAAATGATTAATGAATGTGTCTCATGGACTAATCCCCATAGTCCAACAACAGAAGGAATAATTAAAATAGAGGACTGACTAAGGTACTTATAGTAAGCCTAAATACCCATATGATGTTTCTTTATGGTTGTGTTGGTAAGTTTTTAGACTTGTTGCCATATCACAACCATTCTTGGGCATATTCTAATCACTCCTCGGACCAGCATAGTTGATCAGGCTATGCCATTCCTAAGACTGACCATATATCCCCAGGCTTACTTGTGATATTCAACAGTCGTAATACTTTTGTTCTTGTCGTTGTGACACTGATTTTAGTATGAATGCAGGCACGTATACTTTGTTAAATATTTTATTATTTAAAAGCATAACTCTAAGACAGAGTGTTTTAATCCTGTTGTATTTATAGTTAGTATATCTTTTATGGGTTGATATACTATATTCACTATAAACAATGCTCTGATACCAATCTGTCACACCCCAAAACCACAAACGGCGGAAACGTTCAGGGGTGGAGGACGTCATGTACAGTATCACAACAGTGTAATATAATAAACAAGTAACAACATCATCCATTGCATTATAAGTAAAGTTTAATACATGTGTGTTCTTTCATTGTAACAAGACACCAAAAATATACAATCAAAATAAAAGACGAGACTTGTCTGCTCCGTCTTCTCAAAACCTGGCCTCCGTACCTGTCTACTAATGACCTGAGAATACAAGTTATTTTGAAAGCGAGTATCAACTTTAAAGCAGGTGAATTCATAAGTATAATAGTGTCATTGCCTTGTTTGTGAAAATCTGTTATGAAGGCCATGTAAACCTTTAAATGAAAATTTTGAGGTAAGTATGAAATCCCTAGAAAAACCCTTATTTTCTATAAGTATGAAATGTAGTCTTCTACCAAGACCCGAATGTTCTATACGTATGAAGTGTAGTCCTCTACCAAGACCCGAATGTTTTGTAAGTATGAAGTGTAGTCTTCTACCAAGACCCGAATGTTCTGTTTGTAAAATGATAGTTTTTCCTTTGTATTGACTAGTACTAAAAGTGCTTAGTCTAACTCATCGTTTATGTGAATGTATCACAAATTAAGTAAACAGGAAAATGTACTACTATAAGTGTTGTCACTGGGTACTAGGACCAACACATCATCGCATTAAGCGAAATGTATAACCTAATGAACATCCGAAGATTGTCCAATTGTCCTCTGTAGCAGCAGCAGGTGGGTGGAAGGGTTAGTCCCAATCGATCTACCTAATATAAATAGTAGCCTGAGACCTCCGTAGATGGTCATCGACCACTGGTGTTAATCAGTGGGGTTCGGATAATGCACCATTAAACCGGGATAGGAAAGATAATTTACATAGAAAGTACTAATAAATTATCCTCTTAGTTCTAAGTACAAGTATCCAGGTAAGTGAGTACAGGATAATGCACCTATGTAAAAGTGTTCCTGTATGGCATTCATGTATGTGTGTCCATGTAACAGGTAAGTATATGTGAACATATTCATGGATCAGGTAAGCATCTGTAAGTACTCATGTATCAGGAAATGTACAAGTATAGACTCATGAATGAACTGACTCTTGTGTGATTCCTTGTAATAGAAATAATGTTTGATATCTTCAAATTATCCCTATGATAATTTACTGTAATATAACTGGTTGATCATGTAGGTTTATACACTCTTACTACTCAAGGGTGTGGGAAACTAAATGAAAGATGTAAACTATAACATCAATACATATATATGAAAATATAAGTGTATATGCATAGTTTAGTTCAAGAATGTAAAATGGTTTTGTATGACATCTTATGGGTTTTGAACAATAATTAACAATGACTTGATGTCATTTTAATTAACATTTCAAAGGTAAAACATTTGGTAACAATGTGTTTTTAAGATGTAAAATCATTTCATGCATCACATTTTGTAGCATGTGAAATCTGTTAAATGACAAACACAGTTATAAAATACATATCAATGATTCAATAACATGTTTGTTTCTACTTGTATCCCCCCCATTAAAGCATTTAAAATCATTTAAAATATTGATTAGGGGTATGAACTCACTTGATTGAAGTGGTTGATTTGAAATAGTCTAGAGAAGAATCGAGCAGAACTTCGACAGGAAGAGTTGAAAGCGGGGGAAAATCTCAGGATTCTCGGGAATCTTGGGAATCTCGGGTACACAAAACCTTCCTTCGGGACTTGAAGGTGAAAACCAGGGCTTCGGGAGCTTAACCGCAGAGTTTCAACATGAGAGATGGAAGAATGGAGCACCTAAACCCGGCACCCCAAGAGTTCTATTTATAGGGGCATTTCTGGTGTGCCACGTCGTGGCTAAGGTTGGCCACATCGTGGGGAGCAAGCCTTATCCCTTTTCGTTGATTGGACGCCCTCAGTCACTTGCCGGGTCGCGGCCAAGCTGTGCCACGTCGTGGGGGCCTGACAGCCTCGGATTTTGGACCCCAAACTTGTAAAATCCGTAACTTTCGCATACGAGATCCGTTTTTGATGTTCTTTATATGCATGCGTAGCTGAAAATGTTATCTACAACTCTCGTTTAGACTTCATCGGCAAATTTTGACTTTATTTTTAATTATTTATTTTTAACGGGCCGGGACACGAAAAGTCCTTTAAAAATCCATAACTTCTTCATCCCGTGTCCGTTTTCGTCAGAATTTTTGCCGTTGCGCTACTAATGTTGAGACCTTAGATTCTCATTTAGGTTGTTTTGGTCAAAAGTATCTTGAACTCTATTTCGAGTTTTTAGCTGTCTACTGCTATACCCGAATCTTGAAAAAATCATAACTTCCACATACGAAGTCAGATTTGGACGTTCTTTTTATGTACGCTCACGGTTTGAGGTTATCTATAACTTTCATTTAGATACTTAAGGCTAAAAAAACTATTGTATTGAAACTTTGCGTTTTTCGTTTAATCGGTGTTGCCGGTTTTGTCGGAAATCTTAGAATGGTAATAACTTCTTCGTTATAACTCGGTTTTTCGTGTTCTTAGTATTTCTATAAACCTTGACACATTATCTAGCATAATAGACATCCCTATAGAGACTTTTACACATTTCATTTTTGAAGTTAATTTCATTTATTTCAAAAGTTGCTACAATACTTGACTTTTTAGGTCATTACAAAGAGTTGAAGTATCGGGTTGTCACACCTTCTATGAACCAAGTTCATACTTAAGGGAGCCTCAATGGCCTTAAGTGCTAGTAAGGTCCAAGTAAATCAAATACGAAATGGGCCAACGTGCTCTTCGTATGACCAATAGCCATAAATAATACGCGGAATAGTAGGATCTTGTAATCCTCTTCTCCTCGTTTATTAGGCCTATCGTCAATCCAAGTAAAAAAATAAAGGTCGATAATCAATAGTAATCAAAGTCAATTGGGATTTAGTGAGTAATAACGAGTGGCACCAACGTGTGTCAGTCGTAGTCTGTAGTTATAATCAAAGTCTCCTGGAGGGAGAGCAAGAGTTTGTGTATAGATCTATATAGGGGTGACTCCCCCACACCTCAATTGTTCGCTACAGTTAGACTCGACTAGTCTAGGGTGATAAAATCTTAAGATCAATTTCGGCGTTCACCAGAGTGCCAAGACAGATGAACTAGTCATTATCATGCATGGTTATAACGACTCACATAAATAAATCCAATATTAATCAAGTAATCAAGGTAAATCAAAATCATTCACGTGATGGAATAACAATTCGAACAGTTATATGGTATTTTTATTATCGGAAAACATTGGTTTTTCCGGGGAAGTTCAACATCTTTCACTGATAGTTTTAATACAAAGCTTTTCAACTATAAACGTTTGGAAATCATCATGCATATATTTACGAATCTTCACACTTTTATATAAACAAGGGTATTTGTGACAACCCGAAATTTCTATTCTGTACAAACATATCAAGTCAATAGAAGTCAGAACAGTTACTGTTAATTTTCAGACTTGTTAGAATAAGTTTGAGTAATTCAGGATTTACACTTTAAGAGATATCAGGAGAGAGGATGCACTAGGGTTATTATGCAACACTGTTATTCCAAAACTCTAAGAAATTAGAGTTTACTTCCTGAATAAAATATTTTCTGCCAAAAACCCTAATTTTGGGAGTGTATATATGAAAACTGGTCATTATTTACACTTTTTCCAAAAACTCAAGATCCAAACCCATTTCTCTCTCAAGTATCATCTGAAAGATTTTCAAGATCTTCAAAGTAGTAAGTGATTCTAGTTTTCTTAAGTGATTATATGGCTTAATCTAGTGTTTTAACACACTTCTAACCATGATATCATTCCTAAAGGTTGATTCTTCCATTTACACCAAGAACACACACTAGTGTCCTTGGACTTTTAGCTCATTTCAAGCATCTATATTGTAAGTACTTCTATCATAGGGTATCATAGAGCTTGTCATACATCTTTACAATCAAGAAATCGTCCCTAGAACACCAAGAGTAAGGTGTACGGTCCAAGAATGTTCTTGGGCCGTAAACACCAAGTAAGGGCACCAAAGTGTGCCTAAGTCCTTCTCTAGCCTTAGATAAATGTCTAAATCCTTTCCTAGTTGAGCAAAGGACTTGAAAGCCCCAAAATACCAAAAATCATAGAAGATTACGGCCGCAAACACAAAGGAAAGTGGTCTAAGGGCCCTAAACTCCTCAAAGGAGGGAAATGGTGCCCAAATCTCTTCTAAGGACTAAACCTTCAAGTAGAAAAGCTTCTAGGGATCTTTTAAGGCTTCAAACGACAAATGATCAAGGGTTTACGACCGTAAACTCCTTTGTTTATGAACACAAAACCGTGAACTCCATAATGGAGTTTTCCTTGAACCCCAAGCACACTAGCCTTTCCCTACGACACTTAGATGCAATCCTAGGGACTTATAACACTTGTATAAGGTGTTTAGCATGTCCTAGGGTTCTTAACTTTGTTTATTAGTTGTATAAAGACTAACTGGATACATATATGTGATATTATATGTTAACTAGGATCATAGAGTGTGTTCATGTGACATCCCCAATTTCACGGCCAGAAAAGACCGATTTGTTTATGCTTTATTTTTAAAATCAAAGTAATCGTTTAAAGAAAACTGTTGCAGAATTTGTTCCCAAAAACAAAAATATGATAACCATTTATCAAAACATTTCTCAAAGAGAATGTATTTTCATTAAATAATAAAACCTCGGAATGTCATGTTCGATACAGACCAAAAGTATAAACAGTATAAAATAGATCTTACAACAGTTATTTATGACTACTGATCTATAATCCAAAATCTCTCGTCAAGTCCACCAACTTATACTCTTGTGTCATCACCTGTAATGTAAAGAAAACTGAGTGGGTCAGGGTTGGGAGCCTGGTGAGCATATAGGGTTTTCAAACCACAATAATACATTTATTATATTCCATTATCAAACAATCAACCCATCTACCCATCCCCATTATCTTCGTTTAATCATCCCAACAGATATTATCCTAAGGGTCATCTCCTATATCATGTTTACCTCTCATCTCCTAACATCTTATTTCCTTATATGTTTGTTGCTAAGAACTTTTCCTAAGGATCATCGCCTGTATCATATAGACAATACTAATTCGGGGATCACTCCCTCAATGTGTGACTAGTAAGGGTTAGGGTATCATCACATGATTACACAGCCACAACATCGCCTGGACTCGTAAATCATAATAAGGATTAGACTATCATCGCATGAATACACAACCACAACATCGCCTGGACTCGTAATTCATAATAAGGGATAGACTATCATCGCATGAATACGTAGCGACAACATCGCCTGGACTCGTAATTCATCACCTATCTATCATCACCTAATTATCATCACCATTATATCCTCACCTTTCTCTTATCACATTCCTTCAACACACATCAACTATTTCATCTACCCATGTTCTACCCAACATATTTGAAGATATAAATTACATGTATAGTTTAAATAATTTAACACCCATATAAAACATCAATTCCAAGCCCATCTCAAATAGACAATTAATATATAACACATAGCACGTATTTCATAGATAATACTTTATATTTATGTGTTTAGAAGAGAGTAACCACACACTCACCCAAAACATATAAAAAAAACAATATAAATACACATAGCGCGTATTTTATAAAATACTTCATATCTATGTGTAAGATGAAAGTGACTATACACTAACTTGATCAGAAGATGATCGGACAGCACTAGGACTTGTAAAAGTAGTATTCTTCGGCAGATCTGGAAGATCTTTACAAAAATCGGCTTCTCACGGACAGAGCTTCGGCTCGGGAATCACACTTCTCGGGATCTTTGGGGCCTCGGGACTTGCTTCGGGGCTCGGGAATGATACCGAGGTTTCGGGATATTTCTTGCACGAAAAATGATGCGAAAACGCGAGAGAAATAAGAGAAATGAGAAAATGAATCGGATGCACTCGACTCCCTTTTATAGGTTCTAGAACTTCGAATTACGCTGGGCGTAATCTTAGGTTACGCTGGGCTTAACCTGGATAAGCCCGGTGACTCACCCCTTCGATAATATCGAAAATTTATATTTAAGTTTAATTTTGAAAATATTTAATAAACTTCAAAAATTCATATCTTCCTCATACGAACTCCGTTTTCAACGTTCTTTATATTTCCGCGTAGGTGAGACTACGCTCTACAACTTTTCTTTAGACTCCGTCGGCTAATTTGGATTTTATTTTTATTATTTATTTTTAGTAGGCCAGGACAGAAAAACTCCGTTATAAATTCATAACTTCTTCATCCGACGTCCGTTTTCGCCTAACTTTTTATCGTTTTACTACTATCAACAAGATCTTCGATTCTCATTTAGATTGTTCCGGCTAAACACCGCTCGATCTCAAATCGAGTATTCGGGCTGCATACCGCTAAGTCGAAACTTAGAAAAATCATAACTTCCTCATACGAAGTCAGATTTGGACGTTATTTTTATGCATGCTCACGGTTTAACGTATTCTACGACTTTCTTTTTGATTGCTAAGGCTAAATATCGCTGTAACGTAAATTCACTTTTTACATCGCGCTGTGTCGTGCCGGTTTTGTCGCGAAACTTCGACATGTCATAACTTCTTTGTTATAACTCGGATTTTGGCGTTCTTTATATGTACGTAATCCTTGTAACATATACTAAAACTTAGTTAAGATTATTCCTTCAAAATAATCTTCCATCAAAAAGTCATTTTTGATGCTTATTGTCTCTAAATTGACTAGCCCTGATCTACGAGCGTTACAATTATCTCCCCCTTAGGATGATTACGTCCCGGAATCATCAACGAAATAGGATTCGTATACTGACTCCATAAGTTATTTCTCTATTCTAAGTAATAACCTTGATGCTCAATCCTGCATCTGCTCTTCGTACTATGTTGGACTTTCAATCGTAATCTTCAAGTTACAAAATAAATCCTTATTGTGGACTCCTTCTTCTTCTTAGGATAAATACATTCATTTATCTATTGTAACTAACCGATGGGTCGTGTCCCGATGACCTCTCATCGTAGTCGTACTCAATTTAATGTGACCACTAGGGTCGGAATAACCGTCATCCAACTAGTCATTACCGAAACAATGGTAATGACATGCTTGAATAAAACGGAAACAATTTCTAGCTTCTTGGTAACCTTGCGACTTTCCCTGATCCAAGTGCGAGTCCTGTGCTTCCGGTACTATAGATCTCTACTACCATTGACACCTACTCATACTCGTCCCAAGTATTGTCTCGCAGTTAACCAAGTCACCATACATAAATCATATAATCATTCAACACATCAGATAACAAAACCAGGGTTTATATTAATTCTTGAAACTATTACACAAAAGTTCAAGGTCACCCTATACTATAACTCTAATAGGCTACATCATAAGTTACTATTCACACTGCTACTTCATAACTTGATCATTGGATATAAAATCCTCATCCTTGATTCGCTTCGTCGAGGATCATGTGGAATGCCCTTGGCTATGGTGGTACGTTTTTCTTTGCAGCTTTGTCCTTCTTTGGGCAGTTCTTCGAAAAATGACCACCATCTCCACATTCGTAACACTTCCTATTGTCGAACGTACAATCTCTGGAATAGTGACTTGTCCTACCACACTTATAGCAAGTCAGTTCTCCATCGCATCTTCCGAAGTGCTTCTTCTTGCACTTTTCACACCACTTGGTTTCATCTTTTCCTCCGGATTTCGAGAGTTTGGTTTCTTTGTCAATCATTGAAGATCCCTTGTGTTTCCTTTTCCCTCCAACTTCAACTCTCTCTAGACCCTTTTCGCTTACTTGGGTCTCAACATTTTTGGCTGCCCAGATGGCGGCTTTCAGAGTGGTTGCTTGCTTGACTATCAGACCAAAGTCCGCTGGTAATCCATTGGCAAACTTGTTGACCTTGGAAAGTTCAGTTGGAATTAGGTATGGAATAAGCTTCATCTTCTCCGTAAAGCTTGTAGCGTATTCAGTGACGTTCAATTTTCCCTTCTTTAGATTCTGGAACTCATTGTTGATTTCCAGAAGATCCTGCTCAGAGCAGTATTGCATTTTAATTTGCTCCACGAACTCTTCCCAAGACATCTTGCTAGCTTCCCCCCTTGGGCATTGAACCGGCCAGTAACTTCCACCAGCTCAATACTCCAGATTTTAACAGAGGGATTGTAAGAGCGGTCTTCTGTCTGTTGCTACACTCGCAACTTTCAAACATTTTCTCCATCTCGAAGATCCAGTCCATGACTTGCACTGGTGTCGGGCTCCCAGAAAGACATGGTGGTTTGGATGCCATGAAATCCTTGTACTTGCATCCACGTCCATCACTGTCTCCATCTTGACTGTTTCGGCAAACTATTGGTGGGTTGGCTTGACCAATGGTCGCACTATAGTTCCCTTCTTCTGACTGCCCCTCATTCAGCTCAGGCTGTTCAACTGGTATGGAGGGTTCACTCCTGGTGTTCAGCAACAATTGTCTCATTTCCTCCTTTTGTTCACCCATCATGGCTTGAATCGTGGTTCGCACTCCAGCCATTGTAATTTGTTCAGGTGTTGCTGCTACAACAGCCACTCGCTCAACCACAGGTGGTTGCTTCCTATTTTCGTTCACGTTTCCAGCTCCACTCCTGGTTCTTGTCATTTTTGATCTATACACCAAATAAGGTGATTTTAGATCTTTATTCACGGTAGATATTCAAATCATCCATATCACTCTGAAACGTTTACATGCTAGTTCTAATACCGTAGACATACGCTTACAATCCTAAACACATAAGGTTTCAAGATCCGGTCGGCAACAGACCATAGATCCGAACAAATAATATCATATATGTCAAACATATAACAATTAGCACATAATGGAATTTTAGGCAATTTTCCTAAAATATACTAGTGCTCGTGTCTTAAAATATGCTAGACACTCATCTCACAATCATCGCTTAGCATTCTAAGTTTAAGTCTAGAAATCCTACAAATTCCTAGTTCGCTTAAACTAATGCCCTGATGCCAACTGTGACATCCCCCATTTCACGGCCAGAAAAGACCGATTTGTTTATGCTTTATTTTTAAAATCAGAGTAATCGTTTAAAGAAAACTGTTGCGGAATTTGTTCCCAAAAACAAAAATATGATAACCATTTATCAAAACATTTCTCAAAGAGAATGTATTTTCATTAAATAATAAAACCTCGGGATGTCATGTTCGATACATACCAAAAGCATAAACAATATAAAATAGATCTTACAACAGTTATTTATAACTACTGATCTATAATCCAAAATCTCTCGTCAAATCCACCATCTTATACTCTTGTGCCATCACCTGTAATGTAAAAAAACTGAGTGGGTCAGGCTTGGGAGCCTGGGGAGCATATAGGGTTTTCAACCCACAATAATACATTTATTATATTCCATTATCAAACAATCAAACCAATTACCCATCCCCATTATCTTTGTTTAATCTTCCCAAAAAATATTATCCTAAGGGTCATCTCCTATATCATGTTTACCTCTCATCTCCTTGCATCTTATTTCCTTATATGTTTGTTGCTAAGAACTTTTCCTAAGGATCATCGCCTGCATCATATAGACAATACTAATTCGGGGATCACTCCCTCAATATGTGACTAGTAAGGGTTAGGGTATCATCGCATGATTACACAGCCACAACATCGCCTGGACTCGTAAATCATAATAAGGATTAGACGATCATCGCATGAATACGCAGCCACAGCATTGCCTGGACTTGTAATTCATAATAAGGGATAGACTATCATCGCATGAATACGCAGCCACAATGTCACACCCTGAAAACTGAAGGCGGAAACATTTCCGGGGTTGACTCCACGTTAAGTATCAAATCCAGTGTACATAGTAAGTAAAGTGAAACAAACATTACATTACGTATTAAAAGTTTTACAATTTGTTTCAAAAGACACAGTTTATACAGTTGTGATACATAGTATAGATATAAACAAAACGAACGAGCCTTGCACACACACCATCCTGAATCAAGTAAGTCTTCGGGTACATGTACTATCGTTGACCTGAGAACACAAGCGGTTTGAAAATCAGCATAACGCTAGTGAGTTCATAAGTAGTTTTTGTTTTGTGAAAATGTTTATGTTTCCTTTCTGTTTCTGAAAATGTAACACATGCCAAGAAAATCCCACATTTTCTTAAAAGTTGGTTGTTGTTTCACAAAAGTAAAGTATAGTTTGATTATCCAATTCGTTGTTCTATTCCATTTATGTACCAGTGTATTCCCAGGAAAATCCCATACTTTCCTGAATGTTAGTTATTGTAAAAGATGTAATGTTATTCAGTTTGTTACACTTTTCTGGTTATGTATATGTTACCCAGGAATGCCCCATGCTTTCCTGTATGTTGGTTTTCGATGTGAAAGATGTATTCTGCTAGACCTGGTTATGTACAAAGTTTCCCAGGAAGGTCCCATACCTTCCTGAATGTTGGATATCATTGTAAAAGATGTAAAAGATGTAACCGAAACCTGGTTATATGTAAAATGTAATAAGTGGTTCATTATTACTATAAGTAAATCTCTGTTATCCTAGTTGCGAGTTCCATAACCATACTAAAGACTGAACCTGTGGCAATAAGTAGTCCACAACCTTATGACTTTCGTCACCCTTGAACCATTTCGGTTCGGCTGTAGCTAGCAGCCAGGTGTGGGGTAGTCAGCCCCGTATAGATCTATACACTCAAGTCACGCTCTCTAAATCCCATAGATTCTGGTTATGGGTGTAGTCCTCCACTCGCGTATCTCTGTGGAGTGTTTGTCGAGGACGTGTCTCCAATCATACATGAATAACAAATTTACTAGTAATAATAAGATGATCCTCCACTCGCGTATCTCTGTGGAGTGTTACCGAGGACAAACAATGTACAGATTATATGTTTAAATGTATTAATGTAATGCTTTTAACTGATAAAATGTGGAAAACCATTTGTGAAATATATATAAAGCATAACAGTTTATAAACCCATTTCACAAATAAGTGTTTATATGATCTGTATGTTCTACCAATTATCAGTTGCGTATATCAGTATTAAAAGCATATAAATTGTGAAACACACACACACGAAAATAAGTTTTGAGTACAAGAACCCTTTTACTTTGCTTGTGTTCCCCCTGAAAACAGTGAAAAGCAGTGAAAAAGGGTAGGGGTATGAACTCACCGGACTCGGAAATGTGTCGGTTTTGGATACTAGATGTTGGTTCGGGGCTTGATTACTCGCGATGTCCCTATGTAAAATGTAATAATGTCCATATATAACTAATTATATTTACAATCACTAATTATTTAGGACATTACACTCCAACGAGGTTAAACACTTCAAAACGAGCGTTTGGAGTGACCCGGGTGACATCTACGGACGTGTATTGGCACTAGGGACTTGGGACTTGATTTTACTCCACAAGAGTAAACATTTAACTGAGTTTACAACCACAAAACACACCCATACATGATTTTACGGCCGTAAACTCATGTTGGTGTGAATTTGGGTGTTTAATGGCTTGTTTGGACATGGGGATTGCTGGAATGAATTTCTAAAATGCCTTGGAATGGATTAAATGTAATTATACCATTTAAAAGAGAGTTTACGGCCACACACTTGGAGTTTACGGCCGTAAACTCACCCATGGCCAAGAATGATTAATTTGAGCTACAAAGGACAATCACATGTGATTCTAACTAATTTTCTTAGGCTTGGTATCAATTTTTGGCTTCAATTAACACCTTTGTATGAGTTTACGGCCCAGATACATACTCTCTGGCCGTAAACTCTAGTATGGTTGAGAAAAATTAGATTTTGATGTTTAAAACACTCATATGTAATTCTAGGAATTTTTCCAAGCCTTAAGGGTGAATTAGGAGCATTTTTGGCATCACTTTATGAGTTTACGGCCAAAGGCTATGTGCTTAGGCCATAAACTCGAATATGTATGACATTTGATGTGTTTAAGGTCTCCAAACCATTTTTAGATGATTCTAGGATTTACCACAAGGCTATTGGTTAAGTTACAAGGCATTTGGACATGTTTAAAGGCACTTAATCCCCATTTTAGAGGAGCCTTGGCCGTAAACTCTCTTTTGTCCCCTATAATTCATGTTTAATGTGTACCAAGTCTAGATTTGCAAGCCTCAAGGTCATATCTAAGTCCCAACTATGATTTGGAAGGGTAAATTTGGCTTAAAAACCCCATTTTGAGGAGTTTACGGCCCAAGCTTGCTCCTTGGCCGTAAACTCATAATCTTGGTCCCAAAACTTAATTTAAATATCAAATTGAAGGCTAAAGAGGTTAGATAACAAGTTAAGGATGTTACCTCTTCGATTTGGAGCCTTAATTCTTTGTTTTGGACCTTTGATTATGGATGAGGAGAGAGGTTGGAAGTGTTTATGGAAGAAATGGCCAAAAGCTTCAAATGAAAGCTTAGAATCATTTATATAGTGTTCGGGAATTGGAAACGACGGAATTCTACCCGATACCGATGTTAAGTGGGGCTTTTGGTCATACCCGACCAAATTGTCGTGACTCGATATGGTCGATTCTATAATTATTCCGATAACTATAATGGGGTGTTAAAAGGATTCCAAATGGCATTAAGGCACCCATTAAGTCATTTTAGGTCAATACAAGATAATGACTTAATAAAATGGCGAAATCGGAAACGAATTTGGAAACGACGTTTGGTTGATCAAATTGGATTACAAGTTGAGTTACAAGAAGTGATATGAAATTTCGGGTTGTTACACACAACATCGCCTAGACTCGTAATTCATCACCTATCTATCATCACCTAATTATCATCACCATTATATCCTCACCTTTCTCTTATCACATTCCTTCAACACACATCAACTATTTCATCTACCCATGTTCTACCCAACATATTTGTAGATATAAATTACATATATAGTTTAAATCATTTAACACCCATATAAAACATCAATTCCAAGCCCATCTCAAATAGACAATTAATATATAACACATAACACGTATTTCATAGCTAATACTTTATATTTATGTTTTTAGAAGAGAGTAACCACACACTCACCCAAAACATATAAAAAACAATATAAATACACATAGCACGTATTTTATAAAATACTTCATATCTATGTGTAAGATGAAAGTGACTATACACTCACTTGATCAGAAGATGATCGGACAGCACTACGACTTGTAAAAGTAGTATTCTTTGGCAGATCTGGAAGATCTTCACAAAAATCGGCTTCTCGCGGGCAGAGCTTCAGCTCGGGAATCGCACTTCTCGGGATCTTCGGGGCCTTGGGACATGCTTCGGGGCTCAGGAATGATACCGGGGCTTCGGGATATTTCTTGCACAAAAAACGATGCAAAAACGCGAGAGAAAGAAGAGAAATGAGCAAATGAATCGGATGCACTCGACTCCCTTTTATAGGGTCTGGAACTTCGAATTACGATTGGCGTAATCTTAGGTTACACTGGGCGTAACCTAGATAAGCCTGGTGACTCCCCCCTTGGATAATATCGAAAATTTATATTTAAATTTAATTTCAAAAATATTTAATAAACTTCAGAAATTCATATCTTCCTCATGCGAACTCCGTTCTCGACGTTCTTTATATCCCCGTGTAGGTGAGACTACGCTCTACAACTTTCGTTTAGACTCTGTCGGCTAATTTGACTTTATTTTTATTATTTATTTTTAGTAGGCTAAGACAGGAAAACTCCGTTATAAATTCATAACTTCTTCATCCGACGTCCGTTTTTGCCTAACTTTTTTTCTTTTTACTACTATCAACGAGATCTTCGATTCTTGTTTAGATTGTTTCGGCTAAAAATCGCTCGATCTCAAATCGAGTATTCGGGCTGCATACCTCTAAGTCGAAACTTAGAAAAATCATAACTTCCTCATACGAAGTCAGATTTGGATGTTCTTTTTATGCACTCTCACGATTTAACGTATTCTACGACTTTCGTTTAGATTGCTAAGGTTGAGTATTGCTCTAACGTAAATTCACTTTTTAGGTCGCGCTGTGTCGTGCCGGTTTTGTCGCGAAACTTCGACATGTCATAACTTGTTCGTTATAACTCGGATTTTGACGTTCTTTATACGTACGGAATCCTTGTAACATATACTAAAACTTAGTTAAGATTATTCCTTCAAAATAATCTTCCATCTAAAAGTCATTTTTGACGCTCATCGTCTCTAAATTGACTAGCCCTGATCTACAAGCGTTATAATTCAAGACTTCACTTGACACCTAGCAATCCTACATCTTCAGTTCATCCGTACCACTCACTATAGGTGAGTTCATACCCCTTAATAAATGGTTTAAATGCTTTTAAATGCTTTTGTGGGGGGTAATAAAAGTTGAATACTTATAGTTATTACATCAATCACATGTGATTAATAACTACCAAACCAGTAATTGCTTACTGTTCAAACTGTTTATCAAACTGTTTTGCTTCAAACTGTTTTACACACTCTTTTACTTATCAAATACTTTTACTTAAACTCTTTTATACTTATTATCAAATGCATGCCTATGTATGTATAGTTATGTAATAAATGTTTAAAGGACTTAGGAAGGCCAGCTCGCGTTATCTCCTTTTCCTCGTTGGGATGTGGCTGTAGGGCATCGGTTATCCGTCCGAAGGTCGTCTAAATATCAGTTATATATTATGTATACATATATAGACATAAAATTTCTTTCCATCAGTTCATACCTTTAGGTAGCAAGGGTTTACAATCATAATCATACATTACTAGTAAGCTACCATAGGGGTAGCACAGGAAGATACTAATACTATTACTAGAACAATGAAACATACAATGAGTTAGTTCATTCATGAGTCAATACGAGTAGTACCCACAGTACATTACTATACATGCTAGATAGAGAGAGAACACACATTACAACTAGCACACATAGAACATCATAGTACATACAGGCTAGACAGAGAAAGAGTACACTTTACAGTTAGCAAATTCATTACATGTACATTCATGCAGTTATGTGAACCATTGAACGGGTCATGGCACTTCTTACCATGACCGTTTTTGTATCCCGAATCTCCTTAGTTGGGGAGCGTATGAGTTTGAGTATAGATCTATACTGGATTGACTATCCTACACCTTGTTGCTCGCTACAGTGCGACTTGCAAGTCTACGGGTGCCAAATGTCATTTCTTACGGCGTCTTACATCATCATTTTACTAGAGTCAGTAGCAGGACACAGGTCGATCACATGTTACTTTAAACACCTTTTGTTTTTAAGGTAGTTAGTACAGCAGTAGTCACTTATAACAAATACTACAGTACTATTATATTTTCCCATTACATTCACTTCATGAATATACACACGATGCACAGTAATGTAAAAACTATATTTTTGGTTAATGATAGTTGAATTTGGAAAAGTACACACTCTTACAAGAGACATACACATAGACACTAAATGCCTTGGTAGAAGGCTACCATTAGTAGGAAACATAGGGTTTTCTAGGAGAGTTCAAACATTTTACAAAACATTATACAAAACATCTTACAAATGATTTCATACAAACACATACATTAATATACTTATGATCTCACCAACTTTAAGCTGATACTCGCTTTCAAAATAACTTGTATTCTCAGGTCACCAATAGACAGGTACAGGTGCCAGACTTTGAGAAGATGGAGTTCGTTCAAGACTCGTCTTTTATTTTGATATGTATATTTTTGGTGTCTGTATAACTTGACAGAACACACATGTATTAAATTATATTATTAATGGAATGGATGATGTTGTTGTTTGTTTTAATATTATTCATTGTTGTGATACTGTACATGACGTCCTACGCCCCAGAACATTTCCGTCGTTCATGGTTTTGGGGTGTGACAGTATTTTCAGAAAATATCGGATTTTCTGGGTTGTTTTCTTACAAACTACACAAAACATTTTCACATCAAACCTGCTTATGAACTCACCAACATTCCATATGTTGACTGTTTTCAAAATCACTTGTATTCTCAGGTAATAGGTAAGCTGAGGAGTAGTACCAAGAATGTTAGGGTGTTGTGCTTTTGATAACTATCAAACAATTTATGTTATGGTATTGTAATGTTAAAACAATGTACTTGATGTGAACAATGTCAGTTGTAATATATTGTGTCACACCCCGAAAACCGAAGGCGGAAACATTTCCGGGGTTGACTCCACATTGAGTATCAAATCCAATGTACATAGTAAGTAAAGTGAAACAAACATTACATTACATATTAAAAGTTTTACAATTTGTTTCAAAAGACACAATTTATACAGTTGTGATACATAATATAGATATTAACAAAATGAGCGAGCCTTGCACGCACACGATCCTGAACCAAGTAAGTCTTCGGGTACCTGTACTATCGTTGACCTGAGAACACAAGCGGTTTGAAAATCAGCATAATGCTGGTGAGTTCATAAGCAGTTTTGTTTTGTGAAAATGTTTATGTTTCCTTTTCTGTTTCTGAAAATGTAACACACACCAAGAAAATCCCATATTTTCTTAACAGTTGGTTGTTGTTTCATAAGAGTAATGTATGGTATAGTTATCCGGTACATTGTTTTATGTCTTTAATGTATCAGTGAATTCCCAGGAAAGTCCCATACTTTCCTGAAGTGTAGTTATCGTAAAAGATGTAATGTTATTCAGTTGGTTACTCTTGTCAGATTATGTGTAGGTTACCCAGGAATGCCCCATGCTTTCCTGTATGTTTGTTTTCAATGTAAAAGATGTATTCTGTTAGACCTGGTTGTGTACAAGATTTCCCAGGAAGGTCCCATACCTTCCTGAAGGTTGGTTATCATATGTAAAAGATGTAAAAGATGTAAAAGATATAAAAGATGTAAAAGATATAAACTGAATCCTAGTTATCTGTAAAATGTAGTATATGATTCATTATTACTATTAGTAAATCTCTGTTATCCTAATTGCGAGTTCCATAACCATACTAAAGACTGAACCTGTGGCAATAAGTAGTCCACAATCCTTATGACTTTCGTCACCCTTGAACCATTTCGGTTCGGCTGTAGCTAGCAGCCAGGTGTGGGGTAGTCAGCCCCGTATAGATCTATACACTCAAGTCACGCTCTCTAAATCCCAGAGATTCTAGTTACGGGTGTAGTCCTCCACTCGCATATCTCTGTGGAGTGTTCGCCGAGGACGTGTCTCCAATCATACGGAATAACAAATTTACTAGTAATAATAGTATAATCCTCCATTCGCGTATCTCTGTGGAATGTTACCGAGGACAAGACAATATACGAATTATATTGCTCATGTGTTATAATGTCATGCTTTTAACTGATAAAATGTGGAAACCATTTGTGAAATATATATAAAACATAACCGTTTATAAAATCCATTTCACAAATAAATGTTTAAGTGAATTGTATGATCTACTGGTTATCAGTTACGTATATCAGTATTAAAAGCATAAGAAATGTGAAACACACACACGAAAAATAAGTTTTGAGTACAAGAAAACCCTTGTACTTTGCTTGTGTTCCCCCCTGAAAACAGTGAAAAACAGTGAAAAAGGTAGGGGTATGAACTCACCGGACTCGGAAACGTGTCGGTTTTGGATACTAGACGTTGGTTCGGGGTTTGATTACTCGTGATGTCCCTATGAAAAATGAAATAATGTCCATATATATACAATTAGGGATACATTCACTAATCATTTGGAACATTACACTCCAATGAGGTTAAACACCTCAAAACGAGTGTTTGGAGTGACCCGGGTGGCGTTTAAGGACGTGTAAAGGCACAAGGGACTTGGGACTTGAGTTATAAGTAAACATTTAAATGAGTTTACACCCACAAAACACACACATACATGAGTTTACGGCCGTAAACTCATGTGGGTGTGGTTTTGGGTGTTTAAATGGCTTACATGGACATGGGAAATGTTTCTAGGATTTGTTCTAAATGCTTGGAATGGATTAAAATCACCAACATGATTAATTTATGGGAGTCTACGGCCTAGCATAGGTTCCTGGCCGTAAACTCCTTAATCCTTATAAAAATGATGCTAAATGTTGTTAAAACAAATCACATGTGATTAATAGGATTATTACAAGACCTAGTATGAGTTTTATGGGACATTTGAGGGGTGTTATGGAGTTTACGGCCCATGAGACCCTCTTCATGGCCGTAAACTCTAATATAAGGTGATATAATGTGTTTCAAGGTCTAAAACTTGCATAGAAGGGTCTCTAAAATTCATCTAAAGGCTTTAGGGGTGTTTAGTTTGCATTCTAACACCAAAAATTTTGGAGTTTACGGACCAAGAACAAGCCTTGGCCGTAAACTCTTAGAAAACCCACAAATGTTGTGTTTAAGTCCCTTAAACTATTTTTGGTTGGTCCCTTGATTTATTCCAAGGCTTTTGGTGGTGTTGGATGGCTTTCTAACACTTTAAAATTGATTTTATGCCTTGTTTTAGGGAGTTTACAGCCCAAGCACTCCCCTTGGCCGTAAACTCACATAAGTCCCTCAAAAATTATGATTCAAGTGTCCAAATGCTATATCCAAGGTCCTATAATTCATATCTAAGCCATAGAAGTGATTTGGAAGGGTTTAAGGGCATGAAAACCCTAGTTTAATGAGTTTACGGCCCAAGAATGGTCCTTGGCCATAAACTCCTTCAAACTTCACAAAGTTTAAGTTTTAATTGTTTAGAGTCCATATCTTAAAGTCCCTTAGCCATATCTAAAGTCCAATTGAGTTTAGAAAGAAGTTTAAGAGCTTAAAACCCCATAAAATGGAGTTTACGGCCCAAGCTTGCTCCTTGGCCGTAAACTCATGTTCTTGGTCCCAAAACTCAATTAATTCATCAATTTGAAGGCTAAAGATGTTGAATAACATGCTAGAGAGGTTACCTTAGAGATTTGAAGCCTTAAACTTGAGATTTGGACCTTAATTCTAGCTTGAGGAGAGAGGTTGTGAGAGTTTAGTAAGAAATTGGCCAAAGGCTTCAAATGAAGTCTTAAACATGTTTATATAGTGTTCAGGAATTGGACACGATAGAATTCTACCCGATACCGACGTCAAGTGAGGCTTTTGGTCGTACCCGATTGAGTTACCGTAACCCGATATGGTAATTTCTAGAAATATTCCGATCACTAAAGTAGGGTGGTAAAATGATTTTCTAAATATATTAAGATACCCTTTAAGTCATTTTAGGTCAATATAAACTAATGACTTAATAAAATGGCGAAATTGGAAACGAAATTGAAGATGACGTCTGGTTGATCGGATTGGATTACAAGTTATGGTACAAGAAGTGACATGAAATTTCGGGTTGTTACATATTGATGCATGGTGATGTTTATGTTATGATTCATATATATTCATTGTGATGATATTCACTTTAAGTCACGCGAGCCCTCGGATGTTTCCGCCGTCTGGTTCGGGGGTGTGACTCTCATAAAAAACGTGATTAACCCTAATTAATCTAATTAATTAGTTAATAAGGGGTATATTAGTCACTAGGTTAAATTTTAGATGATAAGATCTTATTCAATTTTAGTGTTATCTTCATGTAATCAAGAAATCATCGGCTTCGATTCTTCTACCAAGATATTCGTTGGATCAACATTCATTGTTCTTCAGTTCACTCTGATCAATCTTCTATCTCCTTAAATCTTCTATTGTTTCCACCGATAATCAATTTGATTTGGACATTGATCGAACAATGCTAAATAATAGCTATTAAATTTGCTATTTTTGTGTTTTTTGAGTTCCTGTTCTTCATTCTTCTACATCTGCAATTGATAATCGGAGTGATTGAGGTTTATTTTCATCTATCGACACCAATAATTCATTACAAGATTGTTATCGATTTTAGCTCTGTGATCATTGATTTCATCCAAGGTAGAGGTTCAAGTGTTCAATCGATTTCTACTTATCTTCATCTTCAAAAATTGCTAACAATCTTTCAAACTGTGATTTCTACTCTACATCACGATTTCATCAATTGATCAAGGTTTGAGTTTTCTTCTTTGTGATTTCATTGCTTTCATTGTTACTTGCATATACCATGTTTAATTGTTAACCCTGTAACATGAACTGATTGACTCATCAAGCTACTAGTCATTTCTCCAATTAATATATGTATAATTCATGATTTCAGCAATCCAACATCATATTGATTGATTGAAATCAATTATTGTTTTTGATAAAATTCTCTTAAACTATACATGCATTCTACCTATTTGATCAAATTCCCAAATGAATAAAGATTCTGATGTATCAACCCCTCATTTCCATAAATAAAGTACTCTTTAAGAATGAGTATACTATCAAAATATGAGTTAGGATTGGAGTAAAATAATTCAATATTGACTAATCTTATTAAAATATGTCATTTTCTTTAAAAAATATTAGATGCTATTACCAAACTTTTTTTCAATATGCTCTTGTTAACCTGTTGGTAATGTGTTGTACTAAAAAAATATTAGATGCTATTAAATAAATTATTGTTCTTCTAAAGCTAGTATATGTTAACAATGAGTTATTTTATGATTAATTTCATAAGAATGTATATTGTTCTCATTATATCCATTGGATAGATACCATCAGTGATACGTTATTACATGATGTGATTCTCTACTAGTGTATATTATTCATATTAGACTAACTTAATTCTATCGTTGAAATGTTTTGAATAAAATTTTGTAAATCTTAATCCATCTGAAGTTTGAATCACTTGTAAAAACATAGTATTTATTTTAATCCATATATATATTCTGAAAAATCATTCATTTTTGTTGTAGAGAAATTTAGTTAAAGAAGCTCAGCTCGAAAGGAACTTGAATGTTTCAAATTATCAGTTCTTATGACATATGTTGAGATTAAAGAACATGTAATATCTTAGTGAAAGGTTCAGGTTAGTCATAGTCCTCCTTGTCAATTGCATGTTAAGTAAAAGATGCATTGACTAGTTTTGCATGAAGTAGAACAGGTTCAGGTTAGTCATAATCCTCCTTGTCATGTAATTTTTTACTCTATTCATTAAAACCTGACTGAACCTATAATGTTGACATTATACTATATGTTATATATATATATATATATATATATATATATATATATATATATATATATATATATATATATATATATATATATCTTATAGTATTAACCATAACTAGAATATTATGCTACAAACTAGAACATTACACCACAAAGTAGAATTTATGACTTTGTTTCAATAATAATTGACATCGTTACTGTGTTTAATGTTATACATTTTTATTTTATCTGGTTTTCAATAGAAACCAACTATTTAATACAATAAAATCGTTTTTTATTTCAAACAAAAAAGTTTGAAGATGGTTTTTTAGCGTAAATTGTTTAAATATATATAGCACTACATATTTTCATAATTAGAACAATACTATGTTTAGTGTTTTATGTTAAGTATTGGTGATTCAGATATTCTACATCATAAGGAAAATCAATCGGAAACCCAAGGTAATTTTGTTACCAATATCAATTATTCTTATAGAATATTGATCATAGCTTTGTTAATTCCAAGTATCAACATCGTGTTGCTGGTTAGTTCATGTTACCACATATTTTCTTATAGAATATTAAATATACAATTATGGTTAAAGTCATATGAATCCACATTATTTTTATTATATGTTAACATGGTGGTATATTATTTTTTGTAGTTCTAAGTGACAAGGTTGCAGGACAATATGGCTCTTGCAAACAAATCATTTGACCTGATGGTTATTTCTTTTGGATTCTAGAAGTTGAAAGCAACTTGAATGTTTGAAGCTAGACTTTTTCAATTATAATTATCGAGATTAATGGATATGTAATAGATTGTATATGTCACAAACATGTAATATATTTTTAATGGTTTTTGGTGCATTGTTATCTGACTATAACTTGATAAGACTTTTTGAGATTCATATTCATCCTTTTGTCTAACAAGGTAACCAGATGATGGAGATTTATGATTCTATCTTGAAATGTTGTTTTCAAATTATCAATGGTTTTCTAATCATTAAGATTCGTTCGGTTAAACATACAAAACTCAACCTTCGAAAATAAGGATGTCTGTATTGCCTTCAGTTGTGATCGGGTCAGAACCTTTTTCAGAGACATCACCAACCACTTGAGAGATAGGATGATCTCTGGTCCATTTGGCAAGAGGAGGATAATTTGGATCAAAGGTTGGGTCTACTTCAGCATTGATCATTTCTTCTGGCTTGGATTGGCTATCGTAGTCAAGCGTCATATCATCATGCTCCCCCTCGATTGATGAGCTTTGAGAAACTTGAGGTTCAGAGGTTTCTTGTGATGCAGGACTTGCAGGCGTTGATGCACCTTCGGTTGCGGTTGTAGAGCTTGGCTCCCCCTCGACATGTGAGCTTGGCTCCCCCTCGACTGAAGCATTGTTGGATGGAGGTTCATCAGAAGTCGATCCTCCTTCATTCATTCTTTGGGCAGCATCTTCGACAATTTGCTTCATGTGGTCTACCTTGTTGTCTGCTGCACCTGCTTCTGAGAGAGAAGCTTTCTCTGATTCTTCAAAGAGCTCCAGAAATTTCTCGTATAGATTAGCGATCGAGACTGTGACTTGGCCAGTTTGAGGAAAGATTTCCCCAGCGGTGTCTTCTTTGGCTTGTAGCTTTTTGACATAGCTATCGTCAAAGTTCACGTAATATGTCTCTTCAATTTTTCTCGAACGCTTGTTTAGAACTCTGTATGCTTTGGATGTAAGAGAGTAGCCCAGAAAGATTCCCTCGTCGGCTTTGACATCGAACTTGTTGCGGTGTTCTTTAGAGTTGAAGATGAAGCACCGTGAGCCGAACACATGGAAAAATTTCACATTGGGCTTTCTGTTGTTTAGTATCTCATAAGGTGTGAGCGTGAATCGCTTGTTGAGATAGGACCTGTTCTGTGTAAAACAAGCAGCAGAAATAGCATCAGCCCAAAAATAAAGAGGTAAGGAAGCGAAACTTAGCATAGTTCGGGCGGCTTCACACAAAGATCGGTTTCGTCTTTCGACTATTCCGTTCTGTTGTGGTGTGTAAGGAGCTGAGAAGTTGTGACTTATTCCCTTTTCTGCGAGAAATTCTTCAAATTCCCTGTTTTTGAATTCCAGACCATTGTCGCTCCTGATGTTGCGAACGACCTTCTTGAGCTGTACTTCAATTTGCTTGATAAACATTTTCAGCTTATGAGTCGCTTCAGATTTGAGCTTTAGAAAGAACACCCATGTAAATCGTGAAAAGTCATCAACAATAACAAGAATATACTTGCTACCACCGATGCTTTCGATAGATGAGGGACCACACAAATCAATATGAAGTAATTCGAGTGGTTCAACAACTTTTGTGTTAATTACAGATGGATGAATTTGACGACTCTGCTTCCCCATTTCGCATGCAGCACACAAATGATCTCTATCGAACTTGAGCAATGGAAGACCCCTAACATGACCTCCAGTGACAAGTCGGTTGATATCTTTAAAGTTGAGATGAGAGAGTCTTCGGTGCCACAACCAGCTTTCGTCAGATTGAGCTTTTGATAACAAGCATATAGCTAGGTTTCCTTTGATGGGTTTAAGGTTTAGAGGAAACATTTCACCATTTCGCTCCGACTTGAGAATTACTTTCTTTGTCTTTTTCTCAATAATTTCAGAACCTTCATCATCAAATGAGACTTTGAGAACTGTACCTCCAACAAGCTGAGATACACTGATGAGGTTGTGTTGGAGTCCTTCCACATAAGCCACCTTCCTTATAGTGAAATCACCATTAGTTATCATTCTGTATCCCTTTATGGTGCCGAAAGAATTGTTTCCAAACTTGACATTGCCACCATTTGTAAGAGATCTGTATTCCCTGAGCTCCTCTTTCCTCCCTGTCATGTGACGTGAGCAGCCACTATCGATGTACCATTCTTCGTCGAACTGATCGTCACTTATAACCTACAAAAATTAAGCAGATTTAGGAACCCAAAGTTTCTTGGGTCCTCGTGAGCTTTTCATGGGAACAGGAATAGTAAGAGAAATGTCAACAAGATATGTTCGTTTTATAAGTGTTGTTTCATCTTTCTTTTTGATGGTAAAAACTTTTATTTTATTAGGATTAGGTGCATTCGGTTTAGACTCTGGTTTGGATGTAGAAACCTTCTGTTTGTCCTTTTGTTCAGCCGATGAATGAGATTTTTGAGAATGAAAAGAATGAGCATTAGAGCATGATGGAGATGATTTAGACGAATTAGAAGAATTAGATGAACTAGAAGGAGTGGGTTTAGATTGAGAGGACTTCTTGGCTGGAGACTCTAGGTGACCCTTTTGCTTTTGATCATTGGAGGGACTGACCTTAGAGTTTTGATCTCTTTTAACTTCAGAACCGAACCTTTGCTTTCGGTTGGAATCGATCTTTGAACCGAACCTTTGCTTTCGGTTGAAATCGTTCTTTGAACCGAACCTTTGCTTTCGGTTGAAGTCATTCTCAGAACCGAACCTTTGCTTTCGGTTGGTATTCTCTTGTGAACCGAACCTTGGCTTTCGGTTGTTGTGGCTCTCAGGCTTTCCGACAGGATTGTTTTCATACTTCAGATTCTTGTCTTGATGTGAGAAGTATGCATTCTGGGATTGCCAGAATTGCCTCCTTTCAGAGAGATTCATCCTGTATTTTTGGTTCCTTTCACGTTTCTTATTCCTCATCTGCTTCGGTTGATGATGAATATTAGCTTTCATTTTCGGTTTCTCCTTGGCTGGTTCATTTTGAACTGTAGGAGTTTCACTTTGAACTGAGGAAGTAGAGGGAACATCTTCTTTTGCCGAACTTCCATTCTCCTGAGGAATGTCTTTCGTACCACTGGTGCTTGGCTCATCAAAATTATCTGGCTTGTTTAAGGGTTCAGGTATGTATCTACCTTTACTCATCCATGAAGTCCTTTCTGACAGGCCTACCGTTTCATCAACATTATCGATTGGAGCTGTCCAGAAGAACTCATCACAGCCATCAGCATTGTCTTCGTTTACAATAGCCGTGAGTTCAGCCGTCTGATGTTCGGTTACTCCAGTGACATTGTACACTTGATTTGGAGTGGTCTGGACCTTTTGATATACAACCGCTTTCTCTACTAAGATCGGGGACTTTTGTTGGGACAATCGAGCGAACTCCACTGAATTTTCAGAAATTAGATTTTTTGTGGTTTTGAGGTTCGTTTTTTACAAATTCTGAGCAGTCAACCATGTCCTCTACAGAAATTTCACTCATGTTGTCGTCCTCGTTAAGCTCAGATGCATTTTCAACATCAATTTTGTTTTCTGAGCTTACATTGGCGTTTAAAGAGTCAAATTTTTGTATGGTTTCGGTTCTCAGTTTAAGTTTATCATTTTCATCCAAAAGATTTTTAAGCATGTTCTTGTGGTCCTTGGATTTAATGAAAGATTCTATTTTGTCCAGTCTATACATGTAGGTCGGATTGACGTCATCAGATGATATCACACTCCCACAATTATAGGCTTCGGCATCAATTTCATCCTCCTTAAACTCAAGGAAGGGCAAAATCATGCGATAGATCTTTTGGCCTATTTCACAGTCCAAGTGAAGCTGAGTAATATTAGAATAAAGACGTTTTGCAATTAAACAAAAAAACATTCCGCTGTTTTAACAACTTTAAATTGTCTCTTTGTAAATAAATGTTTTCGTCTTTAATTTTAACTAATTCAGACTCCTTCAACTCGATCCACATGCGCCGCTCCTCACTCTTCGAAGACACCCTGCTTAATTGATCAGTTAGTTTAGAATTGGTGACTCGAGTTTGAGTTAAGCTACTATCTAGATGAGAAATTCTTGTATTAACATTTTTTAGTTCTTTCACATATGAGGATTGTGGTACTTTAAATGAAATGAAAACCGATTGTACCTTCTTTATCAGTTCATCAAGCTCATTGAACTGCTGGCTGAGTGGTTTGGCCGTAAAGCACATGTCCTCCTGCCCCTTCGGTTCATTGCTTCCACCATCAGTGTTGTATCCCCTCATCTGAGATACATCAGACACCATGAAGCATCTTCCTCCACTTCTCTCCTCCTTTGCCACATAAGCCTTTCCATGAGTATGCTTCCTTACTTCATCGTCTTCTGAGTCGGTAGACCAAACTTCCACTCTAATTTTGCCTTAGTTTCATCGAATTTTTGCTTTTGATTTTTTCATTTATTCAATTCATGTACATAAACAAAATTAGTATAAATACTCAAGATTCAACAATATTAAGAAAAATATGTTTTTATAAACAACACATTAATAATTAAACTAATAACATTCTTGTAACATTAATTTTTAATTCTATAATATTACATATTCTAAAATTATAATATGACACGTAATTTTAGAATATGACACATTGTTTCCAAAGAATAGCAAAATGTATAAAATCATATATTACATATTATTTAACAAAATGTTCGAATACATAACACAAATTGAATATCAACATTTATAGATCATATATACTAAAATTACAACTATATTGTCATATATACTTGTTTCGCATTATGTTGATCCGTCTTCGATTAGTTGACGATCTATCATGTGAGGTACCATTTTTGATGATAAACATTTTTGTACATTCTTCGCTTTAGGAGAAAAAGTCATTTTGCCTTAAATTTGGTAATTTCTTCATTTCCCTACATCAAAAAATAAAACATGCTTTTGTTAAAACAATAAAACTATGATATAAAGAAGAAATTTATTCTCAAACAAAACAATTATGTTTCGAACCTATTATAAAATAAAATGTAATGATACAATATTTCTAAAATCCTAAGAATTTAAAAGAATGAAAAATCATTTAACAAACAATTTACAATTTGAAGAATTGCATGTTGTTATTTCCAGATACAATAACAATATTATAAAATACTTCACAAAAGGTTCAAAACATGTTATTTCCAAAAAAAATGTGAAGACTAAAATCATATATTACACAATAGTTAACAAAAAGGTTGAAAGCAGGTTGTTTCCAACAAAACCAGAATGTTTAAAATTAGAGTACGACACACAATTTTAGAATATTTCACATAAGTTGATACTATATCAAATATTACACATTACTTCACTAAAAGCTTCAAAGAAAGTAGTTTCTAACAAAATATTAATGTCTAGAATACTTTATCCATACTTGGTTTGTTTATTAATACTAAATTTATCCGTTGAGCTTTACGATTATCTTTTCGTTAAGCCTTTGGCTATACATGAATCATTCCTGGTTTCTAACAAGATCAAAATGTCTAGAATATTTATACATCAATACCTATATCACAATATTTTTACGACATCATTTAATTAAACAAAAAAATGTCTCAAAAATTTAGTAAATAATATCATAATCTTACAAAACCAGAATACATAATGCCTAGATTTTTCTAATAATACTTATCAACATGATACTATTATGTTAATGTTTGTACCTTTTCCTTGAAGTTGGTGTTCTAATGACATCTTAAATTTAGAAGTTAAATCCTTCTTCTTTATTGGCTTTTTTGGCTTTTCATTTCTTAATTATTTTACTTTTATCTGTATCAATACATTATTGTTAATGAAAATTATTCCATAATATTAAGAATATAGATTCATATTAAAAGTTACAACTGCACGTCAATGAAAACTAAAACAAACTAATATACTATGTTGCTAAATCAATTAAAACTAAAGTAAAATATCTGAATACCAGCGTAAATTGATTACTTATGTCAAACATTATTAATACTCTAAGAGTAATTAGGATTATAGACCAAAGTAGAATATCATAATACTAGTGTTGTTATAAACCTGGACATATATTGAAACTTAACATTGTATAACATCAATGATATCCAATTAGTATTGTTCTAGATTTTGTTCTAGAATATCTGATACATAATTTGATGTTATTCTTCAACAATTACATATAAATGTTTGGTTTAAATTTTTCTAGAATACTAACTCTAATTTCAAGGAATCAAAATAATAACTTTAAATTTTAATGAAATGATGAATAATTAGTTAGATTAGCATAACAATTTTGTTGATTTTAAGTTTTCATAAGAACTCAAAATCTTTAATTAGAACACTTTTAAGTTACCCGTAGAGTTAAAATCTAAATGTAAATCTTTCAGGAGTTCACATATTCTAGATGTAAATCTCTTTAAGATTTCATATATTCTACATAAATATTCTATAAATATTTATAAACATAAAATTTGAATATATAACATGTAATATACTATGTTGTTCAATCAATCATATTTGAAAACAGACAAACTTAACTTAATCACAAACATCAAACATTAGTAAAATTTACCACTTTACAACATACAAAACATTAGTAAAATGTACAGCTTTACAACATTCAAGAGATTCCATTAGCTACCAATTCAAAAAAATAAATGATGAGATTAATACTTAATCTTGAAGATCGATTAGATCTTAAACAGGTGAATAAATATTTAAACAGTAAGAACGAATGAAAAATAAAGAATAACTCAATGATGAATCAAATAGGTTGAATGATTATAAAATAACCCTCAGAAGAGCTCGATTAAGAACATCAACTGTAGAGGGTTGGAGAATTACAAGAACGATAAAAGAAACTGTAATGCTATCGTAATCTTCTTAATCGTTAAATCATTAACCTAATATGCATGCAAGCATATACTTATATAATAAACATAATGGGCTCTCGGTTGGACAGGCCCAAACCGGAATACAAAATTAAATAAACAAATTGTCGAGCCCAAAGACGCAATCCTTGAACAAATCTTCAACCCAACAATCTCCCCCTTTGCGTCAATTGGAGCGAGATCTTCACTTGTTACTTGGGCCAGCAGCGGAGGCGGGTACCTTCTTCTTCACGGTGTTAAACAGACGAGAGATAAGAGCCAGTATCGTCTGCCTAAACCTGATGTACCATTGGATCATGTCGTTGAAGTACTTAACATCATCCGCTGCATTCTCTTTACACCTACGAATGATCGATAACACATGCTCCAGACAAGCAGTGGTGTAAAGATGTTTGTCAGCTAAAGCAAAGAGACATTTCTGTCCTTCTGCTCTAGTGAACATGACCGAATTGCATCTCGGGTCAATCTTGCCCAT
Source organism: Lactuca sativa (assembly GCF_002870075.4). Classification (NCBI taxonomy): domain Eukaryota; kingdom Viridiplantae; phylum Streptophyta; class Magnoliopsida; order Asterales; family Asteraceae; genus Lactuca; species Lactuca sativa. Next base: position 256,639,985 of record NC_056625.2, on the reverse strand, counting down.
TTTCATCTGATTGAGATCACTGGCCGATCCCACAGGAGCTATCTTCGGTTTCTTCTTGAAGACAGTGGCAACCTCCTGATCCATAAGGGCTACCTCCATGATGTAACAGACAATCATCCTCTTGAGATGGTCTATGATCGGACCATATTCAGCTTCATTTGTCAAGAGGATGTTATGCAAGACAATCCAATCATGAGGATTTAAGTTCGGTAGATCTGCCAGGGATATATGATGTTCAGTTCTTGCAGACCCTCGAATCACCTTGAACTGAACGTTTATGAATCTACCTTCGGTGTAAGGCTTTAAGACCCGAACGTTCACTATCTTCTGGGCGCTCCAAGTTAAATACTGAGGACGAGCAGCCTTTAGATAGAATTCGATCAACTCCCTATCCACCTCAGGGTTCGGATGAGGGACTTCAAAAATACTTGAGAAGGCGTGGAAGATAAACGCCTTTCGAGTCAACGGCATGTCGAACTGCGAATCGACAGAATTATAGCAGTCGAACGAGATCACCGGCTCGAGCCATAAGATGCTGGGAGTATCTATGGCCTCTTTAATCATGCGCTCCCGAGTCCAGGCAGGGAAGAGAGTCTTCCTGCTCTCGAGGAGATCGTGGGCTTCCTTCTACTTGCGTTCGGCTTCTTCAGCCTCTCGCGCCACACGATTGACATCATCATCCACATTGCGACTGTTTTTACGTTTCAACATGTCAGCAATGGTTTCATCATCTTCATCTTCATCTTCTTCCTCGGCTATGTGTTTCCTTTTATCCTTCACACCCGAACCCGAAGCTTGACCAATCGGAGTTGGTTCGGTTGTGTGAGTAGCTTTGGAGGAAGGAGATGGTTTCGATCCGGACTTCTTCTCTTCTCCCCCTTGTTTCGGATCGGACACGAAACTAGGTAAACCTTCGATTTTGCTGAGAAGGTCCAAGGCAGGAGCAAGCTTTTCAGCAAGGGTTCGCCTCACCGAATGGTTTAGAATCGGATCGTGTGCTTCTAGGATGTTAGATAGAGCAGCGTGTACATCCGAAACACATGTCTTGATAACCTCCCGTTCGGATCGAAGAGCTTCAAGCTGTTGTTGAGAGTTTGATAGCTGAGTGCTCTTGACCTTTAGGGCGGTGGTTTTGCTTGCCAGAACGTCCATCAATGAGTTTTCAGCTGCGAGATCCTCCTGAAGCTTAGCGAGGCGCTCATCAATGGAGGCACGAAGGGCCGAGTTGTCGTCGCTGATGGTTTGGCGAAGAGTAGCGAACGAGGTCAACTCCGTTGAGACGAACTTTGCCAATTGCTGAACAATTGGTTCCAAAGTTGTCTTTGTGGCATCAGCGCTCTCCTGTAAGGACTTCAACAGGGAAGAGGCGTCGGAGAATAGTTTATCGACTTTTTCGGTCGCAGCCTCACATGCTTTTGTGGAGGCGTCTATGGCGGCAGTTGCTGAGGCTACCGAATCATGCTGAGCCCTGGAGAAGGCATCAACAATCTTCTGAAGTGCAGCTTCAGACAGAGAGGACTGTTGGTTGGAAGATGAGGCGAGAAGTAAGTCAACCTTCTCGTTGAGCTCCTTAAGATGCTTCTTTGTCACTGGAGCATCATCCTCTTCATCACTCTGAACCTGAAACGGACTAAAGTAGACCGAATCGAAGGTCATGTTGTCTCCGCCAAGAAACGGGTTATCTCCATCAGAGGCATGATCTTGAGATGGTGGGGGTGGTGAAGCTGGGGGTGTGGTGGTTTTGGTAGGTTCAGGTTGAGTGTGGGGTGGGGTAGTTTCGGGTGGTGGTTGAGTATGGGTAGGTTCGGTTGTATGGGTTTCGGTTTGAGGTGGTTCGGTTACGGGTGGTGTTTCGGTTGTAGTGGTATGAACCCCCGTATCAGATACATTGGTTGTAACCTTTGTAGTTGTTGTGGTGGTATCTGTGAAAATGGGTGGTGGTATAGGGAAAGAGGTTGGAGGAATAGTGGTAGTGGGGGTTATAGTCGGAATGGAAGTAGGGATGGTTTGAGGAGGTGAAGGAACTGGTGAATTATGAAGTTCCATCTCTGGGGTAGGTGAGCGGGGTGGTGTGTTGCCTCTTTGAGGGGTTTCGCCTCCTTGAGAGCCATCCGAACCCGAACTCTCGTTTTCTGAGTCACTCGAAGAGGAAGGGATTATAAGCTTTCGCTTCGGTTGAGTCTTCCTCCTCTTCGGCTGCGGGGACTGAGAAGGTTTCGTTTGTTTCCTCTTTTTGGGAGAAGGACCTTTAGCAGCTTTGGTCACTTGCTTCCCTTTGTCCCCCTTTTTGCCTCTGTTCACCGGTTTGTCAGCATCGTGGATGGACTTTAGCATTTCCGGTGTGAGTTCCCTTGGTCCAGTTGCCCTGAACTCCTTGATCGTCCGGATTAGCCTGCTGTCAGAGGGAACGTCGCCATACATTGTCTCCGGAATAGAGCCAATGAACGAGAATTTAGATGCATCAGAGACGATGATCTTCTTGGTATGAAATGTACCGATTAAAGACATCGATGCACCAGCAACAGTGGGAATATCAAACTTGTCCATTGCCCACTTTGTGATTAGAGTCCAGAACCGGGCATACGACACCTCAGAATGTCGTGATGAAGAAGAAAGGCTCTAGATGAGCTGTTGCCAGAGAACCAGCCCAAAATCTAAGTTGATCCCGTTGTAAACTGCATACAGGATCGACAAGAAAAGTCGACTAGCACCGTCGGATCCTGAGCTCCGTTCCGACAAGCCCTTGAAGAGGACTGTGAACATGCCGTTCCACTGTGGCGGCAAGCAAGATTTCTTGAACTTTGCGACAGAGGTGAGGACCTCTGTGTACCCCATATTGTAAAACATGCAATACAGATGCCCAACCGGAATCGTCTCCGGATTAATTCTCGATGGGTCAGCAGCCAACCCTAGCAATGTGTAGAAACGTTGTCGAGAAATGGAGGTCTTATGATCAACAACCTCGAAGAACACCCGCTCGACTGCTTTGTTGTAATAGGCAGTCGCATAAACCTGCGAGAGAGTCGTCATTGGCACAGACTCAATCCTGGAGAGAGCCGGAGCGATTTGGGAGTACTTCAGGCACTCGATGATCGACGACATGTAGGAGTCGTACGCCAGAGGGTTGAGATCGATCACTAGGCATTGTTGAGGACGAATAGGAAGGATGTGGGAGGTAGCATAGACTGAGGATGATTCCGCCATTGTTGAAGGTAGTAGAAGAAGAAAATGATCAGTGAAGCTTTTGGGAGTTTTTGCTCTCTAGAGAATCCGGAAGCAGTAAAAAGGTAAATGAGAGTGTAGACTGCCTTTTATAGTGAGGGAATGGAGAGAGAAAAATCGTTTCAAATCTTCTATGCGATGATCACGTAGGAGAGAGAGTGTCAGATTCCTAGGATCACGCGACCCAACAAGCGCCGTTTCAGAAGAATACCGTTTCAAATCCTCACGCGCCTTTAAGTGCCAGAGAGAAATCCCTTGAAATTCGCACACGCGTCCATGATGTCAGTAAAAGTATGGGCGTTTCAAATCCACACGCACCCCATTTTTACCGTCGTTTGAAATTAAATCCTTTTAACTCCCGCCGAGTCAGCAGCCTTTCGTCTTACTTTTAAACGGCATCTTTTGAATTAAATACCCACGTGGATTATTTTTGACCACAGCTTCATAATTAACCACCAAAGCAATAAATCAGCTTGAAATTAATTAGTAACGGAATTTTGGAAAATCAAAGATTTTCGTGCAAAGAGTGTAAAAAGAAAAGAAATAAAGCAACTCTTTTTAGGATTTACTATGATGTCAATAATGACACGAAACTAATGATCCCGGGCACGAATCTCTTCCTTCAAGGTCAAGAGAGACCTTAAAGTGTTAATGTGGATTCCCGTTGAATTACGATCAAACACTTATTAATAAATGTTGAAAGGCTTCTTTTAATTAGGCTAATTCAGGGTGGCTTTCGCTTTGATGCAACAATTCTAATCTTGAAATAAGAAAGAAAGTGATCAAAGTACTTGTGAGACCGGTGTAGTCTGTTGAACAAGTAGGTAGGAATTAACTTTAAATTGGCTTGGAAAATATAAAATCTCAAAAAAAAAATTAAAAACTGGATCCCAAGGGAAGAAATGTTATGGTGTTTAACAATTTCATAGGAATCACACAAAATAAAATTTAAGATTTCATGTGGGTACATCCGTCAATTCTTTGGTGAAAACTTGAGCAAATTAATTGTTCACCGTCAATTCAGATATGGTGTTGAATTTTGGGTTTCACTCAGCTCGTAGTGGCACGAAACTAAGATCATAAACACAGTTATTGTGTAACCATAAACCTCAGTGGTAATTGCTGAGAGTCTCAAGGGTTACGTTGATGAAACGAATGTAATGGAGAAAGGTAATGGAGATGGTGTTAGAAGATAAAGTACCTCTGCTGCGAAAATAAGGACCAAGCAGGAAACTCTTAACTCATGTGAGAAGAGAGTGAGGTAGCTCACGATTAGAATAAATGTGTTAGCCTTATTGGGAAGACAAGGTTTGTGTATACCAGGTCATGAAGGCTATTATTCAAAATCTTATGAGGCTTGGGACACATACAACAGCATGCTTCTAGGGACACTTAAGTAATCCAACAATTATACCCCCATAAACGAACGAACATAAAAAAATATTTTTGGAGTTTTTGAGATTTATTAAAGAGAAAAAAAAAATTAATAAAAATAAAAGAGAAAAAATAAGTAAAAAAAAAGTAAGAAAAAATAAGACTTAAAAAAAACTTTGAAAAAAATATGAAAAACCGAACCCGAACGTTCGGTTGGTTTTGGTTGGGAAAAAATTGAAAAACCGAACCCGAGCGTTCGGTTGGTTTCGGTTCCAGAAAATTTTGAAAAACCGAACCCGAGCGTTCGGTTGGTTTCGGTTCCAGAAAATTTTGAAAAACCGAACCCGAGCGTTCAGTTGGTTTCGGTTCAACAAAATTTTGAAAAACCGAACCCGAACCTTCGGTAGGTTTCGGTTTTGGAAAATATTGAGAAACCGAACCCGAACCTTCGGTAGGTTTCGGTTTTGGAAAATTTTAAGAAACCAAGGAATTTAGACATGCAATTGGAAAATACTTTCAACACTAAAAAAAACAATTTTGCACAAGAAATATACACCCAAGAAAAACTACCTTTGAAGTGATGAGCGAGTCAGATGGTTTAACCGAACCCGAACGTTCGGTTGGTTTCGCTTCTTACGTTGAAGGTTGAGAGGTAGTGTGAGGAACTGACTCTGATTCCATCATACCTAGCCCTTGCAATATTCTGTTGAATGATGCTTCAGGAAGAGCTTTGGTAAAGACGTCAGCCAGTTGATCAGTGGTTCTTACGAAGTGAACTTCGACGTTTCCATCTTCCACGTGATCTTTGATGAAGTGATACCTCAGTGCTATGTATTTGGTTTTAGAGTGTTGCACTGGGTTATGACAGATCCTAATTGCACTTTCAGAGTCACAATATAGTGGGATCTTCTTCATATTGAGTCCATAGTCTCGAAGTTGACTCTGAATCCAAATCACTTGTGAGGTGCAGGAAGCAGCGGCTATGTATTCCGCTTCGGCAGTAGACAACGACACACACGTTTGTTTCTTGGATTGCCAGCTGACCAAACTTCCCGTCAAGGAATTGACAGCCACCAGTAGTGCTTTTTCTGTCGAGTCCACATCCTCCAAGGTCAGCATCAGAATAGGCTTGAACGAAGAAGCCTGAGTTGGAAGGATACCATAGACCTAAGGAGGTGGTTCGCTTGAGATAGCGTAAAATGTTCTTCACTGCAAGCATGTGAGGTTCGCGTGGGTTTGCCTGAAATCGTGCACAATAACACACAGAAAACATGATGTCAGGCCTACTAGCAGAAAGATACATTAGTGAGCCAATCATTTGACGATAGAGCGTGATATCGACAGCCGGTTTGTCTAGGGATGGAGTTAGCTTGGTGCCGAATGCCATTGGGACTTTGACTTTGGAGTCTCCCATCATACCAAACTTTGCTAGGAGAGTCTTCGTGTAAGCTTCCTGATTGATAAAAATGCCTTCAGGTCCCTGTCTAATATTTAAACCAAGGAAAAAGTTAATAGGACCCATTGAGCTCATTTCAAATTTAGTCTCCATCAACTTTCTGAATTCAGCTGTTAAGCTGGGATTCGTAGAGCCAAAGATAATGTCATCGACATAAATTTGAACGATCATAAGGTGCTTACCTTCCTTTTTGCGAAAGAAGGTTGGGTCAACCGAACCTTGTTTGAATTTAGACATCTTTAAGAATTTAGTTAGCGTTTCATACCAGGCTCTCGGAGCTTGTTTAAGGCCATACACAGCTTTATCCAGAATATAGCAATGGTTTGGATACTTTTCGTTCACGAACCCAGGAGGTTGCTCCACATACACCGTTTCTTCGAGTTCTCCATTAAGAAATGCACACTTGACGTCCATTTGGAAAACTTCAAAGTTTTTGTGGGCAGCATAAGCAAGAAATATTCTTACAGATTCAAGCCTGGCTATAGGAGCGAAAGTCTCTTCATAATCAATCCCTTCCTCCTGACAATATCCCTTTACTACCAGACGAGCTTTGTTCCTTATAACATTCCCTTCCTTGTCCATTTTGTTCCTAAAGACCCATTTGAGACCAACAACCGAAGCATCTGGAGGAGTTGGAATGAGGCGCCAGACTTTGTTCCTTTCAAATTCGTTCAGTTCGTCTTGCATTGCTTGAACCCAATCAGAGTGATCGAGGGCAGTGTTAACTGTCTTCGGTTCAACTTTTGATACGAATGAGTTAAACATACAAAACTCAACCTTTGAAAATAAGGATGTCTATTTTGCCTTCAGTTGTGATCGGGTCAGAACCTTTTTCAGAGACATCACCAACCACTTGAGAGATAGGATGATCTCTGGTCCATTTGGCAAGAGGAGGATAATTTGGATCAAAGGTTGGGTCTACTTCAGCATTGATCATTTCTTCTGGCTCGGATTGGCTATTGTAGTCAAGCGTCATATCATCATGCTCCCCCTCGATTGATGAGCTTTGAGAAACTTGAGGTTCAGAGGTTTCTTGTGATGCAGGACTTGCAGGCGTTGATGCACCTTCGGTTGCGGTTGTAGAGCTTGGCTCCCCCTCGACATGTGAGCTTGGCTCCCCCTCGACTGAAGCATTGTTGGATGGAGGTTCATCAGAAGTCGATCCTCCTTCATTCATTCTCTGGGCAGCATCTTCGACAATTTGCTTCATGTGGTCTACCTTGTTGTCTGCTGCACCTGCTTCTGAGAGAGAAGCTTTCTCTGATTCTTCAAAGAGCTCCAGAAATTTCTCGTATAGATTAGCGATCGAGACTGTGACTTGGCCAGTTTGAGGAAAGATTTCCCCAGCGGTGTCTTCTTTGGCTTGTAGCTTTTTGACATAGCTATCGTCAAAGGTCACGTAATATGTCTCTTCAATTTTTCTCGAACGCTTGTTTAGAACTCTGTATGCTTTGGATGTAAGAGAGTAGCCCAGAAAGATTCCCTCGTCGGCTTTGACATCGAACTTGTTGCGGTGTTCTTTAGAGTTGAAGATGAAGCACCGTGAGCCGAACACATGGAAAAATTTCACATTGGGCTTTCTGTTGTTTAGTATCTCATAAGGTGTGAGCGTGAATCGCTTGTTGAGATAGGACCTGTTCTGTGTAAAACAAGCAGCAGAAATAGCATCAGCCCAAAAATAAAGAGGTAAGGAAGCGAAACTTAGCATAGTTCGGGCGGCTTCACACAAAGATCGGTTTCGTCTTTCGACTATTCCGTTCTGTTGAGGTGTGTAAGGAGCTGAGAAGTTGTGACTTATTCCCTTTTCTGCGAGAAATTCTTCAAATTCCCTGTTTTTGAATTCCAGACCATTGTCGCTCCTAATGTTGCGAACGACCTTCTTGAGCTGTACTTCAATTTGCTTGATAAACATTTTCAGCTTATGAGTCGCTTCAGATTTGAGCTTTAGAAAGAACACCCATGTAAATCGTGAAAAGTCATCAACAATAACAAGAATATACTTGCTACCACCGATGCTTTCGATAGATGAGGGACCACACAAATCAATATGAAGTAATTCGAGTGGTTCAACAACTTTTGTGTTAATTACAGATGGATGAATTTGACGACTCTGCTTCCCCATTTCGCATGCAGCACACAAATGATCTCTATCGAACTTGAGCAATGGAAGACCCCTAACATGACCTCCAGTGACAAGTCGGTTGATATCTTTAAAGTTGAGATGAGAGAGTCTTCGGTGCCACAACCAGCTTTCGTCAGATTGAGCTTTTGATAACAAGCATATAGCTAGGTTTCCTTTGATGGGTTTAAGGTTTAGAGGAAACATTTCACCATTTCGCTCCGACTTGAGAATTACTTTCTTTGTCTTTTTCTCAATAATTTCAGAACCTTCATCATCGAATGAGACTTTGAGAACTGTACCTCCAACAAGCTGAGATACACTGATGAGGTTGTGTTGGAGTCCTTCCACATAAGCCACCTTCCTTATAGTGAAATCACCATTAGTTATCATTCTGTATCCCTTTATGGTGCCGAAAGAATTGTTTCCAAACTTGACATTGCCACCATTTGTAAGAGATCTGTATTCCCTGAGCTCCTCTTTCCTCCCTGTCATGTGACGTGAGCAGCCACTATCGATGTACCATTCTTCGTCGAACTGATCGTCACTTATAACCTACAAAAATTAAGCAGATTTAGGAACCCAAAGTTTCTTGGGTCCTCGTGAGCTTTTCATGGGAACAGGAATAGTAAGAGAAATGTCAACAAGATATGTTCGTTTTATAAGTGTTGTTTCATCTTTCTTTTTGATGGTAAAAACTTTTATTTTATTAGGATTAGGTGCATTCGGTTTAGACTCTGGTTTGGATGTAGAAACCTTCTGTTTGTCCTTTTGTTCAGCCGATGAATGAGATTTTTGAGAATGAAAAGAATGAGCATTAGAGCATGATGGAGATGATTTAGACGAATTAGAAGAATTAGATGAACTAGAAGGAGTGGGTTTAGATTGAGAGGACTTCTTGGCTGGAGACTCTAGGTGACCCTTTTGCTTTTGATCATTGGAGGGACTGACCTTAGAGTTTTGATCTCTTTTAACTTCAGAACCGAACCTTTGCTTTCGGTTGGAATCGTTCTTTGAACCGAACCTTTGCTTTCGGTTGAAATCGTTCTTTGAACCGAACCTTTGCTTTCGGTTGAAGTCATTCTCAGAACCGAACCTTTGCTTTCGGTTGGTATTCTCTTGTGAACCGAACCTTGGCTTTCGGTTGTTGTGGCTCTCAGGCTTTCCGACAGGATTGTTTTCATACTTCAGATTCTTGTCTTGATGTGAGAATTATGCATTCTGGGATTGCCAGAATTGCCTCCTTTCAGAGAGATTCATCCTGTATTTTTGGTTCCTTTCACGTTTCTTATTCCTCATCTGCTTCGGTTGATGATGAATATTAGCTTTCATTTTCGGTTTCTCCTTGGCTGGTTCATTTTGAACTGTAGGAGTTTCACTTTGAACTGAGGAAGTAGAGGGAACATCTTCTTTTGCCGAACTTCCATTCTCCTGAGGAATGTCTTTCGTACCACTGGTGCTTGGCTCATCAAAATTATCTGGCTTGTTTAAGGGTTCAGGTATGTATCTACCTTTACTCATCCATGAAGTCCTTTCTGACAGGCCTACCGTTTCATCAACATTATCGATTGGAGCTGTCCAGAAGAACTCATCACAGCCATCAGCATTGTCTTCGTTTACAATAGCCGTGAGTTCAGCCGTCTGATGTTCGGTTACTCCAGTGACATTGTACACTTGATTTGGAGTGGTCTGGACCTTTTGATATACAACCGCTTTCTCTACTAAGATCGGGGACTTTTGTTGGGACAATCGAGCGAACTCCACTGAATTTTCAGAAATTAGATTTTTTGTGGTTTTGAGGTTCGTTTTTTACAAATTCTGAGCAGTCAACCATGTCCTCTACAGAAATTTCACTCATGTTGTCGTCCTCGTTAAGCTCAGATGCATTTTCAACATCAATTTTGTTTTCTGAGCTTACATTGGCGTTTAAAGAGTCAAATTTTTGTATGGTTTCGGTTCTCAGTTTAAGTTTATCATTTTCATCCAAAAGATTTTTAAGCATGTTCTTGTGGTCCTTGGATTTAATGAAAGATTCTATTTTGTCCAGTCCATACATGTAGGTCGGATTGACGTCATCAGATGATATCACACTCTCACAATTATAGGCTTCGGCATCAATTTCATCCTCCTTAAACTCAAGGAAGGGCAAAATCATGCGATGGATCTTTTGGCCTATTTCACAGTCCAAGTGAAGCTGAGTAATATTAGAATAAAGACGTTTTGCAATTAAACAAAAAAACATTCCGCTGTTTTAACAACTTTAAATTGTCTCTTTGTAAATAAATGTTTTCGTCTTTAATTTTAACTAATTCAGACTCCTTCAACTCGATCCACATGCGCCGCTCCTCACTCTTCGAAGACACCCTGCTTAATTGATCAGTTAGTTTAGAATTGGTGACTCGAGTTTGAGTTAAGCTACTATCTAGATGAGAAATTCTTGTATTAACATTTTTTAGTTCTTTCACATATGAGAATTGTGGTACTTTAAATGAAATGAAAACCGATTGTACCTTCTTTATCAGTTCATCAAGCTCATTGAACTGCTGGCTGAGTGGTTTGGTCGTAAAGCACATGTCCTCCTGCGCCTTCGATTCATTGCTTCCACCATCAGTGTTGTATCCCCTTATCTGAGATACATCGGACACCATGAAGCATCTTCCTCCACTTCTCTCCTCCTTTGCCACATAAGCCTTTCCATGAGTATGCTTCCTTACTTCATCGTCTTCTGAGTCGGTAGACCAAACTTCCACTCTACCGAACTCGTCATCAGCAACCGAACCCTGCACAATAAGAGCATTCATGGAAGGGTTAGCGGTAGATTTCTTCTTCCTCATCTCATCGAGCCTTTTCTGCAGCACAGCTTCCTCATCCTTTTCATCATCCTTTTCAGCCATCTTTTTAAGGACATAATCTTTAGCATAGTAGTTTTTCCCACCACAGTAGTAACAGCTTACTCCAGAATCACCATCCACCTTCGGTTCCTTCTTGGGCTCTTCAACCTTCGGTTCATTGTTAACTTTTTCTGAACTATAACTCCCCTGCCAGTTTCGGTTTTTATTGTTGGGGAATCTCTTCTTTATGAACCTCTTGGGGTTAGACACCATCATAGCATAATCCTCAGACGTGAGGTCATACTCCTCCAAGTTAAGGTCTTCATCCTCCATCACAGCTTTACTTTTTGATAGGAGGGCCAGCGAACCAAGGCTTGAAACAACGTTCTTCTCCTGCAGTACAATCTTCTCCTGGGACTTGAGAATACCCACCAGTTTCGCCAAAGAATATGATTTAAACTGCTCATGGGCTTTGACTGTAGACACCACTGCTCTCCATTCAGACCTTAGACCATTTAAGAACGTAACCTTCTGCTCGATAAGCTTCCTTTCAATGTCATGTTTGATCATCCAGCTGAGAAGATGATTGAAGCGATCGAACGTCTGGGTCACAGTTTCTTCGGCTCCTTGCCTGAATTCTCCAAACTCAGATAAGAGCAAGGTTTGGATAGAATGTTCCAGATCCTCGTCTGTAGAGTACAGTTCACGAAGTCTATCCCAAACTTCCTTTGCCGTCGTGCATGAGCTGACCAACCTGAAAGTATCGGACTGAAGGGCGAATCTGATCAATCTTAACACCTTGATATTGCACTGGAATTTATCCTTTTCATCTTGCGCAATATCTTTAACATCCTTCAGCAGATCATTGTACTCCTTTTGAGTTTTAACAATTCTTGACGTTGCAGAATGAGAAAAAGGTCCATTAATGATAGCTTCCCATATGAGGTATCCATTATCCTCAGATCCTATGACGTAGTCTTCAAAGTGATGCGCCCAGACTTCATAATCATGGGTATATAGGATTGGAATCTTCGTCGTCGAACCGATGCTGTTGGAAATATTGATAGGATTTGATTGCGATTCGTCCATTATGATCGAAAAAACCTGTTAAAAGATCAGACTTGTAATAACTCAGATTAGGGCAAAACAATAAATATCAAGATACGTCAATAATGAGATGACGGCTCAATAAATATTAGTAATTGCGGAAAAACCCTAATTGAAATCTTTTCACAGAAAAGATGTGTATCGATTACACAGCCTCCTGCTCTGATACCAATTGATGAGATTAATACTTAATCTTGAAGATCGATTAGATCTTAAACAGGTGAATAAATATTTAAACAGTAAGAACGAATGAAAAATAAAGAATAACTCAACGATGAATCAAATAGGTTGAATGATTATAAAATAACCCTCAGAAGATCTCGATTAAGAACATCAACTGTAGAGGGTTGGAGAATTACAAGAACGATAAAAGAAACTGTAATGCTATCGTAATCTTCTTAATCGTTAAATCATTAACCTAATATGCATGCAAGCATATACTTATATAATAAACATAATGGGCTCTCGGTTGGACAGGCCCAAACCGGAATACAAAATTAAATAAACAAATTGTCGAGCCCAAAGACGCAATCCTTGAACAAATCTTCAACCCAACAATAAAACCAATAATCAATGGATTTATAGGATTCAGAATCATATAACAGTGTCTAGAATACTATATCAAAGCCTATTTTACTAATTTAGCACTAGATCATGTCATTAATTAACATATTAGCATCTCAAATTAAAATTACAGTTCATCAATAAACAAATTGAAGACTATTAAGAAATTAAAGAAAAATGAAACCTAATTTATCGATTACTGAAACCTAAAATACCTACAGTAGTTTTAACTTCTTGATGTTTTGGATCTTTTAATTTATCAACATCAAACATTCTCATAATAATGTATAAAGAGTTGTTCTTTGAATAATACATAAAGTTATGATAAAAGAAAATGTAAAATATTAGAATGTTCTATATATATACATTAACTTTACACAATAAAGTCATTGGTGTATGAATTACTTTTACTTATCAAAGTAAGCAGTAACATCTGGTTAATCAATAAAATAACATATGAAATCAAATTAATAAAGTAAAACACCTAGCTTAACAAATAAAAATACCAAGAATATTAAGTTATCAAAGACTATTTTACTAATATTTTTACTAGGTCATCTAACTAATCAAACAAAGTAACATTTTAATCAAATTAAGAGGTACCATATAAATTATCAAGCCTAAATACTCATAATATAAAGTTATCCAACAATATTTCACTAAATTTTTACTATATATTCTAATTACTCAAACAAAATAACATTTAAAATCAATTTAAGAAGTAAGTTATGTCTTATCAAATTAAATTCTTATAGAGATAAATTTGACAATTGTAACACATTAACTCGATATGACACACTAAGATAAAACTGTGAAGAGATTATAGTAGTATACATTACCTAGAAAAATTATAGATGAAAGATCTAAATCCAATTATCTAGAATAAGCCATTTGCCAGAATAACAAGCTTTAATTTCTTTTATTTAGGAATGGTTGATGATCCGAAACTTGATATGGTTTTAGAATCAGAATCACAAGGTTGAAAATCCAAATGAAAAGGAATCATAAATTGTGTTAAATCAAAATGCCTAGAATAGTTATGTACTAAACCTTATTTCAATGTATGCGTACAACATTATCTAATAAATCAACAAAATAACATAAGAACTTAAATTTTGCTAATCATAATACTTAGAATATTACATATTTTAAATTAGAATATGATATATAGTTTTAGAATATATGCCATTACTTCATTATTTTGACTAAAAACTATTCTATAACCAGAACACAAAGTTTTATAGAATATTTTATAGATGGATACATTAACTCAAAATCATACAAAGAGAAAAATTCGCCAATTATAGCATAGTAACTCAAAATCACACGTGAAGATAAAACTGTGAAGAGATTAGAGTATTATATGTCATGTAGAATAACTTTAGATGCAAACTTTGAATCTGATTGTGTAGAATAAGCCATTTGCTGGAATAACAAGCTTTAGTTTCTTTTATTTAGGAATGGTTGATGATCTGAAACTTGATATGGTTTCAGAATCAAAATCACAATGTTGAAAATCTGAATGATAAGGAATTAGAAATTATGTTACATCATTTTGCCTATAATATTAATGTATTAAATCTTACTTCCTTGTATGTACTGCATTATCTAATTAATCAATAAAATAACATTCGAAATCAAATTTTACTAATAATAATACTTAGAATATTACATATTTTAAATCAGAATATGACATAGATCTTCAGAATATATGACATTGCTTCATTATTAATCAAGAACTATCACAATACTTCACAAAAAGGTTCAAAGAAAAGTTGTTGCAAACAAAAGAAGAATGTCTAAAATCAGATATTACACATCATTTAACAAAAAGATTCAAATCAAGTTGTTTCCAGCAAAATCATAATGTCTAAAGCCATAATATGACACATAATTTCAGAATATTTCACATTAATTCATAGTAAAAGGTTTAAAGAAAGTAGTTTCTAAAAAAATAACATATAAAATCAAAATAGGAAGCAAGACCTCACTTATCAAATCAAAATATGTTTAATATCAAGTTAGCTAGCACAAATTTACTTAGCTTTCACCAGATCATCTAATTAATCAAACAAAATAACTTCTAAAATCAAATTATATTTAAAATACCTGCAATCTAAAATGTGCGATTTGGTTCAATCTTCTCCCCAAAATATGATTCAGTTGAACCATCGATAATCTATGATGAATGTGCAAATTCTGGTGTTCTTTACTGCTAAAAATTGAATAAAAGGCTAGGGTTTTTCAATCCTATGGTTTTGTTGATGCTAGGGGTTTTTCTAATAGTGATCCATTCGTTTTTTTTTATGATGAGTGTGATTATTAGGGGATTTGGTTGAAAAACTATTGGATGAAGATTGACGAGTGATTTTGATCGAGAAGAATTTAAAGGGAGAGAAGGCTATGAATGAACTCAAAGAAATTAGGGAGAAGAACGATGTGAACGCTGAAGTGATCAGATCTAATCTATTGATGCTCAAGTGATTACACAATCAAAATCAAAATGAAAAGTTGATAAAACAAGAGCTTTCAAATCCAAATCTAAAAGAAACAAAAGATATTGATGATTGAGATTGAATCAAACAAGTTTTAGTGTTTGTCTCGAGTCTTTTTAGGGTTTTATGAATCAAAATGAAGAAGATTTAGAAGAATACCAAGTTTTTTTGCGATCTGAATGAAATAGAATGTAAAATTCAATTACTGCCCCTCCATGCCTTATTCTAATCCCAAAGTTCCCTTTAATTAAAAAAATACCACCGCCTACTTATGGTTCCTTGTTGTTTATTATGATTAAATTCCAGCCTTTGATTATGCAAGATGAGTGGTGAAGATTTGGTCCCCTTGTCTTAGAAAATACTATTTTCTCACATGAACCTAACCCTATATATATATATATATATATATATATATATATATATATATATATATATATATATATATATATATATATATATATATATATATATATATATATATATATATATATATATATATAATCAAGGAACTAAGGAACCAATTCAAAGCGTCAAAATTTACAACGATCAACAGTAAAAGGAAAGGTTGTAGACTTTACAATGGACGCACATGCACCTGATTATAACAAAAACACACTTCCTTTTTTCATTTAAAATTTTTTAGGCCTTGTTTTTTATCAAAAAAAAGAACCGAATATACCATTGTTCACGATTTTTCGTCCTCTTTCCATAGAGATTCATGATAATATATAAAAATCAAACTTTTTTTTTTTGAAAAAAACTCACTTCATTTTCTTTGTTGAGAAGTTAAGGTCTATTTTTTTATTGAAAAAAATTAATAAATATATAAAAATCCATATTTTTTGGTACTATTTAAACATAGATTCATATTCATACTTAAAAAAAACGATATTTCAATTAATATTCACATTGTGAACCTGTTCAGATTCATATTGTGAAGCTGTTCAGATTCACATTTTGAACCTTCTTAAATTCATAGTGTGCATAATAGTAAGTCAGATTCACAATGTGAATGTGAACTGATCGAACTTTTTCTCATTGTGAATGTTAAAAATTGAAATATTTACAGTTTAGATTCACAGTGTCAATCTACACTACACTGATCGAGGTTTTTTTTTGTCGGTGTTGATATTTATTAATAAAGTACAAAAAATTAATTTTTTTCGTATAATTAGTTTTTTTTTTTTTGATAAAAATAAACTTAAATATTGAAAAAACTAACAAAATGAAGTGGGTTTTTTTTTAGAAAAAAAAATCGTTTATTATATATCAACATGTATTTCTATGGAAAGAGGACGAAAAAACGAAAACGACGGTATATTCGTTTTTATTTTCCGATAAAAAATTTGGCCTAAAAAAATTTTAAACGAAAAAAATATGTGGGTTTTTTGGTATAATCCAGTGCATATGCGACCAATGTACACGTGTACCTCTATTTCCTTGATTGTTGATCATTATGATTTCTGACGCTCACGATTGGTTCCTTGTTAATTATGGTTCTCTATTGAACGTCACCCTATATATATATATATATATATATATATATATATATATATATATATATATATATATATATATAGAGAGAGAGAGAGAGAGAGAGAGAGAGAAAGAGAGAGAGATAGGTTCAAATGCTCCCAACAAATATTGTGTGCCTAAATGCACCAATGAGAATTCAAGAAATAATAAATAATTAAATAAATCATTAAAGGGTATTTTGGACTTTTTGTACTTTTAGTTAAGGAAATCATTTAATTGGAATACTACAATTATGGAAATAAAGTAAATATATTTGACCTTGTCCTTCACCTTCATTTGTTGCCATTATTTCCGTCTGCTGTCATCGATATAAACCATTTCAATCAGCCTTCATCTTCTAGATTTTTGTTTCAGTTTGAACACCGATGGATGTTTGATTAGAGATAGCTTCAACATGAATCTTGAAGAGGAAGGGGTTTGGTTGTGTGCTCTCGTTAGGGCTTCTTTCTATCGTGTTTCATGAGAGGACATCACATTTGTCGCCTGTTAGCACGGTGGAGTCCTCCCACTTCAGTCATCACCTGCTCGACTTTCACTTCCGCCTGACCTTCTGCTACCTGGAGCTGTATGAGATGCTTTAAGGATTCTGATTGCGGATTTTGTGCTTCACAAATTGATAAGGTACAAACCATACTTGTTATTTACATTTTTAGTCAAACTAACTAATCTTTAACTCCATAACTCGTACGAATCATTCAATCTTTTCAAAATCTACAAAAACCTTTTGAGGAATAAAAATATAATCAATTCCGAGATATCCCGATTAAGATTCCGAAGTGTTTGTGGGGGAATTGCTGCTACTCAAACTGGATTTCAAATCTTATCGTTGCTCAATCATTATTATCGTTAACTGAAGCAATAGGAACTTCCTGGACTTTTCTAGGGTTTGGGGTTATATTAGTCATAGGAACTTTATGGACTTTTCTCAGGTGCCTAAACATTTTTCTTGCTTTTCAAGTTTCTATTAATTCTCAGGTTCAATTTTTCTGGCATCTTTAGCTTGTACTGAATAATTAACTTGAAAATGCTAGGCTTGATGTAATTTCCCAAATAAAGTTAACCCGATTCCAAATCTTTTATAATAAAATGTTTGTCAACTTATTTTTGTTGTTGATCTTGTATATTGTAGGTATACCTTAAGAATTTGGTCTTTAAAATTCCGCCTTTAATGTGTTTGTGAAAAGTCCTCAACGAATGAGAGTGACAATGAGTGCACTCTATAAGGGGTTCCATTCTTGAAACATTATTCAAAGCATGTGAATGTGAGGCCTTTACAAAGAAGCATTATCAAGAGCTTTGAGGCATGAGTAAATCTGAAACAAAAAGAAAGTTGACTCAGTAAAAGCCTGAATTGGAGAAATATGTAGACTTTTATACCTTTTTGTGAAAGGAGCAGAGAAAACTTGAAGTAAACCCACGATTGCATCCGACAATGGGAAGATGTTAACATATATTTTACTGATGCACATGTAAGTCTTTGTTATTATTCATTGATTCTTTTTCTACATAGAATGATGTGAATGGAGTAGCATATGATTGATTTGTATGATATTTGTGAATAGCCTGTTAATAAACACACCATGTATAGGTGTTTTTCTTTCTCCATTGGAGAATAAGGTTGTAATATGTTTTCGAAGTCTGTAAATATAGCTTGCTCAAGGCTTGTTTTCATGTTAGTATGAATGTCATTCAGTTTGGATTTAGAATGTAAAAAACAATAAACAGGTGTAAAATAGCGATTCTGATAGAATAGTCAAAACCATTCCGCAATAATAGTTTATTTTGTAAGAATGTTGTAGTTAATTGTTTATATGTTTAATGTGCAGTTGTTACAAATGTATCACTACAAAATATTTTGAAATAAATTTGTGATAGAAAGGCTTGAAGAATGAATTAAAGAATGATCACACTCATACAATGTAATTAAGAATGTTGTTGTTTTTTAGGTATTAAACTTGTTATTTTTTCAGAATGTTGTTATTATTCAATGAATCACAATCATACAATGTAATTATTTGGTATATTATTAGTTCAGGAATCGATTTTGTGTATTCTTTCAGAATGTATTTAGTAGTTTATGATTGGCATTATGTTATTCTGACAAAATAAAATCAAAAATATATTTACTAGTTCATGGTTAGTTTTCTATTACTCTGACAGAATAAAATCGAAAAATATATATATACTAGTTTACGGTTGGCGTTCTATTATTCAGACATAATAAAATCGGATTTTTAAATTTGAATTAATTTAAAATATTCATATTTTTTAAAATAAAAGAATTAATTATCCCTAAAAATCCGAAAATTTACTTTTTTAATATAGGTTAATTGACTAAAATCCCCTTATGCTGAAATTAGTGTGATAATATGGTACATGTTATCCTATTCTAATATCATAGACCCTAAGTTCATGAAATTTGATTCTATTCCATCCGGTGGTCCAAATCTGTACATTCTGGTACACAATAGTTACTAGAAACAATATAACCTAACCCTATATATATATATATATATATATATATATATATATATATATATATATATATAGCACTGCTGTAAAAATCCTGATTAGGTCCCGATTAATCTCCGATTATTCCCTAGGTGCTCCTCGACCGATTAGAGGGCGTCTAGCGATTAATCTCTGCATACATAGTGAGTGAAACATTATAAACTAATGAACTTTTAACATTTTGAAGAATTTTTATCTCAATGAAAACTATTTGAGGCATAATTAGTGTAGTATTAATCATGTTAACCTATTCTATTAGCATATTAGTGTTATTTACGAACATTGATATTATATTAGCCATATTTAATTTTTTTAATTTCAACAAATTAGTAATTAATGTTACCCGATTAATCCCCCGATTAATCTCCGCCTACCTGATTAATCTCATGACCTCAGTCCACCGACTAGCTAACGTTGAGCGTTTTTTACAACCTTGATAATATATATATATATATATATATATATATATATATATATATATATATATATATATATATATATATATATATATATATATATATATATATATATATATATATATATATATATATATATATATATATAGACACACACACACAAGTAATTTTGAGAACTAAAAATTTGTGAGAACATAACAACTCTTAATCCGCACATTATTTTTCAACACCAAAATCGTAGATATTACAGAAATTGAATGTCTAAGTCATATCTAGGCTAAAACAAAATTTGACGATTTTTTTTGAAAAATGTTCATATATATGCGCTGCTGATGCATGCAAATCTGCTTATGCAGTCTACATGACTGTTGATACATGCATTCATATTTGCGTTCGCAGTCTATATGATTGTTGATGCATGCATGAATGTCTGCGTCCGTAGTCGATATGAGTGTTGATTTATATATATATATATATATATATATATATATATATATATATATATATATATATAGGCGTAGGTTATTTTATTTTACTAACTATTGTATGCCAGAATGCACGGATCTGGACCTACGGATAGAATTAATAAATGAACATGATTTGAGAGTGTATGATATTACAACAGGATAACATGTACCCTATAATCACACAAGTTTTAGCAAAAGGGTATTTTAGACGGTTAACTATATTTATAAAAGGCAATTTTCAGATTTTTAGGGATAACTAATTCTCTTAATTTTAAAAATCTCAGTTTTTTTAATTAGTTCAATTTTAATTCTAACGTAAGTTGTAAACATAACCAATTTTATTCTGTCAGAATATTTTTTTGTTAGAATGATATTTTTTCATAATTTTATTCTATTAGAATAGTATTGAAGAATAACAAAATTCTTGAATCTGAGGTTGAAAAATAACAACATTCTAATATATTCTTATACATCCGAACATAAATACAAATTCATACATATTTTACAGACTAAAAGCCTTATACATTTTAATATAATTATAAATATGTTAAAAGAATATCAACAAAAATGAATAAAATCCTTAAAAAATAACAACATTCTTAAATTGTGAGTATGATCAAACTTTATTTATTCTTCAAGTTATTCCTATTAGGTCTTCAATGCATTCTTCCAGCCATTCCTATCACAAACACAAAAAAAGCTAATAATGGTTAAAAACATGTTACTTGCAGTTAACTATCACTGTGTATATTCTGGTAGAATACATAGAATATGACAAAATACATAGAGTATATACTGGCAGATTACATAGACTTTATTCTAGCAGAATACATTCTAACAGAATACATAGAATACATTCAAAAGTATCGTATTTACTACTAATATAATTTTAAATTCCAAATATACAATAACGAGGGAAAATAGAAATTGGAATTCAAAATCACAAATTAAACCAAAATAATACACAGACAAATTAGTTACCTTTTTAAACAGTTACATAAAACATGTGTAGCTAGTAATTCTAACAAAATGCACAACACAAGGTTAAATTCTTTAGATTCTTTTTCAGACATTTCAACAAACACTTGTTAGGCATTATCATCAAAAAAGTCAAATTTAGAACAATCAAGTATCAAGAACAAATGGAAAATCAAGAACAATTAAGTATCAAGAACAAATGGAAAATCAAGAACAATCTATCATTATTTAAGTCAGATTCTAAATTACAAACTCAACTTGAATGATGGATATTTAAAATTAAAGAAGAATGAGAGCACAGTGGGTATAGTAGTGAAATCGGAAATCAACAGGAAGGATAATGGGAAATCAAAGATTTGAAAATCAGTGAATAAATAAAATGGAAACTCCTTGTGAAGAATCGTAAATTAGTAGCATTAAGAGGAAGAATTGCAAGCAATCAAGAAGAAGAAGAATCGGAAATCAAATATTACAGGGAATGATGGAAGAATTGAGTAGCTACGATGAAGTGCTTTACCCTTTCAATCTTAACCTTTTCCAAAGTCAAAATTGATAAGCCTTGGAAATAAAAAATGATAGGAAAGAACGAACATCACCATCCTCAAAAGAAATTTGATTGTAAATCAGAAATTAGGTTTAAAAATTAGAATTTGAGTTCAAGAACATACCAGGGATAAGATGTTGGTGTACGGTGGCAGTTATAAACCGATTTCGGTGATGGAATACGAAGCCGACGATGGAGAGGGAGAAATAAGAAGATACAGCAGTGGCAAGATGAGGAATACAAAGGTATTCCTACGATGATGATTATTACTCAATGATCGATGGTTATAAAGAAGAGATATTAAGTCAACATATATTTATTTTGTTTCCTTAATGCTAGTGCAAAAAACCAGAAATACTCTTTTTGATTATTTAATTAATTATTTAATTATTTGCTAATTTGTGATTGGTGCATTTACAAACACAATAGTTGCTAGAAACATTTGAACCTCTCTCTCTCTCTCTCTCTCTCTCTCTCTCTCTATATATATATATATATATATATATATATATATATATATATATATATATATATATATATATGTATATATAAGAAATTTTTTCAAAAAAAAGTTAAATCTTTTTTTGAGCCTAGATATGACTTGGACGCTGCATTCATTAATATTGGTGGTGTTGATTATGAAAAATGATGTACGGAGTAGAAGTTCTCAAATTCTCACAAATCTTTGGGTGCTCACAATAACTCGGCCATATATATATATATATATATATATATATATATATATATATATATATATATATATATATATATATATATATATATATATATATATATATATATATATATATATATATATATATGAAGAGAGAGAGACAGAGAGAAGATCAAATAAGAACCCCTAGAGGTTGAGAACCATTTAATAACCCCTTTCATTAAGAGTATTTTTTTCTTTTAAACAATAACACTTAAAATTAGATATTAACTCATCACATCTCTCAAAGTTGTAAACTCTCAAACTCTCATAATTTTTAAACCATTCTACCAACCTTCAAGAACACACACCTAAAACCACCTATTGCCGTCGTCGGAGCCGTCATCGCCGCTTCTGCCACCACCTATGTAAATTTCAGCCTAATGCTTGTCTCCTCCCTCATTTGTCGATATAGTAGTATCACCACCTCTTTTCTATGTGGCGGTTCCAGATCTAAAAAAATAAGGGGATTGCACCTCTACCGGTGACCATGACCACCGACAGTGGTTACAATACCACTGAAGACCACTACTATATTCTCTCACATCGGGCCTGGTTATATCTATGTAGATACGAGTATTTGGTACTATTTTAGAAATGTATTTTGTTATTATTTCACCATGTCATCGTTGGATCCACATTAGATTTGTTCTCATATTGTTGTTGTCGTCCCAGTCATCATCGTAACCTATATGTGCTAATTTTCTAGTTTTTGTTCTAAAACTCTTGAGCTCGTTTTTTTTCTCTGGTAGTTCCATCAACAGAGAAATATCAGTTGGATATGTACTTGTTTCGTGACCACCTCTTCCTTTTCTCTAACTCGCCTCTATTTATTTTCTTTGATCTCTAGTAAAACACCACCAGATCGTGATAAGATCAGACGTGTTTGTGTTTTTTTAGGTAAGATTTGGAGTTTGTATGTCTGGTGTATCTCACGGTGGCCGTTGGCAGTTCCACTACCACATCAGATCCGGTCTTCAGTAATGTTGTTTACATAAAAAACTTCTGCAAAAAAATAAAGCACACAAAACGCTTGATGAAATGCCTCAGTGAAATTAGGTAATTTATTAAGTTGTAAATTTAGTTATCAATGCTACTGGTAAAGTTTTTTAGAGTTTAAAGAGTGAACAAGTTGTTTATATAACATCTCTTTGTATATTTGTTATCTTCAATTTCATGGTCATTATGGATCTGATGTATGTGGTGCACACAACTTGTTTGATGAAATACCTCAACGAAATTCGGTAAGTCATTAATTTGTGAAAATAAGTTATTTATATATTTATTTGTGAGCATGTAAGTTATTAAACTATAGATATGTATTTTTTTGATTCACTAAGTTGTTAGTTAGTGTCTGGAATACTGAATTAAGTTATGAATTAGTGTCTCAAATGTTGAATTAAACTGTGAATTCTAATTTTTTTTATAGGTAAGTTATTATGTTGTAAATTTAGCTGTGAATGTCACTAGTGAAGTTTTTTTAGAGTTTAAACAATGAATAAGTTGTTAATATAACGTCTCTTTTTATATTTGTTTAGATCTTTTGTTTTATGGGAATTATGGATCTGATGTATATGGTGCACACGACGTGTTTGATGAAATGCCTCAATGAGATTCGGAAAGTTATTAAGCTGTGAACATATATTTTTTATATATTAATTTCTGAACATGTAAGTTAGTAACTGTGAATATGTATTTTTTTTTGAATCATTAAGTTGTGAGTTAGTGTCTGGAATATTGAATTAAGTTGTGAATTAGTGTCTCAAATGTTCAAGTAAACTGTGAATTGTAATTTTTTTTATAGGCATGTTATTAAGTTGTAAATTTAGTTGTGAGTGATATTGGTGAGGTTTTTTAGAGTTTAAATAGTGAATAAGTTGTTAATATAATATCTCTTTGTATAATTGTTCAAATATTTTGTTATTGGGTGATTATGGATCCGATGTATGAGGTGCACACAACGTGTTTGAAAAAATGTCTCAATGAAATTTGGTAAGTTATTAAGCTCTGAATGTGTTTTTATATATTCATTTGTGAATATCTAAGTTATTAAACTCTGAATATGAATTTTTTTATTCATAAAATTGTGAGTTAGTGTCTGGAATATTGAATTAAGCTGTGAATTAGTGTCCCAAATGTTGAATTAAACTGTTAATTTTTTTTATCCAAATCTATTTTTTGAGGGAAGGGTGTTGGTAGTATTGGCATTGATGGTTGGTGGTGGTGATGGTTAATGGCAGCATATGTTAGTTGGCGGTGTTGAAGCTGGTGGTGGCGGTAGAGTAAGGATTTGTTCTATTTCTTATTCATCTTCTTCACTGATTTTAGATAAGTTATTCTATTTTATGATTTATATATATGTTTTTCTTTCGAAGCTTGGTTCTGAAATATAAGATAACTTATGTATGTATTAAATTGTAAATTAGTTGTTTAATACTATAACATATGAGATTATTGATAGCTTCATCTTATTATTTCTTTTCCTAGTTTATTTTTAGTTCATTCCATCTGATTTTAGTCAATATATCTGCATATTTTCCCTTTTTGTTATTTTTCACCTTTATCGGGTACTTTCTAGTTTTTTGAGCTTTATTGTAGGAAATACCAAAGACTATTTCACATGGAGGTATGGAAAGAGTGCGGACCTCTAGAGGCTTGTGGTTTGCTTGTGGACTTGAAGTGGTGCGATTGGGCTTGTTGACAACATGATCAAGATAGCAAGTTGGACTTACTTTTTGGATAAAGAATTGTCATGAGGTGAAGAGAAATCAAGCTATGGAAGAGTAAAGGAGTAATAGAGCATCTTGGAAGAGTTTGGAAGGCATAATTGGGCTATCAAGAACTTGCACAAATGGGCTAGACCATTAATGAGAAGAGTGATCCATAAGTGCCAATTAAATGGGCCAAAGAACCCATTCAGCGAGACCCATGCAGTCTGCGTGGATCCACAAACGGTCCGCATGGATCATGCTATGAATAAAATAGATATTTGCCTTGAACCTCTATTTGGGGAAGGTTGGTGGGATCCTTTTTGCCAACTTTTGGATCCGAGTTTGAGGCCCTTTTTACCAGAGTTTTTGAGAGGGGGAAAAGGGAACTCACGGAGGAACAACACTTTTTGCTATAAAAGAAGACTTTGAAGATTTGGAAGCTTGGTGCATTTTATTTCATCTTTACATCTTGAATAATGCTTGGTACCTCTAAAACAAATTGTATTTCTTTCATTTTGGCCATGCTTGGCTAGATTTATGTTTGGTTGATTAGGGTTTGACCCCTGGATGATTAGTTGTTTTGAAGACTTCATGTTATCATGTGCTTGAAATTTATGGAAATGTTTTCTAGTCAAACATCTTCTTGTTTTTATTTATCTTTTGTCATGAGATTTGATGAATGAATGCTTATTTTGTTGATTAATTTCTTATTTAAGTAATGGACCCTCAAATTAGTAAGCAACAAATGGTTTCAATGTTTGTTTTCATTTCATTTAAACCATGGAAATGTTTCCTCCATAATGATAATGTAAGCATTTGATTATCTTTTGGGATTGGTGACTTTTAAAACTTAATGCTAATTAATTTTCACAAGATTATGTGCTTCATTGGTTTTGTGACTTTAATTAAGGAAATGTGTTTGGAGCTCCTCTAACCATTTTAATAACAATGAAGAGTTGATGTAATTTGTGCTTATGAATTGCTATAGCCAAGTTAAATTAAATCACAAGTGTTGTTCCATTTAGTCTAATGATAAGTCAACTAAGATATACATGTGGTGTATTCCAAAATCAACCAGTTTCCTTCATAGATCATCAAATCATCTACTTGATTATTTGTAATCTCTACATTCTAGCATATTTTTAATTTTCTCAAAACCCACTATTTTACTTTTATTTTTGTTTTACAAGTATCTGGATAATTTATTTTCATAGAGATATAAATTGAACCCATCTCCGTGGATACGATACCTTTACCACTATACAAAATTTTGGTGCAAAAGATTTAGCGTTATTAATTTTGTTGGCCTCGACAACCACCAAATTTTGGCACCATTGTCGGAGATCAGTGTATTTTTAATCAGTGTGTTTCTTTATTCCAAGATATCAACGTAGATGTGCTTTGATTTAAAACCCATAAATTGAAAATGAAGCAAGCCGTTTGGCGAAGAAAAAGAGAATAGAACGTGGTCAAACTTTAAATCCTTACGGGGAACCGGAGGTTGAAACCGCTTCCTCTAGGGACACCGAACCTGATTATAGCCCTAAACCCTACCAAGAAATTCCCAAAACACCACCCCAACAACAAAATCCACCCATCATAAACCAAATTTCAATAGCAGATGGAGAAGGACCACCCGAAAAGACCTTGAGAAAAATAATGGAAACCGGTGTTACACAAACTCCAACCGGTATCAATTACCTCGTTTTTAAATGAGGTTCGAAATTAAAGTCATGTTTAGTTCATCACCTTTCAACTTTTCGTGGATTGGAAAATGAAAACCCTCATAAGCACTTGACGATGTGTCCACATTATTTACACTAGTATGAAGCCACAAGGGTCAACCGATGACCAAATGATTTTTAAGGGAATTCCCTTTTTCATTAGCCGATAGAGCAAAGGATTAGTTATTTCATCTTCCCCCGGGGTCAATCAACTCATGGACCGATATCGAAAGAGCTTTCCTTGACAATTTCTATCCTACTTCAAGAGTCTCAAGTCTTAGAAATGAGATTTGTGGAGTCCACCAAGGTAAAAACGAGACTTTCCATGATTATAGGGAGAGGCTCAACAACTTGTGCTATATTTGCCAAAAACACCAAATTTTGGATCAACTACTCATTCAGCACTATTATGAGATATTATTACCAATAGAGAGAATATTAGTTGATGCCTCAAGTGGTGGGGATGTCTTTAGCAAAACTCTACAATAATCAAGACAACTATTCAACACCATAGCCGCAAACTCCCAACACTTTGGCCCACGCCAAGACATGAAGAGGGACACGCATCAAAAACTCAACGAAGTGGTGACATCAAATCTCGAGTCTCAAATCAAAGATTTAACATCCGTTGTCCAAAATCTAGTGTGACAACGCATAATTTTCATTCATACAAACTCTAAAGTCAATCACTTCAATTAAAAGTCAATTACATTTCTAATAATTGTTAGCCAATTTAAAGTCCGTTTGAGTGTTTTTAGTATTTATTCTACAAACGAACGGATGAAAGGAAGTACCATCTTGGGTCTTAGAGTTGCAAAACCACACATACCACCCTAATAAGGAGTTCACGGCCAAACTTTTAGAGTTTGGGCTGTAAACTCCCATGTGGCCATGAACTCATGCCTTAGGCATGAGTTTACTCCGCAAACTCCTCATTTCTCACTTCCACCCTCAAGTTTACTCCCCATTCTCTGTCAACTATCATCCCGTTCTTCACCCGATCTTCCAAAAACATAAGTGTTTCTCGACTTGATTTGTTGTTATAAATTAACATCTAGTGTTTATACATCATTTCGTCCATTCATTCTTGCCTTTCAACTAGATCTTCAAGTGTTCTTCAAAACACCAAGAACACCAAGAACACACACTAGTGTTCTTGGACCATAAACACCCAATCAAGCTTCTATCTTGTAAGTACACTTGCCCTAGCTTCTTGTGTGCTTAATATGAACTTGATAACACTTGAAAAACATCAAGAGTCATCAAATCAAAGGATTTTACGGCCAAGGATGTTCTTGGGCCGTAAACCCTTCTTAAGGTGACAAAATGGACCCTAGTTCCTTCCTAAGCCTTGGATGCCAACCTTGATCCTTCCTAGAAGTGTTTAAGACCTTAAACAACAATCAAAACAAGTCCCCATAAGATTTTACGACCGTAAACACATAAGAATATGGTCCTTAGGCCGTAAACTCTACAAGGTAGTCTTATTGTGCCCCTAATGTTTTCCTAAAGCTTGGACTTGATCATTGGATGTGCAATCATGACTTATAAGACCTCAAAACACAATTTGGCACTTAGTACTATGAGTTTACGGCCATAAACTCATGGGGAAATGGTCATGGGCCGTAAACTCCATAAGGAGTGGTCCTTGGGCCATAAACTCTAATGCCATGCCATACAAACCTTGGATGCAACCCGTTGGTACCTATAACACTTGAATCAAAGTGTTTCAATGTCATAGGGTGTCTTAACTTGATTAATTAGTTGTTAATCGACTAATTAGATATATATATATATATATATATATATATGTATATATATATATATATATATATATATATATGTTTATTATATGTTAACTAGGCTCATTATGTGTGTACAAGTCTTCACTTGTCACCTAGCACCTTGTCCAACACTTCCGTATACTCCACTCACTACAGGTGAGTTCATACCCCTTAATTAACCTTTTAAATGTTTTAAATACTTTTATGGGGGGGGGGGGTGGAACACAAGTTGAACCATGTTAGTTATTGGATCAATCACATGTGATTAATAACTAGCATACTAATGGATTTTCTATACTTTAAACTGTTTTACCAAACAAATGGCTTCAAACTGTTTATCAAACCATTTTACATGTCAACTCTTTATCAAATTCACTTTTGTATACTAAACCTTCCTTTTACAGTTTTCAAACTTATATATTATTTAAACCATGTCTACTACATATATAGTTATTTAAATAAGGTTTGAAGGACTTAGAACTGATAACCCACTTTACTTCCTGTCCTTGTTTGGTTGTGGACTTAAAGTACCCGGTTGTTTGTCTGAGTGTCGTTGAACCCTGAGTTATATATTATGTATATATGTATAGATATAAAGACTTTTATCTCAGTTCAGTACATTCAGTCATACGAACAGGTCTACTAATAAACTATAATAGGTATATTTTAGGGTTATACTACTTACTACTTCTAGTACAATGAAGCATACAAGAGTCAGTTCATTCATGAGTAATTACTTACTACTAGGAGAACATATCCAACTATACTATGAGTAGAACATATACAACGATACTATGATGAGAAACAATACATTAATTACACAAGTACGTACATTACATATACAAGTATACTATAACATAAATGTGATCCACTGTATTAGTGCATACCTTCATTGTCATGGCTTGGGTTGTAACCATAATCTCTTGGAGGGAGAGCATGAGTTTGCATATAGATCCATACTGGATTGACTATCCTACACCTTGCTGCTAGCTATAGTGGGGCCTGCATGTCTTCGGGTGCCAAATGTCATACCTTTAGACAACTTACATAGTCGTGTTTCATAGTCGATAGTATGGTACAACTTATCACATAATACCTTAATATAAATTTGGTTTAAGGTAGTTAGTACAACAGTAGTTCCTATAATACAACACTACAGTACTACATTAATTTACCCATTACATTTATTTGGTGATGACTTCACTTAAACATAAATGTACAAACTATATTTTGATAATGATAGTTACACTTGGGAAAATTACACACTTGCACAGGAAATAAGCATACAAAACAGTTGTGCCTTGGTAGAAGACTACTTTTAGTTGAAAATATAGGATTTTCTAGGAGTTACGAATCTTTACAAACACTTACAAACATATTCATACTTTTACTACAAATGTTTACAAATTCGTACTTCAAATACAGTTTGAAACATTTTGATACAAACATAGACACTAAATACTTATGAACTCACCAACTTTAATGCTGATAAACTCTTTCAAAATAACTTGTATTCTCAGGTCATCAGTAGACAGGTACAGATGCCAGCTTTTGAGAAAATGGAGCACGTACAAGACTCATCTTATATTTTGATTCACATTTTGGTGTCTATTACTGTACATAACACACTTGTATCAAAATTATATATTTAATGCAATGGATGATGTTGTTTACTTGTTTACTATTATACTGTGTTGTGATACTTTACATGACATCCTCCGCCCCCAGAACGTTTCCGCCGTTCTTGGTTTTTGGGTGTGACAGATTGGTATCAGAGCATCGTTTATAGTGAATCTAGTATATCCATCCATAAAATATATACTAACTATAAACACAATGGGATTAAAAACACTCTGACCAAGAGTTTATAGTTTTAAATAATAAAATATTTCACTAATTATACATACCCGCATTCATACTAAAATCAGTGTCACAATGACAAGAACAATAGTATTACGATTGTTGAATATCACAAATGAGCTCGGGGATGTATGGTCAGTCCAGGGAGTGGCATAGGCTGATCAACTATGCTGGTCTGAGGAGTGATTAGCATATGCTCAAGAATGGTTGTGATATGGAAACAAGTCTAAAAACTTACCAACACTACTACAATGAAAACATTAGAACAAAACATAGATCTAAAAATACTATAGGAGTATTTTGTGTTACTATAATTACTTGTTTGAAAACTAAAAAGGTCTTTATCAAGTAGGTCGATAGTTGTTATGTGTATACACTAAGGTTATATGAAATTAAGGTGTCTTAGACTGAGAATCTGTGATCTTTGCTTTACTTCCTGTTTCTTGTTTGGTTGTGGATTTGGAGTTAGGATCACCTATTCGAAGGTCTATCATACTTTTGACTTCATATAATTAGTATACACTATACATGTATTGGAATAACTCGTAAAGATCATCTTATAATTATCTTAGATAGTACGTCTATTTTATATAAGATTTGTATACCCCTTTTCTCGCATAGATACAATGGCTGGATTCCATCATGACAACCCGTACTTTCCCAACGAAGGCAATGTTGGATGGCTGAAGGCAGAACCAGAAGATGATCACCCAATTCCTTTGGATGATCACCATGCTAAAGGTTTTTCTGATAGTTCCGACTCTGAGCCTGAAGTCAACAACCTACCCCAAGTAGGTCATGCCCCGAACAACAACCCCCGACCAGCTTTTCCAGGCCCCACACCCTTATGGGCGACCAACTTGAATCACTGGAGCAACGAACTGTTGGATAAGGTGTCTGTGTCCGTAACTATTTCTGGTATGTACTTGACCCGACCTGGCATGGTCCATTTGGGTTGCATGGCATCATGCATTTGGATAGACTAAATGAGAGAAATAACACTTGTGGTTTATTAATACATTATTAGTTCTAATATATTAATAGGATTATGTAATTAGTATTGATCAAGAACTAATATGGAACTAATTAAGTGATCAAAAGATAACTAATTAAATATATGGGTTGATAATGTAAATCATCCATAACTTGTATAATGGGCTAACAGGCTCCATGGATTATCAAGTTGGGTTAAACCCATATGATGCTCCATGGGAGTTACAAACCCATGGGTCATGGAAATGAAGAGTCATGACACATTAGGGTTTACATGGTGTAACCCTAGATGTGTCAACACTATATTAGGATCCTTACCTCCACCAAAATTGGTTACATAAAGAGAAGTGAGGGCTAGGCCGATTTTTAGAGTGTGTGCATTCTCTCTAAAGTCATTCCAAAAGCATTTAGTGTTGTGTGAAGAATTTGAGGCATCACACTTGGGGTGCTAGGCTCACTAGGTGTCAAGGAATCAAAATCAACTACAAGGTATGTATTTCTAGCTATTCTTTTAGGATTAAAGTTCCCATGTATGCTAGATAGGATTATGAACCTTGGAACCCAAATTTTGCATGTATTTAGACAAACATAGATCCAAGGTTTATTAGGGTTGCATGTACACTTAGGAAGTGTTAGAATGCTCAAAACCCATCACGAACAGGGTCAACCCTTACCTTACTATGGGGACCAAAGCTTTTACGACCTTAGCGAAGGTGGCTCTGCGGATCGAGCTCTGCCTGTCATGGTATGCAAAATTGCTAGTAATCTTGAATAAGGTCGAGCAGCCATCGACAGGGCCGTGGAAGTTGATGCCAACTCAGGCGTTAACACCGTCCGCATTCGACATTTGGAAGAAGCAGTCGAAGGGACGAGAAGTGACAATGACGCACTGCAGCAACAGTTAACCGCATCCCGAGCCGAAGTCATACAACTTTGAGCTCGTCAGAGGGCTCACGAGCGACATCTCCAAGAAGTGGTTCGTCAACTGGCGGATATGAGGATTCTCCCCAGGAATTGCCGTCGCCAGTAGAGGATGTCTAGTAAATCTTTTATTTTGATTTAAGGGATAGCCTTCCCTGATCGTGCTCTAAGTAGCACTTGTCTGTAAAATATTCCTATCTTTTTAGTACTTTAACTAGAATTCTAAAAACTGTCAACCTTTTTCCCTTATGGTATGATGTAAGACCTACTGTTAGGTCAATTTTCCTGAACTTGTTGCATCAATAATACCAGTAATATTGACATTTATCTAATCTATTAGAAAAATCTGTACTCTTGTGTTTTCCCTACTCTCCTACTATACTAATACTTAAAAGCATACTCCCATTCAACTGTTGGACTATGGCGATTTAGTCCATGAGTCATTATCACTATGCTTACAATCGATTCTTACTATTGTGTTCATCTTTGTAAACTTATAGTTAAAAGATGCCTCCTTTCAAATCAACAAGAAATAATCCTCCACCTCCACCACCACCGCCTCCTCCTTCGGTAATCGATACGGCAGCCCTGAATGCTGCAGTAGTTGCGGATGTGGCAACAACGATGGCTCAGTATCACTCCACCAATGCTAGCGGCGGCGGAATGTCGGTTCATTCTACTCATGGTGAAATCCCTGTGCGCTCACGAGAGTGCTCCTACAAAGATTTTACAAATTGCAAGCCAAAGTCCTTCAAAGGGAATGGCGGAGTCATTACCCACTCGCAATGGTTCGAAAAGACGGAGTCGATCTTCGAGATTTGCTCCTGGCCTGCAGCGAGCAAGGTCAAATTTGCCGCTTACACATTTGAGGAAAAAGCCCTGACATGGTGGAATAGCCATGTCAAGTCGCTAATTCGCATATTGGCCAATGACATGGGCTGGGAAACTTTGAAAGACCTCATGACAGAGGAATACTGCCCGAGGGGCAAGATCCAGAAGTTGGAATAGGAACTATGGGGCCTAAAAATGAAGGGCTCCAACATAGTCGCCTATACCGGCATGTTCATAGAACTGGTGGCCCTCTGTCCCAACATGGTTCCCACCGAGGGAAAGAAAGTCGAGAGATACATCTAGGGGCTGGTGCCGCCGTATTAGGGAAATGGGCTATCTTCAAACCCTATTACCTTTGACAGTGCCAAGCGACTGTAATAGCGACTCATTGATCATGGAGTCCAATCCCCATCATCAACAACAACCCTGCCAATCTCAGAACCCTTCAAACCCGCTGACAACAAGCGAAAATTCTGGGATGACAAAAAGAAACAAAAAGCTGCCAAAAAGCAGCAGATTGTGGCGGTTCATGCCACGATAGCACCCGTCGCTGCTGCTCAGGTAAAGCAGCACACTGGAAGTTTGCGAAAGTGCAACAAATGCAACTTCTACCACAATGGCCCCTGCCGGGAAATGCAGTGCTCCAACTACAACAAGAAAGGACACACTGTCTGTTTCTGCAAATCTCCGGCAATACCGATCACCCATGTTCCTGGTACTAGCGTGACCTAGTCATGCTATGGATGTGGCGAGGTGGGCCACTACAAAAGGGACTGCCCCAAAGTAGGAAATGCAGGTGGTGCAGGAAGGGTAATGGCCATAGGCCACGGGGAAGCATTTGCTGACCCTACGGTGGTGACCGGTACGTTCCTTCTTGAAAACTCTTATGCATGCATACTATTTGATAGTGGGGCAGAAAGGAGTTTCGTAAACCAGAAATTTGCATGCTTACTTAAACAACAACCACATGCACTTAAAGAACCATTCAATGTAGAAATGGCTAATGGGAAAACTAAGAGCACTAGTAGTATATACATAGGATGTACTCTAACTCTAGATAGCCATTCATTTCCGATCGACCTCATGCCGGTTCCGATTAAGAGCTTCGACATTATCATCGGCATTGATTGGTTGAGTCTTCATCGTGCCGACATTATGTGTTTCAAATAGGCCGTACATCTTAATCTCCCATCTAACGAAACTCTCATTATCTACGACGACAAACCTGACACGAGCCTTAGCATCATCTCAAGTAATCATGCTCAAAAGTACCTACGTAAGGAATATCGTGCATTCCTTGCACACGTTGTTAATACGAGCCAAGGAACCAAAGGCCTGAAGAACATTCTAGTAGTATGCGACTTTCCCGATGTCTTTCCAGAAGAACTACTGGGTTTACCTCCACAACGACAAGTCGAGTTTCGTATCGACTTAGTCCTAGGAGCTAACCCAGTAGCCAAATCGCCCTATCGTCTAGCACCAGCCGAGATGCACGAACTGTCTGGTCAACTTAACGATATGCTCAACAAGGGCTTTATTAGACGAAGCTTCTCACCACGGGGAGCACCGGTCTTGTTTGTAAAGAAGAAAGATGGATTGTTCCGTATGTGTATCGACTATAGACAACTCAACAAGCAAACGATTATTAATCGTTACCCTCTACCTTGCATAGACGATTTGTGCGACCAACTGGAAGGGGCAAATTACTGTTTGAAGATTGATCTGAGATCAGGGCATCACCAATTGCGAGTGTTAGAGGAGGATGTTCCGAAGACAATTTTCTTAACTTGTTACGGACACTACGAGTTTGTAGTGATTCCATTCGGATTAACAAATGAGCCCACAATATTTATGGATCTAATGAATCGAGTATGTCTTCCTTACTTGGATCTGTTTGTCATCGTCTTCATCGATGACATACTTATCTACTCTAGAAGTAAGGAGGAACATAGTGATCATCTGCGGCAAGTCGTAAGAACCCTACGAACGGAGAAGCTCTACGCAAAGTTCTCAAAATGCGAATTTTGGATCCGAAGAGTCGAATTCTTAGGACACGTGATTAGCGAAAAAGGAATCCACGTGGACCCATCCAAAATTAAGGCAATTGAGAACTGGTCAGCACCGAAGACGCCTACCGAAATTTGTCAATTTCTAGGCCTCGCTGGCTACTACCGACGATTCATACAGAACTTCTCTCGAATTTCGAAGCCTCTTACAACATTGACCCAGAAGGGTGAGGCCTTTGACTGGGAAGAGAAGCAAGAGAAGGCTATCCAAACGTTGAAACGAGCCTTGAGCACCGCACCAATACTATCCCTTCCAGAAGGAATAGAGGACTTCATAGTCTACTGCGATGCTTCAAATCAAGGTCTCGGATGTGTCTTGATGCAACGAGGTAAGGTCATCGCCTATGCCTCTAGATAGCTGAAGACACATGAAGTGAACTACACCACACATGATTTTGAGCTAGGAGCAGTTGTGTTTGCTCTGAAGATCTAGAGAAATTACCTGTATGGCACGAAAAGCACCATTTTTACAGACCACGCGAGCTTACAACACATATTCGATCAGAAGGAGCTCAACATGAGACAACGACGGTGGGTCGAGCTGCTCAATGACTACAAATTTGAAATTCGTTATCATCCGGGTAAAGCCAACGTAGTAGCAGACACCCTAAGTCGGAAAGAATATTCTGGTCGAAGGGTCAAATCATTGACAATGATTATCCTTTCACACTTGTCTACATAAATTCCGGAGGCTCCACTTTAAGCCTTGAAACCTGAAAATGTGGCGGGTGAATCCATTAGAGATATGGATAAGAATTTAGAAGCCAAGGGTGGCGGGGCCTTATATTTCATGGATCGGATCTGGACACCGAAACACGGTGGCTTCCGAGACTTGGACATGATTGAGGCGCACAACACTCGGTATTCTGTCCACCTAGGTTCAGATAAGATGTATCTGGATCTTAAAAAGTTATACAGGCGGACTAACATGAAAGCATAAATTGCTACATTCGTGAGTAAATTCCTTAGTTGCGCAATGGTTAAGGTCGAATACCAGAAATGATCAGGTTTACTACAACAACCAGAGATACCAGAATGGAAGTGGGAGCGGATCACTATGGATTTCATAACCAAGTTGCCCAACACAACGGGTGTACTTGATACCATATGGGTCATCGTCGATAGATTGACCAAGTGTGCACACTTCCTACCTATCAAAGAAACTGACAAGATGGAAAAGCTTACAAGAACATACATTAGGAAAATCGTATGAATGCATGGTGTTCCTATATCCATTATCTCCGATAGAGATAGTAGGTTCACTTCAAGGTTTTGGCAATCA
Source organism: Lactuca sativa (assembly GCF_002870075.4). Taxonomy (NCBI): domain Eukaryota; kingdom Viridiplantae; phylum Streptophyta; class Magnoliopsida; order Asterales; family Asteraceae; genus Lactuca; species Lactuca sativa. The sequence goes on along the minus strand of NC_056625.2, from coordinate 256,603,481 downwards.
CTGCAAAGTTCCCTAGGAACAAGGCTAGACATGAGCACAGCCTACCATCCTCAGACCGACGGACAAAGTGAGAGAACCATCCAAACACTGTAAGATATGTTGAGTGTCTGTGTGATCAACTTTGGGAAGGCATGGGATACCCAATTGACCGTTGTCAAATATTCCTACAATAATAGTTATCACACGAGCATCAAGGCAGCTCCATTTGAAGCCATCTATGGCCGGAAGTGTAGATCCCCTCTGTGCTGGGCTGAAGTGGGTGACACCCAGTTAGCTAGAGGACAAGTTCCTAACAGCACTCTCATAGGTACGGAAATCATACGGGAAACGACAGAGAAGATCATTCAGATTCGTGAATGATTGAAAGCCTCTAGAGACCGTCAGAAAAGCTGCGCAGACTAGCAAAGGAAACCTTTGGAATTCCAGGTGGGAGACCGCATCCTTTTGAAAGTCTATCCCTGGAAGGGCTTAATACGCTTCGGTAAGCATGGGAAGCTCTATCCAAGATACATAGGGCCTTTCAAGATTCTTGCTAGAATCGACCCTTTAGCTTACAAACTCAATCTACCCAACGAACTCAGAAACGTACATTCTACATTCCACGTCTCAAACTTGAAAATGTGTGTCCAACGAGACTCTTGTAATCCCACTCGATGAAATCGAGATCAACGAGAGCCTAAACTTCATGGATGAACCAGTAGAGATCATGGACTGTTAGGTCAAGCAGACGAAGCAAAGCCGCATCCGATTGTGAAGGATCGCTGGAACACCAAGAGAGGACCGGAATTTACATGGAGTGTGAGGATGAATTGAAATTGAAATATCCTCATTTATTCTCTTAGTTATTTGTAACTACTTTATTTGCTTAAACTTTAATTTCGGGACGAAATTCCCTTTAACGGGGGGATGATGTGACAACCCGTAATTTTCATTCGTACAAACTCTAAAGTCAATCACTTAAATTAAAAGTCAATTACATTTCTAATAATTGTTAGCCAATTTAAAGTCTGTTTGAGTGTTTTTAGTATTTATTCTACAAACGAACGGATGAAAGGAAGTACCGTCTCGGGACTTAGAGTAGCAAAACCACACATACCACCCTAATAAGGAGTTCACAGCCAAACTTTTAGAGTTTGGACCGTAAAGTCCCATGTGGCCATGAACACATGCCTTATGCATAAGTTTACTCCCTAAACTCCTCATTTCTCACATCCACCCTAAAGTTTACTCCCCATTCTCTCTCAACTATCAACCCGTTCTTTACCCGATCTTCCGAAATCGGAAGTGTTTCTCGACTTGATTTGTTGTTATAACTTAACATCTAGTGTTTATACATCATTTCGTTCATTCATTCTTGCCTTTCAAATATATCTTCAAGTGTTCTTCAAAACACCAAGAACACCAAGAACACATACTACTGTTCTTGGACCATAAACACCCAATCAAGCTTCTATCTTGTAAGTATACTTGCCGTAGCTTCTTGTGTGATTAATATGAACTTGATAACACTCGAAAATCATCAAGAATCATAAGAACAAAGGAGTTCACGGCCAAGGAAGTTCTTGGGCCGTAAACCCTTCTTAAGGTGACTAAATGGACCCTAGTTCCTTCCTAAGCCTTGGATGTCAACCTTGATCCTTCCTAGAAGTGTTTAAGACCTTAAACAACAATCAAAACAAGTCCCCATAAGATTTTACAGCCGTAAACACATAAGAATATGGTCCTAAGGCCGTAAACACTACAAAGTAGTCTTATTGTGCCGCTAATGCTTTCCTAAGGCTTGGACTTGATCATTGGATGTGCAATCATGACTTATAAGACCTCAAAACACAATTTGGCACTTAGTACCATGAGTTTACGACCATAAACTCATGGGGAAATGGACATGGGCCGTAAAATCCATAAGGAGTGGTCCTTGGGCCATAAACTCCAATGCCATGCCATACAAACCTTGGATGCAACCCGTTGGTACCTATAACACTTGAATCAAAGTGTTTACATGTCCTAGGGTGTCTTAACTTGATTAATTAGTTGTTAATTGACTAATTATATATATATATATATATATATATATATATATATATATATATATATATATATATATATATATATGTATATATGTTTATTATATGTTAACTAGGCTCATTGTGTGTGTACAAGTCTTCACTTGTCACCTAGCACCTTGTCCAACACTTCCGTACAATCCACTCACTACAGGTGAGTTCATACCCCTTAATTAACCATTTAAATCTTTTTAAATGCTTTTATGGGGGAGGAGGAATACAAGTTGAACCATGTTAGTTATTGGATCAATTACATGTGATTAATAACTATCATACTAATGGATTTTCTATACATTAAACTATTTTACCAAACAAATGACTTCAAACTATTTATCAAACCATTTTACATGTCAACTCTTTATCAAATTCACTTTTGTATACTAAACCTTCCTTTTACAGTTTTCAAACTTATATATTGTTAAGACCAAGTCTACTACATATATAGTTATATAAATAAGGTTTGAAGGACTTAGAACTGATAACCCACTTTACTTCCTGTCCTTGTTTGGTTGTGGACTTAAAGTACCCGGTTGTTTGTCCGAGTGTCGTTGAACCCTTAGTTATATATTATGTATATATGTATAGATACAAAGACTTTTATCTTAGTTCAGTACATTCAGTCATACGAACAGGTCTAGTAATAAACTATAATAAGTATAGTTTAGGGTTATACAACTTACTACTTCTAGTAAAATGAAGCATACAAGATTCAGTTCATTCGTGAGTAATTACTTACTAATAGGAGAACATATACAATTATACTATGAGGAGAACATATACAACAATACTATGACGAGAAACAATACATTAATTACACAAGTACATACATTACCTATACAAGTATACTATAACATAAATGTGATCCACTGTATCGGTGCATACCTTCATTGTCGTGGCCCGGGTTGTAACCAGAATCTCCTAGAGGGAGAGCATGAGTTTGCATGTAGATCTATACGGGATTGACTATCCTACACCTCGCTGCTAGCTATAGTGGGACCTGCATGTCTTCGGGTGCCAAATGTCATACCTTTCGACGACTTACATAGTCGTGTTTCATAGTCGATAGTATGGTATAATTTATCACATAATACCTTGATATAAATCCGGTTTAAGGTAGTTAGTACAACAGTAGTTCCTATAATACAACACTACAGTATTACATTAATTTACCCATTACATTTATTTGGTGATTACTTCACTTAAACATAAATGTACAAACTATATTTTGATAATGATAGTTACACTTAGGAAAATTACACACTTTCACAAGAAATAAGCATACGAAACAGTTGTGCCTTGGTAGAAGACTACTTTTAGTAGAAAATATAGGATTTTCTAGGAGTTACAAATCTTTACAAACACTTACAAACATATTCATACTTTTAGTACAAATGTTTACAAATTCGTACTTCAAATACAGTTTCAAACATTTTGATACAAACATAGACACTAAATACTTATGAACTCACCAGCTTTAATGCTGATAAACTCTTTCAAAATAACTTGTATTCTCAGGTCATCAGTAGACAGGTACCGAAGCCAGCTTTTGAGAAGATGGAGCATGTACAAGACTCATCTTATATTTTCATTCACATTTTGGTGTCTATTCCTGTACATAAGACACATGTATCAAAATTATATATTTAATGCAATGGATGATGTTGTTTACTTATTTACTATTATACTATGTTGTGATACTTTACATGACGTCCTCCGTCCCAGAACGTTTCCGCCGTTCTTGGTTTCTGGGTGTGACAGATTGGTATCAGAGCATCATTTATAGTGAATCTAGTATATCAACCCATAAAAGATGTACTAACTATAAACACAATGGGATTAAAAACACTCTTACCAAGAGTTTATACTTTTAAATAATAAAATATTTCACTAATTATACATACCTGCATTCATACTAAAATCAGTGTCACAATGACAAGAACAAAAGTATTATGATTGTTGAATATCACAAGTAAGCTCGGTGATGTATGGTTAGTCCAGGGAGTGGCATAGCCAGATCAACTATGCTGGTCTGAGGAATGATTAGCATATGCCCAAGAATCGTTGTGATATGGCAACAAGTCTAAAAACTTACCAACACTACTACAATGAAAACATTAGAACAAAACATAGATCTAAAAAAACTATAAGAGTATTTTGTGTTACTATAATTACTTGTTTGAAAACTAAAAAGGTCTTTATCAAGTAGGTCGATAGTTGTTATGTGTATACACTAAGGTTATATGAAATTAAGGTGTCATAGACTGAGAATCTGTGATCTTTGCTTTACTTCTTGTTTCTTGTTTGGTTGTGGATTTGGAGTTAGGATCACCTATTCGAAGGTCTATCAAACTTTTGACTTCATATAATTAGTATACACTATACATGTATTGGAATAACTCGTAAAGATCATCTTATAATTATCTTAAATAGTACGTCTATTTTATATAAGATTTGTATACCCGTTTTCTCGCATAGATACAATGGCTGGATTCCATCATGGCAACCCGTACTTTCCCAACGAAGGCAATGTTGGATGGCTGAAGGCAGAACTAGAAGATGATCACCCAATCCCTTTGGATGATCACCATGCTAAAGGTTTTTCTGATAGTTCCGACTCTGAGCCTGAAGTCAACAACCTACCCCAAGTAGGTCATGCCCCGAACAACAACCCCCGACCAGCTTTTCCAGGCCCCACACCCTTATGGGCGACCAACTTGAATCACTGGAGTGACGAACAACATCAACCCTACCTTACCGTGGGGACTGAAGCTTTTACGACCTTAACGAAGGTGGCTCTGTGGATCGAGCTCTGCCTATCTTGGTCCACAGAATTGCTCCTAATGTCGAACAGGGTCGAGCAGCCATCGACAGGGTCATGGAAGTTGATGCCAACTCAGGCCTTAACATCGTCCGCATTCGACATTTGGAAGAAGCAGTCTAAGGGATGAGAAGAGCCAATGACGCACTGCGACAACAATTAAACACATCCCGAGCTGAAGTCATAGAATTTCGAATTCGTCAGAGGGCTCACGAGCGCCATCTCCAAGAAGAGGTTCGTCAACTGGTGGATATGAGGATTCTCCCCAGGAATTCCCGTCGCCAGTAGAGGATGTCTAGTACAAATTTTATTTTGATTTAAGGGATAGCCTTTCCTAATCGTGCTCTAAGTAGCACTTGTCTGTAAAGTATTCCTATCTTTTTAGTACTTTAACTAGAATTCTAAAAACTGTCAACCTTTTTCCCTTATGGTATGGTGTAATACCTACTGTTAGGTCAATTTTCCTGAACTTGTTGCATCAATAATACCAGTAATATTGACAGTTATCTAATCTATTGGAAAAATCTGTACTCTTGTGTTTTCCCTACTTTCTTACTATACTATTACTTCAAATCATACTCTCATTCAACTGTTGGATTAAGGCGATTTAGTCTATGAGTCACTCTCACTATGCTTACAATCGATTCTTACTATTGTGTTCATCTTTGTAAACTTATAGCTAAAAGATGCCTCCTCGCAAATCAACAAGACATAATCCTCCACCTCCACCACCTTCGCCTCCTCCTCCGGTAATCGATACGGCAGCCCTAAATGCTGCAGTAGCTGCGGATGTGGCAACAACCATGGCTCAATATCACTCCACCAGTGCCAGGGGTGGTGGAACACCGGTTCATTCTACTCATGGTGAAATCCCTGTGCGCTCACGAGAGTGCTCCTAAAAATATTTCACAAACTGCAAGCCAAAGTCCTTCAAAGGGACCGGCGGAGTCATTGCCCTCTCGCAATGGTTCGAAAAGACGGAGTCGATCTTCGAGATTTGCTCCTGCCCTGCAGTTAGCAAAGTCAAATTTGCCGCTTACACATTTGAGGAAAAAGCCCTGACATGGTGGAATAGCCATGTCAAGTCACTAATTCTCATAGTGGCCAATGACATGGGCTAGGAAACTTTGAAAGACCTCATGATAGAGGAATACTGCCCGAGGGGCAAGATCCAGAAGTTGGAATAGGAACTATGGGGCCTAAACATGAAGGGCTCCAACATAGTCGCCCATACCGCCATGTTCATAGAACTGGTGGCCCTCTGTCCCAACATGGTTCCCACTAAGGGAAAGAAAGTCGAGTGATAGATCTGGGGGCTGGTGCCTCCGTATTAGGGAAATGGGCTATCTTCAAACCCTACTACCTTTGACAATGCCAAGCGAATGGAACAGCGACTCATTGATCATGGAGTCCAATCCCCATCATCAACAACAACCCTGGCCATCTCAGAACCCTCCAAACCCGCTGACAAGAAGCGGAAATTCTGGGATGACAAGAAGAAACAAAAAGCTGCCAAAAAGTAGCAGATTGTGGCGGTTCATGTCGTGATAGCACCTGCCGCTACTGCTCCGGTAAAGTAGTACGCTGGAAGTTTACCAAAGTGCTACAAATGCAACTTCCACCACAACGGACCCTTCCAAGAAATGCATTGCTCCAACTGCAACAAGAAAGGACACACTGTCCGTTTCTGCAAATCTCTGACAAGACTGATCACCCAAGATCCTGGTACTGGTGTGACCTAGTCATGCTATGGATGTGGCGAGGTGGGCCACTACAAAGGGACTGCCCCAAAGTAGGAAATGCAGGTGGAGCAGGAACGGTACTGGCCATAGGCTACAGGGAAGCATTTGCTGACGCTACGTTGGTGATCGGTACATTTCTCCTTAAAAACTATTATGCATGCATACTATTTGATAGTGGGGCAGAAAGGAGTTTTGTAAACTAGAAATTTGCACGCTTACTTAAACAACAACCACTTGCACTTAAAGAACCATTCACTATAGAAATGGCTAATGGAAAAACTGAGAGCACTAGCAGTATATACATAATATGTACTCTAACTCTAGATAGCCATTCATTTTCGATCGGCCTCATGCCGGTTTCGATTAAAGCTTTGACGTTTTCATTGGCATGGATTGGTTGAGTCATCATCGTACCAACATTATGTGTTTTGAAAAGGTCGTACGTCTTAGTCTTCTGTTTAATGAAACTCTCATTATCTACGGTGACAAACCCGACATGAGCCTTAACATCATCTCAAGTATTCAAGCTCAAAAGTACCTGCAGAAGGAATATCGTGCATTCCTTGCACACGTTGTTGATACGAGCCAAGAAACCAAATACTTAAAAAACATTCTAGTAGTATGCGACTTTCCTGACATCTTTTCAAAAGAACTGCTAGGTTTACCTCCGCAACGACAAGTCGAGCTCTGAATCGACTTAGTCCCAGGAGCTAACTCAGTAGCCAAATCGCCCTGTCGTCTAGCACTAGCCGAGAAGCAGGAACTGTCCGGTCAACTTAACGAACTGCTCAGCAAGGGCTTTATTAGACCATGCTTCTCACCGTGGGGAGCACTGGTCTTGTTTGTAAAGAAGAAAGACGGATCGTTCCGTATGTATATCGACTATAGAGAGATCAACAAGCTAATGGTTAAAAATCATTACCCTCTGCCTCGCAGAGATGATTTGTTCGACCAACTGCAAGGGCCGAATTACTATTCGAAGATTGATGTGAGATCCGGGTATCACCAATTGCTGAGTGTTAGAGGAGGATGTTCCGAAGACAACTTTCTGAACTTGTTACAGACACTACGAGTTTGTAGTGATGCCATTCAGATTATTAAATGCGCCCGCACTATTTATGGATCTAATGAATCGAGTATGTCTTCCTTACTTGGATCAGTTCATCAACGTCTCCGTCGTTGACATACTTATCTACTCTAGAAGTGAGGAGGAACATAATGACCATCTGCGGCAAGTCCTAGGAACCCTACGAACGGAGAAGCTCTACGCGAACTTCTCGAAGTGCGAATTTTGGATCCGAAGAGTCAAATTCTTAGGACACGTGATTAGCGAAGAAGGAATCCACGTGGACCCATCCAAAATTAAGGCCATTGAGAACTGGTCAGCACCGAAGATGCCTACCGAAATTTGTCAATTTCTAGGCCTCGCTGGCTACTACCGACGATTCATCCAGAACTTCTATCGAATCTCGAAGCCTCTTACAACATTGACCCAGAAGGGTGTGGCCTTTGACTGGGAAGAGAAACAAGAGAAGGCTTTCCAAACGCTAAAATGAGCCTTGTGAACCGCACTGATACTATCCCTTCCTGAAGGAATAGAAGACTTCATAGTCTACTACGATGCTTTAAATCAAGGGCTCGAATGTGTCCTGATGCAGTGACGTAAGGTCATCGCCTATGCCTCTAGACAGCTGAAGACACATGAAGTGAACTACACCACACACGATCTTGAGCTAGGAGCGGTTGTGTTTGCTTTGAAGATCTGGAGACATTACTTGTATGGCACGAAAAGCACCATTTTTATAGACCACAAGAGCTTACAACACATATTCGATCAGAAGGAGCTCAACATGAGATAACGACGGTGGGTCGAGCTGCTCAATGACTACGAATGTGAAATTCGTTATCATTTGGGTAAAGCCAACGTAGTAGCAGACGCCCTAAGTCAGAAAGAATATTCTGAGCGAAGGGTCAAATCATTGACAATGACTATCCATTCACACTTGTCTACACAAATTCAGGAGGCTCAACTTGAAGCCTTGAAACCTGAAAACGTGGCGAGTGAATCCATTGGAGGAATGGATAAGAATTTAGAAGCCAAGGGTGGCGGGGCCTTATATTTCATGGACCGGATCTGGACACCGAAACACGGTGGCTTCCGAGACTTGGTCATGATCGAGGCGCACAACACTCGGTATTATATCCACCAGGTTCAGATAAGATGTATCTGGATCTTAGAAAGTTATACTGGTGGCCTAACATGAAAGCATAAATTGCTACCTTCGTGGGTAAATTCCTTACTTGCGCAAAGGTTAAGGTCGAATACCAGAAACCATCAGGTTTACTACAACAACCAGAGATACCAGAATGGAAGTGGGAGCAGATCACTATGGATTTCATAACCAAGTTGCCCAGGACAACGGGTGTACTTGATACCATATGGGTCATCGTCGATAGATTGACCAAGTCTGCACACTTCCTGCCTATCAAAGAAACTGACAATATGGAAAAGCTTACGAGAACATACATTAGGGAAATCGTACGAATGCATGTTGTTCCTATATCCATTATCACCGATAGAGATAGTAGGTTCACTTCGAGGTTCTGGCAGTCACTACAAAGTTCCCTAGGAACAAGGCTAGACATGAGCACAACCTACCATCCTCAGGTCGACAGACAAAGTAAGAGAACCATCCAAACACTGGAAGATATGTTGAGAGTCTGTGTGATCAAATTTGGGAAGGAATGGGATACTCACTTACCCCATGTTGAATTTTCCTACAATAACAGTTATCACATGAGCATCAAGGCTACTCCATTTGAAGCCCTCTATGGCCAGAAGTGCCGATCCCCTCTGTGCTGGGCTGAAGTGGGTGACACCCAGTTAGCTAGAGGACAAGTTCCTAACAGCACTCTCATAGGTCCGGAAATCATATGGGAAACGATAGAGAAGATCGTTCAGATTCGTGAACAATTGAAAGCCTCTAGAGACCGTCAGAAAAGCTGCGCAGACTAGCAAAGGAAACCTTTGGAATTCCAGGTGGGAGACCGCATCCTTTTGAAAGTCTATCCCTGGAAGGGCTTAATACGCTTCGGTAAGCGTGGGAAGCTCTATCCAAGATACATAGGGCCTTTCAAGATTCTTGCTAGAATCGGCCCTGTACCTTACAAACTCAATCTACCTAACGAACTCAGTAACGTACATTCTACATTCCACATCTCAAACTTGAAAAAGTGTCTGTCCGACAAGACTTTTGTAATACCACTCGACAAAATCTAAATCAAGGAGAGCCTCAACTTCGTGGAAGAACCAGTAGAGATCATGGACCGTGAGGTCAAGCAGACGAAGGAAAGCTGCATCCCGATTGTGAAGGTTTGCTAGAACGCCAAGTGAGGACTGGAATTCACATGGAATGCTAGGATCAAATGAAATTGAAATATCCTCATTTATTCGCTTAGTTATTTGTAAATACTTTTTGCTTAAGCTTTAATTTCGGGACGAAATTCATTTTAATGGGGGGATGATGTGACAACCCGTAATTTTCATTCGTACAAACTCTAAAGTCAATCACATAAATTAAAAGTCAATTACATTTCTAATAATTTTTAGCCAATTTAAAGTCCGTTGGAGTGTTTTTAGAATTTATTCTGCAAACGAATGAATGAAAGGAAGTATCGTCTCGGGTCTTAGAGTAGCAAAACCGCACATACCACCCTAATAAAGAGTTTACGACCAAACTTTTAGAGTTTGGGCCGTAAACTCCCATGTGGCCGTGAACTCATGCCTTTGGCATGAGTTTACTCCCCAATCTCCTCGTTTCTCACTTCGAAAAACGTAAGTGTTTCTCGACTTGATTTTTAGTTATAACTTAACATCTAGTTTTTATACATCATTTCATCCATCATTCTTGCCTTTCAACTAGATCTTCAAGTGTTCTTCGAAACACCAAGAACACACACTATTGTCTTAACTTGATTAATTAACTAGTAATTGACTAATTATATATATATATATATATATATATATATATATATATATATATATATATATATGTTTATTATGTGTTAACTAGGCTCATTGTGTGTGTACAAGTCTTCACATGTCACTTAGCACCTTGTCCAACACTTGCGTACAATCCACTCACTATAGGTGAGTTCATACCCTTAATTAACCTTTTAAATGTTTTAAATGCTTTTATGGGGGGGGGGGGGGGAAATACAAGTTGAACCATGTTAGTTATTGGATCAATCACATGTGATTAATAACTAGCATACTAATGGATTTTCTATACTTTAAACTGTTTTACCAAACAAATGACTTTAAACTGTTTATCAAACCATTTTACTTGTCAACTCTTTATCAAATTCACTTTTGTATACTAAGCCTTCCTTTTACAGTTTTCAAACTCATATATTGTTAAAACCATGTCTACTACATATATAGTTATATAAATAAGGTTTGAAGGACTTAGAACTGATAACCAACTTTACTTCTTGTCCTTGTTTGGTTGTGGAATTAAAGTACCCGGTTGTTTATCCGAGTGTCGTTGAACCCTTAGTTATATATTATGTATATATGTATAGATATAAAGACTTTTATCTCAGCTCAATACATTCAGTCATATGAACAGGTCTTCTAATAAACTATAATAGGTATAGTTTAGGGTTATACTACTTACTACTTCTAGTCCAATGAAGCATACAGGAGTCAGTTCATTCATGAGTCATTACTTACTACTAGGAGAACATATACAACTATACTATAAGGAGAACGTATACAACGATACTATGACGAGAAAGAATACATTCATTACACAAGTAAACACATTACATATACAAGTATACTATAACATAAATGTGATCCACCGTATCGGTGCATGCCTTCATTGTTGTGGCCCGAGTTGTAACCAAAATCTCCTGGAGGGTGAGCGTGATTTGCGTATAGATCTATACTGGATTGACTATTCTACACCTTGCTGCTAGCTACAATTGGACCTATAGGTCTTTGGGTGCCAAATGTCATAACTTTTGACGACTTACATAGGTGTGTTTCATAGTCGATAGTATGGTACAATTTATCACATAATTACTTGATATAAATCCGGTTTAAGGTAGTTAGTACAGCAGTAGTTCCTATAATATACAGTACTAGATTAATTTACCCTTTACATTTATTTGATGATTACTTCACTTAAACATTAATGTACAAAGTATATTTTGATAATGATAGTTACGCTTGGGAAAATTACACACTTTCACAAGAAGTAAGCATACAAAACAGTTGTGCCTTGGTAGAAGACTACTTTTAGTAGAAAATATAGGATATTGTAGGAGTTACAAACTTTTACAAACAGTTACAAACATATTCATACTTTTACTACAAATGTTTACAAATTCGTACTTCAAATACGGTTTCAAACATTTTGATGCAAACATAGACACTAAATACTTATGAACTCCCCAACTTTAATGCTGATAAACTCTTTCAAAATAACTTGTATTCTCAGGTCATCAGTAGACAAGTACCGATGCCAGCTTTTGAGAAGATAGAGCACGTACAAGACTTATCTTATATTTTGATTCACATTTTGGTGTCTGTTACTGTACAGAACACACTTGTATTAAAATTATATATTTAATGCAATGGATGATGTTGTTTACTTGTTTACTATTATATTGTGTTGTGATACTTTACATGACGTCTTTTGCCCCATAACGTTTCCACCGTTCTTGGTTTTGGGGTGTGACATCTAGCCATAGGACAAAATCCACAAGTGATGGTTTGTGGAATATTTGTAACAATGGGACATCCTATGGATATGTGTCCTATTCTTCAAGAAGATGCAGATCACGTAAAAGCCACGGAAGAGTTCCAAAACTACCACAATAAACCATCCAGTTACCAAAATGCTTACAATTCAAGTTGGATGCCAAATCCCAATATGAGCTACAATCCCAGACCATTGCCTCAAAATGCATTGGTTAGAACTTCCTACCCACCAAAACAACCCCATTACCAACACCCACAACCTCACTATCATCCCAAACCACACCCTCCACATCATCACCAACAACCTCCTCAATCCCAACCAAGTAGCTTTGAAAAGTCTCTTGAAGGCATTGTCCAATCTCTTGCAACTAGTACCCAAATTCCAAAAAAAGACAAGGATTATTATCTCCAACCTTGAAGCACACATGGGAGATATAGTTACATATATAAGCAAGTTGAAGTCCCATGGAAAATTACCATATCAAACCGAAAAGAATCCTAATGTCAATGTAGTGACCTTGAGAAGTGGTAAACAAACCAAAGAAGGTAGTTCAAAGAAAAATTCAAGGGAAGATGAGGAACAAATAGAGATCACTCCCATTGAGGATCTCATTATCAAGAATGATATACAAGCTGGAGTTCCAAAGATAGTTACTCCTCTAGTGACACTAGTAGCCACTCAACCACCATTCCCCTCCCGAATTGCAACCTCAAAGAAGAATATGGAGGAGAAATAGATCTTAGACACCTTCCTAAAGGTGGAGGTAAACATTCCATTACTTTATGCGATCAAACAAATCCGTAGATATGCAAAATTTTTGAAAGAACTTTTCACCAACATAAGAAAATTGAAGGGAAACGAAAAAATTTCAATGAATGAAAATGCATCCATAGTTTTGCAAAGGAAACTTCCACCTAAGTGCAAAGATCTGGGAATATTTACGGTTCCTTGCAAGATAGGAGATGTCACTTTTAGTAGTGTCATGTTTGATCTTGGTGCTTCTATTAATGTCATGCCCTATTCGGTATGTATGAATCGCTAAATTTTGGCCCTTTAAAGAAAACTGGTGTTATAATTTCACTTGCAGATAATTTGAGTGTTTTTCCTAGGGGAGTTTTAGAAGATGTTTTAGTGCAAGTGGATAAATTTGTCTTCCCAAAAAATTTCTATGTGATTGATTTAGAGGAACAAGTTTCCTCCAAATCGTCTCTAATCTTGCTTGGAATGTTGTTTTTGAAAATGGGTAGAACAAATATTAAAGTGTATGTGGATAGTTTAACAATGGAGTTTGATGGTGAAATAATAAGCTTTAATATTCAGGATGCTATGAGATATCCTAGTGATATTTCATCCTTGTGCTTTGTTGATGTTGTTGAACCACTTACCCAAGAATTGTTTGAGTTATCTAATGGTGACATGTTGGAGATGACTTTAAGCAAAGGATTTGATTGTGGGAAACTAGCCAAAAAATTGAAGCTCTATTCCCTAGACCCAAAACTTGAATGGTTGGTTAACAATTTGGAGGTCAAGAAAACTACCCAATTCAATGTGAAGAATATTGGGTTACCTCAAACTCACACAGAATTGTCACCTTCCTTTGTTCAACCGCAAGAATTGGAATTAAAAGTCCTACCTCAAAACTTGAAGTATGCATACTTGGGAAAGAACGAGACTGTCACACGGCTAAACCGAAACGGAAGAAACGTTCGAGGGCGGAGGACGTCTTGTTTATTATCATAACACATGTATCATAGTAATCATAGTTACAAACAACCATTGTATTACTATTAATGTGTTTACAAACTAGTGATTCACAAAAGATTGAATCCAAAATCAAATAACAAAACAAGACATGAAGCTACTATACTCCATCTTCTGAATCCCAGTGTGTCACACCCCGAAACCCATGGCGGAAACATTATGGGGCGGAGGTGACTTCATGTTGAATATCATAACCAATGTACATAGTAAGCAAAGTAAACAACTATTACATTGCATATGAAATTTACAATTGTTTAATAGTAAAGTCTTACGAGTGTTATACATATGTATATATGAACAAAAGTAAAGATGTGACTTCTACGGTCCGTATTCTCCAAAAGATCGCGGGTACCTGTCTAATGTGGACCTGAGAATACAACCAGTTTAAAAACCAGCATAAAGTTGGTGAGTTCATAAGCGGTTTTGTTTTCTAAAAATGAACAAGTTTCCTTTCTGAAAAAGTTATGAATCCAAGAAAATCCCATATTTTCTTAAAAGTAAAGTTTAGTTATCTGTTTGTTACACAGTTTGGTTAAGAACAGTTTGTTATCTGATTATAACACAACCTGGTTAAGAACAAGTTCAGTTATCCTAGGAAAAACCCTTATTTTCCTTAAAAAGTTTGTGATTGGTTATCGAATCTAAAAGTCATGTACAAGTATCTACCCTACTTAATGTGTGTGCGTGAAGTTTCCTGGAAGTTGGTTATTCTTGAAAAAGTACATTAGTTTTAACACGTATATAAAACTAATAAATAAGTATAAAGTTTGCATAATCTTGATTGCGAGTTCCATAACCATACTACAGACCAGATATGGCTCGAAACGGGGCCAGTATCTTTTTATGACTTTCGTCACCCTTGAACCTTTCGGTTCAGCTGTAGCTAGCAGCCAGGTGCGGGGTAGTCAATCCTGTATAGATCTATACACTCAAGTCACGCTCTCCCTTCCGGAGATTCTGGTTACAGGGATAGTCCTCCACTCTCGTATCTAGGGGAAGTGTTACAAAGGACGTGTCTCCAATCTTAAGATTTATGAATTTAAAACTGAAATTATTAATACGGAAAACTCTGTTTTTTTAGTCCTTTACTCTCGTATCTAGGGGAGTGCTATCTAGGACCTGACTAAGTTCTAATGATACCTGTCCTTCACACTCGTATCTAGGGGGTGTTTTATCAAGGACAACACAAAAGTTCTATGATTTCAACAGTAAATGTGTGAATAATCAATTCTGAAGTACAAAGTATAATACTATATAATAAGAATTGAAATCGGTTTGAAAAAGAACTCTACAAGTCAAACAGTTTGTTAATACGTTTTCAATTCTTAAAAGTTTACTGATTATTAAACCATTCAAATGAAATAATGAATTTAAGTACAAGATAATCTTGTACTTTTGCTTGTATTCCCCCCCCCCCCTGAAAACATTGAAAAACATCGAAAAAGTGTAGGGGTATGAACTCACCAGTCACTGAATTCGTCGGTTTGGATTCTAAACGTCAGTTCGGGGCTTCAACGTGTGCGAGGTTCCTATGTAATATGAAAAGATACACATTTGTATCCAATTAGATTTTGAACTACTAATTAGTTGAGGATGTACACTTCTAGTCGCGAAAACACTTCATTTCAAGTGTTTGGAGTGACCCGGGTGACATCTATGGACGTATATGGCTTGGATATGGTGTTTACTCTTCAAGAGTAAACTCCCAAGAGGGTTTACGGCCCTAATGACCCACTCCCCATGATTTTACGGCTGTAAACTCATGGCGGGGTGTTCTAGGGTGTTAAATGGCCTTATAACATTTGAGGGGTGATGCTAGTTTTGGTTCTAAGGCATTGGAAGTGTTTTAACCCATCATATGGACCATTATAAGGAGTTTACGGCAGTAAACTAAGAGTTTACGGTCGTAAGCTCCCCCACACAACTTCCTTTGATGTTTTGGTGGTCCTAGGTCATTTACAAGTGTTTCTAGCTAAATCTACAAGTCATAGGATGAAGTTAAGGCACCATCTGACCCATTTATAGGAGTTTTCGCCCTAGGAACCCATCCTCAGGGGGGTTTACAGCCGTGAACTCCTAAAGGAAGGGTTTTCATCAATTTTAAGGCTTCTAATTTCTTTGTGGTTGCTTCTAGACATTTGTTCAAGGCTTAGGAGGTGTGTAAGTGGCATTTTAACACCTTAAAAGGAGTTTACTACCCATGAAAGGGTGTTTATGGCCCAAGCATGTTCTTGGGCAGTAAGCTCATATTTAATACCTAAATGATGAGTTCAAGGTGTTCCAAGTCCATTCCAAGTAGTCGTTAAGCCATATCTAAGCTCTAAAGGTGGTTTGGAAGGGTTTTAAGGCTCAAAAACCCCATTTGCATGTGTTCACGGCCTAAGGCTATTCCAGGGCCGTAAACACATGTTTATGTTCCTATTCCATGATTTGAACACGAAATTGAAGGCTAAGGATGCTAATCTATGAGTTAGGGTAGTTACCTTGATGATTTGAAGCTTGATTTGGATGATTTTTGGACCTAGATCTTAGATTTAGGAGAGAGAGTAGAGAGAGAGAGTGAAAAAGGCTTCAAATGAGACTCATTTGACTTTATATATGGTTCGGGTTTTGGAAACTGTGGAATCTACCTGATACTGACGTTAAACGGGGCTTTTGTTCGCATCCGATTAAGTTGTCGTAACCCGGCGGGGTCGAATCTAAAATTTCTCAATTTAATAATTTGGGCCGTTTTCATGTGTTTATAACGCGTTTGGATACTTACGAGGTCAAAATAAAAGTCTTAATTTAAATAACTTAACCCAAAAACGAAATTGGAACAAATCTCGAAAGACGAGTTTTACGGACGGAACGGGTTACGGCGACGGAACAACTTCGGGTTGTCACATAGTGCGCGTACCTGTCTACTAGTTTTCTGAGAATACAAGTTAGTTTGAAAGAGTAGATCAGCATTTAAGCGAGTGAGTTCATAAGTATTTTAGTGATGTAAAGCAAGTTGAAAGTTCTTTTTAGAAAAGTTCACTTGTTCCTTCAGAAAATCCTATATCTTATGATGTGATTAATGAAAGTGAAAATGACTCTACAATTCATCTTATGAGTAATAAATGGATACAAGTTATATACAATTTAGAGTAAACAGAAAATCGATTGTGTGAATCCACGCTAAGCCCACAACCAAACAAGGAACGGCGAATGAGGCGGAAGTCACACATCCCATTGTTTGTTAGATCTTCAATGTATATAACCCTGGCATATTCATTTGGTACTTATGGAGTTAAATGTAATAGTTCTTTATATTTGATGAAAACATTCTTTAAGAAAAACCCTTATTTCCTTTAGCAAAAATGGTAACCACAATAGTTCCTTCTATAATCACTTAGTTTATACAAGCTATATATAATCTAATATTGAACGGATAATTAATTGTGTGAATCTGCCCTAAGCCCACAACCAAACAAGGAACATGAAATGAAGCGGAAAGCACACATCCAACTATCTATCGGGTATTAATTATATATAACCCTGATGTATAAACTAAGGTATTATAGGATTAACCACTAAAGATCCTTTAAGTTATATTGGTTTAATAAAATGGATTAAACCCTTTACTGATAAGTTTCTAGTTTAGCCTACTAAATGTTCTATCCGAAAAGTATGTTTTGTACTAGAAAAATGGTGTATTGATTTTTGTATACTATGAACTGACCCATACCTGGTACTCCTTATGATTACTTGTTGTATACAGAATATATATGTATATATATATATATATATATATATATATATATATATATATATATACATATAATTAAGATTGGATAGATAGTAGACTGGGTGCATCTGCTCTAAGCCCATAACCAAACGAGGAACAGGAAATGAAGCGAAAAGCACACACTCTACTATCTATCGGACCCGATTAATATATATCCATGATGTATGCACTAAGGAATCATAAAGTTAGCATTATAGGCCCCTTTCTAAATGAATGTACTACGACTCGACTATATTATTTGTCTTTAGTAAGTTTTCCCAAGTTTAAGTCTATTTTTACTAGAAAATAGATTGCATTACGTTTTATGTGTGAAGATCACAATATGAATCTACTGGGAAAATGAAAGTATTCATTAATGTTTTAAAAATAACTATTGAACACTTACTACCTTAAAACCAGTTTGTTAATTAAAGGTTAAAATGTGAGATGGTTGTAACCATACTGATCGGCAAGGGTTCAACCACGACGACCTACTAGCGTCGAAACTGATGTGACATTTGTCATCCCTTGGCCTTCCGGCCAAACTGTAGCTAACAGTTAGGATGCTAGCTTTTCAGTCTCATATAGATCTATACACACAATGTCCGTTCTCCCTCCAGGAGATTCTTGTTACAAAACGCGACCTAACAAGTATATTGCTAAGCCGTCAAGTAGTGGTTTCACATTATTGTTATCTTGTTCTTGTTATTGTATGTTCCTCCCTGTTTCTCTTTATAGTATGTTCTTTCTGTTCTTGTTATTGTATGTTCCTCCCTGTTTCTCTTTACAGTATGTATTGAACACCTTAACTATGCCTATTATAGTTTACTAGTGTGTTTACTTGAACTGTTACTGACTTGAAGAACATACTCATTTATCTACTGAGTTATGATTGTACTTTAAAAACAGTGTTTTATAAACAATAAAGTAACAAAACTTCAAAAAGAGTTTTTGAAATGGTTTTGATCACTTATAAAAGTATAAGAAATCCTTTAACGTGAAGGTTATCACCAATAACATTTACACAAATATCATTGTGTTCAACTTGTATCCCCCCCCCCCTCCTTAAAAGCATTTAAAACAGTTAAAAGATTGATTATAGGGGTATGAATTCACCTTATGTTGATGATTCAATTGAAGATTCGCGTAAGGATGAGAAGTTCCACAAGTGAATTCCTGAGACACAAACGAGTCCTAAATGACATATAATGGTATATATAGGCATGTAATTAGTGTTTAAAACAACTAACATTCAAGGAAACAACCTTAAGGACTAGGAAACACTTGGAATGAAGTGTTACAATCACATGTGATTGACTAAAGGGAGCTTACGACCAAAGGAAGGTGTGTTCACGGCAACACTTGAGTTTACAGCCAAGGGAGACAAGTTTACGACCAAGGCTCTATTTGTTTACGGTCATGAAAGGGTTTATGGCCACACCAAGTGTTTACGGCCATAAATACTCAAAAATGATGCATTTTGGATCTTGATTCTTGCTTGTGGGGTGTTGGTCTTATCAAGATACAAGAGTTTCTAATGAATAACAAGATGGTAGAAGAACTACTTACGATTTAGGATGCTTTAGGAGTTCATGACCACCAAGAACAAGTTTGTGTTCTTGGTGTTCTTGGTGAAAGGATGAAGACTTGAAGATCTTGGCGAAAAAGTGATGAATTAATATGGAAGTCAATGAGCTTTCAAGTGTACACAAGTAAAGGATGAAACACTTACGATTTCGGAGTGAAATAAGACTTTTTCTTGGATGATACTTGAGAGAGAATGGGTAGTTTACGGCTAGGACTTGAAGGAATGAAGAAAAAATGAAGCCAACTCTCATATATGGAGGATAGTTCACGGCCATCAAGAGTTTACGGCCGTAAACTCTAGTTTGCGGTCGTAAACTCCTTGTGATGGAGTTTCTGGCTTGATTGTAACATTCTAACCTCGAGCTAATACTTCATAACACTCAATCCTTAAGTGTACTAGGCTTAGAACTGATTAGAATGACCCTTAATCAAGGCTAGAAGGAAATAGAATTAAGTCTAACTTTTGGTTGATTGGCTGGACTTACAAGATAAAAAAAATTTTCGGTTGTCGCATCATCTCCCCATTAGATGGAATTTCATCCTGAAATTAGCTTTCTTAGCAGTACTCCTAGGGTTGTGTTTCTCTGATTGGCAGAATACTCACTCATAGACCTGGGCATCTTTGCCCTGACGTTCATGATAAGATTCATACTTGGTCCATCTATCATCACCTCATGTATACAAGTCGTATATAATCAAGATTTGTAAGATTGTCAGACGTGCGACTCTGCCCTAGGTCCACAACCAAACAAGGAACATGAGATAGGGCGGAAAGACACATACTAAATCTGCATAATCATGATTATATACCAGTCTCTCATATACACTTAATAATAATAGGTGGGTTGTACTCGTCCTTAGTCTCTGTGATTGAACTTGATCTATTAGACGAGTGGTAGTTCGGGAAAGTCTGCTGAATATACGATGTTAAGGTTTTGGAAGGCAATGTACTCCTCACATGAATACTTCAGGGTTTATAAGACAAGAGACAATAATGAGTTCTAGGTTGGTTTGTCGTTACGAATCACGAGGGTTTCATTAATTTTTCGGTTAAGGAAATGAGATTTTGGAATATATGAAATTAGTACGGTGAGGACCACACCAATCCATGAAGAATGATGTCAACGAACTCTTTACAGAAATAAAAGTTTGGTCGATTTGAAAGAAGCGTTTGTAATACGATGATGTATTCTAAGTGTGGTCGACAATGTAATATGTGTAGACTTTCTAGTGCTTTTTGTTTTCTCCTTGATATTACCACTTCCACGAATCATACCGCGATCATCGAGTACTAACAGTGAAAGTGCTTTGATAACTAGTGTCGATACTCTATATTATGATCCTCCTTGGTACCTCTATGATCGCCTGGAATATACAAGTTTTGTATAATTAAGATGAATAAGATAGTCGATTGAGTGACTTTCCCCAAACCAGCAACCAAACGAGGAACATGAGATAAGGCAGAATCAGTCACTCTAAGTATGCTAAATCTTAGCTATGCGCAACCCTGATGTACATACTAAGCCATCATAGCTTACCTGCACGGATCTTTAGTTTTCTTATGAATATTGTGACTTGTTGAATATGAGTGAGTTATTATAATTACTTTTAAATGTTTCCCCAAGTTTTAATCTTATATAAATATAAATTAAATTTTAAAGCAAAACCTATTTCGAAGACGTACCGCTGGTCGTTGGTGACTCCGGGGTAGTTTCTCCTGCGGTGATCATCAACATCCGTCCATCCGCGTCTGAGTTCCTCGTTATTGGGCAGTCCCTCTTGTAATGTCCCGTCTCACCAAAGCCATAACAGGCCTAGTTTATTTCTACTCTGGGGACTTGGGAGATCGATTATGCTGGTGCCCTACAGAACCGGGCAGTGTACCCCTTCCTGTGGAAATTCAGACATTGCATTTCCCAACATACTCCAGTATGGTGGTAGTGACACCCATCACACTTCGGGAGAGTTCCAGCATATCGACCGGCAGGTGCTGGAGTAGCAGGTGTTGTGGCGGCGTATGCAGTAACCATTTGTTGCTCCTGCGGGGTTTCTTGTGTTGTTTGCTCCTTCCTCTTTTTCCTCGACTTTCATTTATAGTCCCTTCCCTTTGGTGGCTCAGGAACGGGGACCACCACGCCATGGTGGACTCCATGGTCGATGAGTCTCCGGGCCAGGCGTTTGGCGCTATCGAAGGTTGTTGGGTTAGAAGACAGTACATCCCCTTGAAGCGGGGTAGATAAACCCTAGATGTACCTTTCTATCTTTTTACTCTCCGGGGTAACCATCTCAGGGCATAGTGTTGCCCGATTGCTAAACCTGTCAGTGTAGGTCACTATGTCTGAGCCGACCATGGTATGATCCCATAGCTCTTGTTCCAGCTTTTAGACTTCACCTCTTGGGCAATATTCTTCCAACATCATCTCCTTTAGGTTTTCCCAACCTATGGAGTTAGCCACTGATAGGGTCAGTGACTTAACATGGCTATTCCACCATGTTAGGGCTCTTTCGGAGAAGGTGCAGGCAGCAAACTTAACTTTGCTCCCTTCTGGGCACAGATAGATTGCGAAGACTGAATCTGTTTTCTCGGATCATCGCATCAGAGTAATGATGTGACAACCCGAAGTTCGTACCATCAATTGTAACCCTTTTCGTTAATCCATTCGTCGTTTTCAAATTTGTTTCCATTTACGATATCAAATTAAGTCATTAAATTTGAGATTGCTATTATGACTTAATGGGTGTTCCAGCGCGATTAGAGCTCATATTAACACCCCATCCTTGTAATCGGAAAAATTTTAGAATCGACCATATCGGGTTACGACAACTTGATCGAGTGCGACCAAAAGCCACGTCTAACGTTGGTATCGGGTGGAATTCCATCGTGTCCCGAACTTGGATCCTATTTAAAGTGGATTAAGCTTCCATTTGAAGCTTTTGCACTCTCTCACTACTCTCTCTCTAACCTCTCTCCTCAATCTAAACTTAAGGTCCAAAATCATCCAATTTCAAGCTCCAAAACATCAAGGTAATCACCCTAACTTGTTGTTCAACCTCTTCAGCTTCCAAATCCGAGTTCAAACTATGATTTACGACCATATTCATGAGTTTACGTCCCTAGAACATTCTTGGGCCGTAAACACTCATAAAAGGGGTTTTTGAGCCTTAAAACCCTTCCAAATCACCTTTGGGGCTTAGATATGGCTTAATGACTTAATGGAACGGACTTAGAACACCTTGAATCCAAATTTTGAGGAGTAAACATGAGTTTACTGCCCTAGAACATGCTTGGGCCGTAAACTCATATTCATGGGGAGTAAACTCAAATTGAAGTGTTTAAATGCCACTTAAACACACCAATAGCCTTGGATTAAATTCTAGAACCAACCACAATCGATTTAAGGGCCTTAAACATGACAAAAACCCTCCCTTTAGGAGCTTATGGCCGTAAACCCCCCCCCCCCCCCCAAGGATGGGTTCCTGGGCCGTAAACTCACTTACACAAGTCATATGGTGCCCTAAATTCATCCTAAGGCTTGTAAAATTGGTTTGAATCACATGTGATTGATCTAGGGCCACACAATCATGTAAGGAATGGTCACATAGGAGCTTACGGATGTAAACTCCTAGTTTACAGCCGTAAACTCCATTTAGTAATGTTCTTGATGGTTAAATCCATTCCTAATCCTTAGATTAAAACATAGCAACTTTCCCCGAGTGTTAGTGGACCATTTGGCATCATGAAACCCGTCATCCATGAGTTCACGGCCGTGAAGTCGTGTGGAGTTGGTCTTAGGGCCGAAAAATCCATAAGGAGTTTACTCTTGAAGAGTAAACACATTATCCAAGCCCCATACGTCCGTAGATGTCACCCGGGTCACTCCAAACTCTTGATTTGAAGTGTTTTCTCATATTGGAGTGTATAATCATATCTAATTAGTGGTTTAAAGTGTAATTAGATACATTTGTATATCATTTCATATTACATAGTGTGACAACCCGAAATTTCCATTCTAATCAAACCATTTCAATCCAATAGTAGTAGAGCAGTTACAGTGAAAATTCAGACTTCGAGTATAGGTTTGGCAGTTTTCAGGGTTTTACACCTAAAGAGATATTAGGAGAGTGGATGCACTAGGATTTTGTGCAACACTGAAATTCCATTACTCTAGGTCATTAGAATCCATTCCGAGAATAGAAATATTTTCTGCCAAAAATCTCAGGACTATAAATAGAATTCTGAACCAAATTGGTTCATTAGTTGAATTCCAATTAGCGAAAAGCCAATTTCTCTCTCACGGATCTTCAGGTTTTCATCCCAGATTGTGAGTCTACTTCTCTAGTTGTTTTATACTACTTGTTATAAGCTTAATAACATAGATTGTTTGCCAAATAAGTGAGATCCGGGAGTTTACCGCCCAAGAACGTTCTTGGGGAGTAAACTCCATGATAAGGTCCTTAAGGGTTCAAATTACCCTCAAAGCTTTAGAACTCAAACTAGAAGCCTTAAACTCATGCTTTATACCAACAAAACCATTAGAAATCATGGCTAGAAGGGAGTTTACGGCCAAGAAGCTCCTTAGGCCGTAAACTCCTTGTTTTAAGTGCCAAAATGCCTTCAAACTTTCCCTAAGGCTTAGAATTTATTTTTGGCATGTACTCCTAAGTGGTTAGAACCTAGAAAACTCATGGAAACATAAGTGTGGAAGAGTTTACGGCCAAGAGTATTTCTTGGGCCATAAACTCCCATAAAGGGGTCAAAGGACACCCAAAACACTTCCTTAAGCCAAGAGACAATTTGGGCATATACCTATATGAGTTATGGACTAGCTAAAACATTTAGAACCCCATGTGTGAGGGAGTTTACGGCCCAAAAGGTTCCAAGGCCGTAAACTCCATAAAATGGTACCAAATGGTGCCATAAACCCTCCTAAAGCCAAGTACTAAAGCCTAGAATTGTTCCTAGTTATTATAGAGACTTGAAAGCACCATAATCACCCTCCCAAGGGAGTTTACGGCCGTAAACTCCAAGGGAAAAGGGTCTTTGGGCCGTAAACTCCCCAAAGGAGTCAATATAGTGCCCAAACACTTGTATAGACCTTGAAACAATTCCCACTAAGGTTGTAGTAATTCTAAGTACCATTCCAAGCCTTGGTTGAGAGTTTACGGCAAGGAGCTTACTCCCATAGGCCGTAAACTCCAATAAATATGGTCTTTTGTCCTTAAACTTCCATTAGGGGCATTGCACTCCTTTGTTGCAACCCATTAGCCTCCTAGCACTTGACCAAAAGTGTTTTCCTCGCGTTTAAATGTTATTACTTGTATAATTAGTGTTATAATCACTAATTATTTATATAAATATGTTTACATATGTAATTAGGATCACTGTGTGTGTCTAAGTCTTCACTTGACACCAAGCACTTGCCCGATCCTTCCTTCCGATAACAGTTCGTTCAATTCCAGTCACGTACTGCAGGTAACCCCTTAATCAATGTTTTAAACTGTTTTTAAATGTTTTATGGGGGGGATACAAGTAGAATTATGCTAAGTATTATATCAATCACATGCGATTAATAAGTAGAATTACGCTAGTTATTACATCAATCACATGTGATTAATATACAACATTCAAAAGATTTGGCTACTCATTAGCCGTTTTACCAAACAGTTTCCTTCAAATGATTTTTATAAACATTTTATATGTTTTAAAACTACTTATTACACCGTACATCTTACTCTGTACATTACCTTTCAAATTTATTTACAACTGTGTTTCAAACAAATGTTTCCTTATACTCAAACTGTTTTATCAACCTTATGCCTTCAAATTGTTTTATAGATTGACATCAAGTCGATCTTTTCTTGAAATAATATTTATGTTTCATATGTCTTACAAAACTTATTTATGCTTTTATATTATAAATTGCATGCCTCTATATGTATAGTTATATAAGAAATGTTTAAAAGACTTAGGAAGGCTATCCACCCTATTTCCTTTTCGCACCTTGAGATGTGGTCTGGTGGGATATCGGGTATTCGTCCGAAAGTCGTTTGAATATTAGTTATATATCATGCATACATATATAGTCATAAAAGGTCCTTCCAGTTCAACATATGCCCTTGGGTAGCAAGGGTATACCTCCATGTCTATACTTACCGGATAGATTACTAGTCAACTACCATATGGGTAGTTTAGGAAGATACTAGAACTATTACTAGAACGCAATATGATACAATGAGTCAGTTCATTCATGAGTCAATACTTTCTAGATCATTACTGTACATTACTATACTTGCTAGATAGAGAGAGCATACATTATAGCTAGAACATTACAGTACATTACTATACATGCTAGGTAGAGAGAGAACACACATTACAGCTAGCACACATAGAACATTACAGTACACTACTATACTATTACATGATCACACTTACATAAGTACAATTACATGATCACACTTACATGAGTACACTTACAAATACATAGAATAGACGTCACTAGGTGCTATAGCACGGAACCAGTTCAGGATCTAACTATACTGATGAATCACAATGCAATTGTGATAGTTATATCGAGTATACATGATCATTAGTAATGTGGATGCTCACGGCTTGCATACATGCAGGGGTCGTGGGTAGGTCCCAAAATCCCTTTGATAGGGGAGCGTATAGTTTGGGATCTAGACATCACATTATAACTTATCCCTCAAATAAGGTAGTTGAGTATCGATGTAGTTATTTATATCAAATACTACGGTACTTGGAAGTATTACCCTAGATTTAAGGTAATAGGTACGGTTGTAGTTCGAAACTACACCATAGTACTATTTCTTTTCCCATTACATTCACTTCGTGAATTTTCACACGACGCACGGTAATGTAGAAACTATCTTTTTGATAAATGGTAGTCAGACTTGGGAAAATATACACTCTTACAAGAGACACACACAGACACTAGATGCCTTGGTAGAAGGCTACATAGAGATCAGTTAGGTCTTGGTAGAAGACACCTTCATATACTAGTAGGAATCATAGGGATTCCAGGGTTTTTCAAACACTTACAGTTCATATACACTTTCAAATACATACAATTCATAGACTTACAAATTCTTATATACAAATTAAGACACTAAATACTTATGATCTCACCAGCTTCAAAGCTAATACTCGCTTTCAAAATTACTTGTATCCTCAGGTCATCATAGACAGGTACCGATGCAAGGAGAAAGGAAGATAGAGCTTGTTCAAGACTTATCTTTCATTTTGATTTATGCTTTAGTGTTTATCAAAATTTGACAGAATACAATTGTATAATAATTATTTTATTAATGCAATGAATGATGTTGTTGCTTGTTTACTACTTTACATTGTTGTTGATATTATACATGACGTCCTCCGCCCCAGAACGTTTCCGCCGTTCTTGGTTTTGGGGTGTGACAGATAGGAACCTCGCGCGTTATCAAGCCCCGAACCGACACTTAGCATCCAAACCTTCATGTTTTCTCGTCTAGTGAGTTCATACCCCTACCATTTTTCAATGTTTTTCACTGTTTTCAAGGGGGGGAATACAAGGAAAGTACAAGGAACACTTGTACTCAAAACTTGTTTAACATGTGTTGTGTTTCATATTTCATATGCTTTTAACACCGATAATCGTAACAGACAACTATTTGAACTTGCAGTACACATTACAATATTATTTGTGAAAAACGTTATAAAATGTGTATTTTATATTTTCACAAATGGTTTTCCACATTATAACAAGTTAAAAGCATAACATTTGAACTTTGAACATGAAACTTACTACACTGTTTTGTCCTCGGTAACACTCCACAAAGATACGTGAGTGGAGGATCATTGTTGTAACAGGATCTTTCTATATTATTACTAGTAATTTTGTTATTCCTATAAATTGGAGACACGTCCTCGGTGAACACTCCACAGAGATACGCGAGTGGAGGACTGCAGCCGTAACCAGAATCTCTTAGATAGGGAGTGTGACTTGTGTGTATTGATCTATACAGGGATGACTACCCCACACCTGGCTTCTAGCTACAGCCGAACCGAAAGTTTCAAGGGTGACGAAAGCTATAAAGTGATTTTGACTACTTATTGCCACATCTAGTCTATCGTATGGTTATGGAACTCGCAATTTGGATAACAGAGATTTACTTGATAGTAATAATGAATAAAGTAACTAGTTTACTTTGTACATATTAGTTTTATATATGTGTTAAAACTA
The DNA here is from genome assembly GCF_002870075.4 of Lactuca sativa. NCBI lineage: Eukaryota > Viridiplantae > Streptophyta > Magnoliopsida > Asterales > Asteraceae > Lactuca > Lactuca sativa. The sequence continues at coordinate 256,575,748 of NC_056625.2, read as the reverse complement.
ATACATTTCACAAGGATAACTAGGTTTTCAGTATACATCTTTTACATTACAATTCGGATTGGTAACCAACTTTTAGGAAAATATGGGATTTTCCTGGGATAACATTTGAAGATAACCAGATTCATGTAACAAACCAGATAACTAAACTTTACAATTCATAAGGGTAACCATGTTTTCTATATACATCTTTTACATTACATTTCGGATTTATAACAAACTTTCAAGAAAATATGGGATTTTCTTGGTGTGTAACTTTTTCAGAAACAGAAAGGAACTTGTACATTTTCAAAAAACAAAACCACTTATGAACTCACCAGCTTTATGCTGATTTTCAAACTGCTTGTATTCTCAGGTCCGCATTGGACAGGTACCCGAGGACCCTTTTGGCGAAGATGGAGTGCGTAGAAGTCACGTCTTACTTTTGTTCATATATACTATGTATCAAACTGTACAACTTTACTTTCAAACAAATGTAAACTTTTATATGTAATGTAATGGTTGTTTGCATTGCTTACTATGTACATTGGTTATGATATTCAACATGAAGTCACCTTCGCCCCGGAACATATCCGCCTTGGGTTTCGGGGTGGGACAAATTACCCCCTCATTTCCATTAAAGGATTTGGGTTTGCAGTTCATAAAGTCCTTATACGAATACTTGTGGGTGTCCCTGGGTAACTCCAGGGTTGTTTAAGTGGGTACCTCTACCGGTTCCGTTGGTACCACTTTCGCTGATGTGAGTTAAAGCAGCTGCTACTGCGGCTGATTTCGCAGCTTGCAGAGCAGTAGGATCGAATTGTGGAGGAGTTAGTGGAGTTTGAGCTGGAGTTATCGGAGTAGTGTGCCTGTTTGATCTACGAGGAGGCATCTTGCTAAAAAGAGTACAAAGATGAGATGGAAATAAGTCTATAGTAGTGGATATTGGCCAAAAGGTGAAAGACTAAGTTATCCTAGTTCTGAATGTATCTGGTTTTGACTTTCAGAAGGTTTTGGAAACAATTCATAATGGGAGTCTTTATAAAATAAACATTATGAATCATAAGTGGCTATCCTCGAATGAATCTCTGTGAATTGAATAACTGTTACCAGTTACATGAAAATAAATAATTATAACACAAAGTGTGAGTAGTGTATCCACTAACTCACGAAGTCAATTAAGGTAATTATTTATTAGTGTGACGCACAAGACGTTTTAGTTTCTCCAGTGATTGCTTCATGGAAATCTCTTTCTGAATCTCTTTTTGTTTCTCCTAGACTCATTTATTGACTGCTATGATGGAGTGGTTACATTTATCATGGTTTGTCGTATGATAATGGAAGTGTCTAAAGAATCTATGAGATTAAATGTGTCACACCCCGAAAACCGAAGGCGGAAACATTTCCGAGGCGGACTCCATGTTGAGTATCAAATCCAATGTACATAGTAAGCAAAGCAAACAACCATTACATTACATATTTAAAGGTTTACATTTTGTTTCAAAAGTAAGTTATACATGTGATACATAATATATATGAACAAAATCAGTCGAGTCTTCTACGCACTCCGTCTTCGCCAAAAGAGATCGTCAGGTACCTGTCTAATGTGAACCTGAGAATACAAGCGGTTTGAAAATCAGCATAAAGCTGGTGAGTTCATAAGTGGTTTTGTTTTCTGAAAATGTTCGAGTTCCTTTAGTTTCCTGAAAACGTGGTTATCCAAGAAAATCCCATATTTTCTTAAAAGTTGGTTACCAAATCCAAAATGTAATTGTGAAAGATGTACAATGAAAACATGATTGTTCTTGTGAATTGAAAAGTTTAGTTATCTAACTTGTTACACTTTTCTGGTTACGTACTACTGTTACCCAGAAAAATCCTATATTTTCCTATATGTGTCTGTGTGTGATCTGTTACCGATTTTGATTATGTTCAATGTTATCCCAGGAAAATCCCATATTTTCCTGAATGTGTGTTGGTGTGCAAAGTCTCCTGAAAGTTTAACTATCCTTAAATGTACATTAGTTTTATTACGTACATAAAACTAATAATTAAGTGTAAAGTATTAATAATCTTGATTGCGAGTCCTTAACCATACTCAGACTAGATACGACTCGGGCCAGGGCCAATATCCTTTTTATGACTTTCGTCACCCTTGAACCTTTTGGTTCGGCTGTAGCTAGCAGCCAGGTGTGGGATTGTCAGTCCCGTATAGATCTATACACTCAAGTCACGTTCTCCCTCCTAGAGATTCTGGTTACAAGGTCAGTCCTCCACTCTCTCGTGCCAAGGAAGTGTTACAGAGGACGTGTCTCCAATCTTTAAGATTACTCTTTATTCCTCGAGCCTAGGGAAGTAGTATCTATGACTAACTAAGTTCTAATGTGCCTGTCCTTTACACTCGAGCCTAGGTGTATTATTAAGGACGATACATATGATTTATGTGTTATAATGGTGTTTGTCTTTTACACTCGAACCTAAGTGTTTTATTACAGACATTACAATATTTTATGCTTTCTATCAATATTATTGTGAACAATCAAATGTGAAGTATACAACATAACTGTGTATAATAAGAATTGAAAATCGGTTTTAAACAAACAACTCTGCAAGTTAAAACAGTTTGTTAAAAGGTTTTCAATTCTTAAAAATGTACAATTTATGAAACCATTTAACTGAAATCATGAGTTTAAGTACAAGATATTCTTGTACTCTTGCTTGTATCCCCCCCCCTGAAAACATTGAAAAACCATTGAAAAGGAGTAGGGGTATGAACTCACCGGACGTAGAATGTGACGACTAGGATGCTAAACGTTGAATCGAGGCTTGAATACGAGCGAGGTTCCTATGTAATATGAAATGGTATACAAATATATCTAATTAGATTTATAAACTCTAGTTAGATATGATATTACACTCCAATGAGCGAAAATGCTTCAAAACGAGTGTTTGGAGTGACCCGAGTGACATCTACAGACTTGAAATGAAGCGAGGGACTTGGGATTAGAGTTTACTCCCCAAGAGTAAACTCCCTAATGGAGTTTGTGGCCATATATCCCCTATATACATGAGTTCATGGCCGTGAACTCGTGTTTAGGTGATTTTGAGTGTTAAATGGCTTATATGGACATGGGGAATGCTAGAATGGATTTTTCTAATGCCATGGATTGAATTGAATCAACATATACATCACATATGGGATTTCACTGCTGTAAACTTGGAGATTACGGATGTAAACTCTCCCATGCTCAAACCATATTTAATTTGTGATGCTTAGGGCAATCACATGTAATTCTAGTTAATTTTCCAAGTCTTGGTATGAATTTAGGGTAACAAATGACATATAACTATGAGTTTACGGCCTTGGAGCATGTTCTATGGCCGTAAACTCTCATATGTAAGGTTTTGTTATGTTTAAGGTCTCCAAACTATTTTTGGTTGGTTCTATGATTTATTCTAAGGCTTTTGGTGAAGTTATATGGCTTTCTAACATGTTGGAAATGAGTTTACACTCATGTTTGAGGGGTTTACGGCCCAAGCACATGCCTTGGCCGTAAACTCCTATTTGCTCCTCAAAATATATGTTTATGATGTTCTAAGTTCAATACCAATATTCTAGAAGTCATATCTAAGTCTTGTTTGTGTCTTGGAAGGGTTTAAGGGCTTAAAAACCCTCTAAATTAGTGTTTACGGCCTAAGCACCTTCCAGGGCAGTAAACTCATATACAAGGTCCTAATTCATGCTTTAATCTCGAATTTGAAGGTCAAATATGATACACAATGAGTTAAGGAAGGTACCTTGGTGATAAGAAGCCTTAAATTTGAGATTTGAACCCTTAAACTTGGATTTAGGAGAGAGGTTGAAGAGATGGTTGTGAAATAAAGCAAAAGCTTCAAATGAAAGCTTGGATCACTTTAAATAGTGTCCAAGTTCGAGACACGGTGGAATTTTACCCTTTACCGGCGTTAGACGGGGCTTTTGGTCGCACCTGATCAAGTTATCGTAACTCGATATGGTCGATTCTAGAAATGCTCCGATCACTAATATGAGGTGTTAGAATGAGTTCTAAAGGTATTAGTGTTGGATAAGGTGTCTCAGTCCATAACTATTTCGGGTGTGTACTTGACCGACCCGGCATGGTCCATTTGGGTTGCATGGCACCATGCAATTGGATAGACTAATTGAGAGAAATAACACTTGGAGATTATTAATATATTATAAGTTCTAATATATTAATAATATTATTTGATTAGTTTGATCAAAGAATTAATTTGGAATTAATTAAGTGATCAAAGGATAACTAATTAAATATATGGCTTGATTATGTAAATCATTCATATCTTGTATAGTGGGCTAAGAGGCTTCCTGGATTATCAAGTTGGGTTCTACCCATAGGATGCTCCATGGATGCTCCATGGGAGTTACAAACCCATGGGTCATGGAAATGAAGAGTCATGACACATTAGGGTTTACATGGTGTAACCCTAGATGTGTCAACACTATATAAGAGTCCCATTCTCCACCAAAATCGGTTACACACACATACACATAAGAAACTAGAGGGCTTGGCCGATTTTAAGAAGTGTGTATTATCTCAAAAGTCTTTCCATGGGCATTTGGTGTTGTGTGAAGCATTTGAGGCATCACACTGGGGGTGCTAGGCTCACAAGGTTTCAAGGAACATAAGCAACAACAAGGTAAGTTATTCTATCTTTCATTCAAGTTAAAATTGTTCCCCATGTATGCTAGATAAGAATATAACCTTGGAAATTCAACTTTGCATGATAATTAGACAAACATAGATCCAAGGTTATTAGGGTTGCATGTACACTTAGGAAGTGTTAGAATGCTCAAAACCCATCAGTGGTATCAGAGCCTAGGCTTGTTTGTTTGTTATTTGTGCTTAAAAGTTGAAAAACTTGTTGTCTGCCTGATGAACTCTCCTAGTCCATGGGGAGACTCGCCGAGTTCACTTGTATCTTCAACCTACTCGCCGAGTAGGTTCATGCACTCGGCAAGTAGGAGCCACAGAGTGCAGATTTTCGACTTTAGTTGCTGGAAATGGACTAGAAACATTACCCTAAACTGTTAATCCATTTACAACAACTAGTTATCAAAATTACAAAGTTTTAAGTGTAGTTTTGATTCATGAAAGTGCTTATGTTCATGTTCTTGATCTTATGATGTTTAGATGATCATAGGAATTATTTGTAACCTATGTGGTAGTTTAATTGTTGATCATAATGTGTTTTAATGGTATCCATAACTTGTCCTCAAGTTATGGAAAACCAAAAGTCACTTGAGTTAAAAACCATTAAAAGAACACAAGAGTTAGAAAAATGAAGAGTCTTCATTTTATTACTCTATTAAACTCATAAGATACAAGAAATGAAAAGTTTTGAAAGTTTACAAAACTTGCCCTTAAGTTTTGGAACAAGTAAAGTCAAGTTAAAACTTTGTTCCAACCCTTAGAATTTTAAAAGTTAAAATTCAACCTTATACTTATATTATTATGATTTAATAATTATATACATATGTATAAGAACAAAGTCGTCTTACCGCTAGTACGCCTCATTCACGAAACCGGTCTATAAGGTGGGTATAAGGTTGTTGCCTATAAAATGGCAACTTAATGGGTGTCCACTCTCACCCACCGCTTGCTTGATCGGTGGAGGGTCATTAGCCGAACGGGTAAGACAAGGACTTATAAATTCTCATTAAAAGTATGATGAATATTATAAAGTAACTAAATGTTTTATTAAATTCCCAATCTTAGTTACTTTAGGAAAAATGTGAATAAGGTGCTAATCCATGAAATTACACTTTACACTTTGTTTAAGTCGTTGGTAGAGCGTGTGTGGTTAACCATGTCACACCGCAAAACCGATAACAGCGGAATACGTTTCGGGGTGGAGGACGTCATGTACAGTATCATCACAATTGTATAATAGTAAAAACAAGAAACATACAACCATTGCATTTACATAGTGAGTTTAATTACAAGTGTGTTTCGTATTGTTCAACAAACACCAAAATTAAATCAAAAATAAGAGATGGATCTTGTATGCTCCACCTTCTCCAAAATGCTGCACCTGTACCTGTCTATCTTTGACCTGAGGATACAAGTTATTTTGAAAACGAATATCAGCATAAAGCTGGTGAGTTCATAAGAGTTTAGTGTGAGTTTTTGTATAAAAAGCATTAGAACCAATAGTACGAAAAATGTGCAATTTACATTCATAAGTAGTAGAAAACCTAGAAAATCCTATATTTTCCAGAAAATACACTGTAAGTGAAAATCTATGAAAAAGTATGCAATCTTCATTTTTGAAAACAGTTTATTGTAAAAGTATATTAGCAAATCTCCAAATAGTAATGTGATAGAATAGGTTAAGCCTGTAATCAGTGATAGAGGTGCAAGCTTCCTTTAGTGATAGATACTTACTTACTTCTGGAAGTAGCTTAGCATTTAGTGTAGTATTTTAGTGTGGTTATAGTGTATTCCTTGTATATTACTGATAGTGAGGATAATAGAGGATCCCATGACCTTCCCAGTCATGAACAGTATAGTGAAGTAGTGGCATCCCTGGGCCTGTACGGCGTGGACTGAAATTAATAGTCAGGATGTAATAGCGTCTTCCCCGTATAGATCTATACATGTAGTGTCGTCTTCCTGTCGGAAAACTTCGGGCATAGTGGATAGCGAATAGAGTATCTCGTAGTGGGTTAGCGTGTTATCGCCTATTTAGTGCTTTCCTTTATGTTATAGTGTAGTAGTCTTTAGTATAGTTCATAGTGTGTTCTTTTGTCAGTGTACATCCTCGTAATAGTGTGTATTATAGTGTATAGAGTAGTGGCTATAGCGAGTAGTAGTAGCATTAACTATGCCTATCATAGTTAACTTAGTGTGTATGGTTCTTATCACTAGTGATTTAGGCATCTAATGAAGTGAAACACTCGTATCCTATACTAATATACATGATATATAACTATGAAGTCAACGACAGTTGGACGGATAACAACTACCCTAAGCCCACAATCAATCAAGAACAGGAAATAAGGCGTGATATCGGTCCTAAGCCCTTCAAGTCTTACTTATATAAATATATTAGTGTGGATACATTTTATAAGAAAATTTATTTAATGAAAATCTTTTCCAAAGGAGACACTTAAAAACCTGTTCATTTATCCAAAATAATTTTGAAAATGTAAAATCATTTTATAAGGCATAGTGGTAAATCACATGTGATTTGAACTATGAATAGTGAATCACATGTGATTAATTCCTGTAACATGAATAATTTACTTGTATAAAATTCCATAAACATGTATAATTGACTTGTATCCCCCCCTAAAACATGTAAAACATTTGAAAGGTTCATTGAAGGGGTATGAACTCACTTGAAATCGCGTAAATCGGGTGAATCGGGTAAATCGGGTAAAAGTGTCGGTTGAGCGTTTTGTGCCAAATAACAACTTGTGCACCTTTTAGGACCCTAGATTCATATGAAATATGTATTTTACAATAAATTAGACATTTTATGCCTTTCGTTAAAGTATTTGGGCATTCTAGCATCGTTTCGGGGTTTTAGGGCCTAGAAGGGGTTCCCGGGAGTGGTACGAGGCCAAGAAAGGTTTATGGGGGAACCCATGAGCTCACTCCCTTGGAGTTTACGTCCCAAAGGCCACTCCTTGGGAGTTTACGTCCGTAAGCCCCCTAGGCTTGGCCGTAAACTCATGTGGTCCTCCTAAATTGCAAAATAAGGCCCTAAATCATTTCCCTAAATTACTAGCAAGTGTTTTGAACCAATTTGGAGGGTTTAAACCCTCATTTAGGGAAATTTTGGGGAGTTTACGGTTCAGGCTTGTTCTTGGGCCGTAAACTCCATTTTGTTCTTCAAAATGTATGTTTAAATGGTACAACACACTTCCCTTCACCTTAGATAAATACTAGAAGGCCTTAGATGGAGTTTTGGGGCATTTTGGCATATTTCTTAGGTGTTTACGGCCCAAGACTAGTCTTGGCCGTAAACTCCTCTTTTGTCCCCAATTTTTGTTGTTTAATGGCTCTAATTATTTCCAAAGGTCATAGCAAATTTACCCCATGCCCTAGATGAGTTTTTGGGACTTAAATCCAAGGTTTTTGGGTGTTTACGGCCTAAGCATAAGCTTGGGCCGTAAACTCCTTTTTAGGCCTCAATTTCTTATGTTTTAATGTCCAAACTCCCCTAGTTAAATCCCTTAATTAGTATATGAGCTTAAAGGAAGGAAAAATGGGGTATTTGGCCAAGTATTGGGTGTTTACGGCCTAAGGGGCTTCCTAGGCCGTAAACTCCTTTTAATCATTCAAATCCTATTGTTTTTGGCTTCTAAATACAATGAAGTATGTTTAGAACAAGATAGGGAAGAAGTCCTTACGTTTTGGAAGCCAGAATTCGCGGTTTTGGAGTCGGGTTCGGGTCTAGAGAGAGAAAGTAGTGAGAGAGAGTGAATGTGTGGTAAAAGAGCTTAAATGCAGTGTCCATTTGTTTATATATGTCTCGGGTATTGCACCCGATACACGGTTATCCGATGCTAAAGTTTAACGGGGTTAAAACTTTTTACCCGGGTGAAGTGGTTGAAAAGTAATATAACTCTATTTGGTTAAACGGGGTTAACACATACAAGTTATATTTACTTATGATAATATCAAGACATATAAATAACTAGATATTTGCTTATTGACGACTCCAATTATTACAGAAAATAATATATAACGACACATTCCGTTAGTGAAGATAGGATTTGTAATGACAATAGATTTGGGGGTTGTCACAAACCGGCACACTAACTTGGACTTAACAAGGTAGGTAAAGGGTGACTTAAGGTTTATTATAGTATCGATGGAGCGTGTGTGGTTTACCGGCACATCGATTGAGTGATAAATTTTAAGGGTACCAAGTGATTTGCATGGTTACTTCACACCTCGTTTTGTGATCCTCGGTATCCCAGTCACAAAATTTGGAGGGCACACTCGAGATTGAAACATGCCTTTGAAAAGTCCATTGAATCACAAAGAATCTAGGAATTTCTAAGAACCAATCAAAAACCTAATATTCAATATTTCGTTTTTCGTGGTGGAAATTGGTGAATCGTCATTCACCTACCTTTCAAATATGTTATAGCTTGGATTACGGCATACCTCTTCCAAGTTATAATATATTGTGATTGGATCCTAGCGTTAATATTACATTTGGGTGTTTTATTAAGGACTCTCTTAATATCTAAACTAATCTTGTCCTCTTCTTTCAGATGTCTTCAAACAATGTTGCTTCTGGCTCTAACCCTAATAGCTCATTTACCCTTATGAACTTGTGTGGGAAAGTCACTTTTGATGGATCCAACTTTAATGAGTGGATCAGAAACATCAGGATGATTACCCGCTACGAGGACAAAGAATATGTCCTTGACAAGGAGCTTAAGGAGATTGATGAGACCACTGCAACTCCCCAGGAGATCACTGACTTTCAGGCACATGAAAGGGATGCTACGAAAGTGGCATGCATCATGATGGCCACGATGACAGCGGAACTCCAAAAGTCTTATGAGGATTTCTACCCTTATGAAATGCACCAAGATTTGATGGAAAGATACCATCAAAGTGCACGACAAGAGAGGTATGAAATCATCTGCTCCATGATAACAGCCATGATGAAGGACAGGGAATCCGTCACGAGCCACATGCAGAAAATGCAAAGGTATGTGGATCGTTTGCTGAAGCTTAATGTGAACTTCCCTGAGGAGCTTGCAATAGATATCATTTTGCACTCCTTACCATCGTGCTATGATCAATTCCGCATGACATATCACATGAATAAGGAAGAGGTCACACTCAGCAAACTTTAGGGACTTCTCAAGACCGCAGAAACAGGTCTTAAGGGGAAGTCAGTTGTTAACACTCCTACTCCAAACTCTACTCCGGTTTTGGCAATCGGGAAAAGTCGAGGGAAGAAAAGAAAGAGCTCTTCGAAGGGTACCAAGGGTTGGACCCTTGATGGCTCTTCTTCAAGTGGAACCAAGAAAGGTTTCATCACTCCTTCTTCTGACCCAAAAGAGGCTGAATGCTTCTATTGCCATGAAAAATCACATTGGAAGCGGAACTGCCCAAAATACCAGCAATATGTGAAGGATGGGAAAGTTAAACCCAACCATGCAAGTATTTACACTATCATTTCTAATAACTCACCCCATTCTAAATCTTGGGTGTTTGATACCGGTTGTGGTATTCATATTTGTTGTGACTTGCAGGGACTAAGAAGAAGTGAGAATGTGGAGCAAGGAAGAATAAACTTAGTCATGGGGAATAGGAAAGCTTTACCTGTTACCAAGATTGGAGTTTATACTTTATCGCTAAGTAGTGGGTTTAATTTAGATTTGAATAAATGTTGTTATTCGCCAGGAATGGCAAGAAATATTATTTCCTTTCATGCTTTGTACAAACAAGGGTTTAGCTTTTCGTTTAATAATGAAGTTGGTTCGATTGATGCTTTCTTTAATAATGTTCTTTATTTTAAAGCATTACCTGGTGATGGTGTGTATGAAGCTGTATCTGTTATAGATAACTTAGGAAATAATTTGTTGTGTATTGATTCTATTAATAATAATAACTTGGAAAAAGCATCATTATGGCATTGTCATCTTGGACATATAAGCAAGAAACGCATAGGCCAACTCCAAAAGGACGGAGTCTTGGAGTCATTTGACCTAAAGTCAGATGATAGTTGCGAATCATGCTTACTTGGAAAAATGACAAACTCACCCTTCACAGGTTCGTGTGAGAGGGGTGAAGGTTTGTTGGACCTTGTACACACGGATGTGTGTGGACCATTCAAACATGCCACAAGGGATGCTAATCATTATTATTTGACTTTTACCTATGATTATAGTAGATATGGATATGTCTACTTGATCAAGCATAAGTCACAGACTTTCGAAATGTTTAAGGAATTTAAACAGGAAGTCGAGAATCAATTGGGCAGGAACATTAAGATGCTTCGATCCGATCGTGGTGGTGATTATCTTAGTTCAGAGTTCCTTGACTATCTAAGGGAATGTGGGATAGTCTCACAATTGACACCTCCCAGGACACCACAGTTGAATGGTGTGGCTGAGAGGCGTAATCGAACCTTGTTAGATATGGTTCGTTCCATGATGAGTCGAGCTTCGCTACCAATCTCATTCTGGGGGTTTGCCTTAGAGACTGCCGCCCATATCCTTAATCTAGTCCCTACAAAGAAAGTTGCCAAAACTCCTCACGAGATGTGGACTGGTAAAGTACCCAAACTAGACCACATCAAGATTTGGGGTTGTGAGGCTTTCATGAGACGCGAGACTCGTGATAAGATCGAACCCCGAAGCGAGAGGTGTATTTTCATCGGCTACCCACAACAATCCTTTGGTTACCTCTTCTACAGACCTAGTGAAAATGTGGTCTTTGTAGCTAGGAGGGCTTTCTTTAGAGAGAGAGAGAGTTCATAAGCCAAGGAAACAGTGGGAGGCAAGTTGATCTTGAGAAATTCAAGAGTCAAGTGGTGAAGGAACTTCAAACCCTAGCACTCAACTTGAGGAGGAAACTCCTGTTGAGCCAATTGACAAGTCTGTACCTCTGAGGCGTTCCACAAGGGTTAGGAATGCTCCTGAGCATTACTATGGATTCCATATTACTGTAGAAGGAGATACACTTATTAGTGATGAGACACTGATAGGTCTGGATGAACCTAACAGTTACGCGGAAGCCATGGCAGGCCCTGAGTCAGCCAAGTGGAAAGAGGCGATGGACAGTGAAATACAGTCCATGTATGACAATCAAGTTTAGAACTTGGTTGAGAATGTACCAGGTCGTAAGATAGTAGGGTGCAAATGGGTCTTCAAGAAGAAGACTGACATGGATGGTAATGTACACACATATAAGGCTAGACTGGTTGCAAAGGGTTTCTCTCAAATTCCTGGAGTGGACTATGATGAGACCTTTTCTCTAGTAGCCAAGATTAAGTCTATTCGGGTTCTGTTGGCCATAGTTGCATTTCATGACTATGAAATATGGAAAATGGATGTCAAAACCGTTTTCCTTAATGGAAAGTTGGCTGAAGATGTTTACATGAGTCAGCCAGAGGGTTTTGTCAGCAACGAGTATCCTAATAGAGTGTGTAAGCTTGAGAAATCCATTTATGGATTGAAGCAAGCACCTCGCAGATGGAATCTTTTCTTTGATGAAAAGGTCAAGGAATTTGGCTTTTCTAGGAGTGAAGATGAGTCTTGCGTGTATGTCAAGGCTAGTGGGAGTATAGTTAGCTTTTTGGTGTTGTATGTGGATGACATACTACTCATAGGAAATGACATCCCAACTCTGCAGGAAGTTAAATCCTGGCTTGGGAAGTGTTTCTCTATGAAGGACCTAGGAGAAGCTACCTATATTCTAGGGATAAGGATCGGAGTAACAGACTAATTGGACTTAGTCAGAGTACCTACTTGGATAAGGTGCTGAAGAGATTCGGCATGCAGGATTCCAAGAAAGGAGAGTTACCCATCCAGAGTAACACTAGATTGAGTAAGACACAAAGCCCTAGCACTGAGGCTGAGATAGCAGAAATGAGTCGAATACCTTATGCTTCGGCTGTAGGATCGATCATGTATGCTATGACGTGTACTCGACCTGATGTAGCCTTTGCCCTGAGCATGGTTAGCAGGTATCAGGCGAACCCTGGCAAGGCACACTGGACTGCGGTAAAGAATATCCTCAAGTACCTACGGAGGACTAAGGACTGGGTCCTTACCCTCGGTGGGAGTGATGACTTGAGAGTTGTAGGGTACAGTGATGCTAGCTTCCATACTGATAGGGATAATTTCCGCTCTCAGCCGGGCTGGGTCTTTACCCTAAATGGAGGAGCAATTTCTTGGAAGAGTTCCAAGCAAGAGACAGTGGCTGATTCAACTTGTGAATCAGAGTATATTGCAGCTAGCGAGGCGGAAAAGGAGGCGATATGGTTGAAGAACTTCATTGGAGACCTTGGAGTTGTACCAGCTATTAAAGAGCCAATGGAGATTTTCTGTGATAGTGAAAGTGTTGTTGCCTTAGCCAAGGAACCAAGGGATCACGGGAGATCCAGACACATCGACAGAAAATACCATTTTATCAGACATCGAATAGAAGAAGGACTCCTCGTGGCAAAGAGGGTATCATCGGATGAGAACCTAGCAGATCCCCTCACGAAGGGACTGACTCGGGTTAAGAATCTCCAGCATGCTCGGAGCATAGGGCTGAAGGATGATATTAGATTTAGTAGTTAGATAACCCAGAAATTTGTAAAGTGTAATTGACATTAGATGATGAATAAAAGGTGTTTTATTTATGAGTAAAGTGTTGCTATCTCTTGTCGATCGTTTACTACATTTCTTTTGCATGTTTTGTGTAACACCGTGATTTCCAAAAACAAAATTTTCATTTAAATAATCAATTTAATATTAAAAACACTTGTTAAAAATCTTATTCACATTCGAATTACAAAACATAGTTTCATTTTCATTATAATAGAAGACCAGGATCCTCCAAAACACAACTCTTTCTTCGGTGTGTACAATCGAGCCGTTGCCATCCCGCGTTACTGTAAGAACCTGAAACAACATAACATAAACAACGTAAGCACGAAGCTTAGTGAGTTCCCCAATATACCTTACGCACATACGCCATCCGGCCCGGACCTTTCGGTCCACATAACATTGCCTTCCGGCCCGGATCTTTCGATCCACATAACATTGCCTTCCGGCCCGGATCTTTCGATCCACATAACATTGCCTTCCGGCCCGGACCTTTCGGTCCATAATATATATCACCTTCCGGCCCATACACATATATAACACATAATACAAATACTCTAACACATAAAGCACATATATCATATATCATACCTGACCTTTCTGTCACATAATACCTTGCCTTCCGGCCCATATATAAGCATGTATATCACGCGTAGCAGCTAACTTTCCATTTATAGCATATAAACATAACACATAACATACTTGACCTTCCGGTCACACAATCAAACCCTTCCGGGTGAGGTATAGTGAGAAGACTCACCTCGCGGACACTGGAAGATAGCAACTCCTAAAATCCCTTGCACTTGATCCTCCGAGCTACAAGCTCCCTGTAACATCATATATCCCTTATTTAATACTTCTATCTTCCACGTTAACTGGCCCTAAGAAATCACACCAGTCAACTCTGGTCAACAGTCCATTGTCAGCTCGACTGGACTCGGCGAGTTCCCTGGCAACTCGGCGAGTCTGATCGTCCTTCAATCCTCTAAGATTCCCCTTCTACTCGTCGAGTATCCTCTTTGACTCGACGAGTCACTCCTGGAAGAATCGCGGGGCCACCCCGACTCCACTCGCCGAGTCTGAAGAACAACTCGGCGAGTCCCAGTGAATCTTCAAGCTACTCGCCGAGTCTGATCATCCGACTCGGCGAGTCCACGCCATGCAGTCGATCAAACTGCTTCCTGAGATACATATTTCCCCGAAATACACACTCATGGGACTCCTGGACCTCTAATCATCCTATTACCAGGGTATAAACTTTTGTATAACAACATAATAATCCATCAAATCACCAAATGGGTTTCATAAACCCTAAATTCGTGTACACATCAAAATAACAGAAATGATCCGAAACATTACCTGAAAACATACTTTCTGTGTCCCCAAACCTCAGAGCTCGATCCCCTTGCTCTTCCTTTGACCAAAATCCTTCCTCTTCTTGCACCACAATTCCTTCAAAGTCAATAATGGCCTTCAAGCTTGCTCTAGATGCCACAGTCGTTTAGGGTTCTCCACAATCGGCCAAAAGACGTGAAATGACGACATAACAACCCTTATATACGACCCAACACGAAACGGCTAGGGTTTCCGCTGAACAGCGTCGACTCGCCGAGTCCATACCTGGACTCGTCGAGTCCAGTCGCGAACCCGCGACCAAATCTGCGACCCTACTCGGCGAGTCTGGCTCCAACTCGCCGAGTCTCCCCTTTAAAACACCCCAAAATGTAATTTAACAATACTTGAGATTTTGGGCTGTTACAACTCTCCCCCACTAGAATTAGACTTCGCCCTCGAAGTCTCACTCTGAAAATAGTTCTGGATGCTGCTCCCGCATCACACGTTTCGGCTTCCCTAAACACTTCTGATATCTTCCGAGGTCGCTACTGAACCAATACCAGAGGTACCTCCTTGTTCCTCAGAACCTTGATCTTCCAATCTCCGACGGCCACTGGCCTCTCGACGTAACACAGGCTCGCATCCACCTAATCGTCCTCTAGTAGAACCACTGCTGACTCATCCGCTATACACCTCTTCAACTGCGACACATACCAGTGTCATGGATCCGTCCCAATTCCGTTGACAGCTCCAAACGATAGGCCACCCTTCCTACCTTCGCACCTTCACGAAAAGACCCAACATACCGGGGCCCCCCATTTACCCCTCTTCCTAAATCGAAGCACCCCGTCAGAAATACGAAGTCGCTGACCTGAATCACATGCTCGTAACGGCGTCTGCCTGCATAACTTTCTTGTTAACTCTAGACGATCACTAACTCTCTTTAACCTGCTGAGTCTACTTTGTCAACTAAAGTACGAACTCTGAACTGCTCATCACTCTCTGTAACTGAAAATTACCCAAGATGCAACCCTGCTCTAAATCTCCACGATCACTCGACCCATAAGGGTTAGGAAACCCTGAACCACTGGATCCCCGATCCAAAGCCCACTTTGTCCATTCCAGACCGACTGAGAGATCCGTTCTCCCTCTCAGATCAACTCTCACAAGTTCCCTCTTGCCATTACATACACATACTGAACTAGTCCCAACACCCGCAGGTGGAAAGACCCGATACACTGATGATATCCTCGAACATCTCCCAAGATGAACCACTACATCCACCCTACACTCTGATCAGATTCACACTGAGAATTTAAAATTTTCTCTCTCCATGCATCCCTTCTGCCTCAACAGACATCCCAACCGGATGGGTTCCTACTCCACTGCCGCGAACACGATGCTCAAAACCATACTCGAAATACTCTAACCATAACTCTGCTCTGCAGCCTTCACTTTCGTGAACTTGCACCCCCTTCGGAGTTACATATCCTCCTCTTTTCCTTTTCCACGGAACTCTCTTGAACATAATGCCACTCCAACCGGTGCCACGGTGCTCGCCCCAAGCGACACCACCCTTTTTGCGTAACCGCTATTCACATACTCTGGTTCTCATTGCAGGGGCTCTCAATCCCATGCACTCTCTCCACTCATCAAAATCACTGCCTCCGCTAAACAAGATCAATAACCCGGGGCCAGACCTTCCAATGCAATCACACTGCAACATACGCGATCCGCAAATCTCGAGCTAATCCAGCAATACCAACAGGGTCTCCAGTATGACTGGACCGACTCTCATAACACATACTAGCCGCTCGAGGCTATATCCCTGTGGGTCCGTACACCCAAACTCTGCGAACCCTCAGGTTCTAACTCTGGGAACCTTCCGGTTCCAGCTCTAGAAACATACACAACATAATCCCGTGGGATTAATGCAGTACAACCCATCACGCACCTCAAACGTACCAATACTCCGATCGCAAAATTCCGATTACTTACTCAAGCTTGATCCCGACCTCCTCTCAGGCCTCCACAATCAAATGCCCTAGGTCTGTATCTCGCCCCGCATACTCAACACTCGCTCTCGTCGGCCTATGCTTTGCGCTGACAAACACTGCTGAATCCCAACAGCTAAGCACCCTTACATACTCATCGATCTCCCGGAGAATTTTACAATTCTCCCCCACTAAAGCACTGACTAACTGCCACCGATCGTCATTAACGACCTTCCAGAACCATCCTGCACAAAGAGAACATTTACCCACTGACTGCTTCCCACAAGCGTAAGCAACCCTCAGCAAAACACATCTCCTCCCTGATCAATCCGTTCAAAAGAATCCGATCTTTCAATTATCCACTCCACAACTGCAGATGCTACCCGTCATTCAACCCAGTGCTGCATCTCCACTATCAACCCCCACGAACGATGACCAACGGAATTCCCAAGCAATAACCCATAACCAAACCCACAACCTGCCAAAGGTTGAATATCGCATCGAAAACCGCACAAGGCTACCGGTACCAAAACACCAAACTATAATCATACTAAGCCATCAGGGAACAACGAATGCCAAGCGAAAACCTGAAGCACCAATCCATAACCATGCCAAACCCGCGAAACAACGAATACCGCATCGAAATCCACACCAGACACCAGTACAAACAATACGCCACAATCAACGCAAACTACTCAAGACATCAAGAGAGCATCATACCCGCAGCTGCCTCCGGCACTGCTCCGTCTCCCTCTGCCGCAAGCCGATACGCACGACCCTGAGCCCTTGGGCTCTGCTCCATCCTGTCCTCCTCCTGAACTCCTCAAGGTGGCCGATGCTAGAGCCTGCACCGGTTCTGCAGGAAACTGAGAACGGTTGACCCTCAAATGTCCAACCTGCCGGCACTGATAACAAATCCTGAAATCCCGAATTGGCACTGACTGCCGACAATCCCGTGCACCATGCCCCTCCTTTCCACACTTGCGGCATGCACCACTGGGCCAACAAGCTCCGGTGCCATCTCTCTCACACTTCCCACAAGTGTGACCGCTCCGATCCCCCATTCTAACGTCTACGGTCATGGACCGTTTCGGCGCCGACTGCGTCTGCATCGGGGCCTGCCTCATCTCACGCAACTGCAACTCAACCTCTAACTCACGCCACATGGCGGCCTCCTGCGATACCAACACGGTCTCGCGCCTCTGCGCAGACACGAACTGTCTGATACCCCCCCCTTGAGCATACTCGGATATCGGGACATCTGAGCCTGCTCCGAAGCGAACTCAGGGCAAAACATCGCCCTCTCAATACACATCCCGGTGCTCTCAGTCACCGACTCCAAATCCTGCTTCAGCTTAAGGAACTTCCGAGCCAATTTCTCCTTTTCATCCCGCGGAACATAGCGAGTACTGAACATCCCTCTGAATTGATCCCATGAAACCGCAGCCCTCTGCGCATCGGAAAATGACCTCGTGGTCAATCTCCACCAATCTTTCGCCCCGAGCCTCAACAGGTTCAGAGCACACCCCACCCTCTGATCAGCAGGGCATAAACTCGTGGAGAAACACCCCTCCATGTCTGATAACCATCTCATAACAACAATCGAGTCCTGAACTCCATCGAATGTGGGAGGCTTCGTATAATAGAAGTCCCGATACTGAAAACCCCGACTAGCCCCTTTCTTTGCCGTTGCTACAGCCGCTGTAACCGCCGCGGCAGCCGTCTCCGCGATAGCCGCATATCGCTCATCAAACTACTTCAATCATAGTGGTCCTGATCGACCCAAACAATTCTGGCGACTCAGCCCGCAACAATGCAGCAACCTCATCACGCCGGATCTCGCGAATCCTCGCATCCCGCTCGCTCGTGCTCGTCCGATCGATAACCGGATAACAAGATAGCCACAAGCATCATCCACTACGAACCATGGTACTCATCCCATGACATCCCTCCTCAACATGCTTCGGTGTATGGTACCTGAACCATAGCACCACTCCTCAATCTGCTCCAATGTATAGCACTCGAACCACAACATCTATCTCAAACTGTTCCGATGTATGGTGCCCTGACCATAACATCACTCTGTAACCGCTCCGATGTATGGTATTCGAACCATAACATCACTCCTCAATCTGTTCCTTAGGACCTTCAGAATGCCCCCTGTATCAAGTATGGGTCCTCTGCTTTCAGTAGTACGGGCCCATACTACCTGCCACATCTACCCATACTTTCCACACGGACCATCCCAGAGTTCCTAAGTAGCTGATAAACCTGCTCTTTCACCCATATCATCGCGCGTGCTCGCTTTCCAGCGAAATCCTCTACTCTACCAGCGCACTCATTTGGCTAGGTTTACTCCCTAGTCCCTTCCGCTGTCCTCCCACTTCTTTGCTATCAGCTGCTGAAGAGTTCCTAATGATGCCAGCCCTCTACCTCCTAAGTATCGTCATACTCACTTAGTAGCAGACTCCCATCATCGACAACTCCACAAAGCACAAAGCAAGCAACATTCGAGCATTGAAGCATACATAGGACTCCCCCTCTGTGGTAGCTCCACCTTCTCGGCTCATCCTCGGAAGTACCTCTGTACCCCGTGTTTTACCCCTTGTGCGTTCTAACTAGATACTCTCACTCATCACATACACACAAAAGCATAACGCACATATAACAGCAACCCTAGACTAAGGCATCACAAATCAGGCCACTCTAGTCCTAAGATGTGAAATACCTAGCCTGTCTCTAGCATGCAATAATGTCTCATAAAGTGCATAATAGATATTTCATAATACAAAAGTAAGAGTATTTTGGGAAATCACCGTTTGGCTCTGGCTGATTGTACACACTGCTCTTTCTTGCTTTCTCTTTGAACTCTTATTCACTTTTAGAAAACCATTTATTTGGAAAACTTTTTCTTACTTCCTCAGTTTGAGTCCGGATTTACCCGTAGGCGCGTCCGAATCCCTCAAACCAAGGCTCTGATACCAATTTGTAACACCGTGATTTCCAAAAACAAAATTTTCATTTAAATAATCAATTTAATATTAAAAACACTTGTTAAAAATCTTATTCACATTCGAATTACAAAACATAGTTTCATTTTCATTATAATAGAAGACCAGGATCCTCCAAAACACAACTCTTTCTTCGGTGTGTACAATCGAGCCGTTGCCATCCCGCGTTACTGTAAGAACCTGAAACAACATAACATAAACAACGTAAGCACGAAGCTTAGTGAGTTCCCCAATATACCTTACGCACATACGCCATCCGGCCCGGACCTTTCGGTCCACATAACATTGCCTTCCGGCCCGGATCTTTCGATCCACATAACATTGCCTTCCGGCCCGGATCTTTCGATCCACATAACATTGCCTTCCGGCCCGGACCTTTCGGTCCATAATATATATCGCCTTCCGGCCCATACACACATATAACACATAATACAAATACTCTAACACATAAAGCACATATATCATATATCATACCTGACCTTTCTGTCACATAATACCTTGCCTTCCGGCCCATATATAAGCATGTATATCACGCGTAGCAGCTAACTTTCCATTTATAGCATATAAACATAACACATAACATACTTGACCTTCCGGTCACACAATCAAACCCTTCCGGGTGAGGTATAGTGAGAAGACTCACCTCGCGGACACTGGAAGATAGCAACTCCTAAAATCCCCTACACTTGATCCTCCGAGCTACAAGCTCCCTGTAACATCATATATCCCCTATTTAATACTTCTATCTTCCACGTTAACTGGCCCTAAGAAATCACACCAGTCAACTCTGGTCAACAGTCCATTGTCAGCTCGACTGGACTCGGCGAGTTCCCTGGCAACTCGGCGAGTCTGATCGTCCTTCAATCCTCTAAGATTCCCCTTCTACTCGTCGAGTATCCTCTTTGACTCGACGAGTCACTCCTGGAAGAATCGCGGGGCCACCCCGACTCCACTCGCCGAGTCTGAAGAACAACTCGGCGAGTCCCAGTGAATCTTCAAGCTACTCGCCGAGTCTGATCATCCGACTCGGCGAGTCCACGCCATGCAGTCGATCAAACTGCTTCCTGAGATACATATTTCCCCGAAATACACACTCATGGGACTCCTGGACCTCTAATCATCCTATTACCAGGGTATAAACTTTTGTATAACAACATAATAATCCATCAAATCACCAAATGGGTTTCATAAACCCTAAATTCGTGTACACATCAAAATAACAGAAATGATCCGAAACATTACCTGAAAACATACTTTCTGTGTCCCCAAACCTCAGAGCTCGATCCCCTTGCTCTTCCTTTGACCAAAATCCTTCCTCTTCTTGCACCACAATTCCTTCAAAGTCAATAATGGCCTTCAAGCTTGCTCTAGATGCCACAGTCGTTTAGGGTTCTCCACAATCGGCCAAAAGACGTGAAATGACGACATAACAACCCTTATATACGACC
This sequence comes from Lactuca sativa, assembly GCF_002870075.4. Classification (NCBI taxonomy): domain Eukaryota; kingdom Viridiplantae; phylum Streptophyta; class Magnoliopsida; order Asterales; family Asteraceae; genus Lactuca; species Lactuca sativa. The sequence continues at coordinate 256,554,630 of NC_056625.2, read as the reverse complement.
CAACACGAAACGGCTAGGGTTTCCGCTGAACAGCGTTGACTCGCCGAGTCCATACCTGGACTCGTCGAGTCCAGTCGCGAACCCGCGACCAAATCTGCGACCCTACTCGGCGAGTCTGGCTCCAACTCGCCGAGTCTCCCCTTTAAAACACCCCAAAATGTAATTTAACAATACTTGAGATTTTGGGCTGTTACATTTTGACTTCCAGAATAATTTTGTTTGGTATAACATATTATTCAAACCTCCACAGTCGGTCATATATCGGAAGTAGGTATGAATCAAGACTGTCATGATTGGTTGCAGAGGTCTAAGGTGTTGGATAAGGCTACAACAATCATGAGTGCCCATAAGGTCTGAGCATTGGACTCAACCCACGCTCACTAGAATCACTTCACAGAATTCTATCTCGAGTGATCGTGAGACGGTAATATCATATAAGTCTTCAAACCTAGAGATATGATTTGTTACTTGCATGTTGGTTATGCATTGATTGTACGAAAGCGCATTGGTAACTCGATGTTATAAAACGTGCTTTTGTGTGTAATTCAATGAGTGGTAGAACAAACATATGAGTCGAAGTTTATCTGTTCCTTCTTGGATTAGAAGCTGATATCTGGGCCCCTTGATTATTTTTTTTGACCTATGTACCGGGCCCGGTCAGAACTAAGTTGATGTGTTCAATTAAGTTCTTTGTCAAACAAATCAGAAATCGAGAAACAAACTGCTGGACAATAAGTAAGACATTGTTCCATGTATTTGTCCGGCTGATATCTAGAATGGAGGATTATATGATCCCTTATCTTAAATGGCGTACCATCATCTTCTCAGTTCCAAGAGACCTTGAAAGAGCTACGATCGCCGGTTGGTTCTTGAAGTATTGGAGTTATAGTTATTAGACTTATCCAAGTGGGAGACTGGTGGATAAGGTGTCTAAGTCCATAACTATTTCGGGTGTGTACTTGACCCGACCCGGCATGGTCCATTTGGGTTGCATGGCACCATGCAATTGGATAGACTAATTGAGAGAAATAACACTTGGAGATTATTAATATATTATAAGTTCTAATATTTTAATAATATTATTTGATTAGTCTGATCAAAGAATTAATTTGGAATTAATTAAGTGATCAAAGGATAACTATTAAATATATGGGTTGATTATGTAAATCATTCATATCTTGTATAGTGGGCTAAGAGGCTCCATGGATTATCAAGTTGGTTTCTACCGATAGGATGCTCCATGGGAGTTACAAACCCATGGGTCATGGAAATGAAGAGTCATGACACATTAGGGTTTACATGGTGTAACCCTAGATGTGTCAACACTATATAAGAGTCCCATTCTCCACCAAAATCGGTTACACACATATACACATAAGAAACTAGAGGGCTTGGCCGATTTTAAGAAGTGTGTATTATCTCAAAAGTCTTTTTAAGGGCATTTGGTGTTGTGTGAAGAATTTGAGGCATCACACTTAGGGTGCTAGGCTCACAAGGTTTCAAGGAACATAAGCAACAACAAGGTAAGTTATTCTATCTTTCATTCAACTTAAAATTGTTCCCCATGTATGCTAGATAGGAATATAACCTTGGAAATTCAACTTTACATGATAATTAGACAAACATAGATCCAAGGTTATTAGGGTTGCATGTACACTTAGGAAGTGTTAGAATGCTCAAAACCCATCAATTAGGACACTCATTAAGTTATAAAATAAAATACGCATTAGTGACTTAATTAAATGACGGAATCGAAAACGAAATTGGAAACGACGATTGGGTTATCGAAATGAATTACAAAAAGGGGTACAAGCAGTGATACGAATTTCGGGTTGTTACATTATCCCCCCGTTAGAGGGAATTTCGTCCCGAAATTCAAAGATTTGAATACAGGTCATGAAGTGAAAGGATAGATGGGAATGAGTCTATTGCTTCGGGTCTTCACGCTCCTAAGTGGAATCGGGTCTCCGCTTGACATTCCAGCGTACTCTCACTGTCAGGATGTGGCTTTGTTTCGTACGATTGACCTATCAATCCATGATCTCAATTGATTCATCCATGGAGGTTTGGACTTCCGTTGTTTTCGATCTTAACAAAGGGATCACTCAGGTTTCGTCAGGTTGGCACTCCTTACGAATATCGACGTGGAATTCCAAATGGTTACTACTGATTTCTGAAGATAGCTCGGAGAGGGCTACGGAATCGATTCCTAACGAGGATCCCGAAGGGTCTAATGTTCCACAAGTTAAGTTTTCCGCACTTCCAAAGGTGTACTATGTCTTTTTAGAGTAAGACTTCCAACAAGAGGGCACATCTTCATGTGGCAGAGTAGCTAAGGGTCCGATGGTCCTAAAGGAATTTCTAGACGGTTTTGTAATAATTGTCGGCGGGACCCAAGAGTTGACGGGTTTCTATGGGTATCTCCGGTGCCAACTAATTCTTTATTGTATTAGCTTTTGGAAAGGTCCATGAGTATGACTGCTTTGCTTTTCTACATGACCAGGAAAATGGCTTGACCGAAGGGCACCACTACTACCTCGTAGTGATTATATTAAGCCCTGGTTGTTGTCTTGGACACATCGTCCTCACTAAGGTTTTGGCTATGAGGTAATTGCAGGGATTAGGTCGATGCAAGACTTGACTATGCTCGGAAGGAACTTCTCAGGAAATCTTTGGAAAAATGCATCGGGGAAAGAGTTGCAGACTTCTCGTTTTTTGATGATCACATGGACGAGGAATACATGGGAAAACTTTTTAAGCTTCGATGCACGAAGATCATGAGAGTCGGGTCGGAGGTAGGTCAAGACGAATGGCTTTCTCGAAACCAGGAATAACAGTAGTGAATGAGGCTTGTTCATTACATGCTAAAGATGACATCAAAGCATTTCATGAAAAGTTCACCATTAGATCGAATGGAAAAGAATAATTGTTCGGATTGAGGATACAATCTACGGATATGACGTTAGCGTTCTCATTCTCACTTGATAACCATCTCGACGGTATACATTTTCGATTTCTCACGAACGACAGGGTTTAAAAGATGTTCAAATGGATGGTTAGTGAATTCCTTTCGGTGCTAGAATCGAAAAGAATCACAGGCATAAAATTTAACGAGGGGAAATATACCTGTGGCAACGGTGGGATCGATGGCTGTCTCCTCTTGTCCTATCGCAAGAACTCTTCCGGTGTTGCCAGGTGTTATTGCCTTGGGGCAGTTTCGCTTGAAATGTCCAACTTCTCCACAATCATAGAAAGCCCAACCAATGCCCGCTCCGGAAGTTTGACTCGTTGATTGAGTTGGTGTCTTACAGTTTTTCGCCATGTGACCCTTTATGCCACAACTGTTGCAAAATACCTCTATACATGGACTGGAAGGAAGGTGATGATAGTTGCACTTGTCACAACTAGGAAGGGTTCCAGTATACCTATTGGCAGGTTTTCGAGTTGAGGATCCAACAACAGAAACAGTTGCAGGGGAAACGGCAGCGTGCACTGCCACCGTTTATTGCCTCTTCGATGAATCCTGCGATGTCTGAGTTTTCTCCTTCTTCCCAATTTTTCTTTTCTCACCACTGCTCTCTGTCGGCTCAGGAGTGGTAGCTGTCTCCTCAAGGTCTTCACTATGATCTATTAAGATTTGTGCTAAGCGTTTGGCACTGTCGTATGTATCTGGGCTCGCAGCTATGATGTTTCCTTTCGTTGGCTGGGTCAGCCCCCAAATGAATCTCTCTATCTTCTTACTCTCCGGGGTAACCATTCATGGGTAGAGTAATGCCAAGTCATCGAACCTGGAAGTGTAAGCGGCGATATCGGAACCTTTCATCTTTAGGTTCTAGAGTTCGTGTTCTAACTTCTGCATTTCGCCTCGAGAGCAGTACTCAGCCAGTAGAAGTTCCTTCATGGCTTCCCAACCCATGGCGTTGGCTACAGGTAAGGTTAGGGATTTGACTCGGCCGTTCCACCATGTCAGGGATTTGTCGATAAAGGTGCAGGCGGAAAACTTCACTTTGTCAGATTCTGAGCAGGCGTAAATTTCAAAGATGGATTCGATCTTCTCGAACCATCGGGTGAGGGAAATGACACCTCCAGTGCCATCAAAGGACGTGGGTTTTGCATTCATGAAATCCTTATAGGAACCCTCTTTTCGGTGTCCCTGACTGCTTTCTTGATTTTGGGTTTGGGTACCACCTCCCGAACTACCGGAACCGCCAGAGTTCCGTTGAGACATGGCAGCTGCCATCGCTGCTGTAACAGCTGCCTGGAATACTACAAGGTCAATTTGGGGAGGAGGTGGTGGCGGAGGGTTGTTGGTCTTGGAGCTGGATCTCTTTCTTGGAGGCATCTTGATCTAATAAGATCAAGGAAGAGAGGATGATAAGTCCTCTAAATTGAGTCAAGAGATATGACAGATATATGCTAACAAGCGATAAAGCAGGAAAGAGTTATCAAAGCGGGAAAATTATCGCTAAGGGAATAATCAAAGAACAATGCATGAACAAGGATTTCTACCAAGGATTGGCTCGAGAAATACTCCCATAGTATTTCATGATTCGTTACGATGTTGGTTCGATGTTTGTGGTATTAGGGTAAGTTTTAGGCATGTTGCATACCACAGTCACTCCCAAGCACATGTTGGCCGTGTCTCAAATGAATATAGTTGGCCAGGCTATATTGATCCTAGACACGACTACATAAATGCCCAGGTTTAACCGCAGTACACAACACCCATTTACTTATGTTTTGTTCTACTTGTAGTTACGGATCTCGACGGTTCGATATACTTATATACTTTTGAAAATACTTATAATTTGAAGGATACTTTTAGTTCAGAGCACTTAGGCCCCTTAATGTTTATAGTTTTATACCATGTAAGGTTTGGTATACTTTATTCACTATAAACAAGGGCTCTGAAACCAATCTGTCACACCCCGAAACCCAAGGCGGAAACGTTCCGGGGCGGAGGTGACTTAATGTTGAATATCATAACCAATGTACATAGTAAGCAAAGCAAACAACCATTACATTACATATATAAAAGTTTACATTTTGTTTCAAAAGTAAGTTATACATGTGATACATAATATATATGAACAAAATGAGACGAGTCTTCTACACACTCCGTCTTCGCCAAAAGAGATCGTCGGGTACCTGTCTAATGTGAACCTGAGAATACAAGCGGTTTGAAAATTAGCATAAAGCTGGTGAGTTCATAAGTGGTTTTGTTTTTTGAAAATGTTCGAATTCGTTTAGTTTCCTAAAAACGTGGTTATCCAAGAAAATCCCATATTTTCTTAAAAGTTGGTTACCAAATCCAAAATGTAATTGTGAAAGATGTACAATGAAAACATGATTGTTCTTGTGAATTGAAAAGTTTAGTTATCTAACTTGTTACACTTTTCTGGTTACGTACTACTGTTACCCAGGAAAATCCTATATTTTCCTACATGTGTCTGTGTGTGATCTGTTACCGATTTTGATTATGTTCAATTTTATCCCCAGGAAAATCTCATATTTTCCTGAATGTGTGTGCGTGTGCAAAGTCTCCTGAAAGTTTAACTATCCTTAAATGTACATTAGTTTTATTACATACATAAAACTAATAATTAAGTGTAAAGTATTAATAATCTTGATTGCAAGTCCTTAACCATACTCAGACTAGATACGACTCGGGCCAGGGCCAATATCCTTTTTATGACTTTCGTCACCCTTGAACCTTTCGGTTCGGCTGTAGCTAGCAGCCAGGTGTGGGATTGTCAGTCCCGTATAGATCTATACACTCAAGTCACATTCTCCCTCTTGGAGATTCTGGTTACAAGATTAGTCCTCCACTCTCTCGTGCCAAGGAAGTGTTACAGAGGACGTGTCTCCAATCTTTAACATTATTCTTTACTCCTCGAGCCTAGGGAAGTAATATCTACGACTAACTAAGTTCTAATGTGCATGTCCTTTACACTCGAGCCTAGGTTTATTATTAAGGACGATACATATGATTTATGTGTTATAATGGTGTTTGTCTTTTACACTCCAACCTAAGTGTTTTATTACAGACATTACAATATTTTATGCATTCTATCAATATAATTGTGAACAATCAAATGTGAAGTATACAACATAACAGTGTATAATAAGAATTGAAAATCGGTTTTAAACAAACAACTCTGCAAGTTAAAACAAAAATAGTTTGTTAAAAGGTTTTCAATTCTTAAAAATGTACAATTTATGAAACCATTTAACTGAAATCATGAGTTTAAGTACAAGATATTCTTGTACTCTTGCTTGTATTCCCCCCATGAAAACATTGAAAAACCATTGAAAAAGAGTAGGGGTATGAACTCACCGGACGCGGAATGTGACGACTAGGATCCTCAATGTCGAATCGAGGCTTGAATACGAGCGAGGTTCCTATGTAATATGAAATTGTATAGAAATATATCTAATTAGATTTATAAACTCTAATTAGATATTATATTACACTCCAATGAGCGAAAGTACTTCAAAACGAGTGTTTGGAGTGACCTGGGTGACATCTACAGACTTGAAATGAAGCGAGGGACTTGGGATTTGAGTTTACTTCCCAAGACTAAACTCCCTAATGGAGTTTGCAGCCATATATCCCCTATATACATGTGTTCACGGCCGTGAACTCATGTTTAGGTGATTTTGAGTGTTAAATGGCTTATATGGACATGGGGAATGCTGGAATGGATTTTTCTAATGCCATGGATTGAATTGAATCAACATAAACATCACATATGGGAGTTCACGGCTGTAAACTTGGAGTTTACGGCCCGTAAACTCTCCCATGCTCAAACCATATTTAATTTGTGATGTTTAGGGCAATCACATGTGATTCTAGTTAATTTTCCAAGTCTTGGTATGAATTTAGGGTAACAAATGACATATAACTCGGAGTTTACGGCCTTGGAGCCTGTTCTATGGCCGTAAACACTCAGATGTAAGGTTTTGTTATGTTTAAGGTCTCCAAACTATTTTTGGTTGGTTCTATGATTTATTCTAAGGCTTTTGGTGAAGTTATATGGCTTTCTAATATGTTGGAAATGAGTTTACACTCATGTTTGAGGGGTTTACGGCCCAAGCACATGCCTTGGCCGTAAACTCCCATTTGCTCCTCAAAATTTATGTTTATGATGTTCTAAGGTCAATACCAACATTCTAGAAGTCATATCTAAGTCTTGCTTGTGTCTTGGAAGGGTTTAAGGGCTTAAAAACCCTCTAAATTAGTGTTTACGGCCTATGCACCTTCCAGGGCCGTAAGCTCATATACAAGGTCCTAATTCATGCTTTAATCTCGAATTTGATGGTCAAATATGATACACAATGAGTTAAGGAAGGTACCTTGGTGTTTAGAAGCCATAAATTTCAGATTTGAACCCTTAAACTTGGATTTAGGAGAGAGGTTGAAGAGATGGTTGTGAAATGAAGCAAAAGCATCAAATGAAAGCTTGGATCACTTTAAATAGTGTCCAAGTTCGGGACACGGTGGAATTTTACCCGATACCGGCGTTAGACGGGGCTTTTGGTCGCACCTGATCAAGTTACCGTAACTCGATATGGTCGATTCTAGAAATGCTCCGATCACTAATATGAGGTGTTAGAATGAGTTCTAAAGGTATTAGGACACTCATTAAGTCATAAAATAAAATACACATTAATGGCTTAATTAAATGACGGAATCGAAAACGAAATTGGAAACGGCGATTGGGTTATCGAAATGAATTACGAAAAGGGGTACAAGTAGTGATACGAATTTCGGGTTGTTACAAAATGTAACATTATGGGGTGATCCTTACGGGGTCCTCCTATAATTTCGCAATGTATACAAGTCGTATATAATTTAAGATTCAATACACCTTCGAATAAGTGAACCTACTCCAAAACCACAACCACACAACGAAGAAGTGAAGCATAGATCAAAAATTCTAATTCTATAAAATCTCGATTATATAAAACCATGGAAGTATACACTCCGGAATCATATACCTACCAGAAGGTTCTTTTAAGTTCTCACAGAAGTTATTTATAGTGCCTAAAATACTCCTATAGTATTTTTAATGTACGAACTTGGTATGTATTTTTAAACTTGTTGTCTTGTAGTATCATAAAATACTCCATAGTATTTTAACTTTGTGTACTGATTTAGAAATCCCTTGAATAGAGTTAGATAAGTTTTAAGACTGTTGCAACACCACATCATTCTGAAACACATGTCGGTCATATCTCAAATGAATATAGTCAATCAGGCTATATGCATCTGGAATATGATTACATAATTATCCAGGTTTCATCGCCGTGTTCAACCTTTAAATACTTATGTTATACTTTTCTTGATATATTTTTAAAATATACTTTTATTCAGAGCACTTCGGCCCCGTTACATTTATAGTTGTATATCTTTTATAGGTTGATATACTTAGTTCACTATAAACAATGCTCTGATACCAATCTGTCACACCCCCAAAACGGAATGGCGGAAACATTCGAGGGCGGGGGACGTCATGTTTAGTATCACAACACATGTATCATAGTAATCATAGTAACAAACTACCATTGTATTACTATTAAAGTGTTTACAAAGTAGTGATTCACAAAAGATTGATTCCAAAAGCAAATAACAAAACAAGACATGAAGCTACTATACTCCATGTTCTGAATTCCAATGCGCGTACCTGTCTACTAGTTTTCTGAGAATATAAGTTATTTTAAAAGAGTAGATCAGCATTTAAGCTGGTGAGTTCATAATTATTTTAGTGATGTAAAGTAAGTTGAAAGTTCTTTTGAGAAAAGTTTGTCTGTTTCATCAGAAAATCCTATATCTTTTGATGTGATGAATGAAAGTGAAAATGACTCTACAATTCTTTCTATGAGTACTAAATGGATACAAATTATATACAATTTAGAGTAAACAGACAATCGATTGTGTGAATCTGCCCTAAGCCCACAACCAAACAAGGAACATGGAATGAGGCGGAAGTCACACATCCCATTGTTTGTTAGATCTTCACTGTATATAACCCTGGCGTATTCATTTGGTACTTATGGGGTTAACTGTAATAGTTCTTTATATTTGATGAAAACATTCTTTAAGAAAAACCCTTATTTCCTTTAGCAAAAATGGTAACCACAATAGTTCCTTCTATAATCACTTAGTCTATACAAGCTATATATAATCTAATAACGAACGGATAGTTAATTGTGTGAATCTGCCCTAAGCCCACAACCAAACAAGGAACAGGAAATGAATTGGAAAGCACACATCATGCTATCTTTCGGGTACTAATTATATATAACCCTGATGTACAAACTAAGGTATTATAGGATTAACCACTAAAGGTCCTTTAAGTTATATTGGTTTAACAAAATGGATTAAACCCTTTACTGATAAGTTTCTAGTTTAGCCTACTAAATGTTCTATCCGAAAAGTATGTTTTGTACTAGAAAAACAGTGTATTTAATTTGTATACTATGACCTGAGCCATACCTGGTACTCCTTATGATTACTTGTTGTATACGGAATATATATATATATATATATATATATATATATATATATATATATATATATATATATATATATATATATAATTAAGATTGGATAGATAGTAGACTGGGTGCATCTGCTCTAAGCCCACAACCAAACAAGGCACAGGAAATGAAGCGAAAAGCACACGCTTTACTATCTACCGGACCCGATTAATATATATCCATGATGTATGCACTAAGGAATCATAAAGTTAGCATTACAGGCCCCTTTCTAAATGAATGTACTACGACTCGACTATATTTTTTGTCTTTAGTAAGTTTTCCCAAGTTTAAGTCTATTTTTACTAGAAAATAGATTGCATTACATTTTATGTGTGAAGATCACAATATGAATCTAATGGGAAAATGAAAGTATTCATTAATGTTTTAAAAATAACTATTGAACACTTACTACCTTAAAACTAGTTTGTTAATTAAAGGTTAAAATGTGAGATGGTTGTAACCATACTGATCGGCAAGGGTTCAACCACGACGACCAACTAGCGTCGAAACTGATGTGACATTTGTCATCCCTTGGCCTTCCGGCCAAACTGTAGCTAACAGTTAGGATGCTATCTTTTCAGTCTCATATAGATCTATACACACAATGTCCGTTCTCCCTCCAGGAGATTCTTGTTACAAAACGCGACCTAACAAGTATATTGCTAAGTCGTGAAGTAGTGGTTTCACATTATTGTTATCTTGTTCTTCTTATTGTATGTTCCTCCCTGTTTCTCTTTATAGTATGTTCTTTCTGTTCTTGTTATTGTATGTTCCTCCCTATTTCTCTTTATAGTATGTATTGAACACCTAAACTATGCCTATTATAGTTTACTAGTGTGTTTACTTGAACTGTTACTGACTTGAAGAAAAGACTCATTTATCTACTGAGTTATGATTGTACTTTAAAAACGGTGTTTTATAAACAATAAAGTAACATAACTTCAAAAAGAGTTTTTGAAATGGTTTTGAGCACTTATAAAAGTATAAGAAATCCTTTAACGTGATGGTTATCACCAATAACATTTACACAAATATCATTGTGTTCAACTTGTATCCCCCCCCCCCCCTTAAAAGCATTTAAAACAGTTAAAAGATTGATTATAGGGGTATGAATTCACCTTATGTTGGTGATTCAATTGAAGATTCGTGTAAGGATGAGAAGTTCCACAAATGAATTCCTGAGACACAAACGAGTCCTAAATGACTTATAATGGTATATATAGGCATGTAATTAGTGTTTAAAACAACTAACATTCAAGGAAACAACCTTAGGGAATAGGAAACACTTGGAATGAAGTGTTACAATCACATGTGATTGACTAAAGGGAGTTTACGGCCAAAGGAAGGTGTGTTCACGACCACACTTGAGTTTACGACCAATGGAGATGAGTTTACGGCCAAGGCTCTATGTGTTTACAGTCATGCAAGGGTTTACGGCCACACCAAGTGTTTACGGCCGTAGACACACCAAAATGATGCATTTTGGATCTTGATTCTTGCTTTTGGGGTGTTGGTCTTATGAGGATACAAGAGTTTCTAATAAATAACAAGATGGTATAAGAAATACTTACGATTTGGGATCCTTTAGGAGTTCATGGCCACCAAGAACAAGTAGGTGTTCTTGGTGAAAGGATGAAGACTTGAAGATCTTGACGGAAAAATTATGAATTAATATGGAAATCAAAGAGCTTTCAAGTGTACACAAGTAAAGGATGAAACACTTATGATTTTTGAGTGAAATGAGACTTTCTCTTGGATGATAAATGAGAGAGAATGGGTAGTTTGCGGCCAGGACTTGAAGGAATGAAGAAAAAATGAAGCCAACTCTCGTATATGGAGGATAGTTCACGACCATCAAGAGTTTACGGCCGTAAACTCTAGTTTGTGGCCATAAACTCCTTGTGATGGAGTTTCTGGCTTGATTTTAACATTCTAACCTCGAGATAATACTTCATAACACTCAATCCTTAAGTTTACTAGGCTTAGAACTTATTAGAATGACCCTTAATCAAGGCTTGAAGGAAATAGAATTAAGTCTGAATTTTGGTTGATTGTCTGGACTTACAAGATAAAAAATTTTCGGGTTGTCATAGTGACTCTTCTGGTTATCATTTCTATTCATCTAATGGAATTTGAATAAGAACAACTCCTCAAGGTGTTGAAGGAACACAAAGAAGCATTGGGTTGGACGATTGCATATATCAAAGGATTGAGCCCCTCCACTTGTATGCATGAATTTTTAATAGAGGATGAATGCAAGCCAAGTCAGGATGCACAAAGAAGATTAAATCCGCCTATGATGGAAGTAGTCAAGAAATAGATATTGAAGCTCCTTGATGTGGGGATAATATATACAATCTCGGATAGCATGTGGGTGAGCCCGGTGCAAATAGTGCTGAAGAAGACGATGATCACAGTGGTAGAGAACAACAAATATGTGATGGTCCCCACCCGTGTGAAAAACGAATGAAGAGTATGTATTGACTACCTCAAACTCAATGCAAGCACAAGAAAAGATCATTTTCCATTACCTTTAATTGACCAAATGTTAGAAAGGCTAGCCGAGAAATCCCATTATTATTGTCTAGATGGGTATTCCGGTTTTCACGAAATCTCTGTGGAACCAGAAGAACAAGAAAAAGACAACCTTTACATGTCTATTTCGCACTTTTGCATACTGGAGAATGCCATTTGGATTGTGTAATGCCCCGACTACTTTTCAACGTTGTATGGTTAGTATATTCTCGAAATATGTTGAGAACATAAGTGTAGTTTTCATGGATGACTTTTGTTGGGAATAAAACCCTAATTGCAATTTGATGAACAAGATGCGGAAAATAAGAACGAACACAAATATGAGGATATGTCAAATGATCACTCGATTTATTCAATTATAAGGAACAGATTACGCTTTAAGAATAAGAATCTAACTCTACAAGAAACCTCACAACGTGGCGGCTACATTTTGCCTCACTCTTAACCCTAATTATGAATAATACATGACTATTTATAGGGAAGATACAAGTCTTGGGCTTTTAACCTACACTTCATCAAGGGGGCCCATTGCCATTATCCGTGGAGTACTTTGAAACCCTACAACTTTATGGTGTACGATAACTCCTTTCAAGAATGTTTCACCAATCTCAACAAAATTTTGAAAAGATGCAATGAAACGAATTTGGTTTTAAATTTTTGAAAAATGTCATTTTATGGTGAGTCAAGGTCTTATTTTGGGTCATATTGCGTCAAAGAATGGAATCGAGGTAGATAAGGCTAAAATTGATGTTATTCAAAACTTACCTTACCCGACTTGTGTTTTGGAAGTTCGTTCCTTTTTAGGTCATGCAAGTTTCTACTGAAGATTCATCAAGGACTTTTCAAAGATAACAAGACCAATGTGCCAACTCTTTCAAAAGGATGTTGATTTCGATTTCAATGATGTGTTCAAAGAAGCTTTTGACAAGCTCAAGGAGTTGCTTACATCTGCCCGACCACCCTCATCATGTATGTACCAAATTGGGATCTCCCCTTTGAGATCATGTGTGATGAAAGCAACTATGATATAAGCGTCATTTTGGGTCAAAAGAATGGAAGAGCCTCCTATGTGATCTACTATGCATCAATAACACTAGACAATGCTCAAAGCAACTAATCTACGACGAAGAAGGTGCTATTAGCAATAGTGTTTGCTTTGGAGAATTTTAGGCAATATAGACACCAAATTCATTGTGTATTCAGCTCATGTAGCGCTCAAGTAATTGATGACAAAGAAAAATGCAATGCCAAGAATCATCTGGTAGATCCTACTATTGCAAGAATTTGATTTGGAAATTCGGGATAAGAGTGGATGCGAAAATCTTGTTGCTAACCATCTAAGACAGATCACTTCAAATGAAACTCCTCTCCCATTGTAGGACGTGTTTTTGGATGAGCATCTCTTTTCCGTCAGTCAATCCATTCCTTGGTATGCCGACATCGTTAAATTTTTGGTCATAAAAAGGTATCCTGAAACATTCACATGTGCTAAAAAAGATAAATTAAGAACAATGCAAAATACTATGTGTGTGATGAGCCTTATTTGTGGAAACAATGTCCCGATCAAATTATTATGAGATGTGTGCCCCAACAAGAATACCAATCCATTTTGCAATTTTTTCATGAATTTGCTTTTGGCCAACCATGTCACGCGATTATTATTAATTTTTTAAAAGTTGTGAACGGTGCCAAAGGATGGGGAATATTTCACAAAAGAATCAAATGCCAAAAAAATCCAATCCTTGTTTGTGAAGTTTTTGACGTATGGGAGATTGATTTTATGGGCCCATTTCCTATCTCATTTGGCAACGTTTACATCTTAGTCATGGTTGATTATGTTTCTAAATGGGTTGAGGCCAAAGCCACAAGATCAGATGATGTCAAAACGGTTATCTATTTTTTAAAATCTAATATTTTTGTGATATTTGGTGTGCTTAGGGCTTTGAATAGTAATAGAGGGATACATTTTTGCAATAAGATGACGGAGGTGTTGGATTAGTGTCTAAGGCTGTAACTATATTTGGTAAGTACTTCACCCGGTTGTGCATGGTCCTTCTGGGTTTCCTTCACCATAGCAACTTCACAGGGTGATTTATAGAGAAGAGATATTATTATTAATGTATTATAAGAATAAGATGTTAAAGGAATAATAATATTATTTGATTGATGTAAGTCATAAATTAATTAGGAATTAATTTGGTGTCTTAAAGAGATTAATTGAATAAAGGGGCATAAACTGTCAAATGTGTGATAGTTGTGTTTTGGGCTATGAATCCTTATGGATATGGAGAGGGACAATTTTTAGGGATAGGGATATCTTAAAATCGTCCAAGCCATTATCTAGAAGAATCTTTGAATTGCTTTGAGGGTAGATTATCCAATTAGGGTTTAGGGTGAAATCCTATCAGCTCATAGTATAAATAGACCCTAAGGGTTGAGGAAATCGACCAGTCTATGATTGAGGAAACCCTAGAGCCAATTTCTCACCTCTCTCCCTCTCTCAAATCATCTTCTTGCTAGTAGGTGTTTGTAAGCCATTAGAGGAGTGACAATTGTGACTCTATGCACCAAGAACAAGAAGTTTCAAGCATGTAACTCAAGGTATTCTTCTAGATCTGATTTCATATGTTATGAATTGTTTGTTTACACTAGATCTATGAATGAAAGTATTGGATACATTACATGTTCAATTAGAGAAACCTAGATCCAAGCATTATGATTTGCATGTGCACATAGGAAAAATATTATGGCTCAAACCCATCAGTGGTATCAGAGCCTTGATTGGTTTCTATTGAATTGATGCATTGGTTGATTGTTTGTTGCTTGAAAAAATTGAATTTTGTGCATCTGACTGGTGAACTCGGTGAGTTCCATAGTGGACTCGGCGAGTAGCACCAACTCGGCGAGTCCATTGTGGAACCCGGCGAGTTCAAGCGTCAGATAAAGCTTATCTTGGGATTTCTTGTTGTTTTACTTGAGGAAACTTACCTTAACTGTTTTGGGTCATCAATATCCAAATTTTATGATATATATGAGTATATTCTTGACAAAACAAAAGATAATTACCATTTGAATGAATAATAATTTACTTATATGATAATGATTAATTATTTGGATTAAATTGGATGATTATCTTGCAAGTAATATTAAATAAATCAAATATAGATAATTATGAAATTAATTGCTTGATTTAAATTATTTGTTATTTGATCCCTTTATTTTTGAAAAGTTCAAAATTTGTCCTCAAGTTTTGAAATTTGAATTTTGTGATTAAAAGTTTAATTTTGAAGAATTTAAATTTCAACCCCTAGAGTTTTACAAGTTTAAAGTTCAACCCTGTACTATTATATTATTAAAAGCTTAATGAATATATATGTATAATTAAAATTCTAGTCTTACCGTTAGTAGGCCTCATTCACGAAGCCGGTCTATAAGGTGGTATAAGGTTGCTGCCTATAAAATGGCGCTTAATGGGTGTACACTCACACCCACCGCTTGCTTGACTGGTGGAGGGTCGTTAGCCGAACGGGTAGGATACGGCAACTCTCTCCTCATTAAAAGTATAATGTTAAAATATAAAGTAACTACATGTTTTTCAAATTCCCAATACTAGTTACTTTAGGCAAAAGTGAATTGATGGAATCCCATGAAATTACACTTTGCACCCTTGCTAAGAAGTTAGTGGAGCGTGTGTGGTTTACCGGCACACTAATTGGTTCTAAGCAAAGGTGGCAAAGGGTGATTCATTTTTTATCATAGTTCGATGGAGCGTGTGTGGTTTACCGCCACATCGAATAGGTGATTGTAACAACGAAGGCACCATGTAGATTTACATGGTTATTCACACCCACTTTGTGATCCTCGGCATCCCAGTCACAAACGAGAGGGGCATATCGAGATTTAAACATGCCATTGAAAAGTTCAATGAATCTCCAAGAATATCTAGGAATTCTCAATACATTTAAAACTTAAGGTTATGTTTTTCATGGTGAAGAATTAGTGAATCGTCATTCACTTACCTCCAAATTATTTGCGTGTTGGATTACGGTATCCCTTTTCTAATATGTGAATAATGTTGTTGGGTCCTAGCCCTAATTTTTCATTTTGGGTGTTTAATTAGGGATTCAATTCTAATCAAACATTGTCTTTTCTATTTGTAGATGTCGAACACAAACAACGTTGCTGCTAACTCATTCATGCTAATGAGTCTTTGTCAAAAGGTGACTTTCGATGGATCGAAATTTAGCGAATGGATAAGATACATTAGCATGATTGCACGCTACGAAGACAAGGAGTATGTCCTCGACGAAAAGCTCGAGAAGGTCAACCCAGAAATCGCTACTCCCGAAGAAATGGCTGTCTTTGAGACCCACGAACGTGATGCAACGAAAGTCCATTGCATCATGATAGCCACAATGAACCAAGAATTACAAAAGTCCTATGAGGACATGTATCCCTATGAAATGCATCAAGACTTAATGGAGAGGTACCACTAAAGCACGAGGAAAGAGCACTATGAGATCATTACGAACATGATCACCGCTAAGATGGGAAGTGGAGAATCGTTAACCGTGCACTTGCAAAAGATGCAAAGATATGTTGATCGTCTTTGCAAGTTAAATGTTAAATTTGGGGAGGATTTGACCATCGACATTGTTCTTCACTCCTTTCCCTCATGCTACAACCAATTTAGGATGACCTACCACATGAACAAGGAAGAGGTCACCCTAAGCAAACTCCAAGGACTGTTGAGAGCAACCTAAAGGAAAAGTCAGTTGCACCGACTCCCGCACCACCCGCTGCTCCTATTTTGGCTATTGGGCAAGGAAGGGAGAAGAAGAGGAAGGCTCTGTCAAAGAGACACCACAAGGGAAAGTCCCAAGATGGTTCCTCTTCTAGTGGGACCAAAGATGACCCTGCTAATCCCAGCTCTAACCCAAAGGAGGCAGAGTGCCACTATTGCCACAAAATAGGGCATTGGAAGAGAAGTTGCTCGGAATATCTGCAAGCCATCAAGGATGGGAAGATCAAGCCGTCTTTCGCAGGTATTTACACAATTAAATCTAATGATTCATCTCATGCTATTTCTTGGGTTCTTGATACAGGATGTGATTACGACATTTGTTCTTATTTGCAGGGACTAAGAAGAAATAGGGACGTGGAGCATGGAAGAATAAATCTAATCATGGGAAACAGATGATCATCGCTTGTCACCAAAATTGGAGTGTATTCTTTAGTGCTTAGTAATGGATTAGGTTTAGATATAAATAAGTGTTGCTACTCGCTAGATATGGCAAGAAACATCATTTCATTTCATGGTTTGTTTAGACAAGGATTTAGATATTCGTTTAATAACGAGAATGGTTCTATTTATGCTTATCTAAATGGTGTTTTATACTTTGAAGGAATGCCTTGTAATGGAATTTATGAAACTGTTATGGTTGTAGATACCCTAGGAAATGATGTGTTGTGTATGGATTCTTCCAATAGTATGGATAAAGCATGTTTGTGGCATTGTCATCTTAGACATGTCAACAAGAAGCGCATAGCCCAACTCCCATAACAGTTTCATAAATTCCTCGGAGGGAGTGATGACTTAAAGGTGCGAGGGTATAGTGACGCCAGCTCCCATATAGATCTATACACGTATGTCTCGCTCTCTGTCGGGAGATTCTGGTTATAATTATCAGGTCTTTAATAGTATTGCTTAAATAACTAAGTGAGTGAAATTTGTCTCACAAAAACCATAATGACGATTACGAGTGTAATAATGATGAAAGTCATTCGGAAATAATTGAACTGATAGTATGTTCCTTTTCTGGTATTCTTGAAGTGTAAAGTGTTTGTAATGTAATTTGTACTAGAGTATATAGTTAAACCTTGTATACTTGACTAGTGAAAATAGTGTGAGAGTTCGATAAATTATACCTATTATAATTTATATGTGTATTATGTTTGATGTGAATTATTTGTGAAAGGTCCCCTTTTGCTCGACATGTTACAAAAGGGTAATCAATCTAATTGAAGTAAATTTTTATATTCATATATATATATATATATATATATATATATATATATATATATATATATATATATATATATAACATATATAATTAAAATTGAAATGACATTCGGACAAATAATGCTACCGTAAGCTCACATCCAAACATGGAAAGGAAATAAAGCGAATTATTAGTCCTAAGCCCTTTGAATCTTTTATATATATATATATATATATATATATATATATATATATATATATATATATATATATGATTTTAGCAAAATATAAGTTTGAAATAGTTTTTAAGACATTTAAAGGAGTTTGAAAGTATTTAAAAGTGTTTCACCAACTTGAAATCATTTTTAGAAATATTTAGAAATTATATAATTATAAACACAATGTCCTTGTGTTTAGACTTGTATCCCCCCCCTAAAACAGTGAAAAATAGTAAAAATGCAGTGGTATGAACTCACATTTTGTGAGTTTCCGGTTGTAGATACAATGTAGTAGGGCTAAATCCACAAGTTAGAACTCGTGATAAAAACCGAATCCTAATTTATATTAACATAAAATTAAGTATAAATTAGATAGTCTAGAATTGTTTAAAGTGTTAGACAACACCTAATTATTGTAAAAAGACTTCCAATAATTCTTCGAAGAGTGTGTGCGTGTTGTTTGTGAAAAGTAGTGATATTTTGGTGTTTTCGGTTGGAAATCAAGAGAGTGGATGATGATTTTCAAAAGATGTGATGAATACTTGAAGAAATCAGTATGAAATTATGAATATTCAAGTGATCTTCTCATGATACTTGAGAAAAAAAGAGTGTTTTCGGTTGAAGTGTTATGGAGAGGATTTGTGAGTGTTTTCAGTTAAGGATGTAAGAATGAGGTATCTTTTCGGGCAACTTATATATATATATATATATATATATATATATATATATATATATATATATATATACTTGTGGGTTTTCGGCCGAGAACACAAACCGAGGAAATAGTTTGCGGTCCGAAGGGATAAAATTACGAGGTTTTGCTTCCGAAGATTTTTACGGCCGAAAACAAGGTTTGTTGTTCGAGGTTTGCAGTTGTAAACGGTTTGCGGTGCGAGAAGAAGGGTCTAGATGCGAAGGTTCTCGGTTTTTGGATGATTTTACTTCTAATTCTTACAACACTTTTACAAGGCTTATACATATTAATTTGTTTTATTTTAACTTTATTAAATTAACAAAACAATAAATTCGACTTTTCTTTGATATGTTTGACTTTTTACAAGAAAGAAAATAACGGGTTGTCACATTATCCCCCCGTTCAAGGAAAGTTCGTCTTGAATTTTAAGACTATAGAGATACAATAAGACAACGGAAAGAGATGCAGGTATTTTTGTTTCATTTGATCCTCCACTCCCAAGTGAATTCAAGTCCCCGATTTGCATTCCTGCGAACCTTCACTATCGGGATACGGCTTTGCTTTGTTCTCTTGACTTCCCTATCTAGGACTTGTACTGGTTCTTCCACGAAGTTGAGGCTCTCATTTATCTCGATTTCATCAAGTGAAATAACAAGAGTCTCGCCGGATAAGCACTTATTTATATTAGACACATGAAAGGTAGGATGTATGTTACTAAGTTCTTGAGGTAGTTTGAGTTTGTAAGCTATTGGACTGATTCTAGCAAGTATATCGAACGGTCTGATGTACCTTGGATTTAGTTTTCCACGCTTTCCGAAGCGTATCATGCCCTTCCAGAGTGAGACCTTCAACATGACGCGGTTACCAACCTGAAATTCCAAGGGTTTCTCCTTTTGTCAGCGTAGCTTTTCTGTGTGTCTCTGGAAGCTTTATGTCGCCCATATTTGTAATATCTTCTTGGTGGTTTCTCGAATGATCTCTGTACCAGTGAGAGTGATGTCAGGAATTTGACCTCTAGCCAATTGCGTGTCACCCACTTCATCCCAACACAGAGGTGATCCGCACTTGCGAACATAAAGGGCTTCGAATGGAGCAACTTTAATGCTAGTATGGTAACCATTATTGTACGAGAACTCGACTAGTGGTAAATGGGTATCCCATGCTTTACCAAAGTTGATCACAAATGCTCTCAGCATGTCTTCTAACATTTGAATCATTCTCTCACTCTGTCTGTCGGTTTGAGGATGGTAGGCTATACTCATGTCTAGCCTAGTTCCCAGAGATTTCTTGCCCACATAGGTAGCAATCTCAGTCTTCATGTTAGGCCACCAATAAAGTTTCTTAAGGTCCAGATACATCTTTTCTGAACCTTGGTAAATAGAGTATCGTATCTTGTATGCTTCATTCATGACAACCTCTCTATAACCACCAGACTTGGTGTCCAGATCCAGTTCATGAGATATTGGGCTCCATCACCTTTGATTTCTAATTTCTAATCCATTCCTCTTACAGATTTACCTGCCACATTCTCTGGTTTCAAGGCCTCAAGTTGAGCCTCTTTGAGCTGTGTGGAGAGGTGTGAATGGATAGTCATAGTCAATGACTTTACTAGACGTCTCGAGTATTCTTTTCTACTAAGGGCATCAGCTACTACATTGGCTTTACCAAGATGATAAAGAATTTCGCATTCATAATCATTTAGTAGCTTCACCCAACGTCGTTGTCTCATGTTCAGTTCCTTCTGTTCAAAGATATGCAGAAGACTTTTATGGTCCGTGAATATTGTGCATTTTGTGCCATACAAGTAGCGTCTATAGATCTTTAGAGCAAATATCACTGCTCCCAGTTCAAGGTCATGATTTTTATAGTTGACCTCATGTGTCTTAATCTGTCTCGAGGCACAGGATATGACCTTTCCTCGTTGCATAAGAACACAGCCTAGCCTTTGGTTAGACGCATCGCAGTATACTACAAAGTCTTATGTCCCTTCTGGTAGAGACAAAAATAGGTGCGCTGCACAGGGCTTGCTTTAGCATTTAGAACGCTGTTTCTTGTTTCTCTCCCCAGCTAAAAGTTAAACCCTTTTGTGTCAGGGTGGTAAATGGCTTAGTAACTCGGGAGAAATTTTGAATGAATCTGCGATAGTAGCCAGCAAGGCCTAAGAATTGGCAGATTTCTATAGGCGTTTTAGGTGCTGACCAGGTCTCGATTGCCTTTATTTTGGAAGGGTCCACATGTATTGCCTCTTCACTAACCACGTGACCTAGGAAATCAATTTTCCTAATCCAAAATTCGCACTTTGAGAACTTCACATAGAGCTTCTATGTTCTCAATGTTTGTAAGACTTGTTGGAGATGTTGGCTATGCTCCTCCTCACTTTGTGAGTAAATAAGGATATCATCTATGAAGACTATTAAATTTGTCCAAAAAGGGACAACACACCCTGTTCATCATGTCCATGAATACTGTGGGCGTATTTGTTAATCCAAAAGGCATCATTACAAATTCATAGTGACCATAACGAGTTCAGAAAGCTGTTTTGGGAACATCTTCCTCTCCAACTCATAATTGGTGATACCCGAATCTTAAGTCAATCTTTGAAAATTAGCTTGCTCCTTGAAGTTGTTCGAACAAGTCGTCTGTCCATAGTATAGGGTATCGGTTCTTAATGGTCAGTTTGTTTAGCTCGCAATAGTCTATGCACATACGAAAAGATCCATCCTTCTTCTTCACGAACAAGATCGGTGCTCCCCGGGGTGAGAAGCTTGGTCTAATGAATCCTTTTCTAAGAAGTTCGTTCAGCTAGCTGGATAGTTCCTGCATTTCTGTCGGTGCAAGACGATAAGGGGATTTGACTATGGGGGTAGCTCCAGGGATTAAGTCGATTTTGAATTTAACTTGTCTTTCTGGTAAGACACCTGGAAGACCATCATGGAAAATGTCGGGGAAATTACAGACTTCAGGATTGCTCTCGAAGTCCTTCACTTCTTTTTTCTTTTCTACCATGTGAGCTAGAAAGGTACAGTTCTCCTTGCAAAGATACTTTTGCGCCTTGATATAGGAAATGATTTGTAGGTTCGCTTCGGATTTATCGTCGTAAATGATATGGGTTTTGTTACTTGGCAGGTTAAGGCGAATGGCTTTCTCGTAACATAGGATGTCGGCACGATTAGGACTTAAACAATCCATACCGATGATGACGACAAAACTTTTTATGGAGACTGGCATCAGGTCGATTGGGAAGGAAAAGTTATTTAGAGTAAGGGTACATCCTATGTATATATTGTTAGTGTGCTCGGTTTTCCCGTTGGCCATTTCTACAGTAAAGGTATCTTTTAGTGTTTGGGAATTTTGGTTAAGTATGTGTTCGAATTTATGGCTCATGATGTTGTTGGGTTTTTGAGCATTCTAACACTTCCTAAGTGTACATGCAACCCAAATAAACCTTGGATCTATGTTTGTCTAAGATACATGCAAATAATTATTTTTCCAAGGTTCATATCTTAACTAGCATGGCATGGGGAACATGAATCAAATAAAGCTAGTAGAAATACTTACCTTGTAGTTGTAGTTGATTCCTTGGAGTTTTAGAGCCTAGCACCAATAATGTGGATGCCTCAAATGAAAGTCACAAATCACCACAAACTTGGAACTTTGAGAGAATAGTCACACTTCTCTTGAAATCGGCCCTCACCTCAACATAAGTCAACTAGTGTTCACTAGATACAACTAGCCACAACTAGCTTGATTTCAAGAGCCAAAGCCTCCTTTATATAGTGTGGTGGATTAGGGTTACTGTTGGATTAATGTCTAAGTCCATAACTATATTTGGTATGTACTTGACCCGACCCGGCATGGTCCATTTGGGTTGCACTTCACCGACACAATTTATATGGATAATCTTTTGAGAATAGTATGTTTATGATTAATATTAATATATTATAAGTTCTAATATATTAATATGGAATCATATTATTTAATTAGTAT
The DNA here is from genome assembly GCF_002870075.4 of Lactuca sativa. NCBI lineage: Eukaryota > Viridiplantae > Streptophyta > Magnoliopsida > Asterales > Asteraceae > Lactuca > Lactuca sativa. The sequence continues at coordinate 256,531,652 of NC_056625.2, read as the reverse complement.
TGATCAAGAATTAATTTATAATTAATTAAGTGATCAAAAGGAACTAATTAAATATGGACTCTTATATATATGGAATGATCCAAGTTCATTTAGGTTGGGCTAAGCTTTCATGGATAGTCCATGGAGTGTTTAACCCATGGATCCTAGGAAATGAAAGGTCATGGGTATTAGGGTTTAACCCTAATCCTCCATACTATATAAAGATGTCTTTGGATGGTGAAATGAGCACTAGTGTGGATACACTAAAGAAGGGCTAGCCAATTTCACTAGAGAGAACCAAGTAATCATATTCTCTAAAGTATTCCAAGGTGTCTTGGTGATTTGTGATTCCACTTGAGGCTTCCACACTATTGGGGCTAAGCTCTTAAAGCTTGAAGACATCAAGCTACATCAAGAGGTATGTATTCTATCTTGTTACATTCATAGTTTTTGTATGCTAGATTAGGATAATACCTTGGATGTTCTTATTTGCATGTATAATAGAGAAAACATAGATCCAAGGTATTTAGGGTTGCATGTACACTTAGGAAGTGTTAGAATGCTCAAAACCCAACAGTGGTATCAGAGCCACGGGTTGTTTTCTGTTATATTGATGCAAATATTTTATTTTCAAAGTTGAAAAAAAAACATGAAGTTTGTCAAATTTTAAGATAATTACTTGTTCTTGTGAAAAACTAATTATTTGTAAAATTTGAATAATTTGCTTTATGAGTTGAATTAGGTCAAATTTAATAAAAGATAAAATAATATGATTATTTTATTAGTTTTAAAAGTTTGATCTAAAGAGTTTTATTTTTTGAAACCTCCATAAGTTATGGATATGAAAAGGTTTTAAAAAAAATTGATTCAAAGTTTTTATGGAGTTACAAAATTTGGTGTTAATGTTTTAAAGGATTCCATAACTTAAGAATAAGTTATGGATCACCAAAAGTTTTTTGTGTTACCTTCTTTTATGAGCGAATTTAGATTAATGAATAAAATTATGTGATAGTTGGTTTTAATCCAAAATAATCTAAGAATTGATTCTAAAATGTGTTTTTGTAACTTGTCATCAAGTTATATGAAAAGTCACATTTAAGAATCATAAAACTCATAAAAATTGGCAAAGGTTACAAAAATGAAGAGTCTAGTTCTAATTAAATGGTTTTATGACTCCATAACTTGTCCTCAAGTTATGGAGGACCAAGAGTCTCTTCATAAAATAAAATAAAATAAAATAAAATAAAGGTGTAACCTTAATTAATTCCATAAGTTATAAAATAAAGAAAAGTTAATTCTTTTATTAGTTTAAAGTCTTCCATAATTTGTCCTCAAGTTATGGAACTTGAAGAGTTTTTGGATTAAAACTACTTTAAACACATAAGTTATGGAATTATTTAGTTTTGAATAGTTTCAAAACTTGCCCTCAAGTTTTGGAATTTGTAAAGTTTTCACTTATGAATACTTTAATTCCAAGTTAGCCCTTAGAATTTTAAAAGTTAAATTTAACCCTTATACTTTATAATATTATAAGTTAATAATATATATATGTATAAGAGTAAAGTCAGTGTTACCGCTAGTACGCCTCATTCACGAAGCCGGTCTATAAGGTGGGTATAAGGTTGTTGCCTATAAAATGGCAACTTAATGGGTGTCCACTCTCACCCACCGCTTGCTTGACTGGTGGAGGGTCGTTAGCCGAACGGGTTTGACAGGACTAGAATTCTCCCTTCATTAAAAGTATTAATGATAATACTAAGTAACTAAACTCTTAATAATACCCAATCTTAGTTACTTAGGAAAAATGTGAATAAGGTGCTAACCCATGAAATTACACTTTACACTTTGTCTAAGTCGTTAGTGGAGCGTGTGTGGTTAACCGGCACACTAACTTGGACTTAACAAGGTAGGTAAAGGGTGACTTAATATTTATCATAGTATCGATGGAGCGTGTGTGGTTAACCGGCACATCGATTGAGGGGTAATTTATTAAGGGTACCAAGTGATTTGCATGGTTACTTCACACCTTGTTTTGTGATCCTCGGCATCCCAGTCACAAAACCTGAAGGGCACACTCGAGATTGAAACATGCCTTTGAAAAGTTCAATGAATCTCAAAGATCTAGGAGTTTCAAAACCAATTAAAACCTAATAATTCATTTCGTTTATCTTGGTGGAAATTGGTGAATCGTCATTCACCTACCTTCAAATATTTTATAGCTTGGATTACGGCATACCTCTTCTAAGTTATAAAATAGTTTGTTGGGTCCTAGCCTTAATATTTCATATTGGGTGTCATATTAAGGACTTTAAATCAACTATCTTGAATATCTCCCAAAAGATGTCTGTAATAGACACCTATGATCTTCCCAAATCTAGTGAAACAAGGTTTCCTAAATGAAGATGATGTCCTTTGAAAATCATACTTCTTTCACCTCCTCCAATTATTCTCCCCAACCCACAAGTTCTTGAAAAGTTTAAGGTCACTCAAGCCCTATTGGCAAGGCAAGGTCTAGGTGTGAACACATCTTGGAGATGTAGTCACATATTGACAAGTCGGGAGACTTGGGTGTCAAAGTCTTGAGAAAGTTGGTGGTTCAATCACTTTCTAATTCACATAGTGAGTTCCTTTGGGACACCTATGAAACAGACTATGACAAGACCCTTAATGATCTTATCTATTTGCTAAGATCAACTTCCTAAAACTTTATGGACAATTACAATGATAACATTGGATATCTAGTGAAGCTCTCTCTTCCCAGTGGAAAGGGATCGGCCATAGTCAACTCGGTTGACCAAATGGTAAAGAGAAAAGCTAAGTCTATGATAGTCTCGTGTACCATTATCAAAGGGTCCATATGTTTATATTGCCAAAGGAAGGGGCATTGGTTGCAAAGCTGCCAAATTTACCTAAGGATGTTAAAGTCAATAAGTTTGACTCTACTTCAGGTAAATTCCACTATCTAACTCTGTTAAGTTTCTATTCTGAGATTCTTGATACATGTGTGACTGGGTCACATGGTAATGTTTTAAGAATCAAAGAAAAAGTGAAGAAACTTAAAGAAAGAATATGCTGAATCTGATCGCATAGATGGATTTCTATCGCGTAGTTTGAAGATCGGATTCCTGAGCTACTTCTTAGGAGTTATGAGATGTTGCCTAGGAATAGATAACAACAAGTTTTCATATGGATTGTAAGGATAAGTTTTTCCGCAAAGTTTTAAAATAAAAGAAAAATTTTTTGATTTTATTTATTTTAAAATATCCTTACAATGGCTTTTGAGGAAAAATTGTTGCTTATATGATTCCATTAAGAGCAAGAGTGGAAATATGAAATTGATTCTTTCATTTGTGGTAATGTCTAGATTTACCAAATAAGGAAAGATTCTCATCACCCAAGTTTCAATTGGACCGGAACTTGGAATCATGCAAGTTGTATAGCATGATGAATGAGAACTTTCAAGTTTTGGAAAATTAAGACTAATTACTCGGCCACATGGATGTGTGAGTCAAGTAAAGGACTAAGAGATCAAGTACACATTGTTGTGCACTGATTAAGTCCACCACAAAAGATTGATAAGACTATTCGTCATAGTTTACTAAAGCTCAGTAAATATGATTATACTTACAAGCTTAAGTGTAACTCTGAGACATTGGAAAAGGTTCCAATGTATGGCAGGGCGAGTAAGAAGAATCAAATTAGGCAGAAGGATAAAAGTTTCTCATATCTGAAAAGATGGGAGAGTACTTTAGTATCAGTTTTGTGATCATCTTAATGATTAAGAAACCATATCAAAATTAGTTCTCTAAGGAAATCTTAGTGCATTCTTATGACTAAGAAGAGGAACTTGAATTGTTGAAATGGTTAAATCAAGAAGATGAGTCATACTTCGTTCCAATACAAGTCTTAGAGTCCTACTCCAAGATTGTCATTTGAGTGACATGTCTTAAAGAAGGTTTAAAACACTTGTCAAATGTAAGAGTAAAAGTTTTCTACTCTTGTACATTTGAAATTGGTAAGTTGTGATGTTTTGGATAAAACAAAGACCAACTTAGGCCAATTGGGTAAAGTGTTTTTCTTGATTAGAATCCGCACTATCTCTTGGATGTTTGACAAGGGAGTCTTATATGTCAAGAGGACAGTGGGAGTCTTAAAGGTCTTGAAAGTCTCAAGAAATAATCAAGAATAAAACCTGAAGTTCTTCACTAGCACACGACTTGAGGTTTATAACCTATCGTGTTGACATATCTGTGCCCATTCCAGTTAAAGTTGGCTTTGCATATGAGTTCTTAGAGTTCTCAGTTTGTTGCATAACAACTTGGAAGCAATGGCAGGCCCTTGAGCTGCCAGGTGGCAAGAAGTTAAGATTGAGTTCAATCCATATGGTTTTGGATTTGTCATTATCTTTGTCTTGTGATTATGGTTTGACAAATTCATATGGGTAGGAACTCATACACCATATAAATCTAAGTGTCATAAGGTTTCTCTCTAATTCATGAAAATGATGGTGAGGAAACGCTTTCACTAAGTAGATTTTACGAAGATATCAATTGTGTTATTCGCATTTTCAAAAGTCGTTAGTGGAGCGCGTGTGGTTAACCGGCACACTAACATGGACTTGTGAGAAATGGAAAATGCCTAAGCAATTGAGACCATGATTACGGTATCCCTTTTCATGGTTCTTGAAATTGCTTAGACACACAGGTGAGCTATCTACGGAAAGGGTGTATAAATCTAAATTTCAGACTGTCCAGCTGATTTCTGAGTACATGTCAAAGCCAGTGGGAGCATAAGTGTTATGCTAATAATCATCATGTTAGTGGGAGCATGATAATTATGATAAGTATTGCAAGTTAGCAATGTTAATTATAGAAAACAAAAGTTTCAATTGGGAAAAAGTTGTTTTGCTATAATTAAGGGAGAGGAAATTATGCTTCATCTCAAATCTATAAGCTTAGATCGTGAGGTTTCAATCATTTAGTCAAGGATATATATATGAATTTCATGTTGGAATGGCTCAACATAAGGAAATTCTGTATATGGGTCCATTATTTGCGTTCTAAAATTCGATTATGATTACGGCATCCCTTTTCATAATCTGAATTATGAGAACTTGGCAAATTGAAATGGAAATGTTATAGCAAAAGACTAGTTTAGTCTTTATGTGAGACATCATGAATCGTGTCCCATATGCTTCGGATATAGGATCGATTACATGTGCTATATTCACCCTTTCTAAAATTTTCCAAATGCATGGGGCATTAAGAAGGGAAAAGATTTAGAACTGGATATGACTAAAAGGATTAAACAATTGTCAAGGACAATCTAAGGTTTACCAAAGATTGGTTACTCAAGGACAATTGGAAGTATAGTGATAATTCTGGAAGGACCATATTGACATAATCTGTAAGGAGGCAACTCTTGTTCAGAAGTGATAGTCAAAATGGAATCTGGAAATGTTTCAAAGTTAGAATTTTCAATCTGTGTAAGATTAAGGAAACTTAATGCAAGAAGGATATTTCCAAGGAGTTGATCTCCTTTGGAATACTCTGTAATGATTGTTGCCAAGTCTTTGTGACTTTGTGCATAATCGTTACAAGAGGATCGATGCATATAAGTTTAGAATCTAAAAGATTTCAGTAAATGGCATGAATTTGGAATTCCTGCATTTGCAGTAAGGATTTGGGAGTGTGAAAAGAGAATCATTGAAGTTATGTTCAATTGATCTAGTTCACAAAGTAAAGATCATAGACAAACATAGTATGCATACTTGGTGTGTGGCATGACTAGTGTTTAAGAAAACATAGTGTACATGCTTGGAGCATGGGACAACTATTGTTTTAAATTCAAGAATAAAGTTGATAGCTGAAACAGTATACAATGAATAATGTGCAATCATATGGTGATAAATAAAAGGTGTTTTATTTATGTTCATAGGTTTTGATACCATATTGGATTCAATTATTATTGTGTTTCACTTTGCATGTTTTGACTACCCGAATAAATTGGGTTATTCTTACGGAATGACTAAGTTATTCAAACCATCCACAGTCGGTCGTATGTTGGAAGTAGATATGAATTAAGACTGTCATGGGTTGGCTTGTAGAGGTCTAAGGTGGTTGACAAAGGGCTACAACACTCATGAGTGCTCATAAGTTCTGAGTATTGGATTCAACCGGCGCTCATTGGAATCACTTCATGGATTTTATCACGAGTGATCATGAGACGATAATATCTTATATTCTTCAAACCTAGAGATATGAGTTGTTACTATGAGTTGGTTGTACATTGATTGCACGAAAACGCATACGGTAACTCGGTGTTATAAACGTGCCTTTGTGTATGATTCAACAAGTAGTAGAACAAGCCATATGAGTCGAAGTTTATCCGTTCCTTTTACCTTCGGGATAAAAGCGATATCTGTGGGCCCCTCGATGATTTAGTGATGACAAATGGAAGTGCTCGGCCGGGCCAGGACTGATTTGATTTGTTCAATTAGTCAGTCGTCATAAATTGAAAATCGGGAAACAACAAATGGACAGAGAGAATGATTATAATCCATGTCTCAGTCCATATGATATCTAGAATGGAGGAATATATGATCCCTTATCTAATGGACAAGTCACTGACAAAGGTCAGAGTTCATCTACAAGGTCAGAGTTCGACAGAAGCTTTTGAGAGCTACGATTGCCGGTTGGTTCCTGAAGTCATACGCAGTAATAGTTTTAGACTTATCCAAGTGGGAGACTGTTGGATTAATGTCTAAGTTCATAACTATAATTGGTAAGACTTGACCCGACCCGGCATGGTCCATTTGGGTTGCATACCATCATGCACTTGGATAGACTATAATGAGAGAAATAAGACACTTATGGTTATTAATATATTATAAGTTCTAGTATATTAATAATAAGAATAATAAGATTATTTAATTAGTATTGATCAAGAATTAATCTAGGATTAATTAAGTGATCAAAAGAAGACTAATTAAATATATGGGTTGATTGTGTAAATCATCCATACTTGTATAGTGGGCTAATGCTCCATGGATAATCAAGTTCGGCTAAAGCCCATAGGATGGTCCATGGATGCTCCATGGTGTATTTGTACCCATGAATCATGGAAATGAAAGGCCATGTCAATTAGGGTTTACATGGTGTAACCCTAACTATATAAGCAGCTTATTCTTGACCAAAATTGGCCACTAGTGTGTGAAAAGAAAGGGCTAGCCGATTTCATGAGTTGTAGAATTCTCTCAAGTTATTCTAAGTGTTTTGGTGATTGTGATTCCATTTGAGGTGTCACACTTGGGGCACTAGGCACTCAAGCTTCATGAAGACTTTCTACATCAAAAAGGTATGTATTCTATCTTGTTACACTCATTGTTTTTGTATGCTAGATTAGGATAATACCTTGGAAGTTCTTATTTGCATGTATAATAGAGAAAACATAGATCCAAGGTATTTAGGGTTGCATGTACACTTAGGAGTGTTAGAATGCTCAAAACCCAACAGATATTACTATGGATTTCATTACTAAGCTTCTCAGGACCGCACGTGGGGTCGATTCGATATGGGTCATCATGGATTGGTTGACCAAGAGCGTCCATTTTATACCGATCCAGGAAAGCATATCGGCCGAGATTTATGTGCGAGAGTTAGTGGCACGTCATGGAGTGCCTGTCTCGGTGGTGTTAGACCGAGATGTCCATTTTACTTCCAGGTTTTGGAAGTGGTTTCACGACGAAATGGGTGCTCGTCTCCATTTCAGCACCGCTTTCCACCCTCAGACGGACGGACAAAGCGAGAGGATGATTCAGACTCTCAAGGACATGCTTCGGGCATGTGTGTTAGATTTCGGTGACAGTTGGGATACGTATCTTCCGTTAGCGGAATTTTCATATAACAACAGCTACCACTCCAGTATAGACCGGCCTCTCTTCGAGATGCTCTACGGGAGGAAACTCTTGTTCAGAAGTGATAGTCAAAATGGAATCTGGAAATGTTTCAAAGTTAGAATTTTCAATATGTGTAAGATTAAGGAAACTTAATGCAAGAAGGATATTTCCAAGGAGTTGATCTCCTTTGGAATACTCTGTAATGATTGTTGCCAAGTCTTTGTGACTTTAAGCATAATCGTTACAAGAGGATCAATGCATATAAGTTTAGAATCTAACAGATATATGTAAATGGCATGAATTTGGAATTCTTGCATTTGCAGTAAGGATTTGGGAGTGTGAAAAGAGAATCATTGAAGTTATGTTCAATTGATCTAGTTCACAAGGTAAAGATCATAGACAAACATAGTATGCATACTTGGTGTGTGGCATGACTAGTGTTTAGAAAAACATAGTGTACATGCTTGGAGCATGGGACAACTATTGTTTTAAATTCAAGAATAAAGTTGATAGCTGAAACAGTATACAATGAATAATGTGCAATCATATGGTGATAAATAAAAGGTGTTTTATTTATGTTCATAGGTTTTGATACCATATTGGATTCAATTATTATTGTGTTTCACTTTGCATGTTTTGACTACCCGAATAAATTGGGTTATTCTTACGGAATGACTAAGTTATTCAAACCATCCACAGTCGGTCGTATGTTGGAAGTAGATATGAATTAAGACTGTCATGGGTTGGCTTGTAGAGGTCTAAGGTGGTTGACAAAGGGCTACAACACTCATGAGTGCTCATAAGTTCTGAGTATTGGATTCAACCGGCGCTCATTGGAATCACTTCATGGATTTTATCACGAGTGATCATGAGACGATAATATCTTATATTCTTCAAACCTAGAGATATGAGTTGTTACTATGAGTTGGTTGTACATTGATTGCACGAAAACGCATTTGGTAACTCGGTGCTATAAAATGTGCCTTTGTGTATGATTCAACAAGTAGTAGAACAAGCCATATGAGTCGAAGTTTATCCATTCCTTTTACCTTCGGGATAAAAGCGATATCTGTGGGCCCCTCGATGATTTGATGATGACAAATGGAAGTGCTCGGCCGGGCCAGGACTGATTTGATTTGTTCAATTAGTCAGTCGTCATAAATCGGAAATCGGGAAACAACAAATGGACAGAGAGAATGATTATAATCCATGTCTCAGTCCATATGATATCTAGAATGGAGGAATATATGATCCCTTATCTAATGGACAAGTTCGTTGACAAGATCAGAGTTCGACAGCAGCTTTAAGAGCTACGATTGCCAGTTAGGTTTGAAGTCATACGCAATAATAGTTTTAGACTTATCCAAGTGGGAGACTGTTGGATTAATGTCTAAGTCCATAACTATATTTGGTATGTACTTGACCCGACCCGGCATGGTCCATTTGGGTTGCACTTCACCGACACAATTTATATGGATAATCTTTTGAGAATAGTATGTTTATGATTAATATTAATATATTATAAGTTCTAATATATTAATATGGAATCATATTATTTAATTAGTATTGATCAAGAATTAATTTATAATTAATTAAGTGATCAAAAGGAACTAATTAAATATGGACTCTTATATATATGGAATGGGCCAAGTTCATTTAGGTTGGGCTAAGCTTTCATGGATAGTCCATGGAGTGTTTAACCCATGGATCCTAGGAAATGAAAGGTCATGGGTATTAGGGTTTAACCCTAATCCTCCATACTATATAAAGATGTCTTTGGATGGTGAAATGAGCACTAGTGTGGATACACTAAAGAAGGGCTAGCCAATTTCACTAGAGAGAACCAAGTAATCATATTCTCTAAAGTATTCCAAGGTGTCTTGGTGATTTGTGATTCCACTTGAGGCTTCCACACTATTGGGACTAAGCTCTTAAAGCTTGAAGACATCAAGCTACATCAAGAGGTATGTATTCTATCTTGTTACATTCATAGTTTTTGTATGCTAGATTAGGATAATACCTTGGATGTTCTTATTTGCATGTATAATAGAGAAAACATAGATCCAAGGTATTTACGGTTGCATGTACACTTAGGAAGTGTTAGAATGCTCAAAACCCAACAGTTACATCCATGTAAACCCTAATACCCATGTCTCTTCATTTCCATGAGATCCATGGGTTAAAGCTCCATGGAGTATCCATGGACTTCTCCATCCAAGCCTAGCCCATTCCAAATAAGCATAAGCCCACACACTATATAAATATAGAAGCCCATATTTAATTAGTAATATCTTTGATCACTAAATTAATCCTAGATTAATTATAGATCACTACTAATTAAATAATATGATCTTATATTAATATATTAGAACTTATAATATATTAATAAGTCATAACTTGTACTATTCTCAAATATTATCCATAAATTGTTCGGGTGAAGTGCAACCCAAATGGACCATACCGGGTCGGGTCAAGTACATACCAAATATAGTTATGGGCTTAGACACTATATCCAACAGTCTCCCACTTGGATAAATCTAGTAACTATATTTGCATGTATAACTTCAGGAACCGATCAGCAATCGTAGTTCTTTAAACTCTGTTGAACTAGAACGCGTCATTTAGATAAGTGATCATATAATCCTCTGTTCTAGATATCAGCCGGACAAACACATGGAGCATTGTCTTGCTTATTGTCTAGCATTTGTTTCCCGATTTCCGATTTGTTTGACATAGAACTTAACTGAACACATCAATTTAGTTCTGACCAGGCCCGGTACATAGGTCAAAGCAAAATCATCGAGGGGCCCAGATATCAGCTTCTAATCCAAGAAGGAACAGATAAACTTCGACTCATATGTTTGTTCTACCACTCATTGAATTACACACAAAGGCACGTTTTATAACATCGAGTTACCAATGCGTTTACGTACAATCAATGCATAACCAACTCGTAAGTAACAAATCATATCTCTAGGTTTGAAGACTTATATGATATTACCATCTCACGATCACTCGAGATAAAATTCCATGAAGTGATTCCAGTGAGCGTGGGTTGAGTCCAATGCTCAGAACTTATGAGCACTCATGATTGTTGTAGCCTTGTCCAACACCTTAGACCTCTACAACCCATCATGACAGTCTTGATTCATACCTACTTCCGACATATGACCGACTGTGGAGGTTTGAATAATATGTTATACCAAACAAAATTATTCTGGAAGTCAAAACATGCAAAAGAAATATAGTAAAAGATCGACAAGAGATAGTAACACTTTACTCATAAATAAAACACCTTTTATTCATCATCAAATGTCAATTACACTTTACAAATTTCCGGGTTATCTAACTACTAAAACTTAGATCATCATTCAGCCCTATGCTCCGAGCATGCTGGAGATGCTTAACCCTACTCAGTCCCTTCGTGAGGGGATCTGCCGGGTTCTCATCCGATGATACCCTCTTCGCCACGAGGAGTCCTTCTTCAATTCGATGTCTGATAAAATGGTATTTTCTGTCAATGTGCCTGGATCTCCCATGATCCCTTGGTTCCTTGGCTAAGGCAACCGCACTATTGCTGTCACAGAAAATCTCCATTGGCTCTTTTATAGCTAGTACAACTCCAAGGTCTCCGATGAAGTTCTTTAGCCATATCGCCTCCTTTGCTACCTCGCTTGCTGCTATATACTCTGATTCACAAGGGGAATCAGCCACTGTCTCCTGCTTGGAACTCTTCCAAGAGATTGCTCCTCCATTTAGGGTAAAGACCCAGCCTGACTGAGAGTGGAAATTATCCCTATCAATCTGGAAGCTAGCATCACTATACCCTACAACTCTCAAGTCATCACTCCCACCGAAGGTAAGGACCCAGTCCTTAGTCCTTCGCAGGTACTTGAGGATATTCTTCACCGCTGTCCAGTGTTCCTTGCCAGGGTTTGCCTGATACCTGCTAACCATGCTCAAAGCAAAGGCTACATCAGGTCGAGTGCACGTCATAGCATACATGATCGATCCTACAGCTGAAGCATAAGGAAATCGACTCATTTCTGCTATCTCTGCCTCAGTACTAGGGCTTTGTGTCTTACTCAATCCGGCGTTACACTGAATGGGTAACTCACCTTTCTTGGAGTTATGCATGTTGAATCTTTTCAACACTTTGTCCAAGTAGGTACTTTGGCTAAGTCCAATTAGCCTTTTACTCCTATTTCTCAAAATCTTTATCCCTAGGATATAGGCAGCTTCACCAAGGTCCTTCATAGCGAAACACTTCCCAAGCCAGGACTTTACTTCCTGCAAGGTTGGAATGTTATTTCCTATGAGTAGTATGTCATCCACATACAATACCAAAAAACTGAATATGCTCCCACTAGCCTTGATATAGACGCAAGATTCATCTTCACTCCTCGAAAAGCCAAATTCCTTGACTTTCTCATCAAAGCAAAGATTCCATCTGCGAGGTGTCTGTTTCAATCCATAAACGGATTTCTCGAGTTTACACACTCTATTCGGGTACTCGTTGCTGACAAAACCCTCTGCCTGACTCATGTAAACATCTTCAGCCAACTTTCCATTAAGGAAAGCGGTTTTGACATCCATTTGCCATATTTCATAATCATGAAATGCAGCTATGGCCAACAGAACCCGAATAGACTTAATCTTGGCTACTGGAGAAAAGGTCTCATCATAGTCCACTCCAGGAATTTGAGAGAAGCCCTTTGCAACCAGTCTAGCCTTATAAGTGTGTACTTTACCATCCATGTCGGTCTTCTTCTTGAAGACCCATTTGCACCCTACAGTCTTACGACCAGGTACATTCTCAACCAAGTTCCAAACTTGATTGTCATACATGGATTGTATCTCGCTATCCATGGCCTCTTTCCACTTGGCAGCCTCAGGGCCTGCCATGGCTTCCGTGTAGCTGTTAGGTTCATCCAGACCTACTAGTGTCTCATCACTAATAAGTGTCTCACCTTCCGTAGTAATATGGAAACCATAGTAATGCTCAGGTGCATTCCTAACTCTCGTGGAACGCCTCAGAGGTATAAGTTCATCAACTGGCTCAACAGGAGTTTCCTCCTCAAGTTGAGGGCTAGTGTTTGAAGTTCCTTCACCGCTTGACTCTTGAATTTCTTCAAGATCAATTTGCCTCCCACTGTCTCCTTGGCTTATAAATTCTCTCTCTCGAAAGACTCCTCTTCTTGCTACAAAGACCACATTGTCACTAGGTCTGTAGAAGAGGTAACCAAAGGATTGTTGTGGGTAGCCGATTAAAATACACCTCTCGCTTCGAGGTTCAAGCTTATCATGAGTCTCGCGTCTCACGAAAGCCTCGCAACCCCAAATCTTGATGTGGTCTAGTTTAGGTACTTTACCAGTCCACATCTCGTGAGGAGTTTTGGCAACTTTCTTTGTAGGGACAAGATTAAGAATATGGGCGGCAGTCTCTAAGGCATACCCCCAGAATGAGATTGGTAGCATAGCTCGACTCATCATGGAACGAACCATGTCCAACAAGGTTCGATTATGCCTCTCAGCCACACCATTCAACTGTGGTGTCCTGGGACGTGTCAATTGTGAGGTAATCCCACATTCCCTAAGATAGTCGAGGAACTCTGAACTAAGATACTCACCTCCTCGATCGGATCGAAGCATCTTAATGTTCCTGCCCAATTGATTCTCGACTTCCTGTTTAAATTCCTTAAACCTCTCGAAAGTCTCTGACTTATGCTTGATTAAGTAGACATATCCATATCTACTGTAATCATCAGTAAAAGTCAAATAATAACGATTAGTATCCCTTGTGGCATGTTTGAATGGTCCACACACATCCGTGTGTATAAGGTCCAACAAACCTTCACCCCTCTCACACGAGCCTGTGAAGGGTGACTTTGTCATTTTTCCAAGTAAGCATGATTCGCAACTATCATCTGACTTTAGGTCAAACGACTCCAAGACTCCATCCTTTTGGAGTTGGCCTATGCGTTTCTTGCTTATATGTCCAAGACGACAATGTCATAATGATGCTTTATCCAAGTTATTATTATCAGTAGAATCAATACACAAAACATTATTTCCCAAGTTATCTACAACAGATACAGTTTCATACACACCATCACAAGGTAATGCTTTAAAATAAAAGACATTATTATAGAAAACATCTATAGAACCAACTTCATTATTAAATGAAAAGGTAAACCCTTGTTTGTACAAAGCATGAAAGGAAATAATATTTCTTGCCATTTCTGGCGAATAACAACACTTATTCAAATCTAAATTAAACCCACTACTTAGCGATAAAGTATAAACTCCAATCTTGGTAACAGGTAAAGCTTTCCTATTCCCCATGATCAAGTTTATTCTTCCTTGCTTCACATTCTCACTTCTTCTTAGTCCCTGCAAGTCACAACAAATATGAATACCACACCCGGTATCAAGGACCCAAGATTTAGAATGGGGTGAGTTATTAGAAATGATAGTGTAAATACCTGCATGGTTGGGTTTAACTTTCCCATCCTTCACATCTTGCTGGTATTTTGGGCAGTTCCGCTTCCAATGAGATTTTTCATGGCAATAGAAGCATTCAGCCTCTTTTGGGTCAGAAGAAGGAGTAATGAAACCTTTCTTGGTTCCACTTGAAGAAGAGCCATCAAGGGTCCGAACCTTGGTACCCTTAGAAGATCTCTTTCTCTTCTTCCCTCGACTTTTCCCGATTGCCAAACCGGAGTAGAGTTTGGAGTAGGAGTGATAGCAACCGACTTCCCCTTAAGACCTGATTCTGCGGTCTTGAGAAGTCCCTGAAGTTTGCTGAGTGTGACCTCTTCCTTATTCATGTGATATGTCATGCGGAATTGATCATAGCACGATGGTAAGGAGTGCAAAATGATATCCATTGCAAGATCCTCAGGGAAGTTCACATTAAGCTTCAGCAAACGATCCACATACCTTTGCATTTTCTGCATGTGGTTCGTGACGGATTCCCCGTCCTTCATCATGGTTGTTATCATGGAGCAGATGATTTCATACCTCTCTTGTCTTGCACTTTGATGGTATCTTTCCATCAAATCTTGGTGCATTTCATAAGGGTAGAAATCCTCATAAGACTTTTGGAGTTCCGCTGTCATCGTGGCCATCATGATGCAAGCCACTTTCGTAGCATCCCTTTCATGTGCCCGAAATTCAGCGATCTCCTGAGGAGTTGCAGTGGTCTCATCAATCTGCTTAAGCTCCTTGTCAAGGACATATTCTTTGTCCTCGTACCGGGTAATCATCCTGATGTTTCTGATCCACTCATTGAAGTTGGATCCATCAAAGGTGACTTTCCCACACAAGTTCATAAGGGTAAAGGAGCCATTAGGATTAGAGCCAGAAGCATTGTTGGAAGACATCTGAAGAGTAGAGAACAAGATTAGTTTAGATATAAGAGAGTCCTTAATAAAACACCCAAATGTAATATTAAGGCTAGGATCCAATCACAATATAATATAACTTAGAAGAGGTATGCCGTAATCTAAGCTATACCATATTTGAAAGGTAGGTGAATGACGATTCACCAATTTCCACTACGAAAACCGCAATATTTAAGTATTAGGTTTTTGATTGGTTCTTAGAAATTCCTAGATTCTTTGAGATTCAATGAACTTTTCAAAGGCATGTTTCAATCTCGAGTGTGCCCTCCAGGTTTTGTGACTGGGATGCCGAGGATCACAAAACGAGGTGTGAAGTAACCATGCAAATCACTTGGTACCCTTTAAAGTTTATCACTCAATCGATGTGCCGGTAAACCACACACGCTCCATCGATACTATAATAAACCTTTCAGTTACCCTTTACCTACCTTGTTAAGTCCAAGTTAGTGTGCCGGTTAACCACACACGCTCCACCAACGACTCAAACAAAGTGTAAAGTGTAATTTCATGCATTAGCACCTTATTCACATTTTTCCTAAAGTAACTAAGATTGGGAATTTAATAAAACTTTTAGTTACTTTATAATATTCATCATACTTTGAATGAGAATTTATAAGTCCTTGTCTTACCCGTTCGGCTAACGACCCTCCACCGGTCAAGCAAGCGGTGGGTGAGAGTGGACACCCATTAAGTCACCATTTTATAGGCAACAACCTTATACCCACCTTATAGACCGGCTTCGTGAATGAGGCGTACTAGCGGTAAGACGACTTTGTTCTTATACATATATATATAATTATTAAATCATCATAATATAAGTATAGGGATTGAATTTTAACTTTTAAAATTCTAGGGGTTGGAACTAAAGTTTAACTTAACTTTACTTGTTCCAAAACTTGAGGGCAAGTTTTGTAAACTTTCAAAACTTTTCATTTCATGTAACTTATGAGTTTAATAGAGTAATAAAATGAGGACTTTTCATTTTTCTAACTCTTGTGTTCTTTGAATGGTTTTTTTTTTTTTTTTAATCCAAGAGACTTTTGGTTTTCCATAACTTGAGGACAAGTTATGGACTCCATTAAAACACATTATGATCAAGAATTAAACTACCACATAGGTTACAAATAATTCCTATGATCATCTAAACTTCATAAGAACAAGAACATGAATATGAACACTTTCAAGAATCAAAATCACATTAAACTTTGTAATTTTGATAACTAGTTGTTGTAAATGAGATAGAAAAGACATTACGCCTTCTAAAACAAGTTTTCAAGTACCAAAACAGTTTAGGGTAATGTTTCTAATCCATTTCCAGCAACTAAAGTCGAAAAACTACACTCTGTCGACTCTACTCGCCGAGTTGCATGAACCTACTCGCCGAGTAGGTTGAAGATACACATGAACTCGCCGAGTCCCCCCCATGGACTCGCCGAGTCCATTCGTCAGACAGCAAGTTTTCGACTTTTTTTTCAGCTTTTAATTACAAGTATCAAACAAACAAGCCTAGGCTCTGACACCACTGTTGGGTTTTTGAGCATTCTAACACTTCCTAAGTGTACATGCAACCCTACTAAACCTTGGATCTATGTTTGTCTAAGATACATGCAAATAATTATTTTTCCAAGGTTCATATCTTAACTAGCATGGCATGGGGAACATGAATCAAATAAAGCTAGTAGAAATACTTACCTTGTAGTTGTAGTTGATTCCTTGGAGTTTTAGAGCCTAGCACCAATAATGTGGATGCCTCAAATGAAAGTCACAAATCACCACAAACTTGGAACTTT
Source organism: Lactuca sativa (assembly GCF_002870075.4). Classification (NCBI taxonomy): domain Eukaryota; kingdom Viridiplantae; phylum Streptophyta; class Magnoliopsida; order Asterales; family Asteraceae; genus Lactuca; species Lactuca sativa. The sequence continues at coordinate 256,514,580 of NC_056625.2, read as the reverse complement.
GAGAGAATAGTCACACTTCTCTTGAAATCGGCCCTCACCTCAACATAAGTCAACTAGTGTTCACTAGATACAACTAGCCACAACTAGCTTGATTTCAAGAGCCAAAGCCTCCTTTATATAGTGTGGTGGATTAGGGTTACATCCATGTAAACCCTAATACCCATGTCTCTTCATTTCCATGAGATCCATGGGTTAAAGCTCCATGGAGTATCCATGGACTTCTCCATCCAAGCCTAGCCCATTCCAAATAAGCATAAGCCCACACACTATATAAATATAGAAGCCCATATTTAATTAGTAATATCTTTGATCACTAAATTAATCCTAGATTAATTATAGATCACTACTAATTAAATAATATGATCTTATATTAATATATTAGAACTTATAATATATTAATAAATCATAACTTGTACTATTCTCAAATATTATCCATAAATTGTTCGGGTGAAGTGCAACCCAAATGGACCATGCCGGGTCGGGTCAAGTACATACCAAATATAGTTATGGGCTTAGACACTATATCCAACAGATGTAACGCCCCGATTCTCAGGAATTGATTTTTGGTTATAAGATTTTCTTGATTTCAAGGTCTACTTGATGAGTTGGTTGCCCTGACTCGTTGAGTAGAAGCAGGTTGGTCCACGTGTTTAAGTGGCCTACTCAACGAGTCCAAGAAGGGACTCGACGAGTAGGAGCTAGAGGATGAAACCCTAATTTATGGGGTATTGCACCTTATTTAAAGGATCATTGGCCTCCTCAGCCTCCCCTTAAAGCCTCTTGATATTCCATAAACCCTAATTCGTGTGAGTGTGCTTCACTTGTGTGTTCAAGCTTTGGAAGAGGATTTTTGGTGAGAAAATCTTGGAGAACAATTGAATAGAAGCAAGGAACATGGGGGAATCAAAGATCTACCTCAGTTGGCATCATTTGGAAGGTATTAATGTTATCTTAACCTCATTTCATTCTAGATCTCATTTAGTTGGATTTTAGGGCTTTTCTAGCATATTAGGAAGCCTTTCTTGTGTTTGAGCTAAGATCTAAAGTTTCAACTTTAGATATGAACTCCCTTGGGTCTCTAAGTCCATAAAGCTTCCAGATTTTACAAGAATGAGACTCTCCTAAGGTGTAAAACTCCACTGCAATCTTGGATTTGTTATTTAGAGTCTCTAGAGCCTTGCATGCACGTAAAGTTTGCAACATTACGTGATAACCATGCCTTGGGGATTTGGATCTGAAATATGGAACCTTAGCATTGCTTAAAAGCATCTGTTTGAATGAGGACTGAAGAGACTCGGCGAGTTGCATGGCCAACTCGGCGAGTCCGATGAAGATTGTCGTGGGCTCGGTGAGTCAAAGGAGTGACTCGGCGAGTCAGCTAGGGTTTTCCTGACCTTTGGACATGCATGAAATCGGATAGTTGTAAGGAAACTCAACGAGTTGGCCAAGGAGTTTAAGGCTGCAAACACTAGGAACTCGACGAGTCACTGTCGTGACTTAGCGAGTTGACGAGTTATGCAAAGAACTCGGCGAGTGGCTGGTTGTACTCGACGTGTTGAGATCAATATGGATTGTTGACGTTGACCATTGACTTTGACCTTGGTGAGGGTTGACTATCTGACTTCCGAGGCATTTTGGTAGATTGGAAATTTACAAGCATGGTTCTATGGTGATTATAGGTGGTGGAGTTTGTGCCGATGATCCGAGAGTTTGAGGTTATCTTTCAGGTCGATAGTTGCGAGGTGAGTTATCCTCACTATATCAACAGGGTCTAAGGCACCAAGGCCGGCCCTTTATGGATTTTATATGGTTATGGCATGATATGTTTAATTTTTTGCATCCAGGTAGTTAGGATGAGGTTATGTTTATGATTAGTGACCTGGTTAAGTCAGTGTCCTGGTTATAGGATGGTATTATGTGATATGATAGTATGATCTGTTAGATTGGTATCCTGATAGATAGGATGGTATTATGTGTTATGTGGGATGATCTGTTTTGATCAATTCGTTGTCTATAGACTGTTATGTGATTATCTATTATATGTGCACATGTTTGTTTGGCGGTTGAGGCTTATCTTCTTTGTGCGAAAGTCAATAGACCAGGGCATTCCAACCTGTTGGTTATGGGCCGTGAGTATTCGATCCCTAGAATGATTGGACTCATAGTATGTGGGCATTCCAACATGTTGGTTGTGGGCCTAGGGGTATGCCATCCCAAGGATGATTGGACCCATAGTATGTTTGCATTCCAACCGATTGGTTGAGGGCCTGGTGTATTCCAACCTGGTGTATTATCGTGGGTATGAGTATTTTAGGGGAACTCACTAAGCTTTCGGGCTTACATTTTCAGTTTCTTGTTTTACGTACTTCTTGAGATCGCGGGAAGGCGAAGGCATGATCGTACCGCTCCTCATACTGTTATGCTTTTATGATTTGACATTGGGAAACTCTGATATTTATTATTTTGAAAACAAACTATGTAATGTTAAATGGTTTTAAGTGTTTGAAAAAGTTTAAATTTGGCATGATTTTTAAGGGTGTTACAAGTTGGTATCAGAGCCTTGGTTTGAGTGAATTGGAGGAATACTCGTGTGAATCCAGTCTCAAATCGAGGAAAGATTTTCATAATGGTTTTTAAATGGTTTTGAAAATAAGTAAAGGAGGATGCAGGGTGTACGATCAGTCGGAGCTAGTAAGTAAACCCCAAAATACCTTACAACTATTTGATTATGTGATATGTTAGAACAGCATGCTAGTACTAGGCTAAGGATTTTTAGGAATTTCCTGATAGAATTGCCTAATTACATGATGCCTACTAGCCTAGGGTTTTCCTTATATGGGATTGACATCATTACTGTAGTTGTTTGTGTATGTATCACGGATGTACATAATTAAGATCTTATAGCCCGAGAATGTTTGATTTTGCCCTATGTTCTATTCTTATAGATTAGGGCTTAGGGTATGATCTTATATTCGAAAGTCTATAGGGTCCAACATTATGTATGGTTAGCATACACTAGTGCTACATGTAACGCCCGTAATAGGGGTCGAAAACGACTTTTCAACAAAATATTATTAAGAATAAATAATCTCAACCAAGTTTTATTATATGTTACAAGGTTTCCGTACATATAAAGAGTGTCGAAATCCGAGTTATAACGAAGAAGTTATGGTCCGTCGAAGTTTCACGGCAAAACCGGCACGACACCGGAAGACGTAAATAGTGAATTTATGATAGAGCTTCTTTTAGCCTTAGTAATCTAAATGAAAGTCATAGAATATGTTAACCTGAGAGCGTCCATAAAAAGAACGCCCCAATCTGACTTCTTATGAGGATGTTATGATTTTTTTCGAAGTTTCGGCTTAGCGGTGTACAGCCCGAAGTTCGAGTATTAGATCGAGCGGTTTTTAGCCGACATAACCTAAACGAGAATCGAAGATCTCGTTATTAGTAGCATAACGATAAAAAGACAGACGAAAATGGACATCGGATAAAGAAGTTATAAGATTTTAATGGACCAATCCTGTCCCGGCCTGTTAAAAATATTACTTTAAAAATAAAGTCAAAATTAGCCGACGGAGTCTAAACGAAAGTTGTAGAGTACGTCTCCACCTACGCGTGGATATAAATAACGTCAAAAACGGAGTTCGTATGAACGAGTTACAAATTATAATAGCATATTTACGTATTAAAATAAAGTATAGATCATATATACATGCACATATATATACATATGTATATATCATTAGAAAGGTATCGACGATGCGGTCATTATAAGACTAATGTTGAGTTCTTTCGACATTATTTTAGTGCGAATATCGTTAAATCTATTTAAAATAGTATTATAAAGGGGTGTTTAGTTGTTTATATAACTATAAGGTCATTAAGTAATTATGGAGGGTAGTTTTTGTAAATTCAATTACTATAAATAAGAGGCTTGGGCTCTCATATTTCTTGCACCATTCTCTTGATTCAAGAGTCTTTCTCTCCTTATCTCCCGAGCATTTCGGTCCCTCGTGATTCAACTTCTCTTTCTGTAGTTTTAGTATAGTAAGGTGAGCGTTGAAGCGCCGCACGAATCTTTCTTAGAAAGATTCAGCGACGAAGTTCTGCCCCTGCAGAGCCCGACTCCTAGCTAAAATCCCCTTGTAAGTAAGTTATGCTTACCCTATTTTAAATATAGTTTATATTTAAAATTAGTATTGTTATTATAAATTTATAATAAATATTTGAGCTATTATTATGACTTATATAAGTGTCGTTATAATATCTTTTTAACTACTCGCGGTACGGGGAATTTGGTTTAGAAGGCCGCATAGGGTTGTTGGATTTCAGAAGTGCTATACGCCAAAATGGTTCTGCCCTCCGGTGTTTTATGTCGGGCCCTTGTCTGTACATAGTGGTTGGAAAGTATTGTTTAAACACTTATATAATAATAATAATAATAATAATAATAATAATAATAATAATAAGACTAATAATTAGTCACGGTAATATTAGACTAAAATCTAGTGGTGATAATACTAGGTTTCGTCAAAGGAAATTATTTTAAAGTAAACGAAGCGATGTCCGAGTACCGAGTCACCACCTTCTCAAGTGAGTGCATAGTTACTTTTAGCTTACACATAGATATGAAGTATTTTATATAAATTACCTGCTATGTGTGCATATTATCTGAATACTTGCTATCTATGCTGGATGAACGTTTTATACATGTTTTCAATGATTTAAACTGTATATGTATTTTATATCTACAAAATGTGTTGGGTAAAACATGGGTAGATGTAATAGTTGTTGTGTGACAAAATAAAATAATGAGAGGCCTCGTTATAGATGTTAATGATGATCCAGTCATCTAGCGGAGTATAGATGACGACCACGGACTATTCTAGACAGTCCAGTGGAACACTAGCAGGCTCGCAACCTGTAGGTGTTTATTCGAACTGTGTGTTTATTTGAAGTGTGTGCTCACCAGATGTACTCCATCCCCCACATGGTTGTCGTAAGGACATTTATTGCTGAGGAATCCCCTTAGCAGTAGTGTTCGTCCCGATGATAATCCTTAGGGTAGGTCCCTTATGATAGATGCTTAGGGACGTAATGTGAGGATAACGGGAACGGGTAATCGGGTTGTTTAATTTAATAAAGTTAATAAACTTATTTATTGTGGGTTGAAAACCCTATGTGCTCACCAGGCTCCCAAGCCTGAGCCACTCAGTTTCTTGTATTACAGGTAGTGGCGCATGAGCATAGATGTGATGTCTTGGGATGAGAGATTAATGGATTTTAGGCCTGTAAATACGGAATAATGTAGTAAGGCCTATGTTGTATTGTTTATAGTTATGTACTATATCGAACATGACATCCCGAGTCTTTTTAATGAAATACATTTCTACGGAAATGCTTTTGATAAATCTTTATCATAATATTGTTTTGGGACAAATTCGACAACTCTTTTATTAAAAGATTACTCTGATTTTGAAATAAAGTATAAACAAAACCGGTCTTTTCTGGCCGTGATTTTGGGGATGTCATAGTTGGTATCAGAGCATTAGTTTAAGCGAACTAGGAATTTGTAGCATTTCTAGACTTAAACTTAGAATGCTAAGCGATGATTGTGAGGTGTGAGCACTAGATTATTTTAGGGATTGTGCCTAAAATGCTTTTATGTGCTAAATGCTTTGTGCCTGACATGCTATTATTTGTTTAGATCTATGGTCTGTTTCCGACCGGATCTGGAAACCTTATGTGTTTAGTATTCTAAACGTACGACTACGATATTAGAACTAACATGTAAATGTTTCGGAGAGATAAGGATGATTTGAACATCAGTCCTAAATAAAGATCTAAATTCACCTTATTCGGTGTATAGATCAAGATAGCAAGGACCCGTAGCGGAAACGTGAATGCAAATGGGAACAGAAACCAACCCCCAGTGATTGAGCAAATACCGGTTGTAGAAGCCACTGCTGAGCCAATAACGATGGCCGGAGTGCAAGCAATGATCCAGGCGATGTTAGATCGTCAAATGCAGGAAACCAGACGTTTGATCCAACAAAATCGAGAGGAAGCAACTATTCAGATCGAACAGCCCGAGTTGAACGAAGGGCAGACTGAGGAGGGAGACTACAGTGGAACTGTTGGTCACATCAACCAACCAATAGTTCAACAAAACAACCAAGATGACGGAGTCAAGAGAAATGGATGCAAGTACAAGGACTTTCTGACTTGCAAGCCATCGACTTTCACGGGAAAGGAAGATCCAATCGGGGTCATGGATTGGATCTCAGAGATGGAGTTAGCTTTCATGACGTGCGGTTGCAGAGGAAAGCTACAGACCACGTTTGCGGTGCGTCAGTTTCGAGGAGGCGTTGTACGTTGGTGGAATACTTTGGGGGAGACTTTAAGCCCCAACAAGCCCCTGCAATTGACCTGGGCAGAATTTCTGGTGCAATTCAAACGAAAGTACTGCTCAGCTCAAAACCTGCTTGAGTTAGAGAACCAGTTTCTAACCCTGAAGAAGGGAAACATGTCAATCGATGAATACACGAACAACTTCACAGAAAAGATGGAGTTTGCCTTGCGTCTTTTTCCGGATGAGCTGACGAAAATTGACAAGTACGCTAAGGGACTCCCATGGGAGTACGCGGTGCCAGTGCGTCAGGCACCTACTTTGGAGGCAGCTATCTGGGCTGCCAAGTCTGTGGAGGACATGATTAAGGGAAGAGCTGCCAGCAAAGTCGAGGTTGGCGAGAAGAGGAAATTTGAAGGATCTGCTAAACCCAAAAAAAAAAAGAGCAAGTTCGGTTCAAAGGAGTTTGGCGGAGGAGGAAACAAGGTGAAATGGTGCGAGAAGTGCAAGAAGAATCACTTTGGGAAATGTAGCGAAGAAGTGACTTGCTACAAGTGCGGGAAGACCGAACATTACGCCAACGAGTGCACCGCCAGCAAAAGGGTGTGTTATGAATGCCATGAAGAAGGGCATGCTGCTAAGGATTGCCCGAAAAAGAAAGAGGCGGCAAGACCAAACATTCCGGCAAAACCAAAGGCAAGAACATTCCATATGATCCTAGATTAAAATCTTGTGATGATAATACTAGGTTTCGTCAAAGGAAATTATTTTAAAGTAAACGAAGCGCTGTCCAAGTACCGAGTCACCACCTTCTCAAGTGAGTGCATAGTTACTTTTAGCTTACACATAGATATGAAGTATTTGATATAAATTACCTGCTATGTGTGCATATTATCTAAATACTTGCTATCTATGCTGGATGAACATTTTATACATGTTTTCAATGATTTAAACTGTATATGTATTTTATATCTACAAAATGTGTTGGGTAAAACATGGGTAGATGTAATAGTTGTTGTGTGACAAAATAAAATAATGAGAGGCCTCGTTATAGATGTTAATGATGATCCAGACATCAAGCGGAGTATAGATGACGACCACAGACTATTCTAGACAGTCCAGTGGAACACTAGCAGGCTCGCAACCTGTAGGTGTTTATTCGAACTGTGTGTTTATTTGAACTGTGTGCTCACCAGATGTACTCCATCCCCCACATGGTTGCCTTAAGGACATTTCGTGCTGAGGAATCCCCTTAGCAGTAGTGTCCTTCCCGATGATAATCCTTAGGGTAGGTCCCTTATGATAGATGCTTAGGGACGTAATGTGAGGATAACGGGAATGGGTAATCGGGTTGTTTAATTTAATAAAGTTAATAAACTTATTTATTGTGGGTTGAAAACCCTATGTGCTCACCAGGCTCCCAAGCCTGAGCCACTCAGTTTCTTGTATTACAGGTAGTGGCGCATGAGCATAGATGTGATGTCTTGGGATGAGAGATTAATGGATTTTAGGCCTGTAATACGGAATAATATAGTAAGGCCTATGTTGTATTGTTTATACTTATGTACTATATCGAACATGACATCCCGAGTCTTTTTAATGAAATACATTTCTACAGAAATGCTTTTGATAAATCTTTATCATAATATTGTTTTGGGACAATTTCCGCAACTCTTTTATTAAAAGATTACTCTGATTTTGAAATAAAGTATAAACAAAACCGGTCTTTCTGGCCGTGATTTTGGGGATGTCACACTACAGGGGTTGGTGGAAGTCTCATGGATGAGTGAGGTCGAGCGACCACCATATGCATGTATAGTGTTGGGGTGTTGTGATGATACTTGAGACAAATATGGGTAGGTGTGGAAGGTAATATGGGCATGTACTACTGAAAGCATACGACCCACACGCGTAGCAAGGAAGTCACAAACCCTAGGGTTTAGTTGGGAGTTGGTTCCCAGTTTTTATGCGGATTTTCTAATATCTTCTTGTTATATTCTCCGTATCGTGGTAACAAGGTGTTTTGTGTATGGATTCGGATCAGGATCAGGGCAGGGCGATCAGGAGGCCCCAACAACACCTAAGGTTGTCGGCCAAGAGGGGCCAGTATTGACAGAGGATCGAGTCAGGGAGATCATCCATGAGGAGGTGGTCGAGGTTGTCCAGGGTCAGATCCCAGAGTTGTTTGGGTCTATCAAGACCGCTATCATGGAGTACTTCGATGACAGATATGCAGCCCTTGCGGAGACGGCTGTCGTTGCAGCTGCATCAGCTATAACAGTGGTAGGAGGTGGAGTAGGAGCCAGTCGGGGCTTCCAGTACAAGGACTTCGTTAACACGAAGCCCCCCACTTTTGATGGGACTCAGGATCCCATCAAGGCTACGAGGTGGATTTCCAATGTGGAGGGATGTTTCTTTACTTGCTCATGTCATACTGACTAGAAGGTCAGGTGTGCTCTGAACCTGCTTAGGTCCGGAGCCAAGGACTAGTGGAGGTTGACGACAGGATCGTACACTGATGATCAGAGAGATACAGATAGTTAGGAGCAGTTCGGGGATATGTTTTGCGCCCGACACATTCCACGGGTTGAGCGGGAATGTTTGGCTCAGGAGTTTTTGAGTTTGAGACAGGATGGGGAGTTGGTAACGGAGCTCATCCGTATGTTCAAAAAGAGGGTGATGTTCTAGACAGAGTTTGCTTCTGAGCAGGCTTAGATGACTCGTTATCTGAGCATGCTCAAGACCGATATCCGACAGTTTGTGTCTACCCAGGGATGTGATACTCTTCTGGATTTATAAGAGGCCGCGAGGCGGCATGAGTTGGAGATCGAGCTGCAGTTGAGGGAGCAGCGGCAGGCCCCAGCACAGTCGCAGCAGGCGCTAAAGGGGTCTAAGACCACTCATACCGGGATTGGGGGACAGTCGGCTGCACTTGTGGAAAGTGCGGAAAGGCTCATTCAGGGACGTGTCGATCAGGGAGTAGGTGCCACCGATGTGGCAAGCAGGTCTATCTGGCAAGGGATTACAGACAGCAGACTTCGGCTTCCGGATTCAAACTTTGTTATCATTGTGAGCAGGTGGGCTGTATGAAGGCCCAATGTCCTCTTCTAGCAGCCAAGCTGGCACAGGCTGCAACACCATCTACTCTGAGGAGTGCGGATGGGAAGCCAGTTAGGGCAGAGCCTCCAAAGGCTCTTGGGTGTGCCTTCCAGCTTACGGCCGAGGAGGCCAGGGCAGCACTAGAAGTGGTTGTTGTTATGTTTCTATCCTATATCTAATTTATTATATATGTGTTATGCTTATCTGTTGTACCTGTGTTTAGGTACGTTTTTAGTGAACTCCTTGCCTGCATTGGTTTTATTTGACTCGGGGGCGAATCTGTCTTTTGTATCTGAGACATTTAGTAGGGAGTTGAGGGTGCCAGTAGGCAAGCTAGAGTGTCCGTTTGGAGTCTCTATCGCCACCGAACACGGAGTTTCTGCTTCTTCAGTCTACCGAGGATGCGAGTTGGATATCTTCAGGGTGTCCTTTCCGATAGAGTTGATTCCGATTCCCATGGGGGAAGTACGCGTGATTGAGGGGATGGATTGGCTTAGTCGATTTGGTGCCATGATAGATTGCGAGGGCCAGCAAGTGGTAGTTCGTACCCCAAGTGGGGGAGAACTGATTGTATATGGCGAGGGCACCAGAGTGGGCTCAGGGTTCGGTTTAGCTACCTGGGCTCGGCACTATATTCAGCACGGGTGTGCGGGTTATCTAGCGTATGTGGTGGATATGTGAGCCAGAGATCAGATTTCAATTTTAGAGGTTCCAGTAGTCAGGGAGCTTGCTGATGTGTTTCTGGAGGAATTTCCATGGATACCTCTGGAGAGGCAGGTCAAGTTTCGAATCGACCTGGTGCCGGGTGTGGCCCCTATCGCCAAAGCATCGTACCGGTTGGTGCCACCCGAGATGCAGGAGCTGTCATCACAGCTGCAGGAACTGCTAGGCAAGTTGATGGTGAAGAACTGTTATCCACTCCCGAGGATAGATGATCTCTTTGATTAGTTACAGGGTGCGTCTTGGTTCTCCAAGATATATTTGAGGTTGGGGTACGATCAGGTCCGGTTCAGGGAGGAGGACGTGGAGAAGACCATATTTCAGACTCGTTATGGTCATTACGAGTTTGTGGTGATGTCATTTGGACTCACCAACATGCCAGCAATATTCATGGACCTGATGAATCGGGTTTGCAGACCGATGCTTGATCGCTCGGTCATAGTGTTTATTGATGATATCTTGGTATATTTCAAGACCCGAGAGCGGCACGAGGAGCACCTCATGGAGTTATTGGCAGTTCTAAGACAAGAACGGTTGTATGCTAAGTTCTCGAAGTGTGAGTTTTGGTTATGAGAGGTCCAGTTCCTCGGATATCTCGTTAACCAGGAGGGGATTTTGATCGATATGGCCAAAATCGAGGAAGTCATGTAGTGGGAGGTGCCGAGATCTCCTTCAGACATCAGAAATTTTTTTGGATTAGCAGGGTACTACCGGAGATTTATTCGGGATTTCTCCAAGATTTCAGTACCCCTCACTCGTCTGAAAAGGAAGGGGGAAGATTTTCGGTGGAGCCCTGAGCAGTAGAGGGCGTTTGAGACCTTCCGTCAGCAATTATGCGAGGCTCTAGTTTTGACACTCCCGGAGGGAGTTGAGGATTTTGTGGTGTTCTGTGATGCATCCATCATAGGCCTGGGGACGGTCCTCTTTCAGAGACGATGAGTGATAGCCTACGCATCGCGGCAGCTGAAGCCGCCTGAGACGAGATACCCTACACATGATTTAGAGCTGGGAATGGTGGTGTTCGCTCTCAAGATATGGAGACATTACCTATATGTGGTCTGTTGTACCATATACACGGATCACAAGAGCTTGATACATATCATGGATCAGCCGGACCTGAATATGAGGCAGCGCAGGTGGCTGGATGTAGTCAAGGACTAAGATTGCGAGATCCTTTACCACCCCGATAAAGTGAATGTGGTACCGGACGCATTAAGCCACTAGTCAGCTAGGTCTTCCACCCCAGCGACATGTATGAGGATAACGGTGGATTCTCCAATTGTGAGTTTGATTATATATGCTCAGGTTGAAGGCATACGACCAGTAAACTAGAAGCTAGAGAGGATCAGGGGTGAGAACACCCGGTTTGTGTAGGATAGCCGAGGATTATTGACCCGATGCGGTCGGGTATGGGTTCCGATGTCTGGTGGGGTCAGACAAACAGTCATGAAGGAGGCTCATAAGTCTCATTTCTCTATTCACTTGGGGGCCACCAAGACGTACAGAGACCTGAGTTTGAGTTATTAGTGGCCATAGCGAGAAATCGCTTGGTACGTCGAGAGGTGCTTGACCTGTAGGATGGTCAAGGCTAAGCATCAAAGGCCGCATGGTATGCTGCAACCCTTAGAGATTCCTATGTGGAAATGGGAACATATCACAATGGATTTCATTACCAAACTACCGAGGACAGCGAAGGGGTTTGATGATATATGGGTCATCGTAGATCGATTGACGAAGAGTGCACATTTCTTGGCTATATGGGAGAGGTGTTCAGCTGAGAAGTTGGCCGACGTGTATGTTCATGAAATCGTCGCTCGCCATGGGGTTCCAGTCCCCATTGTTTCCGACCGAGATGCTAGATTTACTTCCTATTTCTGGCAGAAGTTCCACGAGAATCTGGACACGCGACTGCACTTTAGGACAACATTTCATCCGCAAACAGACGGTCAGAGTGCGCGTACCATTTAGACCCTCGAGGATATGTTGAGGGCGTGTGTCATAGACTTTGGTGGGAGTTGGGATTCCGAACTACCCATTGCAGAGTATGCATACAACAACAACAATCATTCTAGCATTGGAGCCCCGCCTTTCGAGCTGTTATATGGGCGGAGATGCCGTAACCTAGTTTGTTGGGGTGAAGTCGGACACACGGTGATCGGATGGATGGAGGTACTCTTTCACACTACTAAGAAGATTCAGCAAATTAGGCAGCAACTGCAGACCGCTCAGAGTCGACAGAAGAGTTACACCGATAGACACCGATCTCAGTTAGAGTTCCAGGTTGGTGACATGGTACTCCTAAAAGTCTCGCACTAGAAGGGTGTGATCCGCTTTAGGAAGATGGGGAAATTGTGTCCCCGATTTATTGGGTCGTTTAGGATTGTTGCCAAGGTTGGCAAGGTCGCATACAGGTTAGAGCTACCGGAGGAGCTTACCCGGATCCACAACACTTTCCACATTTCGCAATTGCGAAAATGCATCATGGATTAGGAGTCAGTGGTGTCATTGGATGATATTCAGGTCGATGAGCTCCTAAATTATGTTGAGAGACTCGTGGCCATTCTGGAGAGGAAAGTGAAGGTTCTTCAGAACAAGGAGATACCTTTCGTAAAGGTACAGTGGGAGTGCCGAAGAGCGTCCGAGTAGACGTGGGAGCCATAGGCAGATATGTGGGAGCACTATCCGAAGATGTTCACTGCAGCAGACTTCGAGGACGAAGTCTAGTTCAAGTAGGGGAGAATTGTAATGCCCCGGTTCTCAGGTATTGATTTTCGGTTATAAGATTTTCTTGATTTCAAGGTCTAGTCGACGAGTTGGTTGCCCTGATTCATCTAGTAGCAGTATGTAACACCGTGGATTTTCAAATAAAAATTTTCATTTAATTAATCAATTTAATATTAAAAACACTTGTTTAAAATCTTATTCACATTCGAATTACAAAACGTGGTTTCATTTTCATTATAATAGAAGACCAGGATCCTCCAAAACATAACTCTTTCTTCGGTGTGTACAATCGAACCGTTGCCATCCCGCGTTACCGCAAGAACCTGAAACAACATAACATAAACAACGTAAGCACGAAGCTTAGTGAGTTCCCCAATATACCTTACGCACATACGCCTTCCGGCCCGGACCTTTCGGTCCACACAACATTGCCTTCCGGCCCGGATCTTTCGATCCACATAACATTGCCTTCCGGCCCGGATCTTTCGATCCACATAACATTGCCTTCCGGCCCGGATCTTTTGATCCATAATATATATCGCCTTGCGGCCCATAAGATAATTGCCTTCCGGCCCATACACATATATAACACATAATACAAATACTCTAACACATAAAGCACATATATCATATATCATACCTGACCTTTCTGTCACATAATACCTTGCCTTCCGGCCCATATATAAGCATGTATATCACGCGTAGCAGCTAACTTTCCATTTATAGCATATAAACATAACACATAGCATACTTGACCTTCCGGTCACACAATCAAACCCTTCCGGGTGAGGTATAGTGAGAAGACTCACCTCGCGGACGCTGGAAGATAACCACTCCTGAATTCCCTTGCACTTGATCCTCCGAGCTACAAGCTCCCTGTAACATCATATATCTCTTCCTTAATACTTCTATCTTCCATGTTAACTGACCCTAAGAAATCACACCAGTCAACTCTGGTCAACAGTCCATTGTTAGCTCGACTGGACTCGGCGAGTTCCCTGGCGACTCGGCGAGTCTGGTCGTCTTTCAATCCTCTAAGATTCCCCTTCTACTCGTCGAGTATCCTCTTTGACTCGACGAGTCACTCCTGGAAGAATCGCGGGGCCACCCCGACTCCACTCGCCGAGTCTGAAGAACAACTCGGCGAGTCCCAGTGAATCTTCAAGCTACTCGCCGAGTCTGATCATCCGACTCGGCGAGTCCACGCCATGCAGTCGATCAAACTGCTTCCTGAGATACATATTTTCCCGAAATACACACTCATGGGACTTCTGGACCTCTAATCATCCTATTACCAGGGTATAAACTTTTGTATAACAACATAATAATCCACCAAATCACCAAATGGGTTTCATAAACCCTAAATTCGTGTACACATCAAAATAACAGGAATGATCCGAAACATTACCTGAAAACATACTTTCTGTGTCCCCAAACCTCAGAGCTCGATCCCCTTGCTCTTCCTTTGACCAAAATCCTTCCTCTTCTTGCACCACAATTCCTTCAAAGTCAATAATGGCCTTCAAGCTTGCTCTAGATGCCACAGTCGTTTAGGGTTCTCCACAATCGGCCAAAAGACGTGAAATGACGACATAGCAACCCTTATATACGACCCAATACGAAACGGCTAGGGTTTCTGCTGAACAGCGTCGACTCGCCGAGTCCATACCTGGACTCGTCGAGTCCAGTCGCGAACCCGCGACCAAATCTGCGACCCTACTCGGCGAGTCTGGCTCCAACTCGCCGAGTCTCCCCTTTAAAACACTCCCAAAATGCAATTTAACAATACTTGAGATTTTGGGCTGTTACACAGTAGGTTGTTCTACGTGTTTAAGTGGCCTACTCGATGAGTCCAAGAAGGGACTCGACGAGTAGCAGCTGGAGGATGAAACCGTAATTTCTAGCATATTGCACCCTATTTAAAGGATCATTGGCCTCGTTAGCCTCCCCTTACTGCCTCTTGATATTCCATAAACCTTACTTTGTGTGAGTGTGCTCCATTTGTGTGTTCAAGCTTTGGAAGAGGATTTTTGGTGAAAAAATCAAGGAGAACAAGTGACTAGAAGCAAGGAACGTGGGGGAATTAGAGATCTACCTCAGTTGGCATCCTTTGGATGGTATTAAGCTATTATCTTGACCTCATTTCATTCTAGATCTCATTTGGGTGGATTTTAGGGCTTTTTTAGCATATTAGGATGCCTTTCTCATGTTTGAGTTAAGATCTGAAGTTGCAACTTCGGATCTGAACTCCCTTGGGCCTCTAAGTCCATAAAGCTTCCAGCTTTTACAAGAATGAGACTCTCCTAAGATGTAAAACTCCATTGCAAGCTTGGATTTGTCATTTAGAGTCTCTAGAGCCTTGCATGCATGTAAAGTTTGCAACTTTATGTGATAACCATGCCTTGGGGATTTGGATCTAAAATATGGAACCTTAGCATTGCTTAAAAGCATCTGTTTGAATGAGGGACTGAAGAGACTTGGCGAGTTGCATGGCCAACTCGGCAAGTCCGATGAAGATTGTCGTAGGCTCGGTGAGTCAGAGGAGTGACTCGGTGAGTTAGCTAGGGTTTTCCCGACCTTTGGACATGCATGAACTCGAAGAGTTGCAAGGAAACTCGACGAGTTGGCCAGGGAGTTTACGGCTGCAAAAACTAGGAACTCGACGAGTCACTCTCGTGACTCGGCGAGTTGATGAGTTATGCAAAGAACTCGCTGAGTGGCTGGTTATACTCGACGTGTTGAGATCAATATGGATTGTTGACGCTGACCATTGACTTTGACCTTGGTGAGGGGTTGACTATCTGACTTCCGAGGCATTTTGGGAGATTGGAAATTTACAAGCATGGTTCTATGGTGATTATAGGTGGTAAAGTTTGTTCCGGTGATCCGAGAGTTTGAGCTTATCTTTCGAGTCGACAGTTGCGAGGTGAGTTATCCTTACTGTATCAACAGGGTCTAAGGCACCAAGGCCGTCCCTTTATGGATTTTATCTAGTTATGGCATGATATGTTTATTGGTTTGCATCCTGGTAGTTAGGATAAGATTATGTTTATGCTTAGTGACCTGGTTAGGTTAGTGTCCTCGTTATAGGATGGTATTATGCGATATGCTAGTAAGATCTGTTAGATTGGTATCCTGATAGATAGGATGGTATTATGTGTTATGTGGTATGATCTGTTTTGATCAGTTCATTGTCTATAGACTGTTATGTGATTATCTGTTATATGTGCACATGTTTGTCTGGCGGTTGAGGCTTATCTGCTTTGTGTGAAAGCCAATAGACCTGGGCATTCCAACCTGTTGGTTGTGGATTGTAAGTATTCCATCATGGTCATAACCACAACATCATGGTCGTAAACACAATTGGAAAAACATATTACATGACCAAAAACTATTAACGCCTAGAAAAGTAAAGTATAAACCACATTTTTGACCCAACAGTTGGTTGTCGGCCTAGGGGTATTCCATCCCGAGGATGATTGGACCTATAGTATGTTGGCAATCCAACCGACTGGTTGAGGGCCTATTCCAACCTGATGGTTGATGTAACAACCCGAAGTTGTTCATCGCCGAAAACCCATTCTACCCATACAAATTCGCCGTATGTCGAAACGTCCCGATATTGTTTTTGGGTTTAGTTAATTAAAATTATATATTTATTATCATCCAGTGAGTGTCCAAACCCTTTAGGAACCCATGAAATTAGCCCAAAACATTTATTTCATAAGTTTTAAAAACGTCCCTGCCGGGTGACGGGAATTTAATCGAGTGCGACCTAAAGCCTCGTTTAAGGCCGGTATCGGGTAGAATTCCACCGTGTCCAAGTTTTGGGAACTATATAAACGTATAAATTCATTTTTAACTGTTGTTTAACCCCTATAACACCCCAAAAGCCTTGGAATGAATTTTAGAAGTCCTTACAAACAAGTTTTTATCATTAAAACACAAGGATATACCCTCTAAGAGAGTTTATGGCCATGAGAGGGGTCTCACAGGCCGTAAACTCCAAAAAGCTATTCAAAACTTCAAACAAATGCATATAAGGCCTTGGAACAATTTTACCAATCACATGTGATTTGTTTTAGCATTATTTAACACCATTTTCATGAGAATTAAGGAGTTTACGGCCAGGAGCCTATGCTAGGCCGTAAACTCCCATAAATAAGTCATTTTGATGATTTAAATCCATTCCAAGCCTTTAAATCCAAACCTAGAAAAATGCCCTTAAGTGTTACAAGCCATTTTTGCCCTTAACTCACCCCACCATGAGTTTACGGCCGTAAACTCTTGGGTAGAGGGTCATGTGGCCGTAAACTCCTTAAGGAGTGTTCCTTTGATGTCCCAATTCATTATCCTAACTATATGTGTCCCTAAACGCCACCCGGGTCCCTCCAAACACTTGTATCGGGGTGTTTTTGCGACTAAAAGCAATTGTCCCTATCAAATAATCAATCTAAGTCCTAATTAGATACAAATGTGTATCTTTACATTATACTTAGGATCCTCGTGTATTTACAAGCCCCGGATCAACTCTTAGCATCCAAATCGTCACATTTCTCGTCCGGTGAGTTCATACCCCTACGCCTTTTCCGTGTTTTTCAATGTTTTCAGGGGGTGAATACAAGCAAAACTATAACTGTTTTCGAATTATAACATTGATGTATTTCAAATAATATCTGGCAAACTTATAAACACTTTTACTCCTTATGTATTATGCTGAGCATAAGAAATGATCTATCAATTACAACTAAATGGATTTTAGTTAAAAAAAATAATCAAACTAATCAAATTATTATGGGAATAATTTGGGGTTCTATATTTCTATTTATATCATGTACTGATATCTGTATAATGTTATTAGATAAACTATGTTTGATTCAGTTTATCTCTGTATCATTTGAATGTATTGCCAGATAGTTTCATTGTATGTATCTATTTTCACTATATCATATCTTAAAATCTTTGTATGTTTGATATCGTATGAGAATCCTGTGAATAGTTTAATACTAGTTTGTGAGTAGTCACTACCCTTTATGGATGATCAGTAAATCTTCCCCGGAAGTGTAACCAGAGTCTCCTGGAGGGAGAGCTAGGAATTTGTGAATAGATCTATTCGGGACTGACAATCCCACGCCTTAACTGCTAGCTACAGTTAGGCGGGCACGCCTGGGGTGACAAATTATGTATATCGTCCGACGTCTGACTAACATCAAGGAGGTCTCGTTGTCGTATCAGCATGGTTACCCGACTCACAATACGTATCAATATAAACTTATTCACAGCTGGGATTTTGTTTAGAATCTATATCTTGTTTGGGATGATAATCCCATGGTCTGGTATCTATATCTCGTTCGGGATGGTAATCCTATGGTTTTAAATCTATATCTTGTACGGGATGGTAATCCCATGGTTTTGAATCTATATCTTGTACGGGATGGTAATCCCATGACTTTATCCAACTATCTTATATCAAATTTGGGATAGTGATCCCATGGTTTTATCAAACAATCTTATTCGGGTTAGTTGTCCCATGGTTTTCAATCTATATTTTCTAGTATATCAAACTATCTAGTAACTGGTTCGGGATGTTAGTCCCAAGGTTTTCAAAATACTTTCTATCTACAGTTCGTCTATATTATAGTATCCTTGTCTAATTCGGGATAGTAATCCTATGATTTTCAATATATAGTTTTGTGTATTAAACTATACTCTGTGTTATTCAATCAATCTTGCATTTAGGAAAATATGGGATTTTCCTGGGGTTAACTTAAAACGCGTAACTGAACTGTAATGAAAGATAACAAAACTATTTAACATAAGAAAATATGGGATTTTCTTGGATAACAAACCTTTTTGGAAAACTAAAGGAAATCGATACATTTTCATAAAACAAAACCGCTTATGAACTCACCAGATTTATGCTGATTTTCAAACTGCTTGTATTCTCAGGTCCAAGTTAGACAGGTACCCAATGATCTCTTTTAGTGAAGACGGAGTGTGTGGAAGACTCGTCTCGTTTTGTTCATTTGATATATGTATAACTTTTGTACAATTTTCTTTTAAACCAAATGTAAACTTTCACATATATGTAATGTAATGGTTGTTTACTGTGATTACTATGTACATTGGATTTGATACACAACTTGGAGTCAACCCCGGAAATGTTTCCGCCTTTGATTTTCGGGGTGTGACAGATTGGTATCAGAGCCCTTGTTTATAGTGAACACAGTATACCAAACCTTACATGGTATAAGACTATAAACATTAAGGGGCCTAAGTGCTCTGAACTAAAACTATCCTACAGAATATAAGTATTTTCAAAAGTATTTAAGTATGCCGAGCTGTCGAAATCCGTAACTACAAGTAGAACAAAACATAAGTAAATGGGTGTTGTACGCTACGGTTAAACCTGAGCAGTTATGTAGTCGTGTCTAGGGTCAATATAGCCTGGCCAACTATATTCATTCGAGACACGGCCAACATGTGCTTGGGAGTGACTGTGGTATGCGGCATACCTAAAACTTACCCAATATCCCAAACAACAAATCGTCGCTGCAGCGAACCATGAAATACTATGGGAGTATTTCTCGAGCCGATCCTTTGTAGAAATCCTTGTATATGCGTTATTCCTTGATTATTCCTCTAGTGATAAAATGTTCTACCTTGATAACTCCTTTCTGCTTTATCGCTTAGTATGATGTTATATTAGTCTTAATGAGATATCCCCTGTTCCATATCTCTTGATTCAATTCAGAGGACTTATGATCCTCTCTTTCCTGATCTTTTTAGATCAAGATGCCTCCAAGAAAGAGACCCAGCTCAACGAACAACAGCAATCCTCCTCCGCCACCACCTCCTATTCAAATCGATTTGGAGACACTTCAGGCAACCATTTCCGCAACCATATCAGCTCTCTTACCTCAACTGAACTCTAGGGGTTCAGGAGGTGGAACCCAAAACCCAGATGATAGTCAGGGACACCAAAAAGGGGGTTCCGATAAAGACTTCATGAACGCAAAACCGACATTCTTCAATGGCACAGGCGGTGTCATTGCTTTAACCCGATGGTTCGAGAAAATCGAATCAATCTTTGAAATATGCGGCTGTTCGGAGTCTGATAGACTCAAGTTTGCTGCCTGCACCTTCCTAGACAAAGCCCTGACTTGGTGGAACGGCCGAGTCAAATCCTTAACTTTACCTGTAGCCAATGCTATGGGTTGGGAAGCTATGAAGGAGCTTCTTCTCGCAGAATATTGCCCTCGGGGCGAACTCCAGAAGCTGGAACACGAACTTTGGAACCTTAAGATGAAGGGTTCCGACATAGCTGCTTATACCTCAAGATTTGACGATCTGGCGTTACTATGTCCGGGAATGGTTACCCCGGAGAGTAAGAAGATAGAGAGGTTCATCTGGGGGTTGACCCAGCCAACCAAACGGAATGTCTTGGCTGCGAAGCCAGACACATATGACAGTGCCAAATGTCTTGCAAAAATCTTGATCGATCACGAAGACAACTCTGATGAGGAAGCTACCACCCCCGAGCCAGTCACCAGTGGAGGCGGAAGCAAAAAGAAATCCTGGAACAAGCGGAAGGCCCAGAGTACGCAAGGGTCTTCTAAGAAACAGCAAACGGTAGCAGTCCATGCTGCTACCGCCCCTATTGCTATTGTGGTTGTCGGTTCCACAGCCCAAACTCCCTCCAGTGGATACACTAGTATCCTTTCTTGGTGTAGTAAGTGCAACTACCACCACCGCATTCGTGGTCCATGTCGTGAAAGGATCTGCGACAACTGTGGCAATAAGGGCCACCTTGCTCGAACCTGCAAAAAACCAGCCAAGCTAACGAACCAATCATCCAGAGCGGGAATTAGTCCGGCCTGTTACAATTGTGGGGAAACTGGGCACTTCAAAAAGAATTGCCCTAAGACAGCTACAACCACTGATCCCTCTGCCGCCGCAGGTATATTTCTCTTTGATAATTCTTATACCTGCAACGCTTTTCTATTTAGTACAAAGAGGGAAACCTGTTATCTATCTATTCGAACATTTTCTAAACTCAATCCTTCGTATGCAATCGAAATGTGTACCGTCGAGATGACTAACCAGTGAGATAGAGAACACTAACTTCATACCTATAGATTAAATCCCCAGTCCGGAGGACTACTCTGTTCCATTCGATCTAAAAAAGGGAAACTTTTCACGAAAATACTTTGATGCTATGTTTAACATGAAATGACCGAGTCTCGTTCATGTTGTTATCTTTAGTTTCGAAAGGGCCGCTCGTCTAGATCTTTCCTGGACCCTGTTCTGGTGATCTTCGGCATCAAACTTTCGTATCATTCTATGACTTAGAACTCAAAAGTTTTCCCGATATGGATTACCACTCATCCCTCGTTTCTGTGATCATCG
The DNA here is from genome assembly GCF_002870075.4 of Lactuca sativa. Taxonomy (NCBI): domain Eukaryota; kingdom Viridiplantae; phylum Streptophyta; class Magnoliopsida; order Asterales; family Asteraceae; genus Lactuca; species Lactuca sativa. Next base: position 256,493,276 of record NC_056625.2, on the reverse strand, counting down.
AGAAACGAGAAGTTAACATCTCTTTCCTCTAAATGTCTATCCCGAAGGATTCCCGGGAGTTTCTTTCGAACGTCTAGTTTAGTCTCACATCAGACCCTTCGAGATCTTCGTAGAAATCGATTCTGCAATCTTCAGATTTCGGATGCCCTTAGAGCTTGGTAACATCTATCTAGACCATCACGTCTCGAATCCTTTGAAGCATCTACCCAACGAAACCCTAGTGATTCCTTTGAGGAAACCGAAGTCGTCCAGGATTGGAACTTCCATGAGAAAACCGATTAATATCGTAAATTGAGAGAGAGTTACAGTACGAAACAAAGACACGTCTCGATAATGAGAATTCGTTAGAACGCCCAGTAGAGACCTGATTCCACTTGAGAAAGTGAAGATCCGAGGCAACAAATCCATTCGTGTCTCATTCCAATTCATGATCTGTATCTTATTCCTTGAATGTCGGGACGAAATTCCCTCTAACGGGGGGGGGGGGGGGGGGGGGGGGGGTAATGTAACAACCCGAAGTTGTTCATCGCCGAAAACCCATTCTACCCGTATAAATTCGCCGTATGTCCAAAATTCCCGATATCATTTTTGGGTTTAGTTAATTAAAATTATATGTTTATTATCATCCAATGAGTGTCCAAACCCTTTAGGAACCCATGAAATTAGCCCAAAACATTTATTTCATAAGTTTTAAAAACGTCCCCACCGGGTGACGGGAATTTAATCAGGTGCGACCTAAAGCCTCGTTTAAGGCCGGTATCGGGTAGAATTCCACCGTGTCCAAGTTTTGGGAACTATATAAACGTGTTAAACCTTTCATTTGAAGCTTTTTCCTTCTCTCTCTACTCTCTCTCTAACCTCTCTCCTAAAATCCAAGTTTAAGGGTCCAAAACTCAATTTTAAGGCCTCAAATCCCTAAGGTACCTTCCTAGCCTTAATGTATAGCATATTTGGCTTCCAAATTAGGGTTTTAATCATGATTTAAGACCTTGTATATGAGTCTACGGCCATGGATGGAGCTTAGGCCGTAAACTCATAATAAATGGGTTTTTAAGCCATAAAACCCTTCCTAAACACAATTGGACTCTAGATATGGCTAAAGGACTTCATGAAATGGACTTAGAACATTTAAAACATGGATTTTGATGGATTTGAAGGAGTTTACAGCCAAGGCACAAGCTTGGGCCATAAACTCATATTCATGGGGTTTTCTTGACCTTAAACCCTTCCAAATCACTAATAAGGCTTAGATATGAATTTTAGGATATTAGTTTTAGCATTTTGGACACTTGAAACATAATTTTTGAAGGATTATTTTCAGTTTACGGCCAAGGCAAGTGCTTGGGCCGTAAACTCCTTAAAATATGGTATAAATTCATTTTTAAGTGTTGTTTAACCCCTATAACACCCCTAAAGCCTTGGAATGAATTTTAGAAGTCCTTACAAACAAGTTTTTAGCATTAAAACACATGGATATACCCTCTACGAGAGTTTATGGCCATGAGAGGGTCTCATAGGCGGTAAACTCCAAAAAGCTATTCAAAACTTCAAACAAATGCATATAAGGCCTTGGGACAATTTTACCAATCACATGTGATTTGTTTTAGCATTATTTAACACCATTTTCATGAGAATTAAGCATTTTACGGCCAGGATCCTATGCTAGGCCGTAAACTCCCATAAATAAGTCATTTTGATGATTTAAATCCATTCCAAGCCTTTAAATCCAAACCTAGAAAAATGCCCTTAAGTGTTACAAGCCATTTTTGCCCTTAACTCACCCCACCATGAGTTTATGGCCGTAAACTCATGGGTAGAGGGTCATGTGGCCGTAAACTCCTTAAGGAGTGTTCCTTTGATGTCCCAATTCATTATCCTAACTATATGTGTCCCTAAACGCCACCCGGGTCCCTCCAAACACTTGTATCGGTGTGTTTTCGCGACTAAAAGCAATTGTCCCTATCAAATAATCAATCTAAGTCCGAATTAGATACAAATGTGTATCTTTACATTATACTTACGATCCTCGTGTATTTACAAGCCCCGGATCAACTCTTAGCATCCAAATCATCACATTTCTCGTCCGGTGAGTTCATACCTCTACGCCTTTTCCGTGTTTTTCAATGTTTTCAGAAAGGGAAAACAAGCAAAACTATAACTGTTTTCGAATTATAACACTGATGTATTTCAAATAATATCTGGCAAACTTATAAACACTTTTACTCCTTATGTATTATGTTGAGCATAAGGAATGATCTGTCAATTACAACTAAATGGATTTTAGTTAAGAAAATAATCAAACTAATCAAATTATTATGGGAATAATTTGGGGTTCTATATTTCTATTTATATCATGTACTGATATATGTATAATGTTATTAGATAAACTATGTCTGATTCAGTTTATCTCCGTATCATTTGAATGTATTGCCAGATAGTTTCATTGTATGTATCTATTTTCACTGTATCATATCTTAAAATCTTTGTATGTTTGATATCGTATGAGAATCCTGTGAATAGTTTAATACTAGTTTGTGAGTAGTCACTACCCTTTATGGATGATCAGTAAATCTTCCCCGGAAGTGTAACCAGAGTCTCCTGGAGGGAGAGCGAGGAATTTGTGAATAGATCTATTCGGGACTGAAAATCCCACACCTTAACTGCTAGCTACAGTTAGGCGGGCACGCCTGGGGTGACAAATTATGTATATCGTCCGACGTCTGACTAACATCAAGGAGGTCTCGTTGTCGTATTAGCATGGTTACCCGACTCACAATACGTATCAATATAAACTTATTCACAGCTGGGATTTTGTTTAGAATCTATATCTTGTTCAGGATGATAATCCCATGGTCTGGCATCTATATCTCGTTCGGGGTGGTAATCCTATGGTTTTAAATCTATATCTTTTACGGGATGGTAATCCCATGGTTTTGAATCTATATCTTGTACGGGATGGTAATCCCATGACTTTATCCAACTATCTTATATCAAATTCGGGATAGTGATCCCATGGTTTTATCAAACAATCTTATTCGGGTTAGTAGTCCCACGGTTTTCAATCTATATTTTCTAGTATATCAAACTATCTAGTAACTGGTTCGGGATGTTAGTCCCAAGCTTTTCAAAATACTTTCTATCTACAGTTCGTCTATATTATAGTATCCTTGTCTAATTCGGGATAGTAATCCTATGATTTTCAATATATAGTTTTGTGTATTAAACTATACTCTGTGTTATTCAATCAATCTTGCATTTAGGAAAATATGGGATTTTCCTAGGGTTAACTTAAAACGCGTAACTGAACTGTAATGAAAGATAACGAAACTATTTAACATAAGAAAATATGGGATTTTCTTGGATAACAAACCTTTTTGGAAAACTAAAGGAAACCGATACATTTTCATAAAACAAAACCGCTTATGAACTCACCAGCTTTATGCTGATTTTCAAACTGCTTGTATTCTCAGGTCCAAGTTAGACAGGTACCCAGTGATCTCTGTTAGTGAAGACAGAGTGCGTGGAAGACTCGTCTCGTTTTGTTCATATGATATATGTATAACTTTTGTACAAATTTCTTTTAAACCAAATGTAAACTTTCACATATATGTAATGTAATGGTTGTTTACTGTGATTACTATGTACATTGGATTTGATACACAACTTGGAGTCGACCCCGGAAATGTTTCCGCCTTTGATTTTCAGGGTGTGACAGTTGACTGGACCCATAGTATGTTGTTATGATTATATGTGTATTACTTTGGGTATGGGTATTTTGGGGGAACTCACTAAGCTTTGGGGCTTACAGTTTCAGTTTCTTGTTTCAGGTACTTTTGTAGATCAAGGGAAGGCGAAGGCATGATCGTACCGCTCCTCCTGCTATTATGATTTTATGATTTGACACTGGGATACTCTGATATTTATTATTTTGAAAAAAAAAACTATGTAATGTTAAATGGTTTTAAGTGTTTAAGAAAGTTTAAATTTGGTATGACTCTTAAGGGTGTTACACACAAAGCTTTTCTCTGCGCCACTATCAAATAGAATGCATGCATATGAATTGTTGAGAGGAAACGAACCCGTGACAATAGTAGGGTCTGTAACTACTTCCTCGTGATCAATAGCGAGTATTCGTCCCACACCACCAACATTCCTCGTCTTTGGACAATCCCTTTTGAAGTGTCCTATTTCACCGCACTCATAACATGACTGACTTACTCCAACGCCAGGAACTTGAGTAATCGGTTGTGCAGGTGATCTACAGAAATGGGCAGTGTGCCCCTGTCTATTGTAGTTCTTATAGTGCATCTTGCGGCAATTACCTGTATGATGGAAATTACACTTGTTGCACTTCGGTAAATTTCCAGCATACTACTTTGCTGGGGTAGTGGTAACAGGAACAGTAGCATGAACAACAGCAGCATGAACTACCACTATCTGTTGCTTCTTGGAAGGCTCTAGGGAAGATTGTCCTTTCCTTTTGTTCCAGGACTTTTTCTTGTTGTTTTTGTTGTTGTTATTTATTTTGGATTGTTCTGGAACGACAGTCATGAAGCCTTAATGCACTCCATGATCTACTAGCGACTGTGCCAGTTGTTTGGTACTATCGAAAGTAACAGGTTTTGAAGCTAACACGCTCCCTTGAATCTGAGGTCATAGTCCCCAGATATACCTTTCGATTTTCTTGCTCTCCAGAGCAACCATTCCAGAACATAGGATCACTAGATCACTGAATCTATTGGAGTAATTTGCTATGTCTATACCTATCATCGTAAGACCCCAAAACTCTTGCTCGAGCTTTAGTACTTCACCCCTCGGGTAGTACTCTTGCATCATCATCGATTTTAGATTTTCCCAGCTCATTGAATTAGCCACAATAAGAGTTAGTGACTTTACATGGCCATTCTTGTTGGATTATTGTCTAAATCCATAATTATTATTGGTATGTACTTGACTCGAGAGTAGCATGGTCTATCTGGGTTGCATGGCATTGGAACAACCTGAAGGATGGATTATTGAGAAGAGGTTATTTATGATTTATTAATATATTATAACTTCTAATATATTAATATGAAATCATATTATTTAATTAGTATTGATCAAGAATTAGTTTGGAATTAATTTTGTGATCAAAAGAGACTAATTAAATATATGGGGATTGATTATGTAAATCATTCATTCTTATAATGTGGGCTTATGATCCATAGTTCCCTATGTTGGGCTAAACCCATGTGGTAACCCATGGATGATCCATGGAGGTTTAAACCCATGGAGCATGAGGAATATGGAAGGTCATGCATATTAGGGTTTACATGGTGTTGTTGGATAAGGTGTCTAAGTCCATAACTATTTATGGTTAGTACTTGACCCGACCCGGCATGGTCTATTTTGGTTGCATGGCACCATGCAATTGGATAGACTAAATGAGAGGAATAACACTTGGAAATTATTACTATATTATAAGTTCTAATGTATTAATAATATTATTTGATTAGTTTGATCAAAGAATTAATTTGGAATTAATTAAGTGATCAAAAGATAACTAATTAAATATATGGGTTGATTATGTAAATCATTCATATCTTGTATAGTGGGCTAAGAGGCTCCATGGATTATCAAGTTGGGTTCTACCCATAGGATGCTCCATGGGAGTTACAAACCCATGGGTCATGGAAATGAAGAGTCATGACACATTAGGGTTTACATGGTGTAACCCTAGATGTGTCAACACTATATAAGGATCCCATTCTCCACCAAAATCGGCTACACATAAGAAACTAGAGGGCTAGGCCGATTTCAAGAACTGTGTATTCTCTCAAAAGTCCTTCCAAGAGCATTTGGTGTTGCGTGAGGCATTTGAGGCATCACACTTGGGGTGCTAGGCTCACAAGGTTTCAAGGAACATAAGCAACAACAAGGTAAGTTATTCTATCTTTCATTCAAGTTAGAAATTATTCCCCATGTATGCTAGATAGGAATATAACCTTGGAATTCAACTTTGCATGATAATTAGACAAACATATATCCAAGGTTATTAGGGTTGCATGTACACTTAGGAAGTGTTAGAATGCTCAAAACCCATCAGTGGTATCAGAGCCTAGGCTTGTTTGTTTGTTATTTGTGCTTAAAAGTTGAAAAAAGTCAAAAAACTTGCTGTCTGCCTGATGAACTCGCCGAGTCCATGGGGAGACTCGCCGAGTTCACTAGTATCTTCAACCTACTCGCCGAGTAGGTTCATGCACTCGGCGAGTAGGAGCCACAGAGTGCAGATTTTCGACTTTAGTTGCTGGAAATGGACTAGAAACATTACCCTAAACTGTTTTGGTACTTGAAAACTGGTTTTAGATGGTGTAATGTCTTTGCTAATCCATTTACAACAACTAGTTATCAAAATTACAAAGTTTTAAATGTAATTTTTGATTCATGAAAATGTTCATATTCATGTTCTTGATCTTATGATGTTTAGATGATCATAGGAATTATCTGTAACCTATATGGTAGTTTAATTCTTGATCATAATGTTTTTTAATGAGGTCCATAACTTGTCCTCAAGTTATGGAAAACCAAAAGTCACTTGAGTTAAAACCATTAAAAGAACACAAGAGTTAGAAAAATGAACAGTCTTCATTTTTATTACTCTAATAAACTCATAAGTTACAAGAAATGAAAAGTTTTGAAAGTTTACAAAACTTAACCTCAAGTTTTGGAACAAGTAAAGTCATGTTAAAAAACTTTAGTTCCAACCCTTAGAATTTTAAAAGTTAAAATTCAACCCTTATACTTATATTATTATGATTTAATAATTATATATATATATATATATATATATATATATATATATATATATATATATATATATATATATGTATTTATGTATAAGAACAAAGTCGTCTTACCGCTAGTACACCTCATTCACGAAGCCGGTCTATAAGGTGGGTATAAGGTTGTTGCCTATAAAATGGCAACTTAATGGGTGTCCACTCTCACCCACCGCTTGCTTGACCGGTGGAGGGTCGTTAGCCGAACGGGTAAGACAAGGACTTATAAATTCTCATTAAAAGTATGATGAATATTATAAAAGTAACTAAATGTTTTATTAAATTCCCAATCTTAGTTACTTTAGGAAAAATGTGAATAAGGTGCTAATCCATGAAATTACACTTTACACTTTGTTTAAGTCGTTGGTGGAGCGTGTGTGGTTAACCGGCACACTAACTTGGACATAACAAGGTAGGTAAAGGGTGACTTAAGGTTTATTATAGTATCGGTGGAGCGTGTGTGGTTTACCGGCATATCGATTGAGTGATAAACTTTAAGGGTACCAAATGATTTGCATGGTTACTTCACACCTCGTTTTGTGATCCTCGGTATCCCAGTCACAAAACTTGGAGGGCACACTCGAGATTGAAACATGCCTTTGAAAAGTTCATTGAATCTCAAAGAATCTAGGAATTTCTAAGAACCAATCAAAAAAACCTAATATTTAATATTTCGGTTTTCGTGGTGGAAATTGGTGAATCGTCATTCACCTACCTTTCAAATATGTTATAGCTTGGTTTACGGCATACCTCTTCTAAGTTATAATATATTGTGATTGGGTCCTAGCCTTAATATTACATTTGGGTGTTTTATTAAGGATTCTCTTAATATCTAAACTAATCTTGTCCTTTTCTTTAAGATGTCTTCAAACAATGCTGCTTTTGGCTCTAACCCTAATGGCTCCTTTACCCTTATGAACTTGTGTGGGAAAGTCACTTTTGATGGATCCAACTTCAATGAGTGGATCAGAAACATCAGGATGATTACCCGCTACGAGGACAAAGAATATGTCCTTGACAAGGAACTTAAGGAGATTGATGAGACCACTGCAACTCCTCAGGAGATCGCTGACTTTCAGGCACATGAAAGGGATGCTACGAAAGTGGCATCCATCATGATGGCCACGATGACAGCGGAACTCCAAAAGTCTTATGAGGATTTCTACCCTTATGAAATGCACCAAGATCTGATGGAAAGATACCATCAAAGTGCACGACAAGGGAGGTATGAAATCATCTGCTCCATGATAACAACCATGATGAAGGACGGGGAATCCGTCACGAGCAACATGCAGAAAATGCAAAGGTATGTGGATCGATTGCTGAAGCTTAATGTGAACTTCCCTGAGGAGCTTGCAATAGATATCATTATGCACTCCTTACCATCGTGCTATGATCAATTCCGCATGACATATCACATGAATAAGGAAGAGGTCACACTCAACAAACTTCAGGGACATCTCAAGACTGCAGAAACAGGTCTTAAGGGGAAGTCGGTTGTTATCACTCCTACTCCAAACTCTACTCCGGTTTAGGCAATAGGGAAAAGTCGAGGGAAGAAGAGAAAGAGCTCTTCTAAGGGTACCAAGGCTCGGACCCTTGATGACTCTTCTTTTAGTGGAACCAAGAAAGGTTTCGTCACTCCTTCTTCTGACCCAAAAGAGGCTGAATGCTTCTATTGCCATGAAAAATCACATTGGAAGCGGAACTACCCAAAATACCAGCAAGATGTGAAGGATGGGGAAGTTAAACCCAACCATGCATGTATTTACACTATCATTTCTAATAACTCACCCCATTCTAAATCTTGGGTCCTTGATACCGGTTGTGGTATTCATATTTTTTGTGACTTGCAGGGACTAAGAAGAAGTGAGAATGTGGAGCAAGGAAGAATAAACTTAATCATGGGGAATAGGAAAGCTTTACCTGTCACCAAGATTGGAGTTTATACTTTATCGCTAAGTAGTGGGTTTAGTTTAGATTTGAATAAGTGTTGTTATTCGCCAGAAATGGCAAGAAATATTATTCCTTTCATGCATTGTATAAACAAGGTTTCACCTTTTCGTTTGATAATGAAGTTGGTTCGATTAATGCTTTCTTTAATAATGTTCTTTATTTTAAAGCATTACCTTGTGATGGCGTGTATGAAACAGTATCTGTGGTTGATAACTTAGGAAATAATGTATTGTGTATTGATTTTGTTAATAATAATAACTTGGATAAAGCATCATTATGGCATTGTCGTCTTGGACATATAAGCAAGAAACGCATAGGCCAACTCCAAAAGGATGGAGTCTTGGAGTCATTTTACCTAAAGTAGATGATAGTTGCGAATCATGCTTACTTGGTAAAATGACAAAGTCACCCTTCACAGGCTCGTGTGAGAGGGGTGAAGGTTTGTTGGACCTTGTACACACGGATGTGTGTGGACCATTGAAACATGCCACAAGGGATGCTAATCGTTATTATTTGACTTTTACTGATGATTATAGTAGATATGGATATGTCTACTTGATCAAGCATAAGTCAGAGACTTTCGAAAGGTTTAAGGAATTTAAACAGGAAGTCGAGAATCGATTGGGCAGGAACATTAAGATGCTTCGATCCGATCGTGGTGGTGAGTATCTTAGTTCAGAGTTCCTTGACTATCTAAGGGAATGTGGGATAGTCTCACAATTGACACCTACCAGGACACCACAGTTGAATGGTGTGGCTGAGAGCCGTAATCGAACCTTGTTGGATATGGTTCGTTCCATGATGAGTCGAGCTTCGCTACCAATCTCATTATGGGGGTATGCCTTAGAGACTGCCGCCCATATCCTTCATCTAGTCCCTACAAAGAAAGTTGCCAAAAATCCTCACGAGATGTGGACTGGTAAAGTACCCAAACTAGACCACATCAAGATTTGGGATTGCGAGGCTTTCGTGAGATGCGAGACTCATGATAAGCTCGAACCCCGAAGCGAGAGGTGTATTTTCATCGGCTACCCACAGCATTCCTTTGGTTACCTCTTCTACAGACCTAGTGAAAATGTGGTCTTTGTAGCTAGGAGGGCTTTCTTTAGAGAGAGAGAGAGAGAGAGAGTTCATAAGCCAAGGAAACAGTGGGAGGCAAGTTGATCTTGAATAAATTCAAGAGTCAAGCGGTGAAGGAACTTCAAACCCTAGCACTCAACTTGAGGAGGAAACTCCTGTTGAGCCAATTGACAAGTCTGTACCTCTGAGGCGTTCCACAAGGGTTAGGAATGCTCCTGAGCATTACTATGGATTCCATATTACTGCAGAAGGAGATACACTTATCAGTGATGAGACACTGATAGGTCTGGATGAACCTAACAGTTACGCGGAAGCCATGGCAGGCCCTGAGTCAGCCAAGTGGAAAGAGGCGATGGACAGTGAAATACATTCCATGTATGACAATCAAGTTTGGAACTTAGTTGAGAATTTACCAGGTCGTAAGACAGTAGGGTGCAAATGGGTCTTCAAGAAGAAGACTGACATGGATGGTAATGTACACACATATAAGGCTAGACTGGTTGCAAAGGGTTTCTCTCAAATTCTTGGAGTGGACTATGATGAGACCTTTTCTCCAGTAGCCAAGATTAAGTCTATTCGGGTTCTGTTAGCCATAGCTGCATTTCATGACTATGAAATATGGCAAATGGATGTCAAAACCGCTTTCCTTAATGGAAAGTTGGCTGAAGATGTTTACATGAGTCAGCCAGAGGGTTTTGTCAGCAACGAGTACCCTAATAGAGTGTGTAAGCTTGAGAAATTCATTTATGGATTGAAGCAAACACCTCGCAGATGGAATCTTTGCTTTGATGAAAAGGTCAAGGAATTTGGATTTTCTAGGAGTGAAGATGAGTCTTGCGTGTATGTCAAGGCTAGTGGGAGTATAGTTAGCTTTTTGGTGTTGTATGTGGATGACATACTACTTATAGGAAATGACATCCCAACTCTACAGGAAGTTAAGTCATGGCTTGGGAAGTGTTTCTCTATGAAGGACCTAGGAGAAGCTGCCTATATTCTAGGGATAAGGATTTTGAGAGATCGGAGTAAAACACTAATTAGACTTAGTCAGAGTACCTACTTGGATAAGGTGCTGAAGAGATTCAGCATGCAGGACTGCAAGAAAGGAGAGTTACTCATCCAGAGTAACGCCAGATTGAGTAAGACACAAAGCCCTAGCACTGAGGCTGAGATAGCAGAAATGAGTCGAATACCTTATGCTTCGGCTGTAGGATCGATCACGTATGCTATGACGTGTACTCGAACTGATGTTGCCTTTGCCTTGAGCATGGTTACCAGGTATCAGGGGAACCCTGGCAAGGCGCACTGGACTGCGGTAAAGAATATCCTCAAGTACCTATGGGGGACTAAGGACTGGGTCCTTACCCTCGGTGGGAGTGATGACTTGAGAGTTGTAGGGTATAGTGATGCTAGCTTCCAGACTGATAGGGATAATTTCTGCACTCAGTCGGGCTGGGTCTTTACTCTAAATGGAGGAGCAATTTCGTGGAAGAGTTCCAAGCAAGAGACAGTGGCTGATTCAACTTGTGAATCAGAGTATATTGCAGCTAGCGAGGTGGCAAAGGAGGCGATATGGCTGAAGAACTTCATTGGAGACCTTGGAGTTGTACCAGATATTAAAGAGCCAATGGAAATTTTCTGTGATAGTGAAAGTGTTGTTGCCTTAGCCAAGGAACCAAGGGATCATGGGAGATCCAGGCACATTGACAGAAAATACCATTTTATCAGACATCGAATAGAAGAAGGACTCCTCGTGGCAAAGAGGGTATCATCGGATGAGAACCTAGCAGATCCCATCACGAAGGGACTGACTCGGGTTAAGCATCTCCAGCATGCTCGGAGCATAAGGCTGAAGGATGATATTAGATTTAGTAGTTAGATAACCTCGAAATTTGTAAAGTGTAATTGACATTAGATAATGAATAAAAGGTGTTTTATTTATGAGTAAAGTGTTGCTATCTCTTGTCGATCGTTTACTATATTTCTTTTGCATGTTTTGACTTCCAGAATAATTTTTTTTGGTATAACATATTATTCAAACCTCCACAGTCGGTCATATGTCGGAAGTAGGTATGAATCAAGACTGTCAGGATTGGTTGCAGAGGTCTACGGTGTTGGACAAGGCTACAACAATCATGAGTGCTCATAAGTTCTGAGCATTGGACTCAACCCACGCTCACTGGAATCACTTCATGGAATTCTATCTCGAGTGATCGTGAGACGGTAATATCATATAAGTCTTCAAACCTAGAGATATGATTTGTTACTTACAAGTTGGTTATGCATTGATTGTATGAAAACGCATTGGTAACTCGATGTTATAAAACTTGCTTTTGTGTATAATTCAATGAGTGGTAGAACAAACATATGAGTCGAAGTTTATCTGTTCATTCTTGGATTAGAAGCTGATATCTGGGCCCCTCGATGATTTTGTTTTGACCTATGTACCAGGCCCGGTCAGAACTAAGTTGATGTGTTCAATTAAGTTCTTTGTCAAACAAATCGGAAATCGGGAAACAAACTGCTGGACAATAAGTAAGACATTGTTCCATGTATTTGTCCATCTGATATCTAGAACAGAGGATTATATGATCACTTATCTTAAATGGCATATCAACATCTTCTCAGTTCCGAGAGACCTTGAAAGAGCTACGATTGCTGGTCGGTTCCTGAAGTACTGGTGTTATAGTTACTAGACTTATCCAAGTGGGAGACTGTTGGATAAGGTGTCTAAGTCCATAACTATTTCTGGTTAGTACTTGACCCGACCCGGCATGGTCCATTTGGGTTGCATGGCACCATGCAATTAGATAGACTAAACGAGAGGAATAACACTTGGAAATTATTAATATATTATAAGTTATAACATATTAATAATATTATTTGATTAGTTTGATCAAAGAATTAATTTGGAATTAATTAAGTGATCAAAAGATAACTAATTAAATATATGGGTTGATTATGTAAATCATTCATATCTTATATAGTGGGCTAAGAGGCTCCATGGATTATCAAGTTGGGTTCTACCCATAGGATGCTCCATGGATGCTCCATCAGAGTTACAAACCCATGGGTCATGGAAATGAAGAGTCATGACACATTAGGGTTTACATGGTGTAACCCTAGATGTGTCAACACTATATAAGGATCCCATTCTCCACCAAAATCGGCTACACATAAGAAACTAGAGGGCTAGGCCGATTTCAAGAAGTGTGTATTCTCTCAAAAGTCTTTCCAAGAGCATTTGGTGTTGTGTGAAGCATTTGAGGCATCACACTTGGGGTGCTAGGCTCACAAGGTTTCAAAGAACATAAGCAACAACAAGGTAAGTTATTCTATCTTTCATTCAAGTTAGAAATTGTTCCCCATGTATGCTAGATAGGAATATAACTTTGGAATTCAATAGATCCAAGGTTATTAGGGTTGCATGTACACTTAGGAAGTGTTAGAATGCTCAAAACCCATCAAGTGTAACCCTAATCAAGTCACACTATATAAGAACCCCTCTAGCTCGTGAAATTGGCACAAGTGGAAACACAAGAGGGCAAGCCGATTTTATAAGTGCAAGTGACAACTTCTCAAGTTCATCCATTTGTTGGTGGTGTTGTGTGTTTCCATTTGAGATGCAACGCTTGGGGCACTAAGTTCTTAAAGGTCCAAGGCTTTCAACTACACTAAAAGTTATGTCATCTAACTTGTATTTCACGTTGTTTATACTCCATTATATGATAGTTATGACGATGCTTTGGAATATTGAATACATGCATGTATAATAGAAAAAACATAGATCCAGAGCATCTAGGGTTGCATGTACACCATAGGAGTGTTAGAATTCTCAAAACTCTTCAGTGGTATCAGAGCCTAAGGTTGTTTTCAATTATACTTGATGTTGCTTGTTGTTTAATCTTGAAAAAGTAAATTTTCTGCTATTCTGGATAGTGGACTTGCCATGTCCAAGCACAAAATTGACCAACTCGCCGAGTTTGTTTATACACTCAACGAGTTGGTGCTCCAGAATGCAAACTTTCGAGGTTTTTGGCTAGAATTGGACTAGGATCATTACCCTAAGCTGTTTTAGAACTTATAAACCTATTTTTGATATGGTAATGATCATGCAAATCCAATTTAAAAATAATTGTCAAAGTTTCATGTTTTGTATTAATTTATATGCTTAGGCTAATTACATGAAATTTGTTTGATATGAATTGTCTTGTTCTTATGAGTTTAATTTAGATCATAGACAATTTGTAAGTTACAATTTTCGATCTAAGTGTTTTGACGAACTCCATAACTTGTCCTCAAGTTATGGAAAATGAAAAGTTTTTCTTTTAAAGAATTCATTAAACTTATAGCTTATGAACTTGAAGAGTCTTTTTCCATAAATGTTTTTGTGAACTCCATAACTTGTCCTCAAGTTATGGAATGTCAAGAGTCTTTTCATAAAACCTATATTAAACTCATAAGTTATGGATTCCAAATGTTTTTGAATAGTTCAAAACATGCCCTCAAGTTTTGAATTTGTAAATGTAGAATCTTGTTTTGACACATTCAGTTCCAAACCCCAGCATTTTAAAAGTTTAAAATTCAACCCTTATAATATTATAATATTATAGGTTTAATATATATATATATATATATATATATATATAAGTAAATTCAGTCTTACCGTTAGTAGGCCTCATTCACCAAGCCGGTCTATAAGAGGGGTATAAGGTTATTGCCTATAAAATCACAGTTTAATGGGTGGCCACTCTCACCCACCGCTTCCTTGACTAGTGGAGGATCGTTAGCCGAACGGGTAGGATAGGACTCTAAATCTCCTTTCATTAAAAGCATAATGATAAATATAGAGTACCTAAACTCTTATAAATTCCCAATCTTAGTTACTTTAGGAAAATATGAATATGTGCTAACCCATGAAATTGCACTTTGCACCTTGTTAAGTCGTTAGTGGAGCGTGTGTGGTTAACCGGCACACTAATCCAGACTAACAGTGTGTGGAAAGGGTAGCTTGATGTTAATCATAGATCAATGGAGCGTGTGTGGTTAACCGACACATTGATTAGGTGGTTGTAACATCGGGTGTACCAAGCTAATTTGCATGGTTATTCACACCTTGTTTGTGATTCTCGGCATCCCAGTCACAAATTGAAGGGCATAATCGAGATTTAAGCATGTCATTGAATAGTTCAATGAATCTCAAAGGATCTAGGAATTTCAGTCCATTTAAAACCTAACGTTCAATTTCGTTTTTCATGGTGGAAATTGGTAATCGTCATTTACCTACCTTCAAATATTTTGCGATTTGGAAAATGGCATCCCTCTTCCAGATTGTAAAATATTGTGTTGGGTCCTAGCCTTAATATTTCATTTGGTTGTTATATTAAGGACTTAAATCAACTAAACTTTAATTTCTCACGTATAGATGTCTAGTTCAGACAACTATGGTCTTCCTAAATCCTTCGGAATTAGGTTTCCTCATGAATATGACATTCCACAAGACAGTCAAGGAGAAAGATTAATCCCTTCTTTGTGATGTAGTGGAACTTCACTTCCTCTACCTCCTACAATAATTCTCCCTAGCCCACAAGTTCTAGGTCACTCAAAGCCCTATCGGCAAGAAGGAAAGTCTGTATGTGCTTACATCTTGGAGATGAAGTTACATATTGACAAGGTGGGAGAGTTGGGTGTCGAAATCTCAAGGAAGTTGGTTGTTGATTGGGTTCTTCAGTCACTTCCAAAGTCATATAGCGAGTTCTTTAAGGACTACTATATGGGAGATCACGACATGACCCTTATTGATGTAACATATTTTCTTGTTGCTACTGAATCAACAATGATTTACTGCATTGGTAGAGCAAATTTGATTGGAAGATCTACTCCTTACACTTCCAAGTACATTGACAATTGGAACATTGGAAGTCCAGAAAAGCTCTCTCTTCCCAATGGAAAGGCATCAGCCATATTCAAGTCATTTGACCAAATGGTAAACAGAAAGGCTAAAGTTTGAGATAGTCTTGTGTACCATTCCCAAAGAGTACATTGCCAAGAGGAGAGGCATTTGTTACGCAGCTATCATATCTCCCTGAAAGACCACAAGGATGGTAAAGTCAGAGTGTATGACTCTACTTCCGGTAATGACCATTATCTTGTTGGATAAGCTGTCTAAGTTCATAACTATATTTGTTATGTACTTGACCCGGCATGGTCCATTTGGGTTGCACTTCACTTGAACAATTTGTAAGGATAGTCTTTTGATAATAGTATATTTATGATTTATTAATATGTTAATAGTTATAATATATTAATATGAAAACATATTATTTAATTTGTATTGATGAAGAATTAATTTTAAATTAATTAAGTGATCAAAAAAAGAAACTAATTAAATATGGACTCTTATATATATAGAATGGGCCAATGTTCATTTAGGATGGGCTAAGCTTGCATGGAAGTCCATGGATAGTTCATGGAGCTTTTAACCCATGGATCCTATGGAAATGAAAGGTCATCGGTATTAGGGTTTACATGGATTTAACCCTAATCCACCATACTATATAAAGAGGTCTTCGGAACTTGAAATGGCACTAGTGTGTGAGATAACAAGGGTGTGCCGAGTTTAAGAGTGCATCATATTCTCCTAAAGTCTTCCAAGTTGTTTTGGTGATTTGTGATTCCACTTGAGGCATTCACGGTATTGGTGTTAGGCTCTTAAAGCTCCAAGCGATCAACCACAAGAAAAGGTATGTCATCCTACTAACTTTTTATTACATGTTGTAACAATTGGAAAAAATAGGAACGATCATACGATGCTATGTTTTGATTATTAAGCAATATGAGTATTTTATCAATAATGGTTGACCAAATTTAACCTCTTTTATTTAAATAAGTTATTGTGAAATATAAAACAAGTAGCTATTGATAAATTTCGTTATGATGTATGGCTACGAACCATCACCGGTTTGTGAAATTAGCATATAACATCATTTAAACGCAACAAACTTAATTTTTGTATCAAAATTTGTCTATTTGATAAGTAAGTTAGGTTCTATGTAAAATTTTTGCTTAATAGATGTGGAGGATCTAAATTTGACAAATATACGAACCAAAGTGACAAAACGTGTTTAACGATATGGTTAACCGGTTAAATGTCACGAAATTATAAATTGGTCAATAAATTTTATATTTAAATAGATTAAAATATAAAATGAATTATTATAAGGTATAATTAGAATGTATTTAAGTGTTTTTGAATAAAAAGAATAAAACATAAACATTAAAGTTCAAATACCCAAAAACTACATTGTTATTTTATACTAATTATACATGTATGTATTTGTATATATGTATTATTATCTAGTGAATGACTATTCATGGGTCATGACTTAAAGTGATTTCATGTAAGTTTTATGATGTCTAAATCAATTAAGATAAGACAATTGGTGGAGATAAGTGGCAACTTAATTAATAAGTGCTTAATCACTTAAGATATTTTACTAAGAATGTTTCTTAATCCCTCTTCTAATTTTCGAGATTAAGACTTTCCCTCTCCTTAACTAGAACTCCTAACTAACTAAATAACTAGTAGTTAGTTAGTTAACTAACCCTATCTCTAAGCAACCACCCAAGCAAGTGGCTAGACAAGATCACATCACTTACACTCACATCCCATCACAAGCTAGTGTAGGTTTTGTCCCCTTATCCTCTTCTACTCTTTCCTCCTTCATATCCACGAAATTTCCTCTTCATTTTACCCTCATTTGACCAACCAATACTCCAGGGAATTACTCTCAACTTTCATCTCATTTTCAAGCACAAGAACTTCCTTCCAAAGCCATCAAAACCATGAACTAAAGGGCTGCTGTCCCTTTTGTGTTTCAGCCACCATTTCACCCATCTACACCTTCCTTTTGCTTGGTAGTTTTACTACCAAATACCCCGGGAAGTTAATTGTTATGATACTCAAAATTATTGATTCAAAACAATGAGTAAACTACCCTATTTCTTTCTCTTTTGCTGTGAAATTTTCGTGATAGCAACATAGCCAAAAGAGTGGCTGTTTTGGAGCATCAAACCAACAACCAAAAGTTCATCTTCAACCTTTCATTCTTCAATTATTCACATAAGGTGAGTTCATACCCCTACATTTTCATGTTTTTTTCAAGTTTTAAGGGGGGGGGGGGGGGGGGAAATACAAGTTAGAACACTAAACATAACTTAAATTTAAATGACAGCTTTCTACAGAAAAGTTGAGTCCTGTTCACGGACTGTTTTGACCATCTTAAACTTAATATCTTTCAAAACTGTACAATATGAAAATATTTCAAGTTTATACCTTTCTAAGGACTACTCGCACGCGTTCATACGATTTTTCTACAATTTATGGCGATTTTTATAAAACTGTCTTTCATTTCAGAAGTGATTTTGGACCAATATATGAAAATGTTCATTTTCACACTAGTTTGAGACCACTAAAAATCATAATAAAAATTAGGAACAAATTAAACTCATTTTGTAAACTCTCAGAGGTGACGGATTCAGTTTTTGTCATACGATGATTTTTTCTATGAGTTTTCTAAAAACAGGGACAGTAAAGGGTAAAACTGTCAAAAGTGGTTTATAGATTTATTAACACCTTCTAACATTTTTGAGCAATGTTTATACATTAAGGAAGTTAAAACACAATCATTTAAATATGTTTAATTACCATTTTTACAAAAGTGATAAGTACAAAAAGGTCTTTAGTATCAAACTTAAGGATTATTTCATGCAAAGTTTCTAATAAAAACGTAAGAATATGAACAACAATTACGAAACATACCAAATCATCTTTTAAAATTTATACATATATATAACCATATACATATATATGTTTTGTTTACAAACTTGTCTTAGGGGATGATCATTTATACAAACATTTTCACACATAAATTTGTTTTTATACTAAGTTTTGTGAGACATTAACTTCACGTACGTTCGAGTACACATTTCAAGTCATGTATTATATACCAGAATCCCTTGGAGGGGGGCATGGTGTTTGTGTATAGATCTATACGGGCTTGACAACCCCACGCCCTGACTGTTAGCTACAGTCCACCATTTGGGGTGACAAACGTCAGAACATTCCAACGCTTGAAGAACGTTGTGTATATGCATTTCTAGTCAATAGCATGGTTATAAAACTCACATGGAGTACTAAAAACATATTGATTTACGGGGTTTTTCAGACGTATTTGAAATTTTATATGTACATACATTTTCTAGAAACAAACATTGGTCTTGAAAGAAGGCTACATTTATGCTAGTAGAAAATATAGGATTTTCTAGGAACAAACAAACAAGAACAAAACATTTCATTTCATACAAACATTGTCATTTAATACTTATGAAACTCACCAGCTTAAATGTTGATCTACTCTTTCAAAACTACTTGTATGTCCCAGGGATTCAGTAATTATAGGTAACAAACAGCTTTTGAAGAAGGGGCGTTGCGGCGCCAGTTTAAATTCATATTTTGGCATCATATGGTAATTGGTTTTGAACATGTACCTTTTAAAAATGTAAACTTTCAAATATATATATGATCGTTGTATTGCTTTCTTTACTATGTATTCATTTGTTACGTTACCACATTAAGTCATCCGCCCCCGAACGTTTCCGCCGTTCCAGTTTCGAGGTGTGACAGATTGGTATCAGAGCCAGGTTTATAGTGAGCTAAGTATATCAAGTCACATAAGATATACAAACTATAAATACATAGGGACTAAAACTCTCTGACTTAACAATTTCAAAACAGGAACATTAGGGGTCCCTTGCTGTTAAGTCTATGTTTGTTAAGTGTATACATTAAGGTGGTATATACTAAAAGTTTTATAGACTTAGAATTTGTGATTTTCACTTTACTTCCTTTTCTTTGTTTGGATGTGGATATAAGGTAAGATCACTTATTCGACTGACTATTTACTATTGACTGTATATGACCTGTATACACAAGGCAACCATAGAAGGACCAGGAATGGACCGAGATTTCACGAAAAATGTAAGTGCATACAAACATACTAGTAAGGAGTCATATTGGCAACAAAACAAAAAGTATTAAGATAAGTTAAACACTGCGAGTAAGCCTCGGGGTATGTAATCATTTCTGGAATGAATACAGCCTGATCAACTATATTTATCCAAGAGGTGACCAACGTATGCCGAGGAATGGTCGTAGTGGATGACGAGTCTAAAACTTACCAACAAACCATACAAAGAAAACTTTAACATACAAATTTAAAATACTATAGGAATATTTTGCGTTACAATAGAACCACACACTTAGATTCTTCATATGCTTCTTACCCCTATTCTTGCATAGGCATATCAGCTAGACTTCATCTCCACATAGACCCCTACTATCCTGCCACCGAAGCCAATAGATGGATCAAGAAGGATCCAGAAGAAGATTTCGAAGAGTACCAATAGATGAAATACGAGGAAGAAGATTTCCGATAAAGGACCAGATGGAGAAAGAAGTTCGGGAGATACCATCAATAAACCTTACCCTATCAAGAGGAGTGTGAGAACCTCCACCTCTCATTTCAGGAAGCAACCCGCAATTAACTACCTAGCCATACATATAGACTGGAGAGGACAACCAATGATCCACAACCGACATAAACTCACTGCACCATACTTCGGGCCATAACACCCATAGACCGGCAAGCAGATCAAGAGAACAATACGGATCACCTACACTCCTTAGAAAAGGAGATAGTCGTTATAGGACAAAGAACCCTTACAGCTACAACCTGGATAGTCATCACAGAACTGAGAACAGAGGCGGCCACTCGCGAAATAGAATCATGCCGACACATGAAGGTAATTAGTATACTGGTGCAACAGTAGTTCTATAAATAGACCCTACAACATTTCAAATTGCGGTAACAGCCGCCGTGACAGCAGTCATGGCACACCTCGGCGCTAACAACACAAAGAAAAGCGGGAACGGCGCCGAAAGTTCCAATCGTAATAACAACCAGGGACACCCCGAGTATGTTCCTGCAACAACACCCCAAATCAAGGACCTACCAAAAGACAACAAATAGTGACATTCCATACCACCACCATCCCTACTACCTCAGTGCTGACAAGACCATATGTTGGAAACCTGCCAAAATGCACCAAGTGTAGCTTTCATCACAAAGGAAAGTGCAGGGAAACGCACTGCAAGAACTGTAATGAAAACGGGCATACCACAAATTTCTATAGGGTGCCGGCTCAACAGACCGCCCAGAACACAAAAGCTGGGATGAGTCGGACTTGCTACGGATGTGGAGAAGTAGGGCATTTCATAAAGGAGTTCCCGGAGACTAAAAGCAAAGATATCAGGAGCGTCGGAAGTGTTTTAGCAACAGAGTGTGGGAAAGCAATAATAGACCCCGCTGAGATTCCGGTACGTTCATTCCCGATAGCACATATGCATGGATACTATATAATAGCAACGCGGAGAGGAGTATTATGAGTCGCAGATTTAATCAATTTCTCAACCAAAAACCTCAAAAACTTAATCGAAATATTTACAGTAGAACTGGAATAATCAAAAGCACTAGAGACGTGTACATAGGGTGCACTCTAACACTAAATCAACCAATTCGTTCAAATCATCCTAACACCGTTCACAATAAAAATTTACAACATTTTCATTTTAACAACGTATTAGTAAGTTTCCTCACCATACCGATATCATATATTAAGAAAAGGCCATTTGTCTAAACCCATCGAGTAATAGAACCCTTGTTGTCTATGGCGACAAACTGGACACAATCCCCCGACTCACCTTTTACAACAAGACTCAGAAGTAACTACACAGGAGGTACCACGCCGTCCTAGCCCATGATGTGGATAAGAAACAAGAAGAGAAAGACATCATGGATGTTGAAAAAGCCCGTAACCTTCTTGATATATTCTGAGAAGATCTCCTGGGAATACCATCTGTACGGCAACCCGAGTTCAAAAATCAACCTAAGTGCAGTAGTTGTGGAAAAGGGTTGTTGTAAATGCCATCTCACCCAAGTTAATCACCCCACTCAAGTAGAGACTATGGACCCATACTAAGTGTATCTATTGGAGCCCTATATAATTAAGATACTACGGACTTAGGGTTGGTAATTTCGCTTTAAATCCTTTTCCTTGTTTGGATGTGGGCTTAGAATAGAATCACCGATTCGACTGTCTTTTCAATCTTAATTATATACGACTTATAAACACAAAGAGATGATAGATGAATCAGTTATGAGTCATACCATGAACTCCATGACAAGTTGTCACACCCCGAAAACCGAAGGCGGAAACATTTCCGGGGTTGACTCCATGTTGAGTATCAAATCCATTGTACATAGTAAGTAAAGTAACACAACCATTACATTACATATATGAAGGTTTTACATTTGTTTCAAAAGTATAAGTTATACAAGTGATACATAGTATATATGAACAACACGAAATGAGTCTTCTGAAAACTCCGTCTTCGCACAAAAGGATCTTCGGGTACCTGTCTAACACGGACCTGAGAATACAAGCGGTTTGAAAATCAGCATAAAGCTGGTGAGTTCATAAGCGGTTAGTTTTTCTGAAAATGTACGAGTTCCTTTGTTTTCTTGAAAAAGTGGTTATCCAAGAAAATCCCATATTTTCTTATGTAAAGTTAGTTTCCAAATCCGAAAGTAAAGTAAACAATGTAAAATAAAAACATGATTGTTCTTGAGAAATGTAGTTCAATTGTTTAATTTATTACACTTTTCTAATTAAGTACTACTATTACTCAGAAAGAACCCCATGTTCTCCTGACTGTGTGTGTGTGAACTGTTACCAGTTCTGATTATGTTCGGTGTCCTTCCCAAGAAAACCCCATGTTTTCCTGACTGTGTGTGTGTGTACCTTTACCGATTCTGGTTATGTTCATTATTATCCATAGGAAAACCCCATGTTTTCCTGAATGTGTGTGTACTTGATATCCCTAAATGTACATTAGCTTTACTACATACATAAAGCTAGTAAAAGAGTCTAAAGTGGTAATAATCTAGATTGCGAGTCCTTAACCATACTCAGACTAGATATGACTTGCGTCGGGGCCAGTATCCTTTTTATGAGTTTCGTCACCCTTGAACCTTTCGGTTCGGCTGTAGCTAGCAGCCAGGTGCGGGATTGTCAGTCCCGTATAGATCTATACACTCAAGCCACGCTCTCCTGCGAATGGAGATTCTGGTTACAGGGTTAGTCCTCCACTATCTCGTGCCAAGGGACGTGTTACCAAGGACGTCTCTCCAATCTTTAAGATTACTCATCACTTCTCGCCTGGGGAAGTGGTATCTATGACTAACTAGGTTCTAACGTACCTGTCCTTTACACTCGATCCTAGGTGTTTTATTAAAGACATTACACTCGAGCCTAGGTGTTATTTAATGATGACTGTCCTTTACACTCGATCCTAGGTGTATTATTAAGGACGTTACAATTAATTTGTGTGTTGCGATGGTATTTATCTATCACACTCGATCCTAGGTGTATTGTTAAGGATATACAAATGTTTTATGTTTTCTAATGGTGTCTAACTTTTACACTCGAACCTTAGTGTTTTATTACAGACATTACGATCGTTTATGTGCTTTATCGATTTAAACGAGAACAATCAATCTAAAGAATACAACATATCAATATATATTAAGAATTGAAAATCGGATTAAAACAAACAACCCTGCAAGTTAAAACAGTTTGTTAAAAGGTTTTCAATTCATAAAATGTACAATTACGAAACTGTTTGATTGAAATCATAAGTTTAAGTACAAGCTATTCTTGTACTTTTGCTTGTACTCCCCCCCTGAAAACATTGAAAAACCGTTGAAAAAGGGTAGGGGTATGAACTCACCGGACGAGAAACGTGACGATTTCGGATGCTAAACATTGGTTCGGGGATTGTTTACTCGCAATGTCCCTATGCAAAATGTAATAATGTCCATATATAACTAATTAGATTTACAATCACTAATTATTTGGGACATTACACTCCAACAAGGTTAAACACCTCAAAACGAGCGTTTGGAGTGACCCGGGTGACATCTACAGACGGGAATTGAAGCGAGGGACTTGGGATTTGAGTTTACTCCCCAAGAGTAAACTTCCTAATTGAGTTTATGGCCTAAACACCCATTCCCCATGAGTTTACGGCAGTAAACTCATGGTTGGGTGGTTTATGGTGTTTAATGGGTCACAAATGGATGTTAACACTTGGAAATGCTTGGAATAATTTTACCTAAGGCTTGGATTGAATTAAAATCACGAAATACAACCTTTAAGGGAGTTTACGGCCTAAGCATAGGGTCTATGGCCGTAAACTCTCAAATCCTCTTAAATAAGTGTTTTTAAGGTCCCAAAATTAATCACATGTGATTTTAAAGATTCCCACAAGCCTAGAAATGAATTTGGGGCACCAATTGACACTCTATTACGAGTTTACGGCCATGGGGTATGTTCTATGGCCGTAAACTCTCAAATGTGGGGTTTTGATGTTTTTAAAGCCCTTAAACTATTTTTGGTAGACTCTATGATTTATTCCAAGGCTTTTGGTGGTGTTGGATGGCTTTCTAACACTTTGAAATTGAGTTTACACCCAATATTGAGGAGTTTATGGCCCAAGCTCATGCCTTGGCTGTAAACTCTCATAAGTCCCTCAAAATTCATGTTAAATGTGTTCTAAGTCCATTGTCCAATTTCTAAAAATCATATCTAAGGCTTGGTTGAGTCATGGAAGGGTTTAAGGGCTTAAAACCCCCTTAAATATTTGTTTACGGCCTAGGTACCTTCCAGGGCCGTAAAATCATATACAAAGCTTTAATTCTTGTTTTGAGGCATTCTAATTTCATTTCATAAAGTCCTTTAGCCATATTCAAGGTCCAATTGAGGTTTGGAAGGGTTTTGTTGCTCCAAAAACCCCCTTTATATGAGTTTACGGCCTAGGACTGTTCTAGGGCCGTAAACTCATGGTAATGGTCCTATTCCATGATTTGAACTCGAATTTGAAGGCTAAAGAGGTTGCATAACTAATTAGGGAAGGTACCTTGGTGATTTGAAGCCTTAAACTTGAGATTTTGACCCTTAAATCTAGTTTGAGGAGAGAGGTTGGAGTGATAGTTGTAAAATGGAGCAAAAGCTTCAAAAGGGAGACTAGGATCACTTTAAATAGTGTCCAAGTTCGGGACACGGTAGAATTCTACCCGATACCGGCGTTAGATGGGCTTTTGGTCGCACCCGGCCAATTTGCCGTAACCCGATATGGTTGATTCTAGAAATGTTCTGATTATTAATATGAGGCGTTAGAATGAGTTCTAAGGGTATTAAGACACTTATTAAGTCATAAAATAAAATTTACATTAACGACTTAATAAAGTGTCGGAAACGGATACGAAATCGGAAACGGCGTTTGGATGATTAGAGCGAGTCGCGAAAAAGGGGTTACATTTAGGAATATGAATTTCGGGTTGTTACATTATCCCCCCATTAGAGGGAATTTCGTCCCGAAATTCAAAGATTCGAACAAAGATCACGAAGTGTCTAAGGTTCCACAAGTTAAGCTTTTATGTCTTTCCAGGATAAGACATCCAACAAGTGGGTACACTTTCACATGACAGAGTAACTAAGGGTTCGATGGTTCTATGGGAAACTTCTACATGAGTCTATGATTATAGTCAACGGAACCCAAGAATCGACAGGTTTCCATGGGCGTTCCCGGTGTCGACTAATTCCTTATTGCCTTAGCTTTTGGAAGTATCTACGAGTATGGCTGCTTTGCTTATCTACACGATCAAGATGATGGTTCGACCGAAGGGCGCCACTACTACCTCGTAGTGATCGTATCATGCCCTGATTGCTGACTTGCACACATCATGCTTACTGAGGTTTATCTACGAGGAAATTATCGGGATTAGGTCGATGTGAGACTGAGCTATGCATTTGGAAAGAATTCTCAAGAATTCTTTGGAAATAGTATCGGGAAAGAATCGTAGACTACTCGTTTCTCGATGATATCTCGGACGAGAGATACATGGGAAAACTTTTTAAGCTTTGATGTACGAGGATCATGACGAGTCGGAGAAAAGGTTAGAACGAATAGCTTTCTCGAAACTAGAAAAGACAGCATAAATGAGGCTCGGTCATTACATGCTAAAGATGACATCAAAGCATTTAATAGAAAGTTTGCCATTAGATCGGATGGAAAAGAATAATCGCTCAGATTTAGAATACAGTCTATGGACACGATACAAGCGTTCTCGTTCTCATGTGATAACCATCTCGAAGGTACACATTTTTGGTTACTCGCAAACGACGGGGTTAGAAAATGTTCAAATGGGTGATTAACGAATTTCTTTTGGTGCTAGAATCGGAAAGAATCATAGACATATAAATTTAACGAGGGGAAATATACCTGTGGCAACGGCGGGATCGGTGACTGTCTCCTCTCGTCCTATCGCTAGAACTCTTCCGGTGTTCCCAGGTGTTGCAGCCTTAGGGCAGTTTCGCTTGAGATGCCCTACTTCTCCACAACTATAGCAGGCCCGACCGATGCCCGCCCCGGAAGTTTGACTCGTTGATTGAGTTGGTGTCTTACAGTTTTTCGCCATGTGACCCTTTATGCCAGATTTGTTGCAAATTACCTCTATACATGGACCGGACAGAAGATGATGATAGTTGCACTTGCCACAACTAGGAAGGGTTCCAGCATACCTATTAGCAGATTTTCGATTTGAGGATCCATCAACAGAAATAGTTGCAGAGGAAGTGACAGCGTTAATTACCACCGTTTGCTGTCTCTTTGAAGATTCGTGCGATGTCTGGCTTTTCTCTTTCTTCCCAAGTTTTCTTTTCTCACCACTCCTCACTGTCGGCTCGGGAGTGATAGCTGCCTCTTCAAGGTCATCACTATGATCGATTAGGATTTGTGCTAAGCACTTGGCGCTGTCGTACGTATCTGGCCTCGCAGCTATGACGTTTCCTTTCGTTGGCTGAGTCAACCCCCAGACAAATCTCTCTATCTTCTTACTTCCGGGGTAACCATTCCCGGGCAAAGTAGTGCCAAGTCATCGAACCTGGAAGTATAAGCAGTGATGTCGGAACCTTTCATCTTCAAGTTCCAGAGTTCGTGTTCTAACTTCTGCATTTCGCCCCGATGGCAGTACTCAGCCAGCAGAAGTTCCTTCATGGCTTCCCAACCCATGGCATTGGCTACAGGTAAGGTTAGGGATTTGACTCGGCCGTTCCACCAAGTCAGAGCTTTGTCGAGAAAGGTGCAGCCGACAAACTTCACCTTGTCTGATTCTGAACAAGCGTAGATTTCAAAGATGGATTCGATCTTCTCGAACCATCGGGTAAGGGAAATGACACCCCAAGTTCCATCGAAAGACGTGGGTTTGGCGTTCATAAAATCCTTATAGGAACCCTCTTTCCGGCGTCCCTGGTTGCTATCTTGGTTTTGGGTTTGGGTACCACCTCCCGAACCACCGGAACCGCCAGAGTTCCGTTCAGACATGGCAGCTGTCACTGCGGCTGTAACAGCTGCCTGGAATACTACAGGATCAATTTGGGGAGGAGGTGGTGGCGGAGGGTTGTTGGTCTTGGAGATGGGCCTCTTTCTTGGAGGCATCTTGATCTAATAAGATCAAGAAAGAGAGGATGATAAGTCCTCTAAATTGAACCAAGAGATATGACAGATATATGCTGAATAAGTGATAAAGCAGGATAGAGTTATCAAGACAAGAAAATTATCGCTAAGAGAATGATCAAAGAACAATGTATGAACGAGGATTTCTACCAAGGATTGGCTCGAGAAATACTCCCATAGTATTTCGTGATTTGCTACGACACTAGCTCGATGTTTGTGGTATTAGGGTAAGTTTTAGGTATGCCGCATTACCACAGTCACTCCCAAGCACATGTTGGCCGTGTCTCGAATGAATATAGTTGGCCAGGCTATATTGATCCCAGACACGACTACATAACTGCTCAGGTTTAACTGCAGCATACAACACCCATTTACTTATGTTATGTTCTACTTGTAGTTACGGATCTCGACGGGTCGGTATACTTATATACTTTTGAAAATACTTATATTTTGAAAGATACTTTTAGTTCAAAGCACTTAGGCCCCTTAATGTTTATAGTTTTATACCATGTAAGGTTTGGTATACTTCATTCACTATAAACAAGGGCTCTGATACCAATCTGTCACACCCCGAAAACCGAAGGCAGAAACATTTCCAGGGTTGACTCCATGTTGAGTATCAAACCCAATGTACATAGTAAGTAAAGTAACACAACCATTACATTACATATATGAAGGTTTTACATTTGTTTCAAAAGTATAAGTTATACAAGTGATACATAGTATATATGAACAACACGAAATGAGTCTTCTGAAAACTCCGTCTTCGCACAAAAGGATCTTCGGGTACCTGTCTAACACGGACCTGAGAATACAAGCGGTTTGAAAATCAGCATAAAGCTGGTGAGTTCATAAGCGGTTAGTTTTTCTGAAAATGTACGAGTTCCTTTGTTTTCTTGAAAAAGTGGTTATCCAAGAAAATCCCATATTTTCTTATGTAAAGTTAGTTTCCAAATCCGAAAGTAAAGTAAACAATGTAAAATAAAAACATGATCTCAGAAAGAACCCCATGTTCTCCTGACTGTGTGTGTGTAAACTGTTACCAGTTCTGATTATGTTCAGTGTCCTTCCCAGGAAAACCCTAGGTTTTCCTGACTGTGTGTGTGTGTACCTTTACCGATTCTGGTTATGTTCATTATTATCCATAGGAAAACCGCATGTTTTCCTGAATGTGTGTGTACCTGATATCCCTAAATGTACATTAGCTTTACTACATACATAAAGCTAGTAAAAGAGTCTAAAGTGTTAATAATCTAGATTGCGAGTCCTTGACCATACTCAGACTAGATATGACTCGCGTCGGGGCCAGTATCCTTTTTATGACTTTCGTCACCCTTGAACCTTTCGGTTCGGCTGTAGCTAGCAGCCAGGTGCGGGATTGTCAGTCCCATATAGATCTATACACTCAAGCCACGCTCTCCTGCGAATGGAGATACTGGTTACAGGGTTAGTCCTCCACTATCTCATGCCAAGGGACGTGTTACCAAGGACGTGTCTCCAATCTTTAAGATTACTCATCACTTCTCGCCTAGGGAAGTGGTATCTATGACTAACTAGGTTCTAACGTACCTGTCCTTTACACTCGATCCTAGGTGTTTTATTAAAGACATTACACTCGAGCCTAGGTGTTATTTAATGATGACTGTCCTTTACACTCGATCCTAGGTGTATTATTAAGGACGTTACAATTGATTTGTGTGTTGCGATGGTATTTATCTATCACACTCGATCCTAGGTGTATTGTTAAGGATATACAGATGTTTTATGTTTTCTAATGGTGTCTGACTTTTACACTCGAACCTTAGTATTTTATTACAGACATTACGATGGTTTATGTGCTTTATCAATTTAAACGAGAACAATCAATCTAAAGAATACAACATATCAATATATATTAAGAATTGAAAATCGGATTAAAACAAACAACCCTGCAAGTTAAAACAGTTTGTTAAAAGGTTTTCAATTCATAAAATGTACAATTACGAAACCGTTTGATTGAAATCATAAGTTTAAGTACAAGCTATTCTTTTACTTTTGCTTGTATCCCCCCCTGAAAACATTGAAAAACCGTTGAAAAAGGGTAGGGGTATGAACTCACCGGACGAGAAACGTGACGATATCAGATGCTAAACGTTGGTTCGGGGATTGTTTACTCGCGATGTCCCTATGCAAAATGTAATAATGTCCATATATAACTAATTAGATTTACAATCACTAATTATTTGGGAGATTACACTCCAACGAGGTTAAACACCTCAAAACGAGCGTTTGGAGTGACCCGGGTGACATCTACGAACGGGAATTGAAGCGAGGGACTTGGGATTTGAGTTTACTCCCCAAGAGTAAACTTCCTAATTGAGTTTATGGCCTAAACACCCATTCCCCATGAGTTTACGGCCGTCAACTCATGGTGGGGTGGTTTATGGTGTTTAATGGGTCACAAATGGATGTTAACACTTGGAAATGCTTGGAATAATTTTACCTAAGGCTTGGATTGAATTAAAATCATGAAATACAACCTTTAAGGGAGTTTACGGCCTAAGCATAGGGTCTATGGCCGTAAACTCTCAAATCCTCTTAAATAAGTGTTTTTAAGGTCCCAAAATTAATCACATGTGATTTTAAAGATTCCCACAAGCCTAGAAATGAATTTGGGGCACCAATTGACACTCTATTACGAGTTTACGGCCATGGGGTATGTTCTATGGCCGTAAACTCTCAAATGTGGGGTTTTGATGTTTTTAAAGCCCTTAAACTATTTTTGGTAGACTCTATGATTTATTCCAAGGCTTTTGGTGGTGTTGGATGGCTTTCTAACACTTTGAAATTGAGTTTACACCCAATATTGAGGAGTTTATGGCCCAAGCTCATGCCTTGGCTGTAAACTCTCATAAGTCCCTCAAAATTCATGTTAAATGTGTTCTAAGTCCATTGTCCAATTTCTAAAAATCATTCTACCCGATACCGACGTTAGACGGGGCTTTTGGTCGCACCCGGCCAATTTGTCGTAACCCGATATGGTTGATTCTAGAAATGTTCTGATTATTAATATGAGGCGTTAGAATGAGTTCTAAGGGTATTAAGACACTTATTAAGTCATAAAATAAAATTTACATTAACGACTTAATAAAATGTCGGAAACGGAAACGAAATCGAAAACGGAAACGGCGTTTGGATGATTGGAACGAGTCGCGAAAAAGGGGTTACACTTAGGAATATGAATTTCGGGTTGTTACACAAGTTACCCAGGATAGTGGATGGACATGCTACCAATTGAGCGATCGTAGAGAAATCAACCAAACCCACACACTTTCTACTGACCAAGGATACAAAGAAAAATAGAAAAGTTGACAGGAGCATATCATAAGAAAATTGCGAGACTGCATAGTATACCACTATCTATCATTTTGGGTAAGGGACAGGCCATTCGCCTCGTGTTTACAACAGTCGTTAAAGAAGTCCTTTTTATCACCCTCAAACTGAAAGACAAAGAGGAAGAACCATTCATCGAATCCTTATACAACATCAAGTATTACATTAACATCAAAGTCGCGTCATTCGAAGCTCTCTGCAGAAGCAAGTGTAGATCATCTCTTTGATGGGATGAGGTAGGTGACATGCAAATAGCTAACAGGCAAGTTCCTAACAACACTCTCACCAGCCCCCAGATCATACGAGAAACTACAGAGGAGATTGTTCAAACCCGTGAACGATTGAATGCATCCCAGTATCGGAAGAAGAGTTTGTCTGATGAGACTCTTGTTATTCCACTGGATGAAATTGAAATCAACGGGAGTCTAAACTTCATCGAAGAACCGGTAGAAATCATGGATCAAAAGGTCAAAAGGACAAAACAAAGTCGCATGCCCATAGTGAAAGCTCGTTGGAACGCCAAGCGAGGACCGAAATTCACTAAGGAATGCGAGGATCAAAAAAAAAAAAAAACACCCCCAATTGTTTAGTGATATCCCGTCTACAAGTTGAATTTCAGGACGAAATTCTTTTAACGGGGGAGAATGTAACAATTGGTAAAAATAGGAACGATCATACGATGCTATGTTTTGATTATTAAGCAATATGAGTATTTTATCAAGAATGGTTGAACGAATTTAACCTCTTTTATTTATATAAGTTATTGTGAAATATAAAACAAGTAGCTATTGATAAATTTCGTTATGATGTATGGCTACGAACCATCACCGGTTTGTGAAATTAGCATATAACATCATTTAAACGCAACAAACTTAATTTTTGTATCAACATTTCTCTAGTTGATAAGCAAGTTAGGTTCTATGTAAAACGTTTGCTTAATAGATGTGGAGGATCTAAATTTGACAAATATACAAACCAAAGTGACAACAGGTGTTTAACGATATGGTTAACCAGTTAAATGTCACGAAATTATACATTGGTCAATAAATTTTATATTTAAATAAATTAAAATATAAAATGAATTATTATAAGGTATAATTAGAATGTATTTAAGTGTTTTTGAATAAAAAGAATAAAACATAAACATTAAAGTTCAAATACACAAAAACTACATTGTTATTTTATACTAATTATACATGTATGTATTTGTATATATGTATTATTATCTAGTGAATGAATATTTATGGGTCATGACTTAAAGTGATTTCATGTAAGTTTTATGATGTCTAAATCAATTAAGATAAGAGAATTGGTGGAGATAAGTGGCAACTTAATTAATAAGTGCTTAATCACTTAAGATATTTTACTAAGAATGTTTCTTAATCCCTCTTCTAATTTTCGAGATTAAGACCTTCCCTCTCCTTAACTAGAACTCCTAACTAACTAAATAACTAGTATTTAGTTAGTTAACTAACCCTATCTCTAAGCAACCACCCAAGCAAGTGGCTAGACAAGATCACATCACTTACACTCACATCCCATCACAAGCTAGTGTAGGTTTTGTCCCCTTATCCTCTTCCACTCTTTCCTCCTTCATATCCACGAAATTTCCTCTTCATTTTACCCTCATTTGACCAGCCAATACTCCAGGGAATTACTCTCAACCTTCATCTCATTTTCAAGCACAAGAACTTCCTTCCAAAGCCATCAAAACCATGAACTAAAGGGCTGCTGTCCCTTTTGTGTTTCAGCCACCATTTCACCCATCTACACCTTCCTTTTGCTTGGTATTTTTACCACCAAATACCCCGGGAAGTTACTTGTTATGATACTCAAAATTATTGATTCAAAACAATGAGTAAACTACCCTATTTCGTGCTCTTTTGCTGTGAAATTTTCCTGACAGCAACATAGCCAAAAGAGTGGTTGTTTTGGAGCATCAAACCAACAACCAAAAGTTCATCTTCAACCTTCCATTCTTCAATTATTCACATAAGGTGAGTTCATACCCCTACATTTTCATGTTTTCTTCAAGTTTTACAGGGGGGGGGAATAGAAGTTAGAACACTAAACATAACTTAAATTTAAATGACAGCTTTCTACAGAAAAGTTGAGTCTTGTCCACGGACTGTTTTGACCATCTTAAAATTATTACCTTTCAAAACTGTACAATATGCAAATAGTTCAAGTTTATACCTTTCTAAGTACTACTCGCACGCGTTCATACGATTTTTCTACAATTTATGGCGATTTTTATAAAACTGTCTGTCATTTCAGAAGTGATTTCGGACCAGTATGTGAAAATGTTCATTTTCACACTAGTTTGAGACCACTAAAAATCATAATAAAAATTATGAACAAATTAGACTCATTTTATAAACTCTCAAAGGTGACGGATTCAGTTTTTGACTTACGATCAATTTTTCTATGAGTTTTCTAAAAACAGGGACAGTAAAGGGTAAAACTGTCAAAAGTGGTTTATAGATTTATTAACACCTTCTAACATTTTTGAGCAATGTTTATACATTAAGGAAGTTAAAACACAATCATCTAAATATGTTTAATTACCATTTTTACAAAAGTGTTAAGTACAAAAAGGTCTTTAGTATCAAACTTAAGGATTATTTCATGCAAAGTTTCTAATAAAAACGTAAGAATATGAACAACAATTACGAAACATACCAAATCATCTTTTAAAATTTATACATATATATAACCATATACATATATATGTTTTGTTTACAAACTTGTCTTCTACATCGAAAATATACATATATATGTTTTGTTTACAAACTTGTCTTCTACATCAAAAATATACATATATAGTTTACGAAACTCTACACCATTTGTATCCTGTTGAGCAAAGGATAAAATATTGTCAAATGCATATCTAAAGATTTCACGTCGTTTTTCATAGCTATCCTAGTCTTAGGGGATGATCATTTATACAAACATTTTCACATGTAAATCTGTTTTTATACTAAGTTTTGTGAGACAATAACTTCACGTACGTTCGAGTACACATTTCAAGTCCTGTATTATATACCAGAATCCCTTGGAGGAGGAGCATGGTGTTTGTGTATAGATCTATACGGGCTTGACAACCCCGCACCCTGACTGTTAGCTACAGTCCACCATTTGGGGTGACAAACGTCAGAACATTCCAACGCCTGAAGAACGTTGTGTATAGGCATTTCTAGTCAATAGCATGGTTATAAAACTCACATGGAGTATTATAAACACATTGATTTACGGGGTTTTTCAGACGTATTGGAAATTTTATACGTACATACATTTTCTAGAAACAAACATTGGTCTTGAAAGAAGGCTACACTTATGCTAGTAGAAAATATAGGATTTTCTAGGAACAAACAAACAAGAACAAAACATTTCATTTCATACAAACATTGTCATTTAATACTTATGAAACTCACCAGCTTAAATGCTGATCTACTCTTTCAAAACTACTTGTATGTCCCAGGGATTCAGTAATTACAGGTAACAAACAGCTTTTGAAGAAGGGACGCTGCGGCGCCAGTTTAAATTCATATTTTGGCATCATATTGTAATTGGTTTTGAACATGTACCTTTTAACAATGTAAACTTTCAATTATATATATGATGGTTGTATTGCTTTCTTTACTATGTATTCATTTGTTACGTTACCACATGAAGTCATCCGCCCCCGAACGTTTCCACCGTTCCGGTTTGGGGGTGTGACACATGTACCCCAATCACATGCTAGTTAGGATGAAACCTTGGAAAAAGAAAGTTTGCATATATAATAGAGAAAACATAGATCCAAGGTTTCTATGGTTGCATACACACCATAACAGTGTTAGAATGATCAAAACCCTTCAGTTGTATCAAATCCTAGGCTTGTTTTCAATTATACTTGATGCTACATGTTTTTCCAAAGTTAAAATTTTGCCATTTTTGCATCTGACTGCTCACCACGGTGTGGCAGTCTTTACTACGCCATGGTGATGCACATGTGTGTGTAGAATTTCGGGTTTTTTCTTGCTATTGGATGGGGATCATTACCCTAAACTGTTTTTGAACCAAGAAACCTGTTTTTCAAAAGGGTAATGTTCTTGCTTGCCCAATTGAAAGGTGATTGTCAAAATTTCATACTTTGTTTTAGTTTATATGATTAATCTAAATTACATGGAATTTTTTTTGATTTGAACTGCCTTTATCATATGAGTTTAATCTAGAACTTGAACATTCTTGTTAGTTGAATTGTTGTTCTTGATGATTTTAATGGACTCCATAGCTTGTCCTCAAGTTATGGAATTCCAAAACTTTCTTTTAAATGGATCATTAAAAGTCATAGGTTATAAAAATGAAGAGTATCATTTTCAAGAACCATTAAACTCATATGTTATGAAGTTGAAAGGTTCTGAATAGTTTTAAAACTTGCCCTCAAGTTTTGGAATTTGTAAAGTCTCACACACATCAATACTTTAATTTCAATCCCTAAAATTTTAAAGTTTAAAATTCAACCCTTATACTTTATAGTATTATAAGTTAATAACATATATATATATATATATATATATATATATATATATATATATATATATATATATATATATATATATATATATATATATATAAGATCAAGTCAATCTTACCGTTAGTAGGCCTCATTCACGAAGCCAGTCTATAAAAGGGTATAAGGTTGGTACCTATAAAATGGCAGCTTAATGGGTGTCCACTCTCACCCACCACTTCCTTGACTGGTGGAGGGTCGTTAGCCGAACGGGTAGGACAGACTATAATTCTCATTAAAAGTATAGTGCTAAATACAAAGTAAATGAACCTTTTAGAAATTCCCAATCTTAGTTACTTTAGGAAAATGTGAAATTTATGCTAACCCATGAAATTACACTTTTCACCTTGCTAAAGTCGTTAGTGGAGCGTGTATGGTTAACCGGCACACTAACTTGGACTTAACAAGGGTGGCAAAGGGTGGCTTAAGTTTTATCATAGATCGGTGGATCGTATGTGGTTAACCAGCACATCAATTAGGTTATAAAATTAAGAGTACAAAGTTAATTTGCATGGTTATTCACACCATGTTTGTGATCATTGGTATCCCAGTCACAAACTTGAAGGACATAATTGAGATTTAAACGTGCCATTGAATTGTACAATGAATCTCAAAAGATCGAGGAGTTTCAATCCAATTAAAACCCAATAATCTATTTCCTTTTTCATGTTGGAAATTGGTAAATTGTCATTTACGTACCTTCAAATATTTTGTAGCTTGGATTACAGCATCCCTCTTCCAAGTTATAAAATATTGTGTTTGGTCCTAGCCTTAATATTTCATTTGGGTTTCTTATTAAGGACTCTTTATTTAATCTAAACTTGTGTTTTCTTCTTTCAGATATCTTCCAATAATGCTTCTGGCTCAAGCCCTACTGGCTCCTTCTCTCTCATGAATCGTTGTGGGAGAGTCATCTTTGATGGTTCCAACTTTAATGATTGGATCAGGAACATCAGGATGGTCACACGTTACAAGGACAAGGAATATATCATCGACAAGGAGCTGAAGGAAATTGATGAGTCTTTTGCTACTCCACGGGAGATCACTGACTTTAGGACTCATGAACTCCAAAATTCCTATGAGGACTCTTACCCTTTTGAGATGCACATGCACCTGATGGATAGATACCGTCAGACTGCTCGTCAAGAGAGGTATGAAATCATCTCTTCTATGATAACAACCCGAATGAAGGATAGTGAACCCATCACGGGCCACATGCAGAAAATGAAAAGGTTTGTGGACCGTTTATTGAGTTTAATGTGAGCTTCCCCGAGGAGCTGGCTATTGATATCATATTGCACTCCTTACCTCCATGTTATGACCAGTTCCGAATGACCTATCATATGAATAAGGAGGAGGTCACAATCAACAAGCTTCAAGGACTTTTGAAGACCACCAAAAGTGGTCTCAAAGGTAAATCGGTTGTTACCACACCTACTCCTACCACCACCCATGTTCTAGCAATCGGGCAAGGTAAAGGGAAGAAGAGAAAGACCCCTTCAAAGAGTCACAAAGGAAAGTTCGTTGATGGTTCTTCTTCAAGTGGAACCAAAGGTGGTCCTGCTACTCCCTCTGCTAACCCTAAAGAAGATGAATGCTTCTACTTTCATGATAAGGGGCACTGGAAGCAAAGCTGCCCCCAAGTAATTGCAATATGTTAAGGTTGGGAAAGTAAAACCCACCCATGCAGGTATTTACACTATATTGTCTAATAACTCACCACATACTAATTGTTGGGTCCTTGATACAGGTTGTGGAATTCACATATGTTCTGATTTGCAGGCCCTTAAAAGAAGGAGGATGTGGAGCACGGGAAGATAAACTTAATCATGGGGAATAGGAAAGTTTCACCTGTCACCAAGATTGGAGTTTAATCTTTATTGTTGAGTAGTGGGTTCATGTTACTTCACAACTTGACTCTTGAAGCTCTTCAAGGTCAATTTGCCTCTCATTGTTTCCTTGGCTTATAAATCCTCTCTTGCGAAAGTCCCTTCTCCTTGCCAAAAATACCATATTTTCAATGGGTTTGTAGAAGAGGTAACCTAAGGATTTCTGTGGGTAGCCGATGAAAATACACCGCTCATTATGAGGTTCGAGCTTGTCGTGAGTCTCGCTGCTCATGAAAGCCTTGCAACCCCAAATCTTGATGTGCTCTAATGTGGGAGCTTTCCCAGTCCACATCTCGTGAGGTGTTTTGGCAACCTTTTTAGTTGGGACTAGATTAAGGATATGGGCGGCAATCTCTAAGGCATACCCCCAAAATGAGATTGGTAACGAAGCTTGACTCATCATGGAACGAAGCATGTCCAACAAGGTTTGATTACGCGTCTCAGCCACACCATTAAGTTGTGGTGTCCTGGGAGGTGTCAATTGTGAAACAATTCCACATTCCTTAAGATAGTCAAGGAACTCTGTACTAAGATACTCTCCACCTTCATCAGATTGAAGCATCTTAATGTTCGTGCCCAACTGATTCTCCAATTCCTTTTTAAACTCTTTGAACTTTTCAAAGGTTTCTGACTTATGCTTGATTAAGTAAATATAGCCATATCTATTATAATCAAAAGTTACATAGATGCGGCTAGCATCCACTGTGGCGGTTTTGAAGGGTCAACACACACATCTGTGTGTATGAGGTCCAACAAACCTTCACACTTAGCACAAGTACTAGTGATGGGTGACTTTGTCATTTTACCAAGTAAACAAGACTCAAAACTATCATCCGAATTTAATTCAAATGATTCCAGGACTCTAGCCTTTTGGAGTTGGCCTATGCGCTTTTTGTTAACATGTTCAAGACGACAATGCCATACGGATGCTTTGTCCTAGCTAGTGGAAGAATCAATATGCAATACATTATTTTCTAAGTTGTCTACAACTGACACAGTTTCATATACTCCATCACAAGGTAATTCTTTAAAATAAAAAACACTATTATAAAAAGCATTAATACCACCACATTCAATATCAAATGAAAAAGTAAATCCTTGCTTGTACAAACCATGAAAAGAAATAATATTTCTCGCCATTTCAGACAAGTAACAACATTTATTGACTAGTACAAACACCACAATCACATAAGATCATACATATAAGCATAGAAATCACACAAAGCATACATATACCCATAGATCTACACATTTGCTTGTATTCTCCCCCACAAAACTTATAAAAACCGAAAAAGAGAGGGTATGAAGCTGACCTTTGGGTGTGGTTTCGGTTTTTGGAAGAAAATGAGAAGAATTTTGGCTTTAGCAACCTTCCTTGGAAGATTTTGAACTTGGATGCTTCTTAGGTGCTAGATCATGAGTTTGAATGAATTAAGAGGTGATTTTTGGATGAAATGAAGTAGTTAGCTTAAGGATCTAAGAGATTTCTTACCTTAGATGATGATTTTTGGTGCAAGATCCCTTTGATTCCTTCTTAGATCTCAAAATATGGATGAGTTATGAGAGTGTTTCCTTGATAGAGAAGTGAGTGAAATGTGTGTGTGTGTGTGCTTGAACTAGGTCGAGAGTAAGAGAGAGAGGGAGAAAAAGAGTGGCTAGACTTGGAAGTATGTGAGTGCATGGATGTTTGAGTCTTCATGCATGGATGTCCCATGAACAATTGTGAGGTGTCAGTCACAAAGTCAACTCCCTTTTCTTTTGGGCTTGGGCCGAGAATGTGGAGGGTGAGAGGAGGTTTTTGGGCTTTTTGCCCTTAAGCCCATGTTATAGTTAGGTTGGATGATTTTTGGCCATAAAAAAATATAATTATGATTTTTATGACCCTTTAGGTTAGATTAGGTTAATTATGGTCCAAAATGGTTCATATAATTAATCTATCTCATTCTAGGCCCAATATGGCCCAAAATATGGAATTAAATGGAAGTGGGTCCAATTAGAGCCCATTTAAGAGTTCTAAGCCCAAGATAGCCAAATTGGAAGCTTATTGGTCCATTGGGCCCAATAAGGAAGTCCTAGTCCAAAATGGACTTAAACAAGAACTTCTAGGGTTTCCAATTGCTTAATGACTATTTGAATTGCTTGCATGGGGTGTTTGATTGAAATTTTGCTGACATAGAGTATGCATCATACATGCTCTTATGTTTTTGATTCATAAATTGGTTTAAGTGTTGGTTACAAGGCACAAAAATTCCTAATTGTTACATCATCCCCCCGTTAGAGGGAATTTCGTCCCGAAATTCTTTTGAAAGCTAGGTTTCAGAATGCTAGAATAGGTGAGGGTACTTTTGCTTCATTTGGTCTTCGTGTTCCCACGTGAATTCTGGCCCACGCTTCGCGTTCCACCGTACTTTCACGATCAAATAGGATGCATGCATAAGTGTGGTTTAGGGGAAACGTACCGGTAACAACAGCGGGATCCTGAATCACCTCCCCCTGACCCATGGTCAGCACCCTTCTTGTTCCTCCATTTCCGGGATTGTTGTTGTTAGGGCAATCTCGGCGGAAATGCCCAGTCCTCCCACACCCATAGCAGGTGTGGCTAGGCCCAGCATTGTTGCCGCCGGTGTTGATGTTGTTGTTGTTGCGGTTGTTGTTGTTGTTGCTGTTTCCCTGTTGTTGATTTGAGGTGGGTAAGTCCTGCAATACCTCGCCGTGTGCCCCTTCCGATTGCAACTGGTGCACTGCAGCTCCTTGCACTCTCCATTGTCATGGAAACCGCACTTGTTGCACTTGGGAAGATTACCGGAATAAAGTCTAGGAGCATTCGAAGCAACTGAGGCTGGAACATGTGGTGTGGCCGAAACTTGTGCGGTGGCAGCATTAACTGCCACTGTCTACTGCTTCTTAGAAGTCTCGGGGCCTTGACGCCCCTTCCTCTTGTTGTTCTTCCCCTTCTTGCCATCACCTTCCTTCTTGCCTTCAGCCTCCGCTGGCTTCTCACCCTTCTTGTTGTTGTGGTCATACAGCTTCTTTGCCAATCTCTTAGCACTGTCGAAAGTTTCGGGATTTGCAGCTATCACGTTTCCTTGGATCGGAGAGGTTAGTCCCTAGATGAATCGCTCAATCATCTTTCCTTCCGAGGTGATCATGCCCGGACATAACAGAGATAGTTCACTAAATCTGAATATGTAGGCATAGATATCAGCATTCCGTACAGTGAGGTTCCACAGCTCTTGCTCCATTTTCTGAATCTCACCACGCGGGCAGTATTCAGCCATCAGCATTTCTTTCATTTCTGTCCATGGCATGGAATTGGCTATGGGGAGTGTCATGGCTTCCACATGCCCGTTCCACCAAGTGAGCGCTTGGTCGACAAAAGTGCATGCAGCAAACTTTACTTTCATCTCTTCAGGGCAATCGCATATCTCGAACACCAATTCCACCTTCTCGATCCATCGTTTCAGGGTGATCAGTCCTCCGGTGCCGTTAAAGGTTCGTGGTTTGGCGTTTGTGAAGTCCTTGTAGGTACAGGTTTTGGTGGGTCCTTGATTCATTCCATTGTTCGAACTCCCGACCCCTTGCCCGTTGCCTCCTCTGTTGTTCCCTTGGTGAATTTGTGTGATAGCTGCAGTGATCGCAGCAGATACGGCTGCCTGGAATGCAGTGGAGTCAACTTCGGGTGGGGTTGGTCCAGGGTTTCCGCGAGTAGGTCGGCGAGGCATCTTTCTGTCATGAAACGGAACGATGTTGAGTGTTTGTGGGTTCTGTGAGGTTGTGATCCTACTGACTAGGTGCATGGTGCGAACTTAAGTACTTCTACAAATTAGCATACAATCATGGATTCACAACACATAGCAATTTGTAATGTCATAATAAAACACGTAAAAGTTCACTAATATTATCCGCATTTGATACATGAAAATTTTGCTCGAAAGAGCATACATAAGTGATATTAGTTCGACAGCATAACGGCTCTATGAGTAGTGTAGTCACTTAAACATAGAGTCGGGGTACATAGCATAGATCCTAATGGTCTGGTCAGATAAACCTATCCCTAATCGCGATGAGCTGTGCCCGGGGGTGGTGTTGAGGAAGTGGATGCTCCTTGAAGATGAGCCACCTGTCGTTCTGCATCCTGGAGTCGAGACTCCCACCTCACCTGCCTCATATGGAACTCTCGAAGGACGTCTCGTGTCTCCAGCTCTGCACGCTCGACCCTAGTCCACAGTTGGCGTACCTGGTCGGCGGTGCTCTGAGCAAGGTCGCCAGTGTTCCGTAACCATCTCACCATGACCGGAAGGACTCGATCGGCCGGTCCTCCGTCCCTCATGTCAAAGAACTTGCGTGACATGCCGAACGGGGGTCGCTGTCCCTGCTGTCTGCTACATCTCCAAAGATCAATACCCCAGGGGGGTGTAGGACCAGTGGGGCCCACCCGGTAAGCAGGCACCTTAATCGGGTAAGGGGGGTTGATGCCTTCGGACTCCGCATCCAAATCACCCCCTTCGCTGGCATCAGGTTCCTCCTCAAAGTTTCCTTCATCTTCTTCTGGTTCGGCAGGCTCGCCCTCGGCTCCTGCCTCCGGTTCCCCGTCAGATTCATCCTCGGGGTCTTCCTCAGGCTCTTCTTCAGGCTCTTCGTCGATCCATCCGTTATTTCCCTGGTTAGGGAAGTAAGGATCTTCGGGGTGATGGAAACCAGCCATGCTGTCTGCGAGAGTGTGTAAATATGCTACCATTATTCCTAGGATGCTACAACTATTGAACAGACTAAACAAACTTTCTCTTTTTGGTGATAAAGGGGTATATTTTTAGGTTTCCTAGCTATCACGATCTCCTCAGGACGTGTGGTAGTGATACCTTGGTAGGAATGTAGTTGATCAGGCTACATCTGTTCCTTGATACAACTAAGAACAGTACTGGATTAACCGAGATATTAGCATTATCTTGTTTGATTCGGTGTTAGGTTCTCGTTCCTAATACAAACAAGGGTGTTTTATTGTTATGTTTTACTTGTTTTGTTCAGAGTTGTGTTAGTCCCTCTTTTGGTTTATAGTTGCATATCAATGTGTGGCTAGATATGCTAGTTCACTATAAACAGAGCTCTGATACCAACCTGTCACACCTCCGAACCAGACGGCGGAAACGTCCGAGGGCTATTATGACTCAATTGAATACCATCACAATGAATATACATGAAACATAACATCATTCATCACCATGCATTGAAATATTACAACCGGTATTGTTTACATTTAGTACATT
Source organism: Lactuca sativa (assembly GCF_002870075.4). Lineage (NCBI taxonomy): Eukaryota > Viridiplantae > Streptophyta > Magnoliopsida > Asterales > Asteraceae > Lactuca > Lactuca sativa. Next base: position 256,450,650 of record NC_056625.2, on the reverse strand, counting down.
GTTTCAAAACATTACATTTCCAAAACGTAAATTGTTCGATACTAATTAAACAAACAACATGACATCACTGGGTACATTTTTCCTTCGATTTACCTGTTACCTGAGAATACAAGTATTTTGGAAAAACGTCAACATATGAAATGTTGATGAGTTCATAAGTAAGGTTTGGAAAGAAATGATTTGTATAATTTTGAAAACCACAGAAAATCCGATATTTTCTAAAAAGAAATGTTGTATATAAGAAAAAGTGTGAACATCCGTAAGTATGCTTGTTGATTATTGTGAATGTGAATAATTGTTAAACTTTGTATATATCACATAGTTAAGAGCGTTGAATTTCCCAGGAAAACCCGATGTTTTCCCAATACATTAAATTACGTGGCTGAGTTAGTATTATTCCGATACGACGTTGTTTTCGATAATTCCAGGTGACATTGGATTAATTACGGGTTGTGAGTCGTTATAATCACGCATTAATGAAAATGACTAGTTTACAACTATACAAATGATCCCTTAGGCGTCGTCCATACTACTCACTTAATCCAACCACCCTGACTTCTCATAGCCCCACAACCGAGGAGAAAAGAGGGTACGAAGCCCCCGTTATTTCCATAAGTCGTTCAAGGCTATCGTGAATGCGAAAGGCCCTTGGCCCGACTCGCATTTGACTTCTTGACTTTGCTAGCAGTACCAAAGGACCCTTGGGGCCCAACAGCACAATAAAGCTATTGAAAGTCCTTTTACACGAAACTAGGTCATATAAGGCCCAATAACATGTAAGCGCGTTCCCTTCGGGCCTAAAGATCATGTCATTGGGCTAGCTAGGCCCAACAAGCGCGATTTGAAACTTTTGAGCCCAAAGATGGTGTATTGACTTCTCGTGAATTTTCCGCGTGTGTATTGAAGTACCATTGTTTATTGATTTTTGATTCGTTATTGATTCGAGACCGAATCAATTCGTTTGATAGCGATTTTGGTGTTGAAGGTGTACTTATTATTACGTTTCGCCGGTAGACGTAGTACTCGTATTTTAATCGTAAGGGGGTTTGTTGTTTTAAGAGTTAGAGTTTATTTCTTTTTTTTTAAGTCCTTTCTTGGATAAAATTTACACTTTTAACCCTTTGTGTATAAAAGAATTTCCATTTTAGTCCTTAAACTATTTTTCTTGACACTTTAGTATCAAAACTTATTGGAAAGACATTTTTAGCACAAATTTACTTGACAAACAGCTTAAGTCCTTCAAAAATGAAATTTTCTCGGTTGAAACCTCTATTTTCGCAACTTTTACAATTTTGGCCCAAAATGGAAAATTTTTGCATCTTTGGTCCCTTTTTAATTTGAAAAGCATTTTTGACCCTTGAAATGGACTTGGTACACTAGTAATCCCCTATTTTACAAAAATGTGCAGTTTCAGCCCCTCCAAATAAAAAATCTCGCAATTTGGGGCTTTATTGGGCCGAAAGGCCCATTTTGGCCCATTATGTTTAAAATTCACATTTTTAACCCCTCAAAAGTGTTGATATTCATAAAATACACATTAGAAACTGTTTAGACTCATCTCAACCTTCAGAATTCATATATTGTCGTTTTGGGCCCTTTAGCTTTGTATTTTTAGCATTTTGAGCCCAAAAATGGGTTTTAAGTCCAAAAATGTTCATATTAACCAGCTTGGTTATTTTTCTAGACTTGATTAGTGTGAAATGGTATAAGTTATAGTTATTTCATTCATCATATTGTAGATCTCGGTTTTTAAGTTCTTTTTGACTAGTACAAACACCACAATCACATAAGATCATACATATAAGCATAGAAATCACACAAAGCATACATATACTCATAGATCTACACATTTGCTTGTATTGTCCCCCACAAAACTTCTAAAAACCGAAAAAGAGGGGGTATGAAGCTCACCTTTAGGTGTGGTTTCGGTTTTTGGAAGAAAATGAGAAGAATTTCGGCTTTAGCAACCTTCCTTGGAAGATTTTGAACTTGGATGCTTCTTAGGTGCTAGATCATGAGTTTGAATGAATTAAGAGGTGATTTTTGGATGAAATGAAGTAGTTAGCTTAAGGATCTAAGAGATTTCTTACCTTAGATGATGATTTTTGGTGCAAAATCCCTTTGATTCCTTCTTAGATCTCAAAATATGGATGAGTTATGAGAGTGTTTCCTTGAGAGAGAAGTGAGTGAAATGTGTGTATGTGTGTGCTTGAACTCGGTCGAGAGTAAGAGAGAGAGGGAGAAAAAGAGTGGCTAGACTTGGAAGTATGTGAGTGCATGGATGTTTGAGTCTTCATGCATGGATGTGCCATGAACAATTGTGAGGTGTCAGTCACAAAGTCAACTCCCTTTTCTTTTGGGCTTGGGCCGAGAATGGGGAGGGTGAGTGGAGGTTTTTGGGCTTTTTACCCTTAAGCCCATGTTATAGTTAGGTTGGATGATTTTTGGCCATAAAAAAATATAATTATGATTTTTATGACCCTTTAGGTTAGATTAGGTTAATTATGGTCCAAAATGGTTCATATAACTAATCTATCTCATTCTAGGCCCAATATGGCCCAAAATATGGAATTAAATGGAAGTGGGTCCAATTAGAGCCCATTTAAGAGTTCTAAGCCCAAGATAGCCAAATTGGAAGCTTATTGGTCCATTGGGCCCAATAAGGAAGTCCTAGTCCAAAATGGACTTAAACAAGAACTTCTAGGGTTTCCAATTGCTTAATGACTATTTGAATTGCTTGCATGGGGTGTTTGATTGAAATTTTGCTGACATAGAGTATGCATCATACATGCTCTTATGTTTTTGATTCATAAATTGGTTTAAGTGTTGGTTACAAGGCACAAAAATTCCTAATTGTGACAACTATTGTTTTAATTCAAGTATTAAGTTGATTATTCGAAACATTATATAATGGATAATGAGTAATCAATATGACTCAAAAGTTTTTGGGCCATACAGGATTAGTATTATTATTAAGTTTCATTTTGCATATTTTGACTTCCTGGATAACTAGGTTATTCAAACCATCCACAATCGATCATACTTTGGAAGTAGGTATTGAGGCAAGACTGCCATGAATGGGTTTGTAGTTTGTCTAGGACAAGGTGGCTGCAGTGATCATGAGTACTCCTGGAATAAGATTCGAGTAATGGATTCAACCCATGCTTATTTGAATCACTTCATGGATTTTATCACGAGTGATCATGAGACGATAATACCTTATATTCTTGAAACGGAGGCATGTGAGTTGTAGTTGCGAGTCGGTTGCACATTGACATATGTAAATGTACCAGTAACTTGGATGTTATAAACATATCGTTCTATGTAATTTGATGAGTAAGTACAAGCGAGCATTTGGGTCGAATTTTATCTGTTCCTTTTACCCCATATGGATAAAAGCGATATATGTGGGCCCCTCGATGACTTAGTGATGACACCCCTAAGTGCTTGGCCAAGCCTGGACTAATTTGATTTGTTCAATTAGTCGGTCGTCATAAATCGGAAATCAGGAAACAACAAATGGATAGAGAGAATGATTATAATCCATGTCTCAGTCCATAGGATATCTGGAATGGAGGAATATATGATCCCTTATCTAATGGACGCGTCATTGACTAGGTCAGAGTTTGACAGCGAATTTTAACAGCTATGACTGCTAGTCGGGTTGTGGAGTCGTACTTGCAATAATAGTTACTAGACTTTTCCAAGTGGGAGACTATTGGATTAATGTCTAAGTCCATAACTATAATTGGTATGTAATTGACCCGCGAGTAGCATGGTCCATTTGGGTTACATGACACCGGAACAATCTGAAGGATGTATTATTGAGAAGAGGTTATTTATGATTTATTAATATATTATAAGTTCTAATATATTAATATGAAATCATATTATTTAATTAGTATTTATCAAGAATTAGTTTGGAATTAATTTTGTGATCAAAAGAGACTAATTAAATATATGGGGATTGATTATGTAAATCATTCATTCTTATAATGTGGGCTTGTGATCCATAGTTCCTTATGTTGGGCTAAACCCATGTGGTAACCCATGGATGATCCATGGAGGTTTAAACCCATGGAGCATGAGGAATATGGATGGTCATGCACATTAGGGTTTGCATGGTGTAACCCTAATCAAGTCACACTATATAAGAACCCCTCTAGCTTGTGAAATTGACACAAGTTGAAACACAAGAAGGCAAGCCGATTTTATGAGTGCAAGTGACATCTTCTCAAGTTCATCCATTTGTTGGTAGTGTTGTGTGATTCCATTTGAGGTGAAACACTTAGGGAACTAAGTTCTTAAATGTCCAAGGCTTTCAACTACACTAAAAGGTATGTCATCTAACTTGTATTTCATGTTGTTTGTACTCCATTATATGATAGTTAGGACGATGCTTTGGAATATTGAATGTATGCATGTATAATAGAGAAAACATAGATCCAAAGCATCTAGGGTTGCATGTACACCATAGGAGTATTAGAATGCTCAAAACCCTTCAATTCCACCATGTGAGAGCTCGGTCAGAAAAGGTGCAGGTAGCAAATTTCACTTTGCTCCCTTCAGGGCACGAGCAGATTTCAAAGACTGCTTCGGTTTTCTCTATTCATTGAGTTAGAGCCATGACTCCCCCATTCCCATTAAAGGTCCTAGGTTTTCCATTTTTGAAGTCCTTATAATAACACTTTTGTGGGTGTCCATGACTTTCACCATGATCGGAGGGATGATCGCCACTCCCAGATCCAATGGCACCGATTGTATTGATGTGTGACATGGCGGTTGCCACAACTATAGTGAACGCTGCCTGAAACATAGTAGCGTCAAACTGTGGAGGTGGCGGCAGAGGTAGAGGTGGAGTCGGAGCTACATTAACATTGATTTGCCTTGGATTTCTTCTTGGAGGCATCTTTTGCTTTAAGATTTAAAAGATGGAAATGAAGTAAGACATCAATAGTGAAAATAAATCAGATGTCTTTGAACTAATTACACTAGTTCAGCATGTATTCTGAAAGGAGTTTATATAGAATTCTACCACAAGGAATAACTTGCAAAGCGATAATTTGAAATTGGATAGTGATTTTTCAAAGGAAATAAGATGTTTGTCAATTTCATTGGTATATTAGATACATAGAGTTTGGAAAATTTGACCTTATAGGTCTACAATATACCAACTTAACGGAAAACTTGACAGCATATTGACCTATCGAGAAATGAAATTTCGAGGTCGTACTATAAACATGAAAACATCACTAGAGTATATACGTAGGCTTAATCTATATATCCAAAAGAGTGAGTAGAGTAAGAACTACTCGCGAGGAGTGTTGTATTGTTTCCTACTAGTTTCAGCCCTGGATTTAGCCAACTAGCGTTATGTTTAAAACATACATTTTTCCAATGATACTTGACATTCTCGAAGTTCTCTGAGTTCAACTTGGGTTGCAGCCAGTTCCCTTTGTAAGGCCTCGGTGTGATTTTTCGTTGACTCATGGTCTTCGCTCAAGTGGCGGAGGCGAACTATGTTGGCTACTGAGGTAACACCGACATCTACAACTTGTTGGATGGCTGCCCTTGCTTGCTTTGTCGTTACGAGTAACTCGATGTACTATCACAGTGAGAGCTCAATCTACTGAGCCTCCCTCGTCAATGTTGTAGAAGCTTTGGTCTCCATTATAAGGACGGTCCTGACCCTGCTCATGAATCCACCTATCTAATTTCACAGCCCACTGAGGCGTCGGACCTTAGAAGTCTTGACGGGGATTTGGGTTTTGAGCAACTTGAGGTGGATTATAGACCTCTGGTTCTGAGTCAAAGTCTTCTTGCATATCCTCTTCATCTTCCTCCTCAAAGTCTTCGTCTATTGGAACCACAGGGTCATCCTCTAGGTCATCTTCAATCCAACCACCGTTTCCTTGATTGGGAAAGTACGGGTCTCCTAGTAAATGAAATCCAGCTATGTTTATCTATGCGAGAAATAGGGGTGTAAGAGACATCTAATAGACTTTTTAAAGGCAAGTAAACAATTTCAAGCTTCCATATGAGAAACTTACAGTTAACATTAATGTATTTTGTATGGTATGACTCATATTGGGTCCTTCTATAACCACAAAGTATATACCAATTATATATAACTCGGGTCGAATAGACCTTCGAATAAATGATCCTACTCTACATCCACATCCAAAAAAAGAAAAGGAAGTAAAGCTAAACCACACATTCTAAGTCTATAAAACCTTAATTATATATAACCGTAATATATACGCTTAGTAATTATACATCTACCAGCAAGGGTCCTTTGTTTTCACATAGTTAGTTCTTAGTATTATAGTGCCTAAAATACTCCTATAGCATTTTATGTTATGTTCTAGAGTTCTTCTGTATATGTATAGTTGTTAAGTTTTAAACTTGTCGCAAAACTACCATTACTCCCAAACATATGTTGGTCGTATCTCAAATAAATATAGTTGATCAGGCTATATTTATTCCAAATATGATTACATAATTGTCCAAGTTTAACTGTAGTGTCCAACATCCAAATACTTTTATGTTGTTATGATTGTGATGTTGTTCTTCAATGTGTGAGTGTTAGTATACTTCATAAAATACTTATATTTTAAAAGCATACTAGTAGTCAGTCATATATCTTTTATGAATGGATATAATGAATTCGCTATAAACAATGCTTTGATACCAATCTGTCACACCCCTAAACCGGAGTGGCGGAAACGTCCGGGGGTGGATGACTTAATGTTAAGTATCACAACACATACATCATAGTAATCAAAGTACAACAACCATTGAATTAATAATGCATAGTTTTACATAAGTGTTCCGGTCATTGTATATATGACATCAAAAGTTATATTTAGCAAAAGGTAGAAGACATGGCTCTATACTGCTCTGTCTTCTCAAAATCCTGGAAATGTACATGTCTACTGGTTCCCTGACAATACAAGTATTTTGAAAAAAAAAAAGAGAGTATCAACCTTTAAGTTGGTGAGTTCATAAGTATTTATGTTTAGAAGCTTGTTATTTGTTTCTTGAAATAGTAATCATGTTTATTGTTCCAGAAAATCCAATATCTTCTAATATAACTGAAAAGTAGTTTTAATACCATAAAACCGTTCTGTGTAGTTGTTGTTGTATTTTAAAATAGTGTAACATAGTTTTAGTTTACAATAAAACTACAAAAAGAAATGTTTTATGTATTGTTTATGTTTCTCTTTGCTATAACTAATATATTGTAGTTGTATTCTTTGAAAACCTTGTAATTGTGAGTGTGTCTGGTTCCACCAGCTGTTAATATAAGTCATAGTATATTATACTGTAAATCGTATTGTTGTAAAACCAATACGTTGTATTTGTACTCTTTGGTTTAATTATCCATACACTAATCGTATTGTTCATATCTTTTTGTGAGTTATTATAACCATACTAAGACTATTAAGCCTGATACACGCTTTACGAGCGTTTAGAATTGTAACGACATTTCTCACTCACAGGCATACAACCTAACTGTAGCGAACAATCTAAGTGCGGGATTGTCAATCCCGTATAGATGTATATACATTTGTCTCGCTCTCTGTCGGGAGATTCTGGTTATAATTATCAGGTCTTTAATAGTATTGCTTAAATAATTAAGCGAGTGAACTTTGTCTCACAAAAACCATATTGACGATTACGTGTGTAATAATGATGAAAAGTAATTCGGAAATAGTTGAACTGATAATATGTTCCTTTTCTAGTATTCTTGAAGTGTAAAGTGTTTGTAATGTAATTTGTACTAGAGTGTAAAGTTAAACCTTGTATACTTGACTAGTGAAAATAGTGTGAGAGTTCCATAAATTATACATATTATTATTTATATGTGTATTCTATTTTATGTGAATTATTCGTGAAAGTACCCCTTTTGCTCAACATGTTACAAAAGGGTAATCAATCTTATTGAAGTAACTTTTTATATTCATATATATATATATATATATATATATATATATATATATATATATATATATATATATATATATATATATATATATGATTTTAGCAAAATATAAGTTTAAAAGAGTTTTTAAGACATTTAAAGGAGTTTGAAAGTATTTAAAAGTGTTTCAACAACTTGAAATCATTTTTAGAAATATTTAGAAATTATATAATTGTAAACACAGTGTCCTTGTGTTTAGACTTGTATCCCCCCCCCCCTAAAATAGTGAAAAATAGTAAAAACACAAGGGTATGAACTCACCTTTTGTGAGTTTCCGGTTGTAGATACGGTGTAGTAGGGCTAAATCCACAAGTTAGAACTCGTGATAAAAACCGAATCCTAATTTATATTAAAATAAAATTAAGTATAAATTAGATAGTCTAGAATTGTTTAAAGTGTTAAACAACAATTAATTATTGTAAAAGGACTTACAATAATTCTTATAATAGTGTGTGGGTGTTCTTCGTGTTCTTCATGAACACTAGTGATATATGGGTTTTCGGTTGGAAATCAGGAGAGTGGATGATGATTTTCAAAAGATGTGATGAATACTTGAAGAAATCAGTATGAAATTAGGAAGATTCAAGTGATCTTCGCATGATACTTGAGAGAAAAGAGTGTTTTCGGTTGAAGTGTTCTTGAGGGGATTTGTGAGTGTTTTCAGTTAAGGATGTAAAAATGAGGTATATTTCCGGGCAACTTATATATATATATATATATATATATATATATATATATATATATATATATATATATATATATATATATATATATATATATATATATATACACACTTGTGGGTTTCCGGCCGAGAACACAAACCAAGGAAAGAGTTTGCGGTCTGAAGGGATAAGATTGCGAGGTTTTCAGTATGAAGAAGTTTACGGCCGAAAATGAGGTTTGTTGTTTGAGGTTTGCGGTTGTAAACGGTTTGCGGTGCGAGAAGGATCTAGATGAGAAGGTTCTAGGTTTTTAAATGATTTTACTTCTAATTCTTACAACACTTTTACAAGGCTTATACATATCAATTTTTTTATTTTAACTTTATTAAATTAACAAAACAATAAATTTGACTTTTATTTGATATGTTTGACTTTTTACAACATAGAAAATAAAGGGTTGTCGCATTAAGTTGTGACATGACTGTATCTTTTTAGGAATTTTGTGTTTGGTTCAGAAATATAAGAAAAAATAATCATTATACACATATATGATTTTTTTCTAAATTTAAATAAATTCTACAAAAATTTAAATTAAGAATATTGTGTAAAATTAAACTTTGAAAAAAATACTAGCCTTCGAATTTGAAAGTATAAATGTACGTTTTAATTTAAAAATATGAAATTTCAGTGTATTAAATTGTTAATCTATTATATTGAGCTGTGAATTTTATGTATTAGACAGTAATTAACTATATTAAGTTGTGAACTGACTGCAATTTACAGTGGATTTTTTTTATAGATTTTGTGTTAAAATATAAATGATTTATATGAATTTTTGTATTAATTGTCTTGTGAATATATTTATTTTTTGTGTTGTATAAGTATGTAAGAATACATTAGTTTTTTTTACTTGTTTTGTATTAAATTCAAAATGAGTGAATTAATATGTTTATTAAATTATGAATGTAGTATTTACCCTTTCATTGCATGACTTTATATATAAATCTGATTTACAAGAAAAGATGGTTGCGAAGTTGCATAAGTGATTGGTGGCAGCGTGTGGTTGTCGTGGTGGTAGATTTTGGGTTTGATTTTTTTGAATTTATGAATTAATGTAAAAATACGTTGTATTAAGTTGTGAATTTTGTGTGTTAAATTATAAATGGATTATGTACAGTTGTATTTTATATAAATTTTATGTTAAGAATAAGGAATGATTGTATAAATGAAAATATTAGACTAAAAAGAGTACGATTTTGTTATTTTCTTACCAAAAGACAAAAATTAAGATTTTAATATATTTTACGATATTCACAATACATATATACTTATTAAATGGGGGTTCTTAGGGTTCTTAATATTTTGTGGTTCCTATTTAAACCACTCCATATATATATATATATATATATATATATATATATATATATATATATATATATATATATATATATATATATATATATATATATATATATATATATATATATTGTTTTAGTCAAAAATCACATTAAGAACTTTGTCAACAAATTAGAACGTTTGGTCTGATCTTTTGTATAAGGTGTTTAACAAAGTGTTATGTGTCAAAGATGTTAAAACATGTTGAAGATCCTAAATATGGTCTAGATCTTGGGGTGAAAACATATGTGTTGATATTCGTTGTAAAGAACATGGATAAAAGAGTGTTTGAAGTATTAGTCCATAATATAAATATGTCTATGTTAATAAAAATTTAATTTAATCCTTATCATAAGCCTTCAAATTTTTTATTGTTCTTTTTTTTTTTTTTTTTTTTTTTTTTTTGGAAAAAGGTTATGGTTTACTAGGTTTTAATTGTCCAAATTTTAAGCCTCTTAAATAACAAATAAAGAAACATAGCAAACCTTAGAAGGGATTCTAAAATATAGAAAATTAGGGAAGGGGGCTAGGGTTTCTAAAACCCTTGTAGATTTCGAAAATATAGGGTGGTGGCTATGGTTTCAAGAACCCTATGACATTTTCGAAATAACCTCCTTAGGGTTTAATTTCTATAAACCATAATTTTGATCTATTCAACTTTGTGAAATATCAATGAGAACAATGTCTCGATTTTAAATTTCTCTTAGACTTGAATATCTAAGTAGAATTTCTCTTATATATCAATAGTAAAGTTATAAAAATCAGTCAGCTCAATATCATCATTTTAGATATAAGGAGATCAATAAACAGAGGCATCGTTGGTGGAGTTGACAACGAGTAGCCACCTTACCTTGATTATAACCAGAAGAAGTCAACTTTGGAAGCTACATAATGATTTTTCAATCTGCAAGCAGCTTGAGAGGAACTATCCTTGTAGATCTGAAGCAACACCAGCATTTAATCTTGTATTTCCTCTTGACTCTTTTATTTCTAAAAAGTTTTGCATCCACGGACATCTAATCTCTTACTCCTTGGATGTAAATCGTATTAATCAGTAACGATTTTCATATATTTTGCAATCCATCGTCGGCTATTCCCTGTTCACACCAAAATCACATTCATATAAAAAACAAAAGTATTATATGATATTGAGAAACATTTTTTATGCTGAGATAATATCAAAAAGCTGCATTTTGAATAAAAGCAAAATCAACTACTAACATTATGCGTATCTAAACTACAGCAAATCAAAGGTAGAGAGAGGAATACCTTCATATTAATTTTGTAATCCCTAGGGGATATGCCAGTAGCAGTATCTCCTACCAATCCTTTCTTTCTACAGATTTTTTAAATTGAGAACTGAAGCAACAATAATGTTGAAGTCCCATTGGACATGATTCCAGTTTCTTGTAGTGTTCTGAGAAATTTCACAAAGAAATATGAGTTACAAAAGTTATATGGCAAAGAGTACAAGTTGTTCTCTGTTTTTTGTTCTGGTGTCAAATTAACTCTCAAACACAGAAAAAAGAAAAATCAAATTTGAATGATGCAATTAAGCATCCATACACTTGACACATTAATCCCTGGAGTTAAATGGATCCTCAAATAAGCAATAGATAACTTGACATTTTCTAATGGGTAAAGTCATATGAAGCTATTAGGAAATACAGTGCATTATTTAAGATATCTTATGTATCTAAAGTGATTCATAATCTTAACATATTTGTGCTTGTAGTTTATTAAACTGTTATTAACGTGATTTCAGAATCAAAATTGTACAGCTTCAACAATTAATGAAACTTCTACAATCAATCCAAGTTCACAATTTAATTTGGAATTTCACATATAATATTTTTTTCTTAAGATATTTACGCGTGTCAACCATTCTGATTTATTTTGATATCTAACTAGGTGTGAGACCCATATGTTATATGGGTTTGATAAAAACAAAAATTAAATATAAAAGTTTAAACAAAATTTTATTTAAGTTTGAAATTTTAGATTTGAAATTTAAAATTTAAAATTTGAATTGAAAAGGAAACATATTAAATACTATATGAATACTAATATTGTAATTTATTGGTTATTTTCAATTAAGGCAATGAGTAATCGAGGTGTAAATATGATTTATGAATTAAGAAAAGATAAAAAAAAAAAAAAAATGACAAATAGAGAAAACATTTAATCAAAAATACCAAAAAATGACATGTGTCCAAGTTAATAAGATAATGACATGTGGCAAAATTACCTTCATTTATTAGGGGGGATTGGCTCTTCCATGTACAAAACTTTAATCGAATTCAACGACAAAAAAAAATAGAAAGAGAAAAGCAATTTCATGTCGATATGAACAACAATATATATTGAGACAAAAAAGATAACGTTTGATTATATACATACTTATGTTGATATGATATTTGCATTCTATTAAAAACAGAGGGAGGTGCATACCTTCATATCAACTTGGTAATTCCTCAGAATATGTCGAGTAAGGGGATGTGGGCAATGCGGGGCCACCAGTAAGAGCCTTCTTTACTACACCGTTGTTCCAGATTTGGACAACTATAGATTCTCAAACTCAAAAGTGAAGGCAACAACATTTCTGGTAGATCTATCGTCTTTGGGCACATGAAAATGGAGAGACGTTGGAGGGAGGTGAGATGTTGGAGTCCGGTTGAAAGTGATTCCAGATTCTCAAATTTATTTATGCCAAGATAAATAAGAGATGGAGGAAGAAGATGGGACAATTGACTAAAATTACTCAGATCTGCTCTAACACCAATTAACCGTAGTTCAACAAGTGAGCTTGGGTAATTCTGTGGGCCCCACTCTGTGATTGGCTTGTGCAACCCCCCTATTTCAAGGTGACTCAGTTTGGGAGGCCAAAGCCCACAAGGGAATGAAGCATCCATACTTGGACAATTTGTTATTGTCAGATGTTTTAAGGCAGTGAGATTGGGCAACTCGTGGTCTGGAAATGACTCTATCTCTGGACAATCTGTTATTTCCAATTTGGTGAGGTGAATGAAGCGACTCAATTCAATGACCGATTTCAGGTTTGGCCAACAACTTATCTCTACAGATTCAAGCATGGTCATGCTTGAGTTCATAAGCACCCTAGTCACATCTTCTCCTCCCACCACATTATCTAATAGTTTCTTACAACCATCAATCGTAACTGACTTGAGTTTCTGCGCTCCTGATGGAAAAGAAACAGACGTAATCGAATGACACCCACGTATATTCAACGTTTCAATGCTATCTGGGCAACTGCAACGCTCCAATCTGTGACAAAACTTTACTTCCAAGATCCTAAGAGATGTTAGGTGGCTGCCACAGTTGTTCTCAATCTCTCCTAAACTCACCAAATTTGAACACAAATACACTACCAACTTCCTTAAATTTACAAGTACCTTACTTGACTTTTCTTCAGATTCCCACAAGTATCTTATTTCATTACACCGTTCAATTTTTATTTCTTCAACTGTCCCAAGATACTCTATAACACCTCTCCACAGCTGGTCAGTTAGACCAGGGATGTAACTTATATTAAACTGGGTGACTGATGAAGTTACACCAACTATACTTGTTAGCATTTCATGACCACAGTTATTTATTGTTAGCTCCCTTAGTGATGGTAGTGCTTCAAGTGAGATTTTAACCAACTTAGGACAATCACTTATCCAAAGCTTTCGAAGACATGGAAAAACTGTACCTGACCATACCACCCATTCCTGCATATTAACAAAAGATAGACTTTCAAGTGAAGGGAATGCAAGACCATTTCCAGGTAATTCCGAGCCTACAACCTTCACTTCATCCATGCCATGAATAGACAACTTCTTTAGTGAAGGTAGCTGCCCAAGTGGTGGTAGAGATGTACATTTTTTGCAACCATGTATCGACACACGAGCCAACCGAAGAAATGAGGGATCCCCAACCCAATTTGGAAACTCTTTACCTCCAAATGACACTATTCCAAGCTTTATCAAATCATCATTGTGAGGCTTCAGCCCACAGAGGACCTCCTTTTCAAGTGTTTCCTTTCGAGAACAATCAAATACATCACTCCATTCCACCTCTAACTCACTTATCCTCTTTTGGGAAAAGTTTAGTTCTTGTGCATGCATTGCACTTTGCACTTTTTCCAGCCCAGTAATGGAAATTTTTCCTTGGAGATATTTTAAGTCTTTAAGGCTGGTCATTGAAAATCCATCGTCTCCTTCAATAATGATTTTAGAGAGAGTTTGTAGGCTTTTCAACTCAGCAATACCTAAGGGCATTTTCTTCACAAGCGGAGTACACCTAAAGTCAAAATGACGCAAATTCTTAAGCTTTGAGAAGTTCCCAGGCAAGTTAGCTAAAAAAGTGCAGCGATAAACTATCAATGTCTCTAAATTATACAGACGACACACATTTTCTGGTAAACTTTTGATGTGGGTACGACATAAGTTCAGATAACGCAAGTGCTTCATACTACCAACACACTCTGGAACCTCGCTTATTGTCAGGTAACTCAGGCATAGAACCCTTAGTAATGGTAACTGTTGAACTAAGTTGGCCAAAATCTTATCTGAAAAGCTGAATGATCCAGGATTTGTGTGCCTCGTAGAATCCAATGCTAGGAATGTTCTCACATTTGTAGCTCCTTTGAATGCCTCGAACCTTTCATAACCCATGAAATCATCACACTGGAATGATATATGGCGGTACTTTTCCAAAGTTTTCTTCCTAAATTCCTTTTTTACCTCAATGTCTAACCTTGAAAAAAAATCTCCAGCAACAGACATAGCCAAGTCATTCATGAGATCATGCATCACAAACAACGATTTGTCACCAGGCAGGTGTTGAAAAAACGACCTTGACAACAACTCTTCAAAATATTCGAGACCCAAACGCTCCATTGACTTGCTTGTAGTCGATTGGTGCAAAAACCCTTCAGCCATCCACAATAAAATCAACTCCTCCTTCTCAAACTCGTAGTCCTTGGGGAACAAGGAGCAGTATGCAAAACACATTTTCAAAGAGGCAGAAAGATCATGGTAACTTAGTCTTAGAGCCGGAACAATCTCATCTCTATTTCCTAAACTCCATATCTCACTATCCAACAGCTCTTTCCATGCTTCCTCATCTGTTTTTGTCCTCAATAGCCTCCCAAGTGTTCTTAATGCCAAAGGCAAGCCATCACATTTTTTCACAAACCCTTCACCAAGTGGTCTAAGTGCTGAATGTGAGTCAAAGTTAGCAACACCCAATGCATGTTGAGCAAACAAAGTCAGAGCATCGTCATGTGACAGACTCTGTAGTGAGTCTACATGAGCATAACCCAGCTTTTTGAGCAATTGCTCCTTCCGAGTCGTCATGATAACTTTACTTCCAGGAGCTCCCACAAGAAATGGGCCCACTAATTTTTCCCAGTCATCATAGCTTTCAGACCACACATCATCTAAAACTATTAGAAATAGTTTCTTCATAAGTTGCTGTTTAAGAGCTTCTTGAAGCAGATTTAAATCTGCAAATTCCTTGTTTTCCCCAGTCACAGATTGATAAATAACTTTGCTTATACTGGAGATATTGAACTCATCGGAAACACAAACCCAAGCCCTGAGTTCGAAGTGATCCTTCACTTCCTTTTCGTCATACAAAAGTCTAGCTAGAGTTGTTTTACCTACTCCACCCATACCAACTATGGGCACGACACTAAAGTTCTGATGATTACAGGATTCATCTTTACCCACCAAAAGTTGTTGAACCAATGCCTTCTTATGACCTTCACGTCCAACAATACTACTTGCATCTACCAAACATGCCTCATATCTTACAATTTTGGGTTTTTCATTTGTCACTACAATTAAACCAAGATCATTTTTTGCGTCCACTAGTTCTTGTAACCTGGTGCTAATATCATCTAACTTATATTGCATCCTACTACTTAATGAGAACTTGCTGCAACATTTTGGGATTAGCTTTCTTACTTTGCTGGTGGTGGCTCCCGATACCTCGGTCAACTCACGATGCATAGCTTCAGTTGCCAAATCGTCAAGTAGGTCATCTATGTCGTAAGCCAAATGCTGGAGATCATTCAGCCATGCTTTAACAGCTTCATCAGTTATTTCCTTATGAGAAGCATCATTAAGCAGAGCGTGGATCTGGCCTAATGATCTTTTCAATTTCTTGAGCTCGGAATCGATTCCTTTGGCACGAGCAATTTTCTTCAAAGCTTCAGAAGCCAGCTTTTCAAAGACCACCGTGAAGAAGGTAGAAACAACAATTTCAGCCATTGCTTATAGTGAAATGGAAGCACTGGTATGTATTAGGGATGTAGATGAAAATAGTGTTCGGGAAAGAAGGATTAAGCCTTGTTTTATAGTAAAAATCATGGTATGATGCTATAGGCTTATAGCTATTATATTTTTAATAATTTTTTGTACCATTCTTCTAGTTGGCAGCTGGGCACCACTATTTTTCGTCACGTGACTTCTCAACGTGGCCTGTGCTTCTCTTTATAATAATGACTTTTTTTATTATTAAGTACCAGTACAATTGAATAACCCAACATTGATGCCTTAATAACTAATAAAGAAGTAAATTACAGTTTTGGTCCATGTGCTACAAACTATACAAAAATCTCGAGATGTGGTCATAGTTTTGGAAATTTGACTCAGTGTTGAAAAATCAATCAGCTTTTTGGTCCTTATTTTACCATGCTTGCATACCAAATGACTATAATGCCTATGTTTTTGTCTTCTTTTGATTTTATAGTTTCTTGTTATTTAGAATTATTATTGGAGTAAATGATAGCATAACACAAGCACCTTATATCACCACCACCATCATTTATCACCACCTCCCACTCAAATCTGAAACAAATAAATCGAAATCCAAATTTTAACAGGAAACAAACACATCGAAATTCCAGATTGACCCCAAATATAGGAAACTAACTAAACGAGGATAGAAATCCCAAATTGAAATCACTAGTGGGTGTCGGCCTGTCGGGCTCTCCATCATTGGATGTTACCGCCTTGCCGGCTACTGTCGCTGTGGTTTTCAAGCAAAAAGAAATAAAGACAAAGAGGGCTTGGTCGGTGTTGTAGGGGAGATAGAAAAAAAAAACAAAGAAAGAGGGGGAGGGGTGTCATGTTATAAAAGGGTTTATGGTGGAGTTCTGGATTCTCAATGGATCGCCTAGGTTCTCATTTCAAACTTATTTCTAACTTTATGCCCGGGTTATCAAAATCCCGGTCTAAGATAATTCAAAATGACACTTACGAATCTAGGCACAGAAATATAAGCCAAATTGCTAGAAGGATTCTTAGCTTGTTCGAGAAAAAGAAGAACTGAGAAAAATCCCTAACCACTCACAGAAAATAGTTGTATTTATACTTGACAACTAGGGTTTTAATTAGGGTTCTCATCTTCGGAAGTGGTCAAGCAATCCTGAAATTAATGGCATGATTGATGGTTTCAAAAACTGACGAGAATTGTCAGTTTTATCATATAAGTTGTGTTTAAAGTCTTTCCATGATGGTGAAAGTTTATCAATCACGCTTGACACATCAATGGATTCATCCATATTCATTTTGTGTAGTTTGAATTGACCTATAATGCGAAGCAGTTCGTTGTATTGGTCCATGATAGACCTTAAATCAACAATTGTATAGTTATTAAGGTTGCTACCATGAACTTCTTGCTTGAAGCATCATCAACGATGTACTTGGATTCAAGGATGTAACACCTCGGATTCCCAGGTATTATTTATTCTTGTATTTTTGGTGATTTGTGAGGAGACTCAAGGAGTTGAACCCCAAACTCGCCGAGTAGGATCGCGGTTTTGGGCACGGGTTCGCGTCTGGACTCGTCGAGTCCACGTTGTTTAATGAAACCCTAATTCCCCGGGTTTGGAGCCTAGTTAAGGGCACTTATAGCCTCCCATTGCGGCTACCAGTCACTTAAGAGAACCCTAAGAGAGCTAAATCACTTTGAGAGAGAAAAAGTCACTTTTGGATCTTCGTATCCTTGGTTTAGCAAGAAGAAGGTGACAAGAGCAAGGAGGAGGTGAGATTCAAGCAGATCCAAAGTCCAGAGACTTCATTTTGAGGTAATAGTTCGAACCTCCCTCAGTTTTAGTGTTGATCTTTAGAGTTAGGGTTTTCTAACCCCCTTTGGAGAGTGATTATGTGGAGCAAATGGTCCCTCTTCGAGTTTGTGCCTTGGATCTGGACTCAAAGGGGTCCAGAGACCTTACCCCTTGGAGCTTTATGGGTTAGTATGGGGTTATTGGACTTAGGTTGTCATTTTTGGGACCAAATCTCCTTTTGATGCATTGTTGTGGTTATACAAGCATCAAGTTTCGAACTTTACGTGACATTCATGCTTTGGGAGGCCAGATCTATGGTTTGAGGAAACAGATCTGACCTCAGGAGGTCAATAGAGTTTGTGCATGGCATGAACTCGTCGAGTTGTTCTTGAGACGCGGCGAGTAGGGTTAGGGTTTCACGTAAATTGTTCAGCAAGTAGACTCGCCGGGTTGGGGGATGACTCAGTGAGTCAGGGAGAGTCAAGGGGGGGGGGGGGGCTGAGTCAAGCCGGAACTCGCCGAGTTGTTCTTGAGACTCGGCGAGTTGAGTCGTGGTGGCCCCACGATTCATGCCAGGTGGAACTCGTCGAGTTAGGGAAATACTCGACGTGTCAAGAGAGGATCCAAGGGAGTCAGTGGACACGTATAGACTCGCCGAGTCGCTCTAGTGCACTCGCCGAGTCCGGTCAAAGTTGACCGTTGACCATGTTGACCTTTAGGGTTGAGTTCGGTGTATTTATGGGTGTGTTACTTTGTGTGATTAGGCGGAGGCTAGATCACATTTATTCCGAGACAGATATTTACCGAGATACCCGAGGTGAGTCTTCTCACTATACTTTACCTAGTGTGGTGATAGAGTTTAGAGATAGAGTATTACAGTGTTATATGCCAGTGTGATTGCATGTTATTATGTGTTGTGTTTTATTGTGATATGTGATATGCATGATTCAGAGTTACAGAGTTGGGACTTTCGAGTCCCTAGAGTTAGGGCCAGAGGGCCCGCAGAGAGTTGGGGTCGGAGGGCCCCACTGAGACACATTGACCAGAGGGTCAACAGAGTTACAGCCTCGAGTGGCTATTATGTGATTAGTGTGGTATTTTGGGGAACTCACTAAGCTTATGCTTACAGAGTTCAGTGTTATGTGTTTCAGGTACCAGTGATGAGCGCGGGAAGGCGTCGGCTTGATTCGTACACACATATGGGATTGGATGTATTTTGATCTTGGGAGACATTTGTGATTTGAAAACTTGATGTTATAACATTTTGTGAATGAATGGTTTAATTAAAAATATGTTTTTCAAAATGAAAAATTGTTTTAATTTTACAGTGTTACAAGTTGGTATCAGAGCCTAGGTTTGAGGGATTCGGGTGCACCTTCGGGCGTATCTGAACTCAAACCGAGGATTTGAGAAAATTTTGATAATAAAACAAGTTTTCAAAAGAAGAACTTGCGAGATAAACAGAGCAGAGTCGTGTGTACGAACAGCCAGCGCCCGGACGGTGATTTCCCAAAATACCATCATTATAAGTGTTATGATATATGATGTGATATGTTACCTGATGAGCTATGATATACATGCTAGAGTAGACTAGGTACTCTTATTAGGACTAGAGTGGCCTGATATGTGATGCCTGAGTCTAGGAGTCTTGCTGCTACGAATATTTCAGAGTGGTTAGGTAGCAGCGAGGAGATTTTGAGAGATCTGTTGCGATTATCATGTGATTGGAGAGTGTAGAGTGCTTGGGACTTGGGACTCTGGGAGGAGGACTTGGGGTGGATGCTGATGTGGTGTGGACGGTAGTATTGGGCCCGTACTACTGAAGACACCAGGTCAGTGCACAGTCCAAGTAAGAATCTTTGGAGTACCAAGGAACAAGTACGATGGAGTACTCGAGTGTGAGTATACTCGAGCGAGTCCCTGATATTATTCTTGTGTTGTATTTTAGAGAGAGATCATGGTTGGGACTCACCACATGCCAGGGACCAGTGATACGAGGGATGAGGAGATCCGTAGGATCATCCAGGAGGAGGTGGCTGCGGCCATCAGGGCAGAGATACCGGAGATGTTCGGGTCTATCAAGACCACGTTGATAGAGACGTTCGATGAGAAGTACGCTGCTCTTTCCGAGGCTGCTGTTGCTGCAGCCACTGCAACTATAGCTACGACGAGGCCGCAGGGTGGTGATGCGTTGCTGTTCCGAGAGTTCAGCAACACAAAACCACCGGAGTTTGACGGGACCCAGGACCCGATTGCGGCGATGAGGTGGATTTCAGACATAGAGGGGTGTTTCTTCACTTGCTCATCTCCTGAGCATTTGAGAGTTCGGTTTGCGCTGAACCAGCTTCGCTTGGGAGCGAAGGACTGGTGGAAATTTGTGACGGCGCACTATATGTCTGTTGAGCTTGCAGCAGTGACCTGGGAGAGATTCACTGCTATGTTCTGAGATGAGTACGTTCCCCAGGTGGAGAGGGAGCGTCTGGCCCAGGAGTTTCTGACCCTCAAGTAGGGTACTGAGTCTGTTACGGTGATCACGAGGATGTTTCATGAGCGGGCGATGTTCTGCCCAGAGCACGTGTCCTCCGAGCAGGCATGTATGAGCTGATATTTGAGCATTCTAAGGAGGGATATACGTGAGTTCGTGGTGAACTCGACGTACCGGACGTTTGCCGAGCTTCAGGCAAATGCCCGGAAGAGGGAGATAGAGCTGGAGACTCAGGCTAGGGAGGAGGCTGAGTCTCAGTGGAGGGATCGGCGACCGGTGCAGTCTTAGCCGGTAGCCAAGCGAGCCAAGCCCGCCGATTCGAGATCAGGTAGCCAGAGGGTCCGCACTTGTGGCAAGTGTGGCAAGAGCCACGATGGTGTGTGCAGATCAGGGTCTTGCTACAAATGTGGCAAGGAGGGGCATATGGCCAAGGACTGCCCCAAGGGGTTTGCGGTATGTTTTCACTGCAACCAGACCGGACACCGGAAGGAAGAGTTTCTGCAGTTGCGGGGATCAGCACAGCGAGCACCTCAGGGATCTGCCCCTGCCGCCATCAGAGCTACCGAGGGTCGGCCAGTGAAGGCCGAGGCGCCGAGGGCACGAGGGAGAGCTTTTCAGTTGACCGCGGAGGAGGTCCGCGCAACGCCCGATGTCGTGGTTGGTATGTATTCTTTCGTGTATTTATTTTGATGTTGAGATATTATGCTTATATTATGTTATGCGTAGGTACTTTTCTTGTGAATTCTGTACCTGCCTTGGTGTTATTTGACTCGGGTGCGAGTCGGTCTTTTGTATCTTTGGCTTTTAGTCAACATATCAGTGTTAGTCGTGAGGCGTTGAGTCGGCCTCTGAGAGTTTCCATAGCTGACGAGAGGGTGATATATGCCACGGAGGTGATCCGCGGGTGCGTATTCGAGATTTTCGGTGTTGAGTTTCCGATTGATTTGGTTCCTATTGCGATGGGTGATGTCTGTGTCATTGTGGGCATGGACTGGTTGAGCAGATTTGGTGCGGTTATCGACTGCGAGCGACAGCTGGTGACCATACGAGACCCTAGTGGGGGAGTTCTTACGGTGTACGGCGAGGGTACATGTTCTGGGTCAGCGTTTTGTTCGGCCGCTTGGGCGAGGCAGTGTCTACAGCAGGGCTGTAAGGTCTTTGTGGCGTATGTGATGGATACGCGGATTGATTCAGAGAGACCGAGGTCAGTCGAGGAGGTTCCGATTGTGCGTGAGTTCCCATATGTATTTCCAGAGGAGTTGTCGGGTGTGCCTCCCGTGAGGCAAATGGAGTTCAGTATCGATTTGGTTCTGGGGGCTACGCATATTGCCAAGGTGCCCTATCGCCTTGCACCTCCAGAGATGCAAGATTTATCCTCGCAGCTTCAGGAGCTGTTGGGGAAGGGGTTTATTTGGCCGAGCAGCTCGCCGTGGGGAGCGCCTATCCTTTTTGTCAAGAAGAAGGATGGTTCACACCGGATGTGCATTGATTATCGGGAGTTGAACGAGCTAACGGTCAAGAACCGTTACCCGTTGCCAAGGATCGATGATTTGTTCGATCAGTTGCAGGGAGCATCTTGGTTCTCCATGATCGATTTGAGGTCGGGCTATCATCAGGTAAGGGTGCGAGATGAGGATATCTAGAAGACAGCGTTCAGGACGCATTATGGGCATTACGAGTTTGTTGTGATGCCTTTCGGGCTCACCAATGCCCCGACAGTGTTCATGGATCTCATGCACCGAGTGTGCAGGCCGATGTTGGATCGGTCAGTGATTGTATTCATCGACGACATTTTGGTATATTCGAGATCTAGAGAGCAACATGAGGAGAATTTGAGGGAGATCCTCGGAGTTCTGAGATCGGAGAGGCTTTATGCCAAATTCTCCAAATGTGACTTCTGGTTGCGAGAGGTCTAGTTCCTTGGGCATCTCGTTAACCAGAAAGGGATATTGGTCGACCCGGCCAAAGTTGATGCGGTGATGAGCTGGGAGGTTTCGAGGTCACCCTCCGAGATCAGGAGTTTCTTAGGGTTGGCAGGTTATTATCGGAGATTTATCAGGGATTTCTCTAAGATCACAGTGCCACTCACCAGGTTGACCCGGAAGGGTGTCAATTTTTCATGGGGACCAGAGCAGCAGACCTCTTTTGAGACGCTTCGCCAGAGGCTATGTGAAGCCCCAGTGTTAGCCCTCCCAGAGGGGATGGAGGATTTTGTGGTGTATTGTGATGCGTCGATCTTGGGATTGGGAGCGGCGCTGATGCAGAGAGGGCATGTGATAGCATACGCATCGAGGCAGCTGAAGCCTAATGAGACGAGGTATCCCACCCATTATCAAGAGTTGGGGGCAGTGGTGTTCGCCCTCAAAATTTGGCATCACTATCTGTATGGGGTTCGGTGTACGATATACACGGACCATAAGAGCCTGAAGTATTTGATGGATCAGCCTAACCTAAATATGCGGCAGAGGAGGTGGTTGGATGTGGTCAAGGATTATGATTGTGAGATCCTGTACCATCTGGGCAAGGCTAATGTCGTAGCCGATGCACTGAGTCACAGGGCGGAGAGCGCCCCATTGTGAGATATATGTTTGCGATTGACCGTGATGGCTCCGGTGTTGGACACCATTCATGGAGCACAGGCTGAGGTTGTGCAGCCTGAGATGCAGAAGAAAGAGCGATTTGTTGGGTTAGTTTCGGAGTTCATTACCGATGGTCAGGGGCTTATGACATTCCAGGGGCGCATCTGGGTACCATTTTGATGGAAGAGGCTCAACGGTCGAAATTCTCGATCCATCCTGGGGCCACAAAGATGTATTTAGACCTGAGGAGAGAGTGTTGGTGGCCCTGTATGAAGAGGGATGTTGCATGGTTTGTTGAGAGGTGCTTAACCTGCCATAGGGTTAAGGCCGAGCACCAGAGACCGCATGGTAAGTTGCAGCCATTGGAGGTTCCTGAATGCAAGTGGGAGCAGATTTCCATGGATTTTATCACCAAATTGCCAAGGACTGCTAGGGGAGTCGATGCAATTTGGGTGATTGTGGACAGGTTGAATAAGAGCACCCACTTCCTTGCCATCAGTGAGAGCTCTTCCGCAGAGAAGTTAGCAGAGATGTACGTGAGGGAAGTGGTATCTCGGCATGGAGTGCCGATCTCGATTGTCTCAGACCGGGATGTGTGTTTCACTTCCAGATTCTGAAAGAAGTTTCGAGGATTTGGGTACAAGGCTGCATTTTAGTACCGCATATCACCCCCACACTGACAGACAGAGTGAGCGGACGATTCAGACGCTCGAGGACATGCTCTGGGCATGTGTGTTGGATTTCGGGGGGAGTTGGGACACGTATTTGCCCTTGGCAGAGTTTTCCTACAACAACAGCCATCATTCGAGCATTGGTATGCCACCCTTTGAGCTGTTGTATGGGAGGAGGTTTCGGACCCCCATTTGCTGGGGAGAGGTCGGGCAGCGTGTTATGGGCAGTACAGAGATCGTCCTTCAGACGAAAGAGCAGATCCAGCAGGTCAGACAGAGGTTGTTGACAGCTCAGAGTCGTCAGAAGAGTTATGCGGACAGACGCCGGTCCGAGCTTGAGTTTCAGGTCGGCGACTTTGTGCTCCTGAAAGTCTCTCCTTGGAAAGGAGTGATCCGATTCAGGAAGAGGGGCAAGTTGGGGCCCTGATATATTGGTCCATTCCGGGTGGTCGCGAGGGTAGGCAGGGTAGCCTATCGTTTGGAGTTGCTAGCAGAGTTGGGTCAGATTCAAGACACTTATCACGTGTCGCAATTGCGGAAGTGTATAGCCGATGAGTCGGCATTGGTACCATTAGAGGATATTCAGGTGGATGCGAGCCTGAATTATGTTGAGAGACCGGTGGCAATAAGAGATCGGAAAATCAAGGTTTTGAGGAACAAGGAGGTACCCATGGTTTTGGTTCAGTGGCAAAATCGGAAGGGGCCCGAGATGACTTGGGAGCCGGAGCGTGAGATGCGTCAGCAGCATCCGGAGTTATTTACAGAGCGAGACTTCGAGGGCGAAGTCTATTTCTAGTGGGGGAGATTTGTAACACCTCGGATTCCCAGGTATTATTTATTCTTGTATTTTTTGGTGATTTGTGAGGAGACTCGGCGAGTTGGAGCCCAAACTCGCCGAGTAGGATCGCGGTTTTGGGCGCGAGTTCGCGTCTGGACTCGGCGAGTCAACGCTGTTTAATGAAACCCTAATTCCCCGGGTTTGGAGCCTATTTAAGGGCACTTATAGCCTCTCATTGCGGCTACCAGTCCCTTGAGAGAACCCTAAGAGAGCTAAATCGCTTTGAGAGAGAAGAAGTCACTTTCGGATCTTTGAATCCTTGGTTTAGCAAGAAGGTGACAAGAGCAAGGAGGAGGTGAGATTCAAGCAGATCCAAAGTCCAGAGACTTCATTTTGAGGTAATAGTTCGAACCTCCCTCAGTTTTAGTGTTGATCTTTAGAGTTAGGGTTTTCTAACCCCCTTTGGAGAGTGATTATGTGGAGCAAATGGTCCCTCTTCGAGTTTTTGCCTTGGATCTGGACTCAAAGGGGTCCAGAGACCTTACCCCTTGGAGCTTTATGGGTTAGTATGGGGTTATTGGACTTAGGTTGTCATTTTTGGGACCAAATCTCCTTTTGATGCCTTGTTGTGGTTATACAAGCATCAAGTTTCGAACTTTACGTGACATTCATGCTTGGGGAGGCCAGATCTATGGTTTGGGGAAACAGATCTGACCTCAGGAGGTCAATACAGTTTGTGCATGGCATGAACTCGCCGAGTTGTTCTTGAGACTCGGCGAGTAGGGTTAGGGTTTCACGTAAATTGTTCAGCAAGTAGACTCGCCGGGTTGGGGGATGACTCAATGAGTCAGGGAGAGTCAAGGGGGGGGGGGGGCTGAGTCAAGCCGGAACTCGTCGAGTTGTTCTTGAGACTCGGCGAGTTGAGTCGTGGTGGCCCCGCGATTCATGCCAGTTGGAACTCGTCGAGTTAGGGAAATACTCGACGTGTCAAGAGAGGATCCAAGGGAGTCAGTGGACACGTATAGACTCGTCGAGTCGCTCTAGTGCACTCGCCGAGTCCGGTCAAAGTTGACCGTTGACCATGTTGACCTTTAGGGTTGAGTTCGGTGTATTTATGGGTGTGTTACTTTGTGTGATTAGGCGGAGGCTAGATCACATTTATTCCGAGACAGATATTTACCGAGATACCCGAGGTGAGTCTTCTCACTATACTTTACCTAGTGTGGTGATAGAGTTTAGAGATAGAGTATTACAGTGTTATATGCCAGTGTGATTGCATGTTATTATGTGTTGTGTTTTGTTGTGATATGTGATATGCATGATTCAGAGTTACAGAGTTGGGACTTTCAGGTCCCTAGAGTTAGGGCCAGAGGGCCCACAGAGAGTTGGGGTCGGAGGGCCCCAGTGAGACACATTGACCAGAGGGTCAACAGAGTTACAGCCTCGAGTGGCTATTATGTGATTAGTGTGGTATTTTGGGGAACTCGCTAAGCTTATGCTTACAGTGTTCAGTGTTATGTGTTTCAGGTACCAGTGATGACCGCGGGAAGGCACCGGCTTGATTCGTACACACATATGGGATTGGATGTATTTTGATCTTGGGAGACATTTGTGATTTGAAAACTTGATGTTATGACATTTTGTGAATGAATGGTTTAATTACAAATATGTTTTTCAAAAGTGAAAAATTGTTTTAATTTTACAGTGTTACAAAGGATGTCCTACAATTCCTTGGCACTTTTAGCATCACCATGGTTATTGAATAAGAAATCATACATATCATTTAAAATATGACATCTGCAGATGTAGTCATCGATTCATCGTTGTCCCACGTGCTTCTCTCCCTAGTTTCTGCCAATGTCTCGCTTTCATTCACCTCTAGCCTGGGAGTATTCAACAAGTACGCAACTTTCAGGGTCGTCAGCATGAAGTGCATCTTCTTCTGCCAATACCTAAAATCATTACCTTCAAACTTGTCCAGTTTGTTGAAGTTTGTAGTCAACTCATAGATTGAATAAGCCATCTGCACTAGACACAAAATATCAATTCGATTGTAACGTCCAGAAAATCATAAGGGAAAATTCTCATTGTTAATACAATCAAACACCAAATATCCTTTACTCAAACATTTAGAAGTATTTCATAATAAAACCATTATCAGAGTACAAACCCAAAATCACAAGTTGCGGAAGAAGATGGGTGTGTGCGCTGCGATCAAGTCGGACCCTTCCTTTAGAATCGGAAGTACTTGAAACCATAAACACAAAGCTTAGTGAGTTCCCCAAAATGCCACATAACATACATACAATAGAGAATGTTATGTGCCAGCCATTGTCCTGCCATTATGCCATGAGCCATATCATGGTCTTTCTTTGCTATGGAGCGGCCAAAACCTTGGCTCTTACAGACAAGTTCCAAGAGCCATTTCCTAATCTTCCATGCAAGCATTACAAAGACAACAAGCATACATTCTACAACTAACAATCTACTTAACTGTCAGGATCTGAACCCTGATCTTGCATACAGATTTTCCAGGAGCCACCTCCGGGTCTTTCATACAATGCCAAGGGCCACCCTTGGTCTTTCAACAATACATAAGCCAATGGGTCGGCATTGGTGCCTTAGGCCCATATATATACAGTGAGGAGACTCACCTCAGATTGCTAAAACCCACAGATAAATATATGGCTGCAAATCCGCTAAAATCCCCCGCGCTGTCAATCATAAAATAACATCCAACTAATAATTGGATCCCAATTAACACTAAGTGTCCAAATAAGGGTAAAAGACCTTTTTACCCTTGTCTGAACATGGTCCAAGGCCAAGGGCCAATCTACTTGTCCAAAAGCCCAAATTCTAAAATAATCACCCAAAGGCCAAATATGGCGTAATTTTCCAAATTGGGCCTAAAACCCATCATGGTCAATGGTCAAAAGGTCAACAAATCAATAAAGCCCAAACAGATTGAGTACACACTACATACTCAGTTGGTACGCCCAACGTACACCGAGTTGGCCCAGTACGCGATGCGCACCAGGAGGTACACCCCGCGTATGCACACTACTCACAATCCACTTAGAAAAGGTCTTAATCCCTTAATCCAAAGCGTCCAATATTCTAAACATGTTCCAAATCATGTTTTAATCCATAAAGTTGTTGCTTTGAGCTTTTGCATGGCTCAAAGGGTCCCAAATCCAAATTCTAACTTTACAACTTCAACAAGGGAACTAATACTCATGCATGGAATGGTAATGAGAAGTCTTAAAGAAAGGATAACTTGCTTTTGAGCTTTTGGGATACCTAAAACGTCCAAATCTAGGGACCAAACTCCTGGAGAAAACTCATTTTCATAAAAGAAAACCAATGAGACCAAAATGTGCTACAAACCACTCCAAACTAGATCCACCCAAAAGAGATGACAATATTAAAGCTTTTTACCTTCAATAGGTTGAAAAAGATTAGTAACTTTTGGATCTCCAAGCTCCATTTCAAGTGATGATTCCTCAACAAGCTCCAATCTCTTAAAAATGCACAAAAACACTCCAAGATTCCTCACAATAGCTTAAGAACTCCAAGGTGGTGGCTAAGGGTCGTGATTAGGGTTTAGGAGATATAGAGGTTGATAAGAGGCAAGACTCAAAGAACAAAAGAAGCTTAAATAAGGGTAAAACCCTAAAAATTAAGGTTTCTATCTGAAGGGAGTACGCTCTGCATACCCCTTAGTACGCCTGACGTACTCAGAGGACATCCATGACCTAACCAACCACTATGCCCTGCGTACTTGGTGAGTATGCCCCGCGTACTCGACCAAGCTCCAAAACACTTAAATTTCCAACGGCCATAACTCCTTCTTCCTAAGTTTATTTTCGACGTTCTTTATATCCACAGAAAGGTAATGAGAAGATCTACACTTCTATCAAGTTATCCTTTCTTTAAGACTTCCCAAACAAAACACAAAATTCATAAAGACCCGAACTTCCTAATTACCGATACACAGTTGGGCTCTTAAACACAATCGAACATTCAGATCACTTAATCTATAATACCCTCATCCAAAAGGGGTTGTTCTCACTTCTCCCATGGCATGAAGCCTTTGTAAGTGTCCAAGATCTAAACGGTTTTATGCTAGGTTGCTAGATCTAGTGTTTTGTCTCATTTTCTTCATGTATGAGTTGTTAGAACGGTGGGATTCCATCAAGTTGGCAACTTTATGGATCCTTGAGGTCCTATGTTTATCACATGGTTCTGATCTAAAAATTGAATGTGTTTTGGACCCTTGTATGTGAGGTTTGGTGATTTTTCTTCATTTTGACCCAAAATGAGATCTAGAAATGCATTAGACATGCATGTCCATAAAGCATCGATTTGTAGGTTCATTTTAGAGTTATAAGACCCCATGGAATGTTTGAATGCATGGGTTCAAGTATTAGGGTTGAATGCATTAAGATGTCCATTTTGCATGAGTCACGACGCATGATGTGACAAAGAGACTTTTCCTGATTGTTTAGGACTGGCTCGGTCAGCATGTGAGGGTATGGTCATCACGACGTAATGGTAGCCTGGAACAAAAATGAATTGAGCTGAGACTAAGTTAAATCATGACTGAGTTGGGACCAGGTAGAATCTATTTTCCACAACATGACCATGAGCTAGTCACGACGTGAGGGTCAGCTAATGGAAGTGCTGACCGTTGACTTTGACCTTGACCATGGACTTTTTCACCTAGTTTGACTTTTGGTCAAAACGGCCAGTTTTGAAAGTTAGACTAAGGTGAGACCTTGTTTGACTCGATAGGTGTGTTGTAGTGTCATTCACATGGCAGTGAGCTGTGTTTTAGTTGATCATGTGAGATAGGTGAGTCTTTTCACTATACTATGTAGGATGCTAGCTGTGTTTGTGACTTTTTCTTGTATATGTTGGGCTAGGCCCATTTATTATATGTTGGGATGGGCCCATTAATATGTATGTTAGGTTGGGTCCTTTTGCATGATTGGGTTGGGCCCGTTTGTATGTATGTTGGGTTGGGCCCATTTGCATGATTAGGTTGGGTTCATTTGTATATATGTTGGGCTAGCCCTATTTACAAGCTGTGTTGGGCCCATTTGTATGGTATGTGGTATTTTGGAAACTCACTAAGCTTTGTGCTTACAGTTTGTGGCTTAAACACTTTTAGGTACTTTCAGTTCCAAAGGGAAATGCCCGACTTGACTGTACAACATCCCCTTATGAGTTCTGCATCGATGTTTATTTTACTCTGATGATTTTGATACATTTGTACCATGATTGGTTTTGAAACACATGATATATGGATTTTATGAATTTAATACAAAATTTTGATCAATATTTTTGAGACATTACTGATGGGTTTTATACAAACAATCATATATGTGCATGCAACCCTACATTGGATCTATGTTTTCTCTATTAGACGTACAAGCATTGAACACAAAATAGAAAACCTTAATATGCATCTAATAATTTGAAATATACATAAGAAGGATTAGAACACATACCTTTGTTGCTATATAGTAATAACAATTAAAACTTGAAGATCCTTTCTTTTTAAGAACAAGTACCACAAGCGTAGTACCCATAATGGCTCACAAACACCCTAGGGCAAGAGGATGAATATGAGAGAGAGGAGAGATGATTCACTTGATCAAAAATTTGGCTCTTCTAGTATTTATTGGAGGTGCACGAATTCAACAGCCCAAGGGGTCTATTTATAATTTAGGCTAGTTAGGGTTTTGAGGTGGAAACCCTAATCCCTTAGCTTAGGGCCTAAGCAAGTCTATGGACCCCTTCCTTAGGGCTTGGGAGAAAATCTCTAGATCCTTCTAGGGATTTTTGGCACTCCCTAACAAGGGTGATCCAATTGCCCAAAACCACAACTATCAAATAATTACAAAACAGCCCCTGCACTTTTAATCGGTTCCTTTAATCTCAAAGTTATTTCCAAATTAATTTCTGATTAAATACTAATTAATAATATGATTTCTAATTAATATATTATTCTTATAATATATTAATAAATCATTTTTATTCACCAATTTATTATTCCAAATAATAGACTCAGCCTCTCTCTCCAATAGTCATCATGTCTAGTTGTCAGTGTGAAGGCAACCCAAAAGGACCATGCTATTATCAAATCAAGAACATACCAATTATAGTTATGGGCTTAGACACTTGATCCAATAGTCTCCCACTTAGATACATCTAATAACTATAATTGCAATTATAAGTTCAAAATCTAACTAGCAATCGTAGCTCTCAAAAGCCGCTATCGAACTCTGACCTAGTCAATTACGTGTCCTTTAGATAAGTGATCAAATATCCAACTGTTCTACAAGATCTCGTATAGACATGAGACATGGATTATAATCATTCTCTCTGTCCAAGGTTTTTTTCCTGATTTCCGATTTATGATGACTAACTAATTGAACAAATCAAATCAGTCTAGGCTTGGCCAAGCGCTTCAGATGGCATCACTAAATCATCAAGGAGCCCACATATATCGCTTTTATCCCATTTAGGGTAAAATGAATGGTACACTTCGACTATATGCTTGTAATATTCTCTCATCAAATCATACACAAGAATACATTTTATAACATCAAGTTACTGATGTGTTTACGTATTATCAATGCACAACCGAATTGTAAACAACAACTCATACATCTCCGTTTGAAGAATATAAAATATTATCATCTCAAAATTACTCGTGATAAAATCCATGAAGTAATTCTTTGAGCGTGGGTTAATCTAATACTCAAATTCCTATTTCAGGAGTACTCATGAACACTGCAGCAAACTTGTGTTATGTGTAAGGTCTTAGACAATCTACAGTCAGATTCATGATAGTCTTAATTCACTACTTACTTCCAAAAGTATGATCAACTGTGGATGTTTCGAATAACCTAGTTATTCGGGAAGTAAAACATGCGAAGTGAAACACAAGAATAACCCAATTAACTATGGTCTCAAAACTTTTGAATATAAATAAAACACTTATTATTTAATCACCATATTAATCGGACTTTATTCATTGTATAATGTTTCGTGTAATCAGCTTAATACTTGAATTAAAACAACAGTCATACCATACTCCAAGCACGCACACTATGTTTATCTATTGCCCTTCTTTTGTGAAACAGATCAATCAAACACATTTCCAATGATGCTCATTTCACAACTCCAAATCCTTATCACAAGTTTAACAATACCAAATTCTTGCCACTACTAGAATCCGTTAGATTCTTAACTTACATGCAATGGTCCTTTTGTAATGTCCAGGAACCAAAGATACAGAGACTTTTCCATTGATTTTACAAATCACTCCATTGGAGATTGGTTACAAAAACAATTCCATGGAAATGAAGTCTCACATTCAAGGAGCATTTCTTGAACATTCTTCTTGCATTAAAGTTACTAAGCTTACACACAGATCTCAATAACTAACTCCCATTATGGAAAAATTTCCATATTCCCATATGACTATCAATTCGGAACAAGAGTTACCTCCACTCAGAACACGTCAATATGGTCCTTCCAAATTTATACTATACTTCCAACTGTTCACAAGCAAGGAATCTTTGGTAAATCTTAGATTGTCCTTGACAGTTGCTTAACAACTCTAGTCATGTTCGGTTCTAGTCCTTTTCCTTCTTAATGCCCTAGGCATTTAGAAAATCAGAACAAGTGAATATTATAGCATATACAATCGATCCTATATCTAAAGCATATGGGATTCGTTTCATAATGTCTTAAAAAAAACTATATCTGACCAGTCCCTTGCTATAATATTTCCACATATTAAATTTTCTATGTTGAAACATTTCAACATGATATTCATATATGTTCATAACTAAGTTCTATTAAATCCTTCGGTTTAAACTTTTAAATTTGAAATGAAGTATAAGTGCTCTTTCCCCTATAACTTTCCATAGCAAAACAACTTCCAAATATTGCAACTTGCAAATTTGTAACCTTTGTTTCCTACAACCAACATTGCCTACTTGCAACACTTATTATAACAATTATGCTCCCACTAGCATAATAATTATATTCTTACTAGCATAATAATTATGTTCCCACTAGCTTTGACATGTACCCAGAAATCAGCTAGACTTCTAGAAATCTATACCTATTGACTTTCTTACCAAAGCTCATATTTCTGATACGTGGTGCTTCGATAAGTCTTTTTCTAGACTTCTCAAGCTCATACACATTTCATTAGATAGCTTATGTATGTGTCTAAACCCTTCCATAACTTATAACAATAATTCCCAAATGTTCAAACTATTTTTAATTTCTCACAATTCGAACTATGAAAAGGGATGTCGTAATCATACTCGAATTTGAGAATGCAATTATCACAACTACTAACTCTAATGACATTAATCAATCATTTAAAATCTACTAAGAAAGTGTTTCCTCATAATCATTTTCATGAAGTAGAGAGAAACCTCTTGCCACTTAGATTTTATGGTGTATGTGTTCCTATCCATGTGAATTTGTCATTTCCAACCACTATCATAAGATAAGGTTTATGACAAATTCAAGCTCATATGGACTGAACTTGGTTAATCTTAATTTCTTTCCATCTGGTAGCACAAGGGCCTACCAGTGCTTCTAGGTTATTGAGCATCTCACCCATACAAATCAATGTACTTTCACTAATCAAGGTGATTTATCTTATGCTATCAAATGAGAACTCATAGAACTCACATTCATAGTCAACTTAATTGGAATAGGCATAGAAACAAGAATATGTCAACACGATAGGTTATCAACCTTAGGTGGTGTGCTAGTGATTACTAATAGGTTTACTCTCGACTGTCTCCTGAAACTTTGCAAGATCAACAAGACTCCCACTGACTTCTTGACATAGAAGACACTCTATCAAGGAATATTCTTTGACAAAAAAATATTCAAAAGTTAGTGTAGGTTCTTATTAAGAAGACACTTCATATAATTGGTCTTAGTTGGTCTTTGTTTTAACCAAAACATCATAACTACCAATTTCAAATGTGCTAGAGCAAGAAAACATTTCTACTCCACATTTCATGAGGTGCTATAAACGTACTTAGAACATATTACTCAATGTACAACTCGGAGTAACTAGAGTGTAATTCTAAAACTTGATTTTTGGAATGAAATGTGACTTATCTTCTTGATTTAACCATTTTAATAATACCTGATTCCTCTTCTTAGTCATATAAATGCACTAGGGTGTCCTTAGAGGATCAATTGTGACATGGTTCCATAATCATTAGGATGCTCATAAAACATGATACTAAAGTACTCTCCTTTCCTTTCAGATTGGAGAAACTTTTATCCTTCTGCCCAATGGATTCTTCTTATTCATTCTGCTATACTTTGAAAAGTTTTCAAGGTACCAGAATTATACTCAATCTTATAAGCATAACCATATTTACTGAACCAATAGTAAATCGTGATGAATAGATTTATCGTCCTTTGTGGTAGATCTAACCAGTCCACATCGATTTGTATCAGATACTTTGGTCCATCACTTGACTCACATATACATGTTAACAAGAAATTAGTCCTAATTTCCCAAGGATCAAGATTCTCATACATCACACAATTTAAATTGCATGACTCCAAGTTTTTGTCCAATTGAAACTTGGGTAATGAGAATCCTTCCTCGCTTGGTAAATTATGACACTACCACAAGAGATATAACTAAGAATCAAATCCATATTGCTAATAATAGAAATATAAACACTAATTTTAATAAACACCATTGCAAGTAATCATAAAGCAAATAAAATAAAACCAAAATTTACTTTATTGATAATGTGCGGAAAACTTGTCCTTACAATGCAAATACATATGAAAACTATGTTTCAAAATATTCCTAAGCAATCTATCAATCTATCACAACTCCTAAGCAGCAGCTTAAAAATCTGATCATTGAACCATGCGACCGAAATCCACTACTTATGATTAGACTCAGGTTACTCCTCCTAAGCTTCCTTCTTTCTCTTAGATCCTACAAAACATCAAAATATGATTATCACATCATGTAATTAGAATCTATAAATAGGAACTTTATCGAGTTAGATAGTGGATGTACTTGATGTAGAGTCATATAATTTGACTTCACTTTCTCTAAAATCTCTCAAGTAGTCTGGGCAGCTTCGCTTCTAATGTCCCTTCAATTGGCAGTAGAAACAAATGCATTATTTAGCATCAACACATGGAACTATCTCAGAACTGGCCTTTCCCTTATGGTCAAACTTTTTGACCTTGGCCGATTTCTCTCCCTTAGGAGGGGAAACCATTTCTGGACTATCACAGTTGCCATCACCAACTTCTATGGAACTTTCGAAAATAGATCCTCCAAACAAGTTTGCTTGACCAGTGCGCCAAAGCATTGCTGCTTCAGCAGCAATTAGCAAATATGTCAAATCAATTAGGGTCACGTCGTTTTCATCTAAATAGTATACTCTAAATAACTGACTACACGACTTAGTAAGCGAGTGAAGAACCACGTCAACAACCAGCTCCTTTAGGAAAACTATAACATCCCAATATTTAGGTATAAATTTATAACTTATTATTTATGTTTTCAGGGAAACTGGACGATTTGGAAGGATCCAACTCGTCGTGTAGAGTTTAATGGCCACGTATCTTTCAGGGTCTACTCGACGGGTTGGAAGGCCCTAACTCGATGAGTTGTCGGCAGTTTTTGAAACCCTAATTTTCGGGGTTTTGCACCCAATTTAAAGAACTTATGACTCATTTGTGGCCTCCATCATCATCCCCTCAATCCAGATAAAACCCTAATCGTGCTTCTTTTCCCATTTTGAGTGTGTGAGAGTGTTTAGAGTGTTCTTTGGTGGTTTTTCTTGAAGGAGTTGAAGCTGGTGGTGCATAACTGGAGAGAGGAACTCTAGATCCAAAATTATCAGTGTTGTTGCAACTACTTGGAGGTATAAAGTGGTTATCATGACTATCCTTTTATTATATCTCTTCTCTTGAAAGTTTATGGCCATTATTTGCTTATTTTGGGGTCAATCTTGGATTTGAGCATGTCATGAAGTGAAGACTTTAGATATGGACATCTCATGGCCTCCATAGACCTAAAGTTGCCAACTTTATCAATTCTTAGCCCTCCTTCTTGTCCTAAGTCCCTTGATAAGCCTTATTTAAGTGTTCTACACCCCTTTGATACCATGCATGGATGTAAAGTTAGCAACTTTACGTGGTATCTCAGTCCTAGGGGACCAGATCTGTAGTTTGAAGCATTAGAATCGCTTACAAGCGTCTGAATGCATAAAGTCTAGGATGAAATTGACGAGTTGCTCTACCAACTCCACGAGTTAGTGGGGGTTTTCCAACTTTCTGTATAATAAAGAACTCGACAAGTTGCTCTGCCAACTCGACGAGTTGGATTTAGTTTACCCGTCTTTCTGGATGTTAAACGAACTCTATGAGTTGATGAAATTACTCGACGAGTTGTCTAGGGTTTGTCCCAATTTTCTAAACACTGGAGGAACTTGACGCCTTGCTGGATGCACTCGACGAGTTGGGTCAACATGGACTGTTGACCTTAACTATTGACTATTGACTTTGACCATGGTTGACCAAGTTTGACTTTGAGAGTATTTTGGGAATTCGGGATTTTGATGGAGTTAGTCACATGGTGATGGTAGGTGGTTGAGCTCGGAGTTGTGATTCGAGGGTTGGATCTTGTCAGTCAGTGCTAGTTATGAAGTGAGTTGTCCTCACTATACTAAGGGGTCGAAGGCACCAAGGTCGGCCTATTGGATTGATATCCTAGTAGTTATTGATATGTCGAGTATGAGTAAGATATGCATGCTAGTTTCATATGCTAGTCTGTTAGATCTGTAGCACTACCTATGATACTGTCTAATTATCTATATGAGTATTTATATGTTATATGTCGACATGTTTGTGTGGGTTGGATTGAGGTTGTACTGCTCCGTGCGGTAGCCAAAAAACCCTGGAGTATGCCAGATTTGAGCTGAGGACCAGGGACGGCATGCCAAACTCATATTGAGGACTCCTGAGCATTCAAGATACGAGCTGAGGGTCGAGAAGGGCATGCCAAACTTGTATTCTGGGCTAACCCTTTGTATTCCAGCCCAAGGGCTAAGGGAGAAAGCCAGACATAAGCTATGGGCACGATAGGCAAACCAAACTTATGGTGTGGGCTCAGGAGCAATCCAGCCATCAGTTGTGGGCCTCATAGGCAAGCCATACTCATGTTGTGGGCTCAGGGGTAATCCAGTCTATATAGTTGTGGACCTATTACAAGTTGTTATTTGTATAACTGCAACTTGTTATGTATCAGTATTATGAAGGAACTCGCTAAGCTTTTCACTTATAGTTGTGGATTTTGTTTCAAGTACATCGGATGATCGCGGGAAGGAGAAGGCTTGATCGTGCACCTCCTCACATTTTATGTCATGATTTCTTGGTTTCTTTGATATGATACTATTTTGAAAACAATTTGTAAACAATGAATGGTTTTTGTGATGTTTAAAAAGTTTAAATTTTTCATGACTTTTACAGATGTTACAAGTTGGTATCAGAGCCTTGGTTTGAGTGAATTGGAGGAACACTCATGTGAATCCGGTCTCAAACCAAGGAAAGGATTTTCAAAATGATTTTTAAATGGTTATCAAATGGTTTTCAAAGTACAAAAGGAGGATGTGATGTGTACGATCAGTCGGAGCCAGTAAGTAGACCCCAAGATACCATACTGTTATTTGATAATGTGATATGTTAGAACAGCATGCTAGAGATAGGCTAGGGATCTTCAAGAATTGAATGATAGAATTTCATAATTACATGATGCCTGATAGCCTAAGGTTTTCCTTATATGAAATTGATATCATTATTGTAGTTGCTTAGTGTATGTATCATGTTTGTATATAACTAAGATCTTATTGCCTAAGAATGTTTGGTTTGGCCTTATTTCCTGTTCTTGTTTGATGAAGGGCTTAGGGTAGGATCGGATATTTGAATGTCTATAGGGTCCAGTTTTATGTATGACTAGCATACACTAGTGTTGCAGGGTTGGTAGAAGTTTCATGGATTATGTGGGGTCAGTCGGCCAACATGAGTTATTTTGCCTTCCTCTAGGAGTGAGGATTGAGCGATCGCCTATGTTATGAGTATTGCTAGGGCGGTATGATGATCCCTGAGACAAATATGAGTAGTTGTGGAAGGTAGTATGGGTCCATACTACTGAAGGCACAGGATCCGTACGTGTGACAAGGAAGTCCACAACCCCTAGGGCTTTGTTAGGAGTCGGTTCCCATTGTTTATGAGGATTATCTGATATCTTTCTGGTGTACTTTCAGTATGGTGGTTATGAGGCGATTTGTGACTGGATCCGGATCGAGATCAGGAGCTGGCAGTCAAGGCGGGCCAGCAGTGTCGGGGACCATTGGTCAGATGAGACCAGATGAGTTGGATGCCAGGATTCAGGAGATCCTGCATGAGAGGTTGTTGCACTTTTTCGGGCCGAGTTGCCAGAGATGTTTGGGTCTACTATGACCGTTATGGTGGAGTATTTCGATGGGCGCTATGTATCCATTGCTGAGAAGGTTGTTGCTGCAGCTTCACCAGCCATAGCAACTGCAGGTGGTGGGGCTGGTCGGGCCTTTCAGTATTGAGACTTCTATAACATGAAACCCCCGACTTTTAATGGAGTCCAGGACCCGAACATATCCATGAGGTGGCTCTCTGATGTAGGGGGGATGCTTTTTCACGTTTTTATGCCCTACTGACCAGAAATTCAGGTTCTCTCTATGAGGTCCAGAGCGAAGGATTGGTGGAGGCTTGTTATAGGGTCATATTCTGATGAGTAGAGAATTGTGGTATCATGGGATCAGTTTAGGGAGTTGTTACGTGATCGCTACATACCTAGGTTTGAGCACGAGAGGTTCGCTCAGGATTTTTTGGATTTGAGACAGGTTATGGAGTCGGTAACGGAGACCATCCGGATGTTTACTGAGAGGGCAATGCTTTTCCTGAAGTTTGCTTCCAAGCAGGCTCAGATGACTCGTTATTTGAGCATGCTCAAGACTAGCATCAGATAGTTTTGTGATATCCAACATTGTGATACGTTGTTGGAATTATAGGAGGCCGCTAGGCTACATGAGATGGACATCGAGCTTCAGTTGAGGGAGCAGAGGTAGGCCCCCACGCAGTCACAGCCTGTGCCAAAGCAGTCTAAGACCGCTGATACTAGATCTGGGGGCTGGAAGGGTCGCACTTGTGGTAAGTGCGGCAAGGCCGACAAGGGTACTTGGCGGTCATCATCTAGGTGCCACAATTGTAGCCGACAGGGTCATATGGCGAGGGATTGCCGCCAGAAGACATTAGAACTCAGCTCCTAGATTTGTTATCATTGCAACCAGGTTGGCCATGTGAAGGCCAACTATTTGTTGCTCACTGTCTGGCCGGCGCAGGCTCCAGCGTCGGCTACTTTGAGGATCACTGATGGGTGTCAGGGTAGGGTAGAGCCTCCGAAGGCTCGGGGACATGCTTTCCAGCTCACTGCCAAGCAGGCCATGACAGCACCAGACGTGGTGGCTGGTATGTTTCCATTCCTTATCTTATTGGTTATGTTTATTGTATATTTATATGTTTATACCTATGTTTGGTACGTTTTTAGTGAACTCTTTTCCTGCTCTTGTATTGTTTGACTCGGGGGCAAGTTGGTCATTTGTCTCTCGATCATTTAGTAGAGGGTTGATTTGCCTTAAGGAGAGCTAGAGTGTCTGTTACGAGTCTCCATCGCCAACGAACACGGGGTTTTCGCTTCATCAGTTTACCAGGGCTGCATTCTAAAGATATTCGGGGTGTCTTTTCCGATTGACTTGATTCTAATTCCCATGGGAGATGTTTTGTGCTTTAGTGAGTATGGATTGACTAAGTTGTTTCGGTGCCATGATCAACTGCGAGGGTCGGCATGTGGTAGTTCGAACCCCAAGTGGGGGAGAACTGGTTATTTATAGTGAGGGCACCATGTTGGGTTTAGGGTTTTGCTCAGCCGCCAGGGTCGACAGTATATTCAGCACGGGTGCATGGGTTATTCGGCGTATGTGGTGGATATATGGGTCAGGGATCAGGTCTTGGTTTCTGATGTTCTAGTTGTTAGAGATTTCGTTGATGTGTTTCTGGAGGAGTTACCCAGAGTGCCTCTTGAGCGGCAAGTCAAGTTCAGAATCGACCTTGTGCAAGATGTGACCCCTATTGCCAAGGCGCCATATTGATTAGCACCTCCAGAGATACAGGAGCTATCATCTCAACTGTAGGAGCTGCTAGGCACGTAGTTCTTCACCCGAGCAGTTCTCCGTGGGGAGTGTCGATTCTCTTCGTCAGGAAGAAGGATAGTTCACACTAGATGTGCATTGATTATCGGGAGCTAAACAAGTTGATAGTGAAGAACCGTTATCCCCTTCCACGGAGAGATGACCTCTTTGATAAGTTACGAGGAGCATCTTGGTTCTCGAAGATAGATTTGAGGTCCTGGTACCATCAGGTCAGGGTGCAGGAGGAGATGTGGAGAAGACTGTGTTCCGAACTCGTTACGGACATTACCAGTTCGTGGTGATGCCAATTGGGCTCACCAACGCACCAACAATATTCATGGACCTGATGAATCAGGTATACAGGTCAATGCTTGATAACTCAGTTATTGTGTTCATCCTGATATCTTGGTGTATTCCAAGACCAGAAAGTAGCATCAAGAGCATCTTTGTGAGCTTTTAGGAGTTTTAAGGAGAGAATGACTTGATGCCAAGTTCTAAAAGTGTGAGTTTTGGTTGTGAGAGGTTCAGTTCCTTGGACATCTCATTAACCAGGATCGGATTTTGGTCAACTCGGCCAAAATCAAGGCGATGAGGCAGTGGGAGGTTCCGAAATCTCCCTCGGATATCAGGAGTTTTCTAGGTTTGGTAGGGTACTACCAGAGATTTATTTAGCATTTCTCCAAAATTGTAGTACCCCTCACTCATTTGACGAGGAAGGGGGTAAATTTATGGCGGGGCCCTAAGTAGTAGACAGCGTTTGAGACCCTTCGACAGCGACTGTGCGAGGCCACAGTCTTGACCCTCCTGGAGGGAGTGGAGGATTTTGTGGTTTTCTGTGATGCATCTATCATCGGATTTGAAGCGGTCCTCATGCATAAAGGGCAAGTGATAGCCTATGCATCACGGCAGTTTAAGCAGCATGAGACAAGATATCCCACACATGATCTTGATGTTGGATTTAGTGTCTAAGCCCATAACTATAATTGGTATGTACTTGACCCAAGAGTAGCATGGTCTATTTGGGTTGCATGGCATCGGAACAATCTGAAGGATGTATTATTTAGAAGAGGTTATTTATGATTTATTAATATACTATAAGTTCTAATATATTAATATGAAATCATATTATTTAATTAGTATTTATCAAGAATTAGTTTGGAATTAATTTTGTGATCAAAAGAGACTAATTAAATATATGGGGATTGATTATGTAAATCATTCATTCTTATATAGTGGGCTTATAATCCATAAACCTTTATGTTGGGCTAAACCCATGTGGTGACCCATGGATACTCCATGGAGGTTAAAACCATGGAGCATGAGGAATGTGGAAAGTCATGCACATTAGGGTTTGCATGGTGTAACCCTAGTTGTGTCACACTATATAAAGGACCCCATAGCTACCAAAATCGGCACCTAAGCGAAAGGAAAGAGGGCTAGCCGATTTTTTTGTGCAAGTATACTTCTCTCAAGTTCTTCCAATTGTTGGTGGTGTTATGTGAAGCATCTGAGGCATCACACTTGGGGTGCTATGCTCCTAAAGGCTTAAGGAATCAAGCTACAAGAAAAGGTATGTCATTCGACTAGATTTTTTAATTACATATGCTTCATGGTATGCTAGTTAGGATGAAATCTTGGAAAAATGAAAGTTTGCATGTATAATAGGGAAAACATAGATCCAAGGTTTCTATGGTTGCATGCACACCTTAGGAGTGTTAGAATGCTCAAAACCCTTCACTTGAGTTGGGGGCGGTGGTGTTTGCTCTCAAGATCTGGAGGCATTACCTCTACGGGGTATGTTGTACCATCTACACTGACCATAAGAGCTTGAGACACATTATGGATCAGTCGAACCGAACATGAGACAGCGCAGGTGGCCGGACGTAGTCAAGGATTATGACTGTGAGATCCTTTGCCATCCAGGTAAAGAGAACGTGGTGGCAGATGCCTTGAGCCGCAAGTCGGCTGGATCTTTTGTTCTGACATCATGTATGAGGATTTCCGTGGACTCTCCACTAGTGGGATTTATTAGATAGGCTCAAGCCGAGGGAGTGCGATAGGAAAAAATTCGAAGATTGAGAGGATCAGGGGCGAGATCACCCGATTTGTTCAGGAAAGTCGGGGTTTTTGACCTGTTCTGGTCAGGTGTGGGTTCCAGTGTCTGGCGGGGTTATACGGATTGTGCTGGAGGAGGCTCATAAGTCTCATTTCTCTATTCACCCAGGGGCCACAAAGATGGATCGAGATCTGAGTTTGAGTTACTGGTGAAGCGAGATCACTTGGTACGTCGAGAGGTGCTTGACCTGCATGATGGCAAGGTTAAGCATCAGAGGCTGCATGGAAAGTTACAGTCTCTGGAGATTCTCATGTGGAAAAGGTAGCACATCACGATGGAATTTATCACCAAGTTTTCGAGGACAGCGAAGGGATACGATGCTATATGGGTCATTGTAACGCCCGTAGATCCGGGCTAGTCAATTTAGGGATAATAGGGGTCGAAAATGACTGTTTGGCAAAAGATTATATAGAATAAATAATCTTAACCAAGTTATAGTATATGTCACAAGGTTTCCGTACATATAAAGAATGCCGAAATTCGATTTATAACGAAGAAGTTATGGCCCGCCGAAGTTTTACGGCAAATATACAGACGAAAACGGAGTCTGTATGTAGAAGTTATGAATTTTACGCGGACATTTAACAATATAATATCCTCGTACTGTTAAATTTAAGATCGGTCGATAATTAGCCAACGGAGTCAAAATGAAAGTTGTAGATCTTATTTTTACCTACGTGTGGATATAAAGAACGTCAAAAACGGAGGTCGTATGTGAAAGTTATGCATTTTAGAAGTCGGGAGTGTGCTGTGCGAAAATGGATGATGTGGCACAATATTGGC
Organism: Lactuca sativa; assembly: GCF_002870075.4. Lineage (NCBI taxonomy): Eukaryota > Viridiplantae > Streptophyta > Magnoliopsida > Asterales > Asteraceae > Lactuca > Lactuca sativa. The sequence goes on along the minus strand of NC_056625.2, from coordinate 256,407,800 downwards.
CATTGCTTTCTCTCCAAGTCTTGCCACTAGATGGTGACATGTGGCACTAAGTTCAGCCATTTTTCACCCTATAAATAGAACCTCTCCCACCCTCATTTTCTTCACACATTTCTCATTCTTTCTTCTCTTTACTCTCTCTCTAGAACCTCTCTCTAGCCCCGAAACCCGGAAAAGCCTAGGGAACCTCCCTAGCATGAGGTGGAAGCCCCGGAGCGCTAGAAGGCTTCGAGAAGAAGAGTTTTTCGGCTCGGGAACGCTGCTCCAAGCAAAGCCCGGTTTTCTATAAAACCCATTGTAAGTGAGCTACGCCTACACTATTTTTAATATATCGTTTATTTAATTATAGTAACGTTATTAGGAACTTATAATAAACACTTGGGCTATTATTATGGGTTATATAAGTATTGTTTGACGCTTATATAATAGTAATAATAGCTAGACTATTAGTTAGTCTCGGCGAATAATAGACTAAACTCTAGTGTTAATAATACTAGGTTTCGTCGAAGGAAATTATTTTTAAGAAGCGAAGCGTTGTCTGAATTCAGATTCACCACCTTTTCAAGTGAGTGCATAGTTACTTTCATATTACACATAGATATGAAGTATTTTATATAAATTACGTGCTATGTGTGCATATTGTCTGAATACTTGTTGTCTATGCTGGATGAACGATTTTATACATGTTTTAAATGATTTAAAATGTATATGTATTTTATGTCTACAAAATATGTTGGGTAAAACATGGGTAGATGAATGATGAGGGATGAAGGATGAAATAGAGGAACATTAGTAGTATGGACCTAGTGCCCTATAGGTGAACATTGGCAACAATGGACCTAGTACCCTATAGATGAGCACTGGCAGCTGCGCCAAAATCTATAGATGTTTTAGATCTACGATAAACATCCTAGCAGCTGCGCTCTAAGGATAGTATCGGCAGCTGCGCCTAATTGAGAAAATTATAACCATGATAGTAGCGTCTAAAGGACTATACCGGCAGATGCGCCTCATAGAGAATGTCACAATTTTCGCAGTTGCGCCTAAGTGACATAACTAGCAGTTGTGCTTGACAGATGTGTCATTGACAACGATGGAATTCGTACCTATTCCTTAGGATAATCCTTAGGAATGAATGAACGAGAAATAGCTGATTCTTAGGGTAGATCGGGGATGGGTAATGGGGTTTAATTGTTTGATCGTTTAAACATAATAATTATATTATTGTGGGTTGAAAACCCTATGTACTCACCAGGTTTCCCAACCTGATCCACTCTAGTTTATTTATAACTCAGGTGTTGATATGAAGTCACATTACACTGAGAGATTTAAAAGAGATGTAGATCACTAGTGTAAATGAATGTAAGTTCTATTTATGCTTATGTTCCTGTATTGACGATGACATCCCAAATGTTTTAAAAGTGAATAAAAATATATTTCTTTAGAAATGCTTTGATAACCGATTATCATGTTTTTTTCTGGGAACAAATTCCGCAACCTTTTTTTATTAAAAGAGATACTCTGATTTTTATAAAGCATAAACAAAATCGGTCTTTTCTGGCCGTGAAAATGGGGATGTCACAGTTGGTATCAGAGCATTAGTTTAAGCGAAATAGGAATATGGATTTATTTCTAGACATAAACTTAGAATGCTAAGAGATGATTGTGAGGTGTGAGCACAAGATTATTTTAGGGATTATGCCTAAAATGCTTTTATGTGCTAAATGCTTTGTGCCTTATATGCTATTAGTTATTCGGATCTATGGTCTGTTGCCGACCGGATCTAAAAACCTTATGTGTTTAGGATTCTAAACGTACGAGTACAGTATTAGAACTAGCATATAAACATTTTGGAGTCATAAGGATGATTTAAGACGTCAATCCTAAATTAAGATCTAGATTTACCTTATTCGGTGTATAGATCAAGATGGCAAGGACCCGCAGCGGAAACGTGAATGCAAATGGGAACCGAGGTCAGCGCCCCGTGATTGAGCAAATACCAGTTGTGGTAGCTGCTGCTGAGCCAATAACAATGGCCGGAGTGCAAACATTGATCCAAATGATGTTGGATCGTCAAATGGAGGAAACCAGACGTTTGCTCCAGCAAAATCAAGAGGAAGCGACTATTCAGATCGAACGGCCCGAGTTGAACGAAGGGCAGACTGAGGAGGGGAACTACAGTGGAACCGTTGGTCAAGTCGAACCACCAATAGTACGACAAAAGAACCAAGATGACGGAGTTGAGAGGAATGGATGCAAGTACAAGGATTTCTTTAGAAATGCTTTGATAACTGATTATCATGTTTTTTTCTGGGAACAAATTCCGCAGCCTTTTTTTATTAAAAGAGATACTCTGATTTTTATAAAGCATAAACAAAATCGGTCTTTTCTGGCCGTGAAAATGGGGATGTCACAGTTATCGTAGAATGATTGGCCAAGAGTGCCCATTTTCTGGCACTATGGGAGAGTTTGTCGGCCGAGAATTTTTCCGATGTGTATATCCGCGAGATCATTGCTCGCCACGGGGTGTTGGTCTCTATTTTTTCATACTGTGATGTTTCGTTCACCTCCCGATTCTAGCAAAAGTTCCATGAGGAACTGGGAAGAGAATGCATTTCAGCACCGCTTACCATCCGCAGACAAATGGCCAGAGCGAGCGGACCATTCAGAACCTTAAGGATATGTTGTGGGCATGCGTCATTGATTACAACAGGAGCTAGGACTCCCACCTACCCCTTGCAAAGTTCCCCTACAACAACAAATTTCATTCCAGCATTCGTGCTCCACCTTTCGAGGTATTGTTTGGGCGGAGATGTCATACCCCAGTTTGTTGGGGTGATGTTGGTCATTGGGTTATGGGACGGACCGAGGTGGATCTACAAACTACTGAGAAGATTCAGCAGATCAGGCAGTGATTACAGACTACTCAGAGTTGGCAGAAAAGTTATGCCGACCGACACCGATCCGAGTTGGAGTTTCAGGTCAACGATATGGTGTTGTTGAAGGTCTCACCCTGGAAGGGTGTGATCCGCTTCAGGAAGAGGGGAAAGTTGGGTCACCAATATATTGGACCATTTCGGATTATTGCCAGGGTTGGCAAGGTGGCGTATAGGTTGGATCATCCAGAGGAGCTCCGTCAGATTCATAGCACTTTCCACGTTTCGTAATTGTAGAAGTGCATATTAGACGAGGATGCGGTAGTGTCATTGGATTACATTTAGGTTAACGAACGCCTGAATTATGTTGAGCAGCCGGTGGCCGTCTTGGAGAGGAAGATAAAGGTCCTACGTAACAAGGAGATACCTTTAGTAAAGGTTCAGCGGCAACATCGGAAAGGGTCCAAGTGGACTTGGGAGCCGGAGGCAGAGATGCGGGAGCATTACCTGTAACTATTTGTTGCAGCAGGCATTGAGGACGAAGCCTAGTTCAAGTGGGGGGAGAATTGTAACATCCCAATCTTCACGTATAAATTTAAAACTTATTATTTATTTTTCAGGGCAGCTCGACGAATTGGAAGGCTCCAACTTGTCGTGTAGAGTTTAATGGTCACGCATCTTTCCGGGTCTTCTCGATGAGTTGCAAGACCCCAAATCGACGACCTACCGACTGTTTATGAAACCCTAATTTTCAAGGTTTTGCACCTTATTTAAAGAACTTATGACTCATTTATGGCATCCCTCGTCATCCCCTCATTCCAGATGAAACCCTAATCGTGCTTCCTTACCCATTTTGAGCGCGTGAGAGTGTTTAGAGTGTTCTTTGGTGGTTTTTCTTGAAGGAGTTGAAGTTGGTGGTACATAGCTGAAGAGAGGAGCTCTATATCCGAGATTTTCAGTGTTGTTGTAGCTACTTGGAGGTATAAAGTCGTTATCTTTACCATCCTTGTATTATATCTCTTCTCTTGAAAGTTTATGGCCATTATTAGCTTATTTTGGGGTCAATCTTGGATTTGAGCATGTCATGAAGCTAATACTTCATATCTGAACATCTCATGGCCTCCATAGACTTAAAGTTATCAAGTTTGTCAATTCTTGGCCCTCCTTCATGTCCTAAGTCCCTTGATAAGCCTTATTTGAGTGTTCTAGACCCCTTCGATACCATACATGGACGTTAAGTTAGCAACTTTACGTGGTATCTCAGTCCTAGAAGACCATATTTGTAGTTTGGAACATTAGACTCGCTTCGAAGAGTTTGAATGCATAAAGTATAGGACGAACTCAACGACTTGCTCTACCAACTCGACGTGTTGGTGGGGGTTTACCTGCTTACTATATAATCAAGAACTCGACGATTTGGGTCGAGTTTTCTCGTCTTTTGGATGATGAACGAACTCGGTGAGTTGATGAAATAACTCAGCGAGTTGTCAAAGGTTTATCCTAGTTTTCTGAACATTGGAGGAACTCTACGAGTTACTGGATGCACTCGACGAGTTGGGTCAACATGGACTATTGACCTTAACTATTGACTTTTGACTTTGACCATGGTTGACCAAGTTTGACTTTGAGAGTATTTTGGAAATTCAAGATTTTGATGGAGTTAGTCACATGGTGATGGTAGGTGGTTGAGCTCGGATTTGTGATTCGAGGGTTGGATCTTGTTAGTGAATGCTAGTTGTGAGGTGAATTCTCCTCACTATACTAAGGGGTCGAAGGCACCAAGGTCGACCTATTGGATTGATATCCTAGTAGTTATTGATATGCCGAGTATGAGTTAGATATGCATGCTAGTTTGATATGCTAGTTTGGTAGATCTATAGGACTACCTATGATACTGACTGATTATCTATATGAGTATTTATCTGTTAGATGTTGACATGTTGTGTGGGTTGAGTTAAGGTTGTACTGCTCCGTGTGGTAGCGAAAAAATCATGGAGTATGCCAGATTTGAGCTGAGGGCCAGGGAGGGCATGCCAAACTCATAATGAGGACTCCTGAGCATTCCAGATACGAGCTGAGGGTCGGTCAAAGTATGTCAGACTCGTACTGTGGACTAATCCTTTGTATTCCAGCCCAAGGGCTGAGGGAGTAAGCCATACATAAGTTGTGGGCCCGATAGGCAAGCCAGACTTATGCTGTGGGTTTGGGAGAAATCCAAACATGAACTATGGGCCCAATAGGCAAACCAAACTCATGTTGTGGGCTCAGGGGTAATCCAGTATGTATAGTTGTGGACCCATTATATGTTGTTATTTGTTTATGTGCTACTTGTTGTGTATTAGTATTTTGGGGGAACTCGCTAAGCTTTAGGCTTACAATTGTGGATTTTGTTTCAAGTACATCGGATGATCGCCGGAAGGCGAAGGCTTGATCATGCACCTCCTCATATTTTATGTCATGATATCTAGGATTCTCTGATATGATACTATTTTGGAAACAATTTGTAATCAATGAATGGTTTTTGTGATGTTTAAAAAGTTTAAAATTTTCATGAATTTTACAGATGTTACAAAAACGATACCCAACATTCCTAATCTGTCGATGTGCGACTTCATGTTTAGAACATGTGCACACATAGAATTTCCATCTAGGTGTTTGCATGCCAACAGGGCTTGAGTAATCTTGAACTTTTCAATCTAATAAAAACGTGGGCCGGGGAGAATCACTAGAGGAGGTGGAGGAAGAGAAGTATGATTTCCAGGTCTACCAATGCACAACAAAGGGAATGATCTTTCACCTTGATCGACACATGGAATATCATCTTCAAAAAGAAAGCTTTTTCCAAAGGAATGTGCAAGACCATAGTTGTCTGAACTCGACATCTATAAAGGGAGAAAATTCAGGTTCGTTGATTTAAATCCTTAATATAACACCCAAATAAAATATTAAGGCTAGGACCCAACATAATAATTCACAATTCAAAAGAGGGATTTCGTAATCAAATTGTAAATTATTTGAAGGTATGTAAATGACGATTTACCAATTCCACCACGAAAACAAAATTTTAATGAATTAGGTTTTAGATGAAATTCCTAGATCTTTTTCGATTCATTGAACTATTCAATGGCATGTCTAATCTCGTTTATGTTCTCACTTTGTGACTGGGATGCTGAGGATCACAAACGAGATGTGAATAACCATGCAAATTAACTTGGCACTCTCGATGTTATTTATCACCTAATCAATGTGTCGGTTAACCACACACGCTACATTGATCAATGATAATTTACAAGAAACCCATTGCGAACAATATTGGTCCCAAATGAGTGTGCCGGTTAACCACGCACGCTCTACTAACGACTAATAAGGTGCAATGTGTAATTTCATGGGTTAGCATGAAATTCACATTTTCCTAAAATAACTAAGATTGGGAATTTATAAAACATTTAGTTACATTATATTTATCATTATACTTATTAATAAGAGAATTAATTTCCTATCCTACCCGTTCGGCTAACGACCCTCCACTAGTCAAGAGTGTGGTGGGTAAGAATGGATACTCAATAACGGTCATTTTATAGGTTGCTTCCTTAAACACCCCTTATAGACCAGCTTCGTGAATGAGGCTTACTAACAGTAAGAATGACTTTTCTTATACATATATAATATTTAACTTAAATTCTATAGTAAGAAGGGGTATTTTAAACATTTCAAAATACTAGGGTTTTTAATCTAATTTAAATTTTTTTTGAAATTAATACCTTTTAATTTAAAATCTTAAATATTAAAAACCTTGATTTAATAATTATCCAAAATTAAACAATTAACTGAAGTTATCAAATCTCATCAGGATTATCCATTAAATTAAATAAATAATTTAACCTAATCCCTTTATCCCCTAGATTTCGAAATTTTGGGATGGGATATTTTAAAATCATTAATTATCCATTTAAACAATTAAAAGATAATACCTACCCAAAACCCTAAATTTTCTAAACCTAATCTTGGGAAGGCATTTTTCGAAAATTCTAGGGTTAGCAAACTCTAAAATTCGAAATCATGAGGGTCAAAGGAAAGGGTTCAAAAAACCCTAACCAAGTTTCAAAACTAGGGTTAAGAAACCCTAATTTCAAAAAAATCCAAGCCCTACGGTTTAAAAGACATAAACCCTAATTTTGTTAAGCTCAATCAATTGTATCAAATCTAATTGAATACAAAACCAAAAGCTCTGATACTACTGATGGGTTTTCTACAAACAATCATATGTGTACATGCAACCCTAGATTGGATCTATGTTTTCTCTATTAGACATACAAGCATTGAACACAAAATAGAAAACCCTAATATGCATCAAATAATTTGAAATCTACATAAGAAGTATTAGAACACATACCTTTGTTTCTATATAGTAATAACAACTAAAACTTGAAGATATTGGCTTTTGAGAACAAGTACCACAAGCGTAGTACCTCTAATGGATCACAATTCACAAACACACTAGAGCAAGAGGATGGATATGAGAGAGAGGTGAGAGGAGTCACTTTCTCAAAAATTCGGCTCTTCTAGGGTTTCTTGGAGGTGCACGAATTCAAGAGCCCAATGGGTCTATCTATAATTGAGGCTAGCTAGGGTTTTGAGATGGAAACCTTAATCCCTTAGCTTAGGGTATAAGCAAGCCCATAGACCCCTTCCTTAGGGCTTGGACGAAAATCTCTAAATCCTTCTAGGGATTTTCGGACCTCCTTAACAATGGTGATCCAATGGCCCAAAACCACAACTATCAAATAATTGCAAAATAGCCCTTGCACTTTTAATCAGTTCCTTTAATCCCAAAATTAATTCCAAATTAACTATCGATTAAATACTAATTATTAATATGATTTCTAATTAATATATTATTCTTATAATATATTAATAAATCATTTTTATGCACCAATTTATTATTCCAAATAATAAACTCAACCTCTCTCTCCAATAATCATCATGTCTAGTTGTCATTGTGAAGGTAACCTAAAAGAACCATGCTACTATCAAATCAAGTACATACCAATTATAATTATGGGCTTAGACACCTAATCCAACAATTACAAATTCCGTCTTCATTCGAGAGCATGTTGAAAACGAGATAGTGACACTTGAACATGTTTTGAGAGACAAACAACGTACAGATCTACTTACGAAGTCCTTTGCTCGAATAAGGTTCACACAGATGAGAAAGTTACAAGGCGTGCAAGAATTACCCTCAACTCATAAATTCAGGGGTGATTGTTGGAAAATATCACTAAGTCAGATAAAGTTGTAGTAGTGTTCTGATCCAGTTCATATATCCTTGGAGTGTTGTCCAAGTTCCAAAGTTTTCCTTGAGCCATAAGAAATGCTTTACATGGAAAGTTATTTAGGAATCCTGGTTTACTACTAATGAGTTATGTCTAGTATATATATGATAGGTTCTTGTAATCAGATTCATATATTGAAGTTTTTGAGTTAGTTTTTACATCAGTAAAGGCGTGCGAGTTTATGCAGTAATCTTTGTTTATGTTTCCCGTTTAACACTTTAGGGGTTGTAATGTACAAAAAGAGTTTGTGTCTCAAGCTACTAAGCTAGCTACTAACGGTGTACGTAAAAGCATATCATTTGAAGTTATATTTAAGTGAGCTTCTCACTCTAACATGTTTGATTATAAAGTTATATCATCACGTAAAAAAATATGTTTTGGAGTAATATTTTAGTTAAAAGATTATAACGAATGGATGTCACGTGCAAATTGGCTTTGTTCAAGACTTTTTCTATGATAGAATTTTGTTCCTCAAGATTAGAATTTTGTGATCATCAGCTACAACGGTTGTATGTTGTGAAAATGATGGTTGTAACTGTTGGGTTATGAGCAATACATCAATTCTATGGTGTACATGAAAACCCTAATGCTTGGATCTAGTTTTTCTAGTTATACATGCAATAATTATCCAAGGCTTGCAAACCCTAATCTAGCATACAACAAAACTCGATTAATATAACTAAAACCAAGTTAGAAACATACCTTTGATTGTAGCTTGAAGATCTTGAGCTTTTGAGAACCTTAGCACCTCAAATGTTGTGCCTCTAATAGGTCACAAACACCAAAGCAAATTGGAGAATCTTAGAGAGAGAGGAGAAGGTAATTTTGGCTCTTGGAACTATTCTTAGGGTTGGTGTTGCCGAAATTATGAAGCCTATGAACCCTTTATATAGGTGAGGAATTAGGGTTTCAGTCAAAGTCCTCATTCGGTTGCTTAGGCTCTAAGCAGCCCACATGAACCTTCCAAATATAGTTATACCAAATATAGTTATGGGCTCAGATACTAATCCAACAGTAACACTTCAAGCTTGGACTACTAATTAATGTGTCATGTATACCTTGTCGATAGTTGTTAGTTTGTTTATTAGGTGTTAAGTCCGTCACAAAAATCATTTCTTGTTTCATAATTAAATTGATTACAATATAACGGAAAAACTTCTACAAAAGCAAACAAGGTAACAAAATGCCAATACAAGATGTATGTATGTGTAGTACAAAGTTTGATTGGTTCCATGAATTCTTGTAAAAGAGAAGTTAACCCCATAAACTATGAGTCCAAATATAAGTTTATTTTACTTCACAAAATATAAGGTGAGCCAAAAGACTTGATGATTCCTTGTAATTTAGCATCTACAACAGACCATATGATCATTGTCATTTTACAAAAGGAAGTTCTCCAAATGAATAACTCTTAATTAAACAACAATCTGGTGTCTACAATAGACTTAGAATAGTAGCATCATTAGGTTTAAATCAAATAGTATTTGAAAACATGGATGTTAGTTTGTCCAGAGAAAGTATACAAGAATCTAGAGTGGAGAAAAGTAAAAAAAATTCAAAGTTAGTCATAAATTAAAAAGCGTAATTCAAAGTGTATTCTGTCTGTTTGCTTGTAAATAATTTTATCAGAAACCAAAATGAGTTACTAAAGCTATACATCATCCAATGAATGTCAAAGTTAACATTTGAAGTATTTAAAAAAATCCTAATTTAGCCATTTACATTTAACTTTAACTTCTTACCAATTCAAGTTCAGAATATGTAAACACAATTAACCAAAATAGCACTTTGATTATTCTGAGAAAATCACTCAAAACTCACGGTGTATACCGTGTCTCTCAATGATCATAACTAAATCTAATGCATATATAATCCTAGATACCGACTTGTAGAATACGAAAACTTGCTTTAGACCAACTTGCCATAAACTAGATTGTTTGGTCTCCAAGGTCCTATGTGACTTAGGATTCTAACATTTAATACTATTGTGATGTACTTATATATTTATTTACATATTATTATTATTTTTAAATCATTGCATTCCTATTAAATACACACGACATAATTAAAACGAATACTTAAATAGCTAAATGAAAATGGGATGTTACAACTCATACACTTAATAAAATTTTGTCGCCAAATCAATCTTTGTATAACTATGCTTCGATCCTAGGTACTCCCTTTCCCGGTTTCACGTACATAGGTCTACTATTACATAGATATATGACTATTGATGAACTTGCTTAACGTAGCTTCACGAAACTTTGAAAGACTCAATCAGGTATTTGGACCATGCTTTATATCCCTATGCAACAATCAAACAAGAACATACAAAGGGGATCCTCTTATAGTCCTCAACCCAATTAGAAGCTTTTCTTTGCAGCAAAAAAAGTTTTCATTAAACTGTTCAAAAATCCTTTAGAACCTCAATCTCGGGACTTTCCACTTCGTCACTGCATCTGCCTTGCCCGTGTCCCCATGATACCTTACTAGTTAACATGTTTCCTAAGAATTGGATTTCCTAAAGTCGTACTTTTTGTGACAACCGGAAATCTTCTGGTCAAGTCAAAGTCGAGTCAAGGTCAACAAGTCAACCTGCTCAACTCAACTAGTGTTTATATGTTAGGGATGTCTTTATGTTACTAATGTACAACTATAAATCCTAATGCAATGTAACACTTGGAAGTTCCAAATGTTCAAAATTTAAAACCTAATCTAATTTAAGGAAGTAACAGCTCTATAAAATACTAATAAGTACCCTTCAGGGGTGTATAGCACTCAAAATGGGATGTAACTAAGTCTAAATTCCTTGGTCGACGAATAAAAACATTAATAAAGGCTCCCGATAAAGTCTCTCTCAATCTCTCCCATCGTATATCTCTCTCCCAAATCTCTCCAAGTATGTGAAATCTCTCCTAAATCTCTCCATGTATGTGAAATCTCTCCCAAATCTCTCTAAGTATGTGAAATCCCTCCCAAATCTCTCCAAGTATGTGAAATCTCTCCCAAATCTCTCCAAGTATGTGAAATCTCTCCCAAATCTCTCAAGTATGTGAAATCTCTCCCAAATCTCTCCATGTACCTTCCTCAGTCGAAAACAACTTAAAACCGAAGGAGAAAAGCCTAAAAGGACCCTCTTGGTCCTGAACCCTCTTGGTCAGAACCCTCTTGGTCTGGAACCCTCCTGGTCCGGAACCTTATTAGTCTGGAATGCCTTCTAAGGAGCCAAGAGAAGTCGCATCTTCAGAACCCCTTTTTTTGCTTCAGATCTCGCATGCTCCGGAAAGTTAACGTTGCTTCGGAACCTCGCTCCGGAAGACCTCGCCTCGCGCAGTTTCGGAATTGGGAGCCGACTTCGCACATCCAAACCAGACCTCCGGATTTCGCAATCCTGACTCCAGAATCCAAGAAGCGCACTCCGGAAATTTGAAACTTAGCTTCGAAACTTCGCCTGTGACTCCGGAACTAAGTAGATGACTCCGGAAATTCAATATGGACTTCGGAATTCGCTTCTAGGCTTCAGATTTTTGCTCATTTTGGACCTTTTCTTCAGTTTTGGATATTTTGACGTCAGGAATCCCTCTAAATTCGATTTTTTTTTTCATATCCTAAACCCCTTAAACCCCTATTTTATGCCAAAATTAATTATTTTAAACATATTTATATAAAATAATATCCAAGATTTTTAAAGAGATTTTAAGAAGATAAAAGGGGGTTTGACTTTATGATGTGAGGTAAATCTCTTATTTCCCATGCAAATCTCAATAAAACACACAGTACCCATAGAAAATAAGCTTTACCCACCAACCCTCCATGCAAATGTCAAGCCACGCCCTTATCCTCCCATTTAGATATGTGAACCCTTCCTCCCCAAGTTCCACTTCCCATTTTCACTTCCAGAAAGCTCCTAACGCTGCTCTCCACTTACTCAAGCTTCAAGTCTCATCTTTTTCAAAGAAAATTTCTAGATTTCTTTTGTAAGTATTTTATCCTCTTTGACTAATAATTCTTCAGATTATTCTAAGATTTCATTATATTTACACATAAAAATTGTTCTTAGAGTACTCTAAAGATTTAAGAATCTTCCAAGTTTTGGAGCTTGGAAACTTCCTCGCCTCTCTTCAAATCTGTAACATCCCGAAATAGCAAGAGTAGAGTTGAAGGACTAAAAGTGTTATTTGGGAAGAGTCACTCGGCGAGTCCATGGATGGACTCGGCGAGTAGAGTCGCGACTTAGTCGCGTGTTAAGTAGCCGACTCGGCGAGTCGATGAGATGGACTCGGCGAGTAGGCGCTGGGTGGAGAAAACCCTAATTCTCGGGGTTGAGCCCTATATAAAGAACATAACAGCCCACTCTCAGCCTCTTTATTCATCTCCAAGCCCAGAAACCCTTAGCCTTCGTGTGTGAGTGATCCTATCTCAATTGGGAGCTTGAAGGAGATGATTATTGAAGGAATTTTGGGAGATTGAAGGCTTGGAGCAAGGGGCTTTGCTTGGATTCGAATTTCATTGCAGTTGGGGCGTCCATTGGAGGTATTATCTCGTTCTTGGTCTGTTGATATGTTGTTTCTTCATTTTGGGGTTTGTGGGAACTTGTCTATGGATGTAATTGGAAGTCTAGAGGTTAGATCTGAGGTTGCTACCTCAGATCTGGAATGAAGAAGAATCAGAGAGCATGAAATTCCTTGTGTTGGAGTGTTTAGTGAAGCTTGCATGTCCCAAACCCTAAAACCAAAGTGAATAAGGCCTAGATCTCTTTGGATTCACGTAAAGTTTGCCACTTTACGTGATGGATGAGTTGTAGGAGGCTAGATCTATGTTTTGGATCAATTGCATGGTCTGGAATGCTTCTATATGGATTCAGATCGGTGGTACTCGGCGAGTCACATGGGTGAACTCGACGAGTTGTTTGAAGATGAGCTGGGACTCGGCGAGTTAGAAGAACAACTCGGCGAGTCGGATGAAGATGGCCATAGACTCGGCGAGTCTGTTCTTGGACTCGGCGAGTCTTGTCGAAGAGTTCCGATATTCTTTGGTTGAGTCGAGAATCGGTGAGTCAAGGGATGACTCGGTGAGTTGTGTGCGAGAGGACTCAGAAGTTGTGGGACTCGGCGAGTCTCGGGGTGACTTGGCGAGTTAGGTCGCGAATTGAGTGAGCTCTGAGTATGGGAACTCGGCGAGTCATCGAGTTGACTCGGCGAGTAGGGTCATTCAGGGGTTGACTTTGACCTTGTCTTTGACCAAAGGTTGACCAGTGGTTTCCAGGGGTATTTTGGTAATTGTTGTTTATGGTTTTGAGTTTAGTGCATTGGTGGCTGTCCAGCGGTGGAGATCGTATCAGTGATCGGAGCAGCTTGAGTTATCTGTTTTGTCGGCAGTTTCGAGGTGAGTTATCCTCACTATATCGATAGGGTTTATGGCACCAAGGCCAACTATTTTATCGGATGGAAATCCGGATAGTTGTCTATTGCTATGATATTGCGGAATATGGGTCGGAAGGCGTTATATGTTGTGGGCCGGAAGGCATTACATGTTATGGGCCGGAAGGCATTGCTATGTGAACCGGAAGGTCATGGCCTGGAAAGGCGTATGTGTGCATTTAGTATGTTGACTGATTCGAAGGGTGATGTTATGCTAGTGACCGGCTAGGCCGGTATCTTGATTAGAGTAATGCTATGTTATGTGATCTGTTGATCGATTGCTGACTGTGAACTGTTATATGATTATGTGTTATGTGCATGATTGCTAGGTCTGGGGTGTGACCCGGTATGCAGGGTCGTTCTATGTTCTGTTATGATATGTATGCTTTTTATGCTGTGGGCCGGAAGGCAATATGTTATGGGCCGGAAGGCAATATGTTATGGGCCGGAAGGCATTGCGTTAGGGGCCGGAAGGCGATATGTTTTATACCGGAAGGCCGTGGCCTGGAAGGGCGTATATGTGGTTGGTATATTGGGGGTATCTCACTAAGCTTTCGGGCTTACAGTTGTGGTTTTATGTTTTCAGGTTCTCAGGAGTCTGTGGCAAGGAAAAGGCGTGATCGTACCGTTCCTCGCGTTGGTGTTTTATGATATGAACCTGGGAAAATGCTTTGCTAAATAATGTATTGAAAACCTTTCGTAAAGATTTTATGGAATCGAGATGTTTTTGAAAAATTTAAAATTGGTTGTATTTTTCGGTCGTTACAAGTTGGTATCAGAGCCTTGGTTTGAGTGAATTGGAGGAACACTCGTGTAACTCCAGTCTCAAATCGAGGAAGGCTTTAAAAAGAAAAAAAAATTTAAATGGTTTTCAAATTAAGTAAAATGAGGACGCGGAGGTACGATCAGCCGGAGCCAGTAAGTAACCCCAAAATACCATGCATGTTATTTGTTTTGAGCTTTGATAGAGCAGCATGCTAGTGATAGGCTAGGGATCTTCAGGAATTCATGATAATGTTGCCTGATTTGTGATGCCTGTAGCCTAGGGTCCCTTATGGGAGATTCTCAGTGTTCCTCTAGGGGTGAGGGTTGATCGTTGTTATGCATGTTCTCTAGGGTATTGTGGTAGTACTTCATACAAATATGGGTAGGTGTGGAAGGTAGTATGGGCCCGTACTACTGAAAGCACAGGACCCATATGCGTATCAGGGAAACCATGATCTCTAGGGTTGGGTTGAGAGAGTTGGATCCCAGGCTTGTGGGAAGTGTCCGAGATTTGGTATGGTGTTTTTCAGTATGATGATCCCGAGGGATGCTGGGAGTGGATCCGGGTCAGGATTGGGAGTAGGAGAAGGGGGTTCAGGGAGGTTCTGTGCCGCCCGAGGTTATTGGTCAATTGAGCTCGTGCGAGTTGGATGCGAGGATTCACGAGATCCTGCATGATGAGGTTGTTGCTTTGTTCCGGGCTGAGTTACCGGAACTGTTTGGGTCGATCAAGACCGCCACGGTTGAGTGTTTGAATGAGCGCTATGCGGCTCTCGCGGAGACAGCTGCCGCGGCGGCTACAGTGGCTGTAGCAACGGCAGGGGGCGGAGCTGATAGGGATTTTCAGTATCAGGACTTCGATAATGCGGAGCCTCCCACCTTCGATGGAGTTCAGGACCCGATTGTTGCTATGAGATGGTTATCGGACGTGGAGGGGTGTTTCTTCATGTGTTCATGCCCTGCTGATCTGAGGGTGAGGTATGCTCTGAGCCTGTTGAGACTCGGGGCAAAGGATTGGTGGAGATTGACCACGGGGTCATACTCGGATGCGCAGAGGGCTGCGGTTTCATGGAATCAGTTCAGAGAGATGTTTAGCACTCGATATGATCCGCAAGTTGCGAGGGAGAGATTGGCTCAGGAGTTCCTTGAGCCGAAGCAGGATTCGGAGTCCATGACTGAGATCGCCAGGATGTTCTTTGTGAGGGCGATGTTTTGCCCCGAGTTCGCTTCGGAGTAGGCTTAAATGTCCCGATATCTGAGTATTCTCAAGGGGGGAAATCAGACAGTTCGTGTCTGCGCAGAGGTGTGAGACTTTGTTGGAGTTCCAGGAGGCCGCCAGGCGGCGTGAGTTAAAGGTTGAGTTACAGTTGCGTGAGCTGAGGCAGGCTCCGATGCAGTCGCAGCCGGCGCCGAAACGGTCCAGGACCGTTGATGTTAGAGTGGAGAATCTAAGTGGCCACACTTGTGGGAAGTGTGGGAGGGGTCATACCGGAGTTTGTTGGTCCAGTGGTGCATGCCGCAAGTGCGGAAAGGAGGAGCACTATGCGCGGGATTGTCGGCAGTCAGTGCCGGTTCGGGATTTGAGGATTTGTTATCATTGTTGTCAGGTTGGACATTTGAGGGTCAACTGTCCACAGCTTTCTGCAGGACCGGTGCAGGCTCCAGCACCGGCCACTTTGAGGATTCCAGGAGGAGGTCAGGATGGAGCGGAGCCCCAAGGGCTCAGGGTCGTGCTTATCAGCTTGCGGCAGAGGAGGTCACAGCAGTGCCGGAGGCAGCTGCGGGTATGTTTCTTTCTTGATGTTTTGTTATCTTGCGATTATGGTGGTGTATTGTTTGTGCTGGTATCTTTGTGTGGATTTCAATGCGGTATTCGTCGTTGTGCGGGTTGAGGTTTGGCATGGTTTTGGATTTGTGTTTCGAGTTGGTATCCGTTGTTCCCTGAGGGTTTGGTATGATCATAATTTAGTGTTTTGTGCTATCGTTGGTTATCGTTCGTGAGGGTTGTTAGTGGAGATGCGGCATTGGGTTGAATGTCGGGAAGCATCCACATTCGTGGAAGGGATAATTGGAGATCGGATTCTTTCGAGCGGATTGATCAGTGAGGAGATGTGTTTTGCTGAGGGTTGCTTATGCTTGTGGGAAGCAGTGAGTGTGAAAGTGTTCTCTTTGTGCGGGGTTGTTCTGGGAGGTCGTTAATGGCGACCGGTGGTTGTTAGTCAGTGCTTAAAGTGGGGGAGAATTGGGGAATTCTCCGGGAGATCGATGAGTATTTGAGGGTGCTTAGCTGTTGGGATTCAGTAGTGTTTTGTCAGCCCAGAGTATAGGCTGATAGGAGCAAGTGTCGGGCATGCGGGGCGAGATACAGACCTAGGGCATTTGATTGTGGAGGCCTGGGAACAGGCCGGGATCAAGTTTGAGTAGGTAACCGGGGTTATGTGATCAGAGTATTTGTATGCTTTATGTATGTTATGTGTTGTACTGCATTATTTCTATGTGATTTATGTTGTGCATGTTTACAGAGTTAGAACCGGAAGGTTCGCAGAGTTAGAACCTGAGGGTTCACGGAGTTTGGGTGTACGGACCCACAGAGTTATAGCCTCGAGTGGCTAATATGTGCTATGTGAGTCGGTCCAGTATGCTGGAGACTCTGTTGGTATTGTCGGATCAGTTTGAGATTGCGGATTGTGTATGCTACAGTGGGATTGCATTGGAAGGTCTGGCCCCGGGTAGTGATCTTGTTTAGTTGAGGTAGTGCAGGGGCTTGAGAGTCCCTGCGAGGAGAGTCAGAGTAAGTGTGTGGGATGGATAGCGGAGACGCTAAAGGGTGGTGTAGCGTTAGACGTGCACCGTGGCATTTGTCGGAGTGACATTGTGGCCGAGTGGATTTCTTAGTAAAGGAAGAAAGAGAGAGGTAAGAGGTGTGTAACTCCGAGAGGGAGTGCAAGTTCACGGAAGTGAAAGCGGCAGATCAGAGTTATGATTAGAGTAATTCGAGTTTGGTTACTGAGCAACGTGTTTGCGGCAGTGGAGTAGAAGCTCATCCGGTTTGGAATGTCTGTTGAGGTCGCGGAGGGAAATCCGCAAGTGTAGAGCCAAGAGGCTTGGAAGGGATGCAGGGAGAGAGTCTTGGACTCTCAGTGTGATTCTGATCAGGGTATGGGGTGTATATTAGTGGTTCACCCTGGGAGATGTTCGAGGATATTATCAGTATATCAGGTTTTCCCAACCTGAGGGTGTTAGAGCTGGTTCAGCTTGTGTGTGCGGCTGCAAGGGGAGAATTCGTGAGAGTTGCTCTGAGATTGAGAATGGGTCCCTCAGTCATCCCGGATTGGATAAAGTGGGATTCGGATCGGGGATCCGATGGTTCATGGTTTTCTAACCCTTATGGGTCGAGGGATTATTGAGATTTAGGGCAGTGATGCATCTTGGGTAATTCTCGGTTATTGAGAGTGATGATCAGGGGTACAGTCAGTGCCCGGTTCGAGACGGTGGCCAGGACACCGTGTAGGAAGGGAAAATGTGTTCGAGTTTCGATAAGTATGCCTTGAGGGACCTGGCCTGGTTGAGGCCAGGTGGCGCGTTGCGGGAGTATCTTTGGAGTTGAGCTGCTGTAGGCTTCGAGGACGAAGCCTAATCTAAGTGGGGGAGAATTGTAACATCCCGAAATAGCAAGAGTAGAGTTGAAGGACTAAAAGTGTTATTTGGGAAGAGTGACTCGGCGAGTCCATGGATGGACTCGGCGAGTAGAGTCGCGACTTAGTCGCGTGTTAAGTAGCCGACTCGGCGAGTCGATGAGATGGACTCGGCGAGTAGGCGCTGGGTGGAGAAAACCCTAATTCTCGGGGTTGAGCCCTATATAAAGAACATAACAGCCCACTCTCAGCCTCTTTATTCATCTCCAAGTCAAGAAACCCTTAGCCTTCGTGTGTGAGTGATCCTATCTCAATTGGGAGCTTGAAGGAGATGATTATTGAAGGAATTTTGGGAGATTGAAGGCTTGGAGCAAGGGGCTTTGCTTGGATTCGAATTTCATTGCAGTTGGGGCGTCCATTGGAGGTATTATCTCTTTCTTGGTCTGTTGATATGTTGTTTCTTCATTTTGGGGTTTGTGGGAACTTGTCTATGGATGTAATTGGAAGTCTAGAGGTTAGATCTGAGGTTGCTACCTCAGATCTGGAATGAAGAAGAATCAGAGAGCATGAAATTCCTTGTGTTGGAGTGTTTAGTGAAGCTTGCATGTCCCAAACCCTAAAACCAAAGTGAATAAGGCCTAGATCTCTTTGGATTCACGTAAAGTTTGCCACTTTACGTGATGGATGAGTTGTAGGAGGCTAGATCTATGTTTTGGATCAATTGCATGGTCTGGAATGCTTCTATATGGATTCAGATCGGTGGTACTCGGCGAGTCACATGGGTGAACTCGACGAGTTGTTTGAAGATGAGCTGGGACTCGGCGAGTTAGAAGAACAACTCGGCGAGTCGGATGAAGATGGCCATAGACTCGGCGAGTCTGTTCTTGGACTCGACGAGTCTTGTCGAAGAGTTCCGATATTCTTTGGTTGAGTCGAGAATCGGTGAGTCAAGGGATGACTCGGTGAGTTGTGTGCGAGAGGACTCAGAAGTTGTGGGACTCGGCGAGTCTCGGGGTGACTTGGCGAGTTAGGTCGCGAATTGAGTGAGCTCTGAGTATGGGAACTCGGCGAGTCATCGAGTTGACTCGGCGAGTAGGGTCATTCAGGGGTTGACTTTGACCTTGTCTTTGACCAAAGGTTGACCAGTGGTTTCCAGGGGTATTTTGGTAATTGTTGTTTATGGTTTTGAGTTTAGTGCATTGGTGGCTGTCCAGCGGTGGAGATCGTATCAGTGATCGGAGCAGCTTGAGTTATCTGTTTTGTCGGCAGTTTCGAGGTGAGTTATGCTCACTATATCGATAGGGTTTATGGCACCAAGGCCAACTATTTTATCGGATGGAAATCCGGATAGTTGTCTATTGCTATGATATTGCGGAATATGGGCCGGAAGGCGTTATATGTTGTGGGCCGGAAGGCATTACATGTTATGGGCCGGAAGGCATTGCTATGTGAACCGGAAGGTCATGGCCTGGAAAGGCGTATGTGTGCATTTAGTATGTTGACTGATTCGAAGGGTGATGTTATGCTAGTGACCGGCTAGGCCGGTATCTTGATTAGAGTAATGCTATGTTATGTGATCTGTTGATCGATTGCTGACTGTGAACTGTTATATGATTATGTGTTATGTGCATGATTGCTAGGTCTGGGGTGTGACCCGGTATGCAGGGTCGTTCTATGTTCTGTTATGATATGTATG
This sequence comes from Lactuca sativa, assembly GCF_002870075.4. Taxonomy (NCBI): domain Eukaryota; kingdom Viridiplantae; phylum Streptophyta; class Magnoliopsida; order Asterales; family Asteraceae; genus Lactuca; species Lactuca sativa. The sequence goes on along the minus strand of NC_056625.2, from coordinate 256,388,075 downwards.
CTTTTTATGCTGTGGGCCGGAAGGCAATATGTTATGGGCCGGAAGGCAATATGTTATGGGCCGGAAGGCATTGCGTTAGGGGCCGGAAGGCGATATGTTTTATACCGGAAGGCCGTGGCCTGGAAGGGCGTATATGTGGTTGGTATATTGGGGGTATCTCACTAAGCTTTCGGGCTTACAGTTGTGGTTTTATGTTTTCAGGTTCTCAGGAGTCTGTGGCAAGGCAAAGGCGTGATCGTACCCTTCCTCGCGTTGGTGTTTTATGATATGAACCTGGGAAAATGCTCTGTTAAATAATGTATTGAAAACCTTTCGTAAAGATTTTATGGAATCGAGATGTTTTTGAAAAATTTAAAATTGGTTGTATTTTTCGGTCGTTACAAAATCACACAGCAAGCTAACCAAGGTGAACTTCATACCCCACTTTTTTCGAAGCTTTTATTGTTTTTGAGGGAGAGTACAAGTCAACTCTTGTTCTAAATTTCTTAGATCATTGCATGTCAACGTATGTTTGGTATGTGTGTTAAGATATTACTATTTTAATATAATTTCCCACGAACATGAAAATTTCAAATCTCAGGAAGTATAAAATAATATTTTAAATCATTTCATAAGGAATACTTGTTTACAAAAGAGCCTCCCTAAGTTTTTGGGTGTGTCCAGCATACTCCCTTATTCCATGTCTCTATATATACATAAACAAAAAGTTGCTGAAATAGACCTTATAAGCTAACACTACTACTAGAATCTTCAAATATGGAACTTTATGCTATATTAATGACTTGTAGCAAACTATCAGGGGACATTTTATGACTATTTGGAATCAATAATTTCGTTAGGAAGATGTCCAATTAGAGCCTTTATGACAGAAATATTTGTGTGTCATAAAGCTGCTGTCATAAACTCACACAAGTCAAGGTTATATACAAATCATAACTTGGCATTTTCCGACAATTGAGTCGCACTTAGTATTTTATAAAGGAAAAGGGTTGTTTGCCGGCTTCGATAACATTGGGTCATTTTGATAAATATTCAAAGTGGATTGATTCCAACAAACGAAACGAACGAAATGAAATATCTAGTTACGACTACAAGTATTATTATTTATTTTGTAAATAATGGTTTTCATGATTTGCTCAAATATCGGTTAGTATTCTAGTCATACAAATCTTCACAGTACGTATATTAATACAATATTGTACGCTTTAAGTCCTGTAAAAGTTATAACTAGAGTCTCCTGGAGAGAGAGCAAGAATTTGTGTATAGATCTAGACGGGGTTGACACCCCGCACCTTCGTTGTTCGCTACAGCTAGACCGGCCAGTCTAGGGTGACAAATGTCTTGAACAAAACCGACGCCTGAAGAACGTCATAACAGGCACTCCATCACATCAGTATGGTTATAACGACTCACTAGAATATATCATAAATGTGTTTATATAGAATTCACTTTCGGCTTACAATCAACTATGTTTTGATTACCTCAACAAAACCTTTTCCACACAAGTGTTATACTTTTGTTAAGACTACTATATTTTATTTACATCAGAAAATATAGGATTTTCTGGAGGAAAACAATTTAATACGATTTGGAAACGATGAACTAAGGGACAGATGCAACTATACTCGATTTGAAACAAGACTCACAGCTATTTTGATAAGAAAATATTGGATTTTCTGGATTTCTAAACTATCAACGAAGTTTTATACAATAATGCTTATGAACTCACCAACATATTTTATGTTGACGTTTTTTCAAACGACTTGTATTCTCAGGAAACCAACAAGCATGTTATGGATCGTGGACTCAGGATTATTTTGATGTATTTTGGGAATTGCTTACCGATGTTTCTTTTGTGTAAAATTTGAGAACATAATCATGATGTAAAACAATGTAGGCTTGTTATATTGATGTATGTTGTTTGGATTTGCTATGTTTCATTTATATGCAATTGTTATGATACTACACAATGAAGTCATCCGCCTCCGGACGTTTCCGCCGTTCTGGTCTTTGGGTGTGACGCTTTGAAACTTAAACTTTAATTTCTATATCCTTAAGTTTGCTTTATATATATATATATATATATATATATATATATATATATATATATATATATATATATATATATATATATATGTATGTATATATATGTATATATATATATGTATATATATATATATATATATATATATATATGCCATAACACTACAAATATCGAGCCCTATGGAGACGACACTTATCCAGACGACATATGTCGTCGGGAAAAGCCACACTATACCGACGACATGCCGTCGGTAAAACGTTTTCCAACTTTGACCATATCTCTTTGACCAAAAACCCTATCCATACGACAAGTCGTCAGTATAGACTCGACGGGAAGGGGCAAAAAATTGGCGGTATGTCCAATACCTATGCAGACGACATGTCGTCTATATAAGATATTAAAAAATATTTCTGATTTATTTATATTCCTTGTTGAAGAAATTAAAGACGTCGTCGTATTCGTCCACCTATGCCGATGACATGTCGTCGGTATAGGGTGTTAAAAAAATAATTTCGATTTATTTTTAATCCGTGTCGCCGAAAAGGAAAACGATGTCGTTTCGTACTTCTATACTGACAACTTGTCGTCTGGAAAAAGTGGGATCGATCCACGTGAAATATGTGTCCAGACGATATGTCGTCCTGAAAACTTTCTTTTTTTTTATTTATTTTTTTTAATGACGTAAAGTGGGACGACGTCGTTTTTCCTTTACCTATTCTGACGACTTGTCGTCGGTATAGGGTTTCCCTGTAACAAAACTCGTATCAGCGTTCATTTTCCAGTCGCGCCTGCACTCCTTTTTCCTCTAAACCTTCAGCAACGCAGGGTGATTTCCGGCCAGTCCGCTTCATCGTCGACCTAAAGGTAAGTTTCTTGGTCCTTGATTTCTTCTTAATTTATCGTAGCTTGAGTTTTATTCCGATTTTGGGGGATTTTTCCGGTTGTTGGAGCCCTAAATCATAGCCTTCATCATCACTGCCGGCCGACAACAAGCTTCACCACCGCCGGAGAAAACGATTTCCAGTTATTGTGCTATCTTCACCACTGATTTTGAGGTAATTTTTTTGTTTTTTTCCTGCGTAACACAGTGTGTACGTGAGTGAATGAAGTTTATTATTATTTTTTTCCTTTCAATACACCATGATATATAATTTTTCTCATATTTTTTTTGGTTGATTGCTTTTATACACCATGAAGGATCACTCGTTTTTTCTTTCGTGTCCCGAAGACATTTTTGAATTATAGCGACGGAGCTATGCCGACAACTTTGTACCGACGAAATTTCGTCTGTATACCCTTTACCGACGACATGTCGTTGGTACAGAGTCCATAATTGTCGTCTGCATAGGGCTCGATCCTTGTAGTGTAAGCATTTGATTTAGACACATATACTTTTATTTGCATAAGGTATTTACTAGAGCTGAGAGCAAATTTGATTCAGACTGATCCAAACAGACCAAGTTAGAATAAATGTCTGATATAAGCTTGTAATTTACATGGTGATGTTGCTTTAAGTTAATGAATTAGGACCTCCGTAGTTGCTAATATTTAACTTCTAAGTAAAAATAAAAGATTGCATTTTGTAAGGTGGATTTTATTTATTTTAATCGATAGTATTTAGTAAAATCATAGGCGTTCATATGATCTGTTTTGTTTTTAGAGTCATAATTTGCGTACAACAGCTCTTTTAGTTCAATTTGCATGCTGTGGCTTCAGAGTTTATTGTATTTTATTATAGGATCATTAAGTCTTAATAAAAATAAATTTTCAACCAGACAGTTTGGCCGAGTGGTCTAAGGCGCCAGATTTAGGCTCTGGTCCGAAAGGGCGTGGGTTCAAATCCCACAGCTGTCATATTTTTTATGCTAAACTTGTGTTTTTTATGTGTTTTTAGTGTTGTAGGATACTTCTTTTACTTTGTCAAATTTTTTATGCTAAACTTGTGTTTTAGTGTTTAGTTGTAGGATACTTCTTTTACTTTAGTATTTGTTTACTTGTTCAAAAGATAGTCATTTATATTTGCTCACAATTAGTTGTATATCAGAATATGTTGATTTGGAACATCAAACAAAATACATAAAATAAATTTATATATTTTGTATTCGAGGTAGAATTACTAATCACACCAAAACAGTATAATACATACAGATAATACAGAATGAAATTTGCATTCTAAAATCATTGTGTAATAAATAACAATTCTAACTTGCGAACCATCAGTCTCAAATTTGAAGCGGGGGGAGATGCATTGTATATATAGACTTTGTGTAACAAGCTACTAAGAGTATACATAAAAGCATATCATTTTAAGTTATATTTAAGTGAGATTCACACTCTAACATGTTTGATTTATGATGTTATATCTTCATGACAAAAAAATATGTTTTGGAGTATTATTTTAGTTAAAAGATTATAACAAATGGATGTCACATACGACTTTTGCTATGCTATATTTTTGTTTCTCAGGATTAGTTGTGTATCAGTAGATGCTTGATATTGATGGTCTTATCTGACGGCTGCTTGGGTTATCATCAGCTATGATCGTTAGTGGCAATTTCATCATTTTCTTTTGTTGGGGGCATTGTTGAATTTTTTTAAAACATAATGGCCTTTAGATATACATTTTAAAATAATTGGAATATTTATATGTAAAAAATTTTAGCCATTGGGGGCATGTGTGCCCCACTCCTAATACTATTAGTTTGTTTTTTAGTGTTAAGTTAGTTCCAATACCGGATGCATGTGGAGTACAAAGTTTGAGTGGTTCCAGGAATTCATGTAAAAGAGCAGTTAACCCCATAAACTATGAGTCCAAACATAAGTTTATTTTACATTACAAAATATATTGTGAGCCTAAAGGGTTGATGATTCCTTTTAATTTAGCATCTACAATTGACCATATGGTCATTGTCATTTTACAGGAGGAAGTTCTCCAGAGGACATCACTCCCAATTAAACAGCAATCTAGTGTAAATCAATAACTATTTGTAAATATGGAAGTTAGTTTCTCCAAAGAAAGTATACAAGAATCTAGAGTGGAGAAAAGCAAAAAAATATCAAAGCTCGGCACAAATTAAAAACCCTAATTCAAAGTGCATTATGTCTGCTGGCAATTGGAAAATAATCTTATCGGAAAGCAAAATGAGTTATACTAAAGTTATACATCATCCAATGAAAGTCAAAGTTACATGGGCTCGGTTTTCAACTTTTTGGAAGAGCAGATGGAGTTCTCTGTTTTTGCTCAGTTTTCAATCTAACTCTAAAACATAACCTTGTAAATCAGAAGCAGCACAATATAAATGTCTTTCTCTGTAAACCATCAACATTTGATCTTTTATTTCCTCTGATGCTTTCATTTAAAAAATCATTGCATCCACCAACATTTGATATTTTATTGCTCGACTGTAAGTGTGGAAGAATGAGAAAAATACATTTGACCTCAATTAGTAAGATATGAATTTAAATTAAATATTTCTAAAAATTAAATTCGACAAATATATAAAACACCTTAAAAAGATAAACAGGATTTATGTTCTTAATGGTTTCGCAAATATATGGAATCATATTTAGAGGCATCAAAATGGACATATTTAATGAAAAATACATTAGCATTAATCTTGGATGAAATGCATCATTGATGGGCAACATATTAATTGGCATTGTGAAAAGGTGTACAAACCCTGGTTGCTATTAGGTGATTTTGATGCATCATCAAAATGTTTCATGATTTGAGTGTATTCCTATTGATTCCATCATGACCTTTCCACGTAATAATCCTAATTCCTAATGACATTCATCAACAAAAATAAATGGTAAAATCTGAAATCAGTAAGCATATCCGTGTTATAAACCAAATATATATGGAGATAGAAAAGAACTTTTGAAAATACATACTTGTAAATAAGGATGTAGCTAAATAATTATAGAGAAAAATGCTTTGAATGAGTTACTTAATATATTATATATTATATATGCATAACTAACTAAAAGATTTCAAAGAAGAGAGGCATGCCTTCATATTTCATTTGGTAAAATTCCGTCTATCCGGAAGCAGGGGATAAGGAAGACGTGGGGCCAATACATGCCTCCTCTGCTAATCTTTTGTTTCAGATTTGGGCATCCAGAGATCCACATTATCAGAAGCGAAGGCAACAACTTTTCTGGTAGATCTGTCGTCTTTGGGCAGTTTTGAATGATGAGACATTGGAGGGAGGTGAGGTGTTGCAGTCCACTTGAAACTGATTCCAGTTTCTCAAATCCATCTATACCAAAATCAGTAAGGGGTGAAGGAAGAAGATGCAACAATTCACCAAAACTTCTCATGTCATCTTAGGTCAACAAGTGAGGTTGGAAAATTCTGTGGGCCCCTAAACTCACTAAAAATCCACATTCTCTTAAATCCAACATTTTTAATTTCATAAGAACCTTACTTGTCTCTGCTTCTGATTCCCACAAGTATCTTATGTCGTTACACCGTTTGATGCTTACGTATTCAACTGCACCAAGACACCCTGTCACACCTCTCCACAGTTCATCGGTAAGTCTTGAAATATCATCTATTTTCCACTTGGTGATTGATGAAGCTGCCTTGACCAGGCTTTTCAATAAACCATGATCACGTTTTATTAGTTTCAAAACCCTGAGTGAAGGTAGTGCTTCGAGGGAGACCCGAACCAGATTAGAACAATCTTCAATACGAAGATCTTAAAGGCAAGGAAACGCCCCACTATTTGTTGACCATTCCTCCCACCCTGACATACTAGAAAACCATAGGATTTTAAGTGAAGGAAATGCAAGGCCGGTCCCAAGCAACTTCAAACCTACAACCTTCACCTTACTCATCCTACCAATAATCAGCTTCCTCGGTGATGGTAGTGATGGGTTTTAGACATAAGACATCCTATGTGCTCATACAAACCCTAAAGCTTGGATCTAGGTTTCTCTATTGTACATACTTTGAATCCAAGACTATATACCCTAACTTTAGCATATGGAAATCAGAATTCACATGTAATTAGGTTTAAGAACATACCTTGATTGTTATATAGCAATAACAATCCAATTCCTCCTTGAATTGACCTTGGAAAGCTGAGAGTCACAAGTGTCACTCCTCTAATGGCTTACAAACACCATAAGCAAGTGGAGAAGGTATAAAGAGAGAGGAGGGAGGTTAGAATTCGTCCTTAGATCCTCTTGGGAAGAAGTACACGAATTCTAAGGCCTTAGGGGTCTTTATATAGGGTTGGGATTAGGTTTTCTGTCCTTATCCTTATCTAGTTGCTTGTCCACCAAGCAACCATAAGATAACTCTTAGAAACCCTTATCCTAGTCGAATTCTAAGTGATTATCACCTCAAATTCGTTCACCATATATATAAGATAATCCTTACCTTATTTTGTAACTATCACATAATTACAATTCAGCCCCTCTAGTTTAATTAATTACACTTGATCACAAAATTAATTCTTAATTAATTATTGACCAATATTAATTAAACAAATATGATTTCTCCTTTAATATATTATTCTTATAACATATTAATAAATCATAATAACCTCTCTCTCTCTCTTTATTTATTTCTCCAATCAAGTTGCTTTGGTGAAGGCAACCCAAAAGGACCATGCACCATCGGGTCAAGTACATACCAAAATAGTTATGGACTTAGACACTAATCCAACAGTCTCCCACTTGGATAAGTCTAACAACTATTCTGCGTATGACTTCGGATCCTGATCTGCAATCGTAGCTTTCCAAAGCCGCTGTCAACTCTGATCACATCAAATACGCGTGTCCTTAGATAAGGGATCATATATTCCTCCATTCTAGATATCGTATGAGATATGATTTCAAATCATTCTCTTTGTACTATATCTCGATTTCCGATTTATGACGACTGACTAATTGAACAAATCAAAATAGCCCTAGCCCGGCCGAGCATTTACGTTTGTCATCACTAAACCATTGAGGGGCCCAAAGATATCGCCTTTATCCTACTTTGAATAAAAGTAATGGATAAACGTTGATACAATGCTCGCTTGCACTCACGCACCGAATCACACACAACAATATGTTTTATAACACCAAGTTACTAGTGCGTTTACATATTATCAATGTGCAACCGATTCGCAAGATACAACTCACACATCTCGGTTTCAAGAATATAAGATGTTATCGTCTCACCAATCACTCGTGATACAATTCATGGAGTGAACTAAGTGAGCATGGGTTTAATCTAATGCTCAAATCATATTCATAAGCACCCATGAACATTGCAGCAAACATTTGCTTATGTCTAATACTCTTTTAGACAATCCACACACCAATTCACGACAGTCTTCCTTCATATCTACTTCCAACATATGAATGACTGTGGCCCGTTCGAATAATTCAATTATTCTTAATAAACTCAATTATTCTGGAAGTCAAAACATGCAAATGTGAAACACAAGAATAATACTAATCCCATATGGCCTCAAACCTTTGAGTATAAATAAAACGCCTTTTATTTATCACCATATTGATTACTCATTATTTGTCGTTTCGGGTAATCAACTTCTTACTTGAATTCCAACACTTGTCCCATGCTCCTAGCATGCACGCAATGTTTACCTATGGTTCTTACTTTTGTGAAATAGACAAATTGAACACATTTCCAATCATTCTCATTTTACAAATCCAAATCCGTTTTTCATAAGTCAAAGAATATCAAATTCTTGCTACTTATAGAATATGCTAGATTCTAACATTATATGCAACTATCTTTTCGTAATATTACTGCACCAAAGTCACAAAGACTATTGCCAATGATATTACAAAGTCCTCTATCGGAGATTGTTACAAGACAATTCCATAGACGTGATGTATCTCACTCAAAGTACATTTTTTGAACATCCTTTTGCATAGAAGTTTCTAATCTAGTCATAGATTTCTCAATATTCAATTCCCAATATGGACACACTTCCATATGTTCCATATGACAACTCATTCTTAATAGAATCTTATCTATTCCTAATAATGTCGATGTGGTCCATCCCTTATGGAAACATTTCCATAATTTTATAATACTATACTTCCAACTACTCACAAGTGACCAATCCTCGTCGAACTTTGGATTGTCCTTTGATAGTTGTTTAATTATTTTAGTCAAAACCGATTCTAGTCCCTTTTCCCTCTAAATGCGCTCGACATTTGGAAAATTTTAGAATGGTCAAACATTAAAACATTTGCAATCGATCCTATACCCGAAGCGTATGAGAAACGACGCATAATGTTTTATTTGCTATGTTCTCAAAATTCGAATTGTGAAGAGGGATGCCGTAATCATAATCGAAATTTTAAGAACACACTATGTACCTTTGACTAAATTTATTAACATTTCTCAACCTAATCCTTTAGATTTGAAATGAAGCGTAATATTCTCTCCCTTAATTATAGCAAAACAACCTTTCAACTCTTACAACTTTGCAAAGTATGACTCTTGTTTTCTATAATTAATATTGCTAACCTTGCAATACTTTCCTTAATAATCATACAATCATAACTTTTATGCTCCCACTATCTTGATGATTATTATAAAACATAACACTTATGCTCCCACCAGCTTCGACATGTATTTTTAAACATCTTAACTTCCAGAAAGACAATACCTATTGAATTTCTTAAGTCCATGTTTCTAATACATAGTGCTTTGATAATCTTTTATCAAGGCTTCTTGAACTTATACACCTTTGCCTTCGATAGTTCATATGTGTGTCTAAACAATTAAGACTAATTGCCAAACCTCACAATTCAAATTATGGAAAGGGATACCGTAACCATAATCGAATTTGAGAATGCAATTTTACAATCACTATCTTCTTAAAATCTCTCTTATTGAAAGCATTTCTTCACAATCATTTTCATGAAGGAGGAAATCTTATGACTCTTAGATTTGAGCGGTGTATGTGTTCTTATCCATGTGAATTTGTTAAAACTAAAGTTTATGACAAATTCAAACTCATATGGACCGAGCTTTCTTAATCTTGATTTCTTGCCTTATGGTAGCACAGCTGCCCACCATGTCTTCCAAGTAGTTAAGCAGCTCACCCTTTCCTATCAATGTACCTTTCATTGATTAGGGTGCTTTGCCTTTTATGCGTTCAAAATGAGAACTCATAGAACTCACATGCATAATTAACTCGATTGGATTGGCACAGAAACAAAATAATGTCAACACGATAGGTTGTAAACCTCAACTCGTGTGCTAGTGATGACCATTAAGGTTTATTTGATTTGTTCTTGAAACCTTTCAAGACCATTAAGACTCCCACTGACTCCTTGACATATAAGGTTCTCTTGTCAATAACCATTTCTTGACAAACAAATATTCAAGAGTTAGTGTAGTTTTTATCAAAACACTTCATAAATTGGTCCTAGTTGGTCTTTGTCTTATCCAAGACATCACAACTTTCCACATTTAATGAAAGTTACAAACCTTCTTAATACCTTTTACTCAATGTCACAATCTTAACTTTAAGATTTGTTATTGGAACGAAGTATGATTGACTTATTGATTTAACCATTTCTTCAATTCTTGAATCCTCTTCTTAGTCATACAATTGTACTAAGACTCACTTAGAGGATCAATTGAGATATGGTTCTTAATCATTAAGACCTATCATAAAGCATAAAAGGTACTCTCCCTTCATCTTAGAATGGAGTAACTTTTATCTTTCTGCCTACTTGATTCTTCTTATTCGTTCTGCTATTGATTTAAACCCTTTAATCAATTCAGAATTACACTTAATCTTGTAAGTATAATCATATTTACTAAACCTTTAGTAAATCATGACGAATATCATTGTTACTCTTATGGTGGACTTTGATCAACACGCAACTTTATGTATTCGATCTCCTAGTCCTTCACTTGACACTTTGTCAATGAATTAGTCTAATTTCCAAATACAAAATTTCTCATTCATCGTGCATCCACGTTGCATGATTCCAAGTTTCTGTCCAATTGAAACTTGGGCGATGAGAAACTCTCCCTATTTGGTAAATTCTCGACTTTCCATAATATAATAAGAAACAAATCCATTTGTTGTAGAAGTATGCAAACACCAATTTTCATGACGATTTCATTGCAAGGAAATAAACAAATAAATAAATAAGTCAAACGAAAATTTATTTTATTTATAAAAGCAGCGGAAAACATATGTCCTTACAATGCAAAATCCATTGAAAACTATGTACTTCAAAAGAAAATTTTCTAACAACTCTATCATAACTATCTAAGATCAAAATCTAATCTTCAAGTCCATGCGATCAAGATCCATTCCTTGTGATTAGATTCATCTTGCTCTTTCACCAAACTTCCTTTCTTTTCACCGATCCTGTAAAACATTCAAATGCAATCTTATTACATTATGTATTAAGAATTAATGAATAGGAACTTAATGGAGTTAGATAGTGGATTTTACCTGAAGCGCAGCCATACTCTTTGACTCTCCCATCTTCTGGACTCTTCAGGCTCTTTGGGCAGACTTGTATCCAACGCCCTTTCTTTTGGCAGTAAATGCAGGTCGGTTCTCCTAGAACGTCCTCGGAAGCATGGTCGGTTGATTTTTCCAACAAATACGCTCCATTGCTTCGCCAAATCATTTCTGATTCAGCGGCAATGAGCATGTAAGTTAGGTCAATGAGGTTGTCGTCATGATTCATCATATAATACTTTCTTTTGAACTCATTATATGATTCGGGAAGTGACTGCAAAACCCAATTCACAGCCAACTCATCTGGGAATGACACACCTAACATTATCAACCTATCAATGTGTAATTTCATTTCTAGAACGTGGGCACACACGGGTTTACCATCTTCATGTTTCATTTCCAATAGGGCTTTAGTGATATTGAACCTTTCAATTCTTCGATCTTGTGGGTTAGGGAGAACAATAGGAGGAGGAGGAGGAAGTGAAGCATGATTTCTCGTTCCTCGATTGAATCGTGGAATACCATCTTCATGTGGAATGCTTGTTCCACGGGATTTGGGAAGACCATAGTTGTCGAACTTTGACATCTACAAAACGGGAGAAAAACAAATTCAAGTTAGTTGATTGATTGAGTCCTTAGTAAATCACCCAAATGAAATACTAAGGCTAGGACCCAACACAATATTCTACAACCTAGAAAAGGGATGCCGTAATCTAGTTGCAGAATATTTGAAGGTAAGTGAATGACGATTCACTAATTTCCACCATGAAAAAACGAAAAAGAAATTTAAGTTTTAAATCTATGAAAACTCCTAGATCCTTTGAGATACATTGAACTTTCAATGGCATGTTTATATCTCGATATGCCCCTCTTGTTTGTGACTGGGATGCCGAGGATCACAAAGCGGGTGTGAATAACCATGCAAACTACATGGTGCCCTCACATGTTACAGTCACCTATTCGATGTGCCGGTAAACCACACACGCTCCACCGAACTATGACAAACATTGAGTCACCCTTTGCTACCTTTGCTTAGACCCATTTAGTGTGCCGGTTAACCACACACGCTCCACTAACGTCTTCGCAAGGGCACAAAGTGTAATTTCATGGAATTGCATCAATTCACTTTTGCCTAAGTAACTAAGATTGGGAATTTTATGAAAACATTTAGTTACTTTAGTAATTCATTATACTTATAATGGAAGGTTTCGTCCTATCCTACCCGTTCGGATAACGACCCTCCACTAGTCAAGAGTGCGGTGGGTAAGAGTGGATACCCATTCAATCGCCATTTTATAGGCAATTTCCTTAAACACCCCTTACAGACCAGCTTCGTGAATGAGGCCTACTAACGGTAAGACTGACTTTTAGTTATACATATATATAATGTTAGACTTTTAATGTTATATATAGTATAGGGTGTATTTTATAACTTTTAAAATACTATGTGGTTAACTTTAACAATTACACTTTTAATTCTTTTAAATGGTTAACCTAAACTTTATGGATTTATTAAACCTCCTTTAATTATACACCTTAATTAATTAATAAAACCATAAGGGTGTGATGTGAACTTTTTCAAAACAATACTAGAGTTATAGAATTTAACATTCCTAATTAAACTTTTAATCAACTTTTAAATTCCAAAACTTGAGGGCAAGTTTTGAAACATTTCAACACATTAGGGTTTAGAATTTAAATATGCATCAAAATTAAACTATTTAATCAAAATTTAAATTCCAAAACTTGAGGGCAAGTTTTGAAACCTTTTTCAAAACATTAGGGTTTCAACTATTTAAATTTCAAAACAACAAAACTTTTGGGTTCAAATTTAAACTATAAAACCTAAAGGGAAATATATGAAACTTTTCATAACTACAAGGATCAAATAACAAATAATTCAAATTAACATTTAATCACATAATTATCCATATTTGATTTATTTAATGATTTCTTGCAAAACAATTTATCAAATTACTCAAAATAATTAATCAATTATCTTATAAGGAAACAATTATCTTATTAATTGATAAATGTCTTCAGTTAGATCAAAAATATAGTCAAATATATCATATAATCGGATTAATATTGATCTAACATGATAAGGTAACTATCCATAAGCAAAAACAGCAAGAAATCCCGAAGTACCCTCCATCTGACGAGCTGACTCGTCGAGTCAGGCTTGGACTCGTCAAGTCACCTTGGACTCGGCGAGTTCAGCTATGGACTCGGCGAGTCCAGCCTCCAAAACACCAAAAAAACGAATTTTTTAGATATATCAAGCATCAATACAATAGAAACCAATCAAGGCTCTGATACCACTGATGGGTTTTAGACATAAGACATCCTATGTGCTCATACAAACCCTAAAGCTTGGATCTAGGTTTCTCTATTGTACATACTTTGAATCCAAGACTATATACCCTAACTCTAGCATATGGAAATCAGAATTCACATGTAATTAGGTTTAAGAACATACCTTGATTGTTATATAGCAATAACAATCCAATTCCTCCTTGAATTGACCTTGGAAAGCTGAGAGTCACAAGTGTCACTCCTCTAAAGGCCTACAAACACCATAAGCAAGTGGAGAAGGTATAAAGAGAGAGGAGGGAGGTTAGAATTCGTCCTTAGATCCTCTTGGGAAGAAGTACACGAATTCTAAGGCCTTAGGGGTCTTTATATAGGGTTGGGATTAGGTTTTCAGTCCTTATCCTTATCTAGTTGCTTGTCCACCAAGCAACCATAAGATAACTCTTAGAAACCCTTATCCTAGTCGAATTCTAAGTGATTATCACCTCAAATTCGTTCACCATATTGTCACACCCCAAAACCGATAACGGCGGAATACATTTCGGGGTGGATGACGTAGTGAACAGTATCATCACAATTGCATAATAGTAGAAACAAGAAACATACAACCATAGTATTACATAGTGAATTTAATTACATGCGTGTGTAGTAATGTTTAACAATCACCCAAAAGTAATTCAAAAATAAGAGATGGTTCTTGTGTGCTCCACCTTCTCCAAAAATGTTGCGTCTGAACCTGTCTATCTTTGACCTGAAGATACAAGTTATTTTGAAAACGATTATCAGCATAAAGCTGGTGAGTTCATAAGAGTTTAGTGTGAGTTTTTGTATACAAAGCATTAGTGTTAAGGATGTATCATTTATGTTCATAAGTAGTAGAAACTTAGAAAATCTCATATTTTCCAGGAAATACATTGTAAGTGACAATCTGTGAAAAGTATGCATTCTTTATCTCTTTAAAAACAAATTATTGTAAAAAAAAAATACTTTGGCAAATCTCCAAATAACAAATGTGATAGGATGAGTTAAGCCCGTGATCAATGATAGAGGTGCGAGCTTCCTTTAGTGATAGATACTTACTTACTTCGGGATGTAGTTTAACATTTAGTGTAGTATTTTAGTGTAGTTGTTGGGTATTCCTTGTATATTACCAATAGTGAGGATAATAGAGGATCCCATGACCTTCCCGGTCATGCACAGTGTAGTGAAGTAGTGGCATCCCTGGGCCTATACGGCGCGGACTGAGTTAACAGTCGGGATGTAATAGCGTCTGCTCCGTATAGATCTATACATGTAGAGTCGTCTCCTTCTGGAACACTCTGGGCGTAGTGAATAGCGAATAGAGTATCTCGTAGTGGTTTAGTGTATTAATGTTTGTTTAGTGTTTACTCTATGGTTATAGTGTAGTAAGCTTTTAGTATTGATCATAGTGTATTCTCTTACTAGTGTATCGTAGAGTAATAGTGAGTATTATAGTGTAGATCGTAACAACTTTAGCGAGTAGTAGCGGTAGCGACCCTAACCATACCTATTATGGTTACCTCAGTGGGGATGTTTCTTAGCACGTTAGTGACTTTAGCATTAAGTGAAAGCAGTAATAATCGTATCCCATACTGATATACATATTTTATATAAGTAAGAAATCAACGACAGTCGGACGGATAACTACTACCCTAAGCCCACAATCAAACAAGAATAGGAAATAAGGCGAGATATCGGTCCTAAGTCCTCCAAGTCTTATTTATATAAATATATCAGAGTGGTTACATTTTATAAGCAAATTGATTTAATAAAAGTATTTTCCAAAAGAACATTTAAATTTTGATTCACTGTTTAAAATTAGTTTGAGAAGGGTAAAACCCATTTTTAAGGCATCGGGACAAATCACATGTGATTTGAACTAAGAGTAGTGAATCACATGTGATTAATCCTTGTAACTCGGAAATCGTTCTGTAAAACTTTACATAAACATTGATAAGCAACTTGTATCTCCCCCCTAAAACATGTAAAACACTTGAAAGGTTCATTAAAGGGGTATGAACTCACCTGAAATCGCAGAAATCGGGTGAATCGGGTAAATCGGGTAATAGTGTCGATTGAGCGTTTGGTACCAAATAACCACTTGAGCACCTTTTAGGACCCTAATGTCATATGAAATATGTATTTTACAAGAAGTTAATCATCTTATGCTTTTCATTATAGAAATTGGATATTCTAGTGTCGTTTTCGGGGTTTTAAGGCCTAGAAAGGGTTCCCGGGAGTGGTACGAGGCCATGGATGATTTATGGGAGGGTCCATGAGCTCACTTTCTTAGATTTTATGGCCTAAAAGCCACTCATTGGGAGTTTACGGCCGTAAGCCCCCTAGGCTTGGCCGTAAACTCAAGTGGTGTCCCAAAGTGTATGTTTAAGGCCTTATATCACTTCCTTAATTTAGTGGTGTGTGTTTTGGACCAAGAGGGAAGGATTAAACACCAAAATTTGTGATATTTTTGGGGAGTTTACGGCCAAGACTTGTTCTTGGGCCGTAAACTCCTATAAGTCCTTCAAGGTGAAGGTTTTACTTGTACAACATGGTCCCAAATGGCTTAGAAAAATCCTAGAAGGCCCTATAGTGAGTTTGGAACAATTTGGCATACATTTTTGGGGAGTTTACGGCCCAAGAACATCCTTGGCCGTAAACTCTTCATTTGGTGTCAAAATGAGGTATTTAATGGTACAACACACTTCCAAAGGCCTTAGATAAATTCCTTTCATGCATTAGGGTAGTTTAGGGACTTGTTTGACACAAAAATTTGGGTGTTTACGGCCCAAGCTTAAGCTAGGCTATAAACTTCTCTTTTTGGCCTCAAATGGAGTTGTTTGATGCATATAATTGTTCCTTGGGGTCATGTTTAATTTACCAAACATCCTAGAAGTGTTTTTGGGGCTTAAAACATAAATTTATGGGGTGTTTGAGGTGTTTACGGCCTAAGCACATGCTTGGGCCGTAAACTCCTTTTTAAGCATCATTTTCTTGTGTTTTAATGTCCAAACCCTTCTAGTTATAAGCCTTAATAAGTATACTAACATACAAGAAGGAAAAACTTGGTCTTTGGCTTGGATTTGGGGGTTTACGGCCTAAGGAGCTTCTTAGGCCGTAAACTCCTCTTTGAACCTTGCTTCCTATGATTTTTGGCCCTCAATTTCAATGAAGCATGTCTAGAATAAGATAGGGGATGAGTACTTACGTTTGGAAGTCGGAAATTAGCGGAATCGGGGCCGATTTCGAGTCTAGAGAGAGAAAGTAGAGAGAGAGTGTGGGTGTGTAGCAAATGAGTGGTCAAATGTTGTGCACACCCATTGCATATGTCTCAGGAATCGCACCCGATACACGGCTACCCGATGTTTAAAGTTAACTGGGTTAAAACTTTTTACCCGGGTGAAGTGGTTGAAAAGGTAAAACAACTCTATTAGGTTAAACGGGGTTAACACATATGAGTTATATTTCTTATGATAATATTAAGTCATGCATAGACTTAGATATTTGGATTTTGACGGTTCCAAATATTACATAAATAACGTATAGCGACACGTTCCGTTAGTGAAAATGGGATTTGTAGCGGAATTAGATTTGGGGTTGTCACACATATATATAAGATAATCCTTACCTTATTTTGTAACTATCACATAATTACAATTCAGCCCCTCTAGTTTAATTAATTACACTTGATCACAAAATTAATTCTTAATTAATTATTGACCAATATTAATTAAACAAATATGATTTCTCCTTTAATATATTATTCTTATAACATATTAATAAATCATAATAACCTCTCTCTCTTTATTTATTTCTCCAATCAAGTTGCTTTGGTGAAGGCAACCCAAAAGGACCATGCACCATCGGGTCAAGTACATACCAAAATAGTTATGGACTTAGACACTAATCCAACAGGTAGTTGCCCAAGTCTTGGTAGAGATGTACATTCTTCATAGCCATCTATTGACACTTTAGTCAACCGATGAAAGGAGGGATCCCCAACCCAATTTGAAAACTCTATACCCCTATATGACACGAGTTCAAGCTTTTTCAAAGTATTATTATGAGGCTTCAGCTCATTGAGGACCTCTTTTTCATGTGTTTCCATTCGATGAGAATTAAACTCAGAACCCCAATTCAACACTAACTCACTAAACCTCATTCACGATAAGTTCGCCGCACGTGCATCCATTGCATTCTGCACATTGCCCAGCCCCACAATACAAACTTTTCCATGGAGACTTTCCAATTTCATAAGCTCGGTTATTGCTAAGCTAATGTCACTGAAGAGAGTTTGAAGACTTTTCAACTCACCAATACCTAAGGGCATCTCCTTCAACCTCCAAGTATTCCTCATGTCAAAATGCTGCAAAATTTTAAGCTTGGAGAAGCTCTCCGACAACTTAATCAATTCATGACAGCCAGAAACGATCAGTGTCTGTAGATTATAAAGATTGCAGACATTTTCCGGTAAATGGATAATTTTAGTTCGAGATAGATTAAGATACGGCAAGTGCTTTATACTACCAACGACTTTTGGTACCTCACTTATGCTAAGATCACTCAAACTGAGGACCCTTAACAATGGTAGCTCCTGAAGTAAGTCACTCAGGACCTTATTTGATAAGTAAAATATAGACCAACTTTCTACCACCCCAACAGACAATGCTAAAACCCCAATAACCTGCCCAGCCTCTTCCTTCCTCTTCCGGAGGTGCTCTATGTCAATCTTCATCTCCCTCACCCTGGCTATAATATCCTCCAAGGTCGGACATGCCGAGTACCTGACATGTTTCCAGATGTCAGCCCTCAACATGTCGTGGTATCGAGTCTTCCTCATCTCCTCATCCCCTGCATACTGAAGCACCAATAACGCCCTCTCCCAGAACTTTGCGTTAATCTCTGCCACCGACTCAGTCGCCTGCCTCATATCTAGAAACTCTATGTCCAGCTGATGAAGCTCCATAACCGGTGCAAACTCAGCCCTAAACCGGGTCATAATGTCCTACTGGGTCATAGCCTCAATGGTCAGTGCTCCCATCGAATCACTAACCGCCTCCTACCAATCTTGAGCTCGGTCTCTCAAACAACTTGCAGCATACCAGACCTTCAACCCCTCAGGGAAGAAGTTCGTCAACTGAGCAGACTTCATGTCTGCAATCCATGTCCTGGCCATAATGGGGTCCTTCACCCCCGTGAATGTCTGGCGCACCACATCCCCGGAAATCCTTGAAGGAGAGTATGTGAGTCCCTATCTGGCCAGATGCCATGTCGCTCCTAAACACCCTGAGACGATCCTCCATCAGCTCGATGATCCCTTCCTTGATCGACCTGAAAATCATCGGGTTCACCTCAAGGATGCCTCCTATAATCTTTGACGTGATAAACTCGCATAGTCTGTCATCAACCGGCTCAAAACCTGCACCCGAACCAGATCCTAAACCTGATCTGGACCTTGAACCTCCTGCTCCGAAATGTGTCACCACCATTCTGAAACAAGACACATAATCATCAAGGTCATACATAACCTCGAGAGGTATCACACACTCTACAAGTTCCCTGGTTCTATCTTTGTAGCAAAAAAAATTGAATTGTTCAAAAATCCTTGGTTGTCTCCTCATGATACCTTACTTGTTAACAGGTTTCCTAAGAATTGGATTTCCTGAAGTTGCACTTTGAAACTTAAGCTTTATTTTCTATATCCTTAAGGTTGCTTTGTGTGTGTGTATATATATATATATATATATATATATATATATATATATATATATATATATATATATATATATGTTTGTGCTATAAGCATTTGATTTAGACACGTATACCTTTATTTACATAAGGTATTTAGTAGAACTGAGAGCAAAGTTGATTAAGATTGATCCAAGCAAACCATGTTAGAATAAGGTCGTGTTTGATAGTTTCTGTTCGGGAAAGTGCTATCTGTGAAAGTGTTGTATGAGAAAGTTTTCTGACTGAGAAAGAAACCATGTTTGATTGTACATCTGATTGATTGTGCTAAATGATGAAAATGACAATATTACTCTGTTGTTCTTTACTGTTATGGATGAAATTGTTGAAGAATTATAAAACATACAAATTGTCATATAAAATCAAAATTATACAATAATCATTTAAAAATCCAAATAGAATGTCGATTAATTTGTTTTCAGTTAATTACTTTTCAAGTTGATGTTACATTGCTATTCTTTCTAATCATTTTAGTTTTTTTTTAATAACTCAACATGCGATTCTTGTCCCGGTTTATGTCCGATAGTGGTGGGATGGATAAAATTTTTTAAAATATATTAGGATGGTGGTGGTAGTGTCCAAACAAAATTAATCTAATAAAAAATGAATTAAAAAAATTAACTAAAAGAAATTAATAATCCAATAAAGTAATATTTATTAATATATAATAATCCAATAAAATGAATTAATCCATAAAAAAGAAATAAAAAAGAATTATTTAAAAGAAATTCATAACTCAATAAATTAACATTAATTAATACATAAATATTATATATTAAAAATAATATTTATTAATATATAATAATCCAATAAAAAATTAATGATCAAATAAAAAAGAAATTAAAAAATTTATTTAAAAGAAATTAATAATACAAAAAAGAAAGAGACGGGAAATGGGACACAATTTTTTTTCCAACCTATTTAGCAAAAAATATATGATTTTGTGACTTTCTGGGAAAAACATATCTTATTGGGAAAGACCAATTTTTTGTGTACATCAAACAGTATTTTTCAGTCCATTCGGTCAGAAAGATATGTTCGAGTCTGAAAAGATACCTATCAAACGGGGCCTAAATGTCTTATATAAACTTGTAATTTATGTGGTGATTTTGCGTTAAGTTAATGAATTCCGTAGTTGCTAATATTTAACTTCTAGGTAGTTGCTAATATTTAACTTCTAGGTAAAAAAAGTTTGCATTTGTAAGGTGGATTTTATTTATTTCAAGAGTAAATTACACGAATGGTCCCTATGATTTATGGTAATTTGCGTGTTTGGTACCTAACTTAATTTTTTAATTCGGAAGGTCCCTACTGTTTGTTTTTGTTACGCGCTTGGTTCCTGTCTTATCTAAAAAAACTATTTTCCCTTAATTTTTTTTAATTTATTTAAATAAACACACCCCCAACCCCACCCCATACCTTACATTACTTACCTCATCATTTTTCCCTATTTAAATAATATTCTTTTTAGGTAAGACAGAGACTAAGTGCGTAACAAAAACAAGCAATAGGGATCAAGTGTGTAATAAAAATAAACAGTAGGGACTTTCCAAGTTAAAAAAATAAGTTAGTGACCAAGCATGTAAATTACCCCAAACCATAGGAACCATTCATGTAATTTACTCTTATTTTAATCGATAGTATCTCTAAATATTATTAAAAGAGAAACCTTATGAAATCATCTTAAACAATCTGGGTCATTGATTGTATTTTAATCCTATGTTTTTTACCCTTAGATCAAATTCCTGACACCATCTCCCCCAAATGGAATGTATTTAATTCCAATAAAAGCTTTCTAATTGTCAAACAAAATAAACTTACGGCCGTTGAAATAGAATGTGTATAATTCCAATAAAATCTTCCCATATTTTAAAATATTAATTTCCGGTTATAAAGGTTTTAATATGGTCAGCTTTAAAAACATATTAGTAACAAACCATTTCAATTAAGGAATTAATATCAATCATTAATATAAATCTGTTTATATTAGTAAAACATTAATATAGAATCAATTTTTATTAGGAAACCATTAATACCAAAAAATTGGATTCAAATTATCACTTACATATACAATTCATCATTGAATCTGCGGCTCACACTTATTTTCAATCGTTGTTTTTCTTCAAACATTCTTCTACAACATCATTCTTATTTTTTATAACTTCCATCGTCATTCTTTGCTTCAAACCTTCGTTGTTGTGCAACAAAAGGTTAATACATTATTTCGTTTTTTATATTTTTTCTATTTTTTTTCCTTATATCAAATATATGTATTCATATATTTCGATTTTCTATGTCACAAATTACATGAAATCGGTTAACTATTTTTTTGAAAATTTTCAAATGAACAGGAAAATATAATGTACCTTTAACAAAACAAAGATTAGCTATATTTGGAATTGACACTAATAAGGAAAATGTTATTTTTATATATTATAGATGATTATGATTTTTTTTAATTATTACTATGTCATAAGAATCCGATTAATTTTGGTATGATTTAAAAATATTTTGGTATGATCCTATTACACTTTTAGGTTGATTTAATAGGAAATAATATATAATATATTTTTACATCCTTTAAAATTAAGTATGGAAACAATTTTGTTGACGGCTATAATAGCTTTCATACCTCTTTATGAATCATACATCTTTATAGATAAATACATTGTATATGTCTCTTTTATTTCATATAAAAGTTCTTTCTGATTATAACTGTGTTCTCTTTCATTTTACACCTATGACACAAAACAATTGTGATGAGATCGTCTTTTAAAAGGTTGCTGACATCAATGCATCTAAGGAAACCTGAAACATTTGTGTTCAAGTACTCTTGCTTTGGAAGCGAACTTAAAAAAACAACTCAAACATGTTCAACAGCTTGGACATGATTTTAATTAACGAGTAGGTACAAGTTTTTCTTTTTATTATTATTATGTTGCTTTTAATTTATAAAATTTTAAGCTTAACCAATTTTTTTTCACTTACATGACACTTAAAATACAAGCAACAATAAAAAAAAAATCTCATTAGTCTGTTTGAAGCCCTCTTTGTTAAAGAATTTGCAAAGGAAATTAGTAGTTTTAGTATGGCCAGAAATGAAGGAGATTACATGCTGGTTGATCATAAGCATAAGAAGAATTTCTACAAAACAACCAAAGTTCGTGTATCAAATGATTTTGTTGTTATGGTGTATCCTTATAATTTTGATACTTTCCAGGATTTGATAGCCAGGAATCTCGACACTCGTGTTGCATTTGGTAAGATTTGATTTTAACATTCTATCTTATCTACACGTAAATACTTATTGTATTACACATCTATAATACAACAACCATTTATTTTTTTGTTCTAGAATTTCTTGGTCAGGTAGTGTCGACTAATCCCATAAAAGTGATTATTGAGAATTCAAGAGAGAAATGGTTTATGAACCTGGTTGATCAGGATCTAAGTCAAATATATGTGTTTAAAACATTTTATTTTCTAAAGTATTTTCTACATGATACCATAAAACATGTCGTTTGCATGAAAATTACATGTTTATCGACATTTCAATATACATGAAAATTAAATGTTTATCTATACTTCAATATACATGTTTATTTTAGCATTATTTAAAACATTTTGAGTCTACTAATTATAGAATTCACATTTTTTCATACAGGAAATAATTCGTTGATCATTATCACAGAGTCCACTTATGATCTTCTCACTACCAAATTGGTCGACTGTAGTTAGATCTCTTTCACACATTTTTTTTATCACATTTCTTCATACTTTTAAGTTTTAAATTTTCATCTTCAAATTCCATTTTTTAGTTACATACGTTCATTAAAATTATTTTTTTTGTTTAACATACCAGCCTATTTTGTTTTATCTTTATATAGTAACAATAAAATTTATAAATTTACACAACAATATATATTTCGAATTTTGTCATAGTATTGTACTTTACAAAATACAATTCCCTCCAAAATAATTTCCGTCAGTATTTTCATCCATAATTAATTTCATCCAATTTAAATTTGTATTTTCTTTATATAATTTTTTTTAATGATCCCGGTATTTTCCCTGCAAAAGTATATCAAACATTTATGTCTTAGATAATGTTGCCTCATTATAATTATTACTTTCCAAAATATATCCGTTTAATGAAGAATTTAATTTAGTGAAGGAAGTAAATGTTAATTCAAACAAGATATATATTCCATAATTATTACATGAGTTTATTAAAAAAAATATCAAGATGTAAACATTAAGCATTTTTAAATGAAATTTCAGAATACATACGAACGATAATGTTGTACAACGAAATATAAAATTGAATAGACTGAAAAAAAAAAAAAAAAAAAAAAAAAAAAAAAAAAAAAACTATTAAGACGGTCAATCTTAATAATAGTATAGTTTTGAAAAATTATGAAGTAAGATAAAAAAAATTATAAGATATTAAGAAATTTGTAATTACAATTAGTAAAAACGTTACGGTTATTAAAAAAAATAAGATCGTTAAGATTAGTAAAAATGCAATATACAAAGTAAATTATCACAATGGTAATGAAATGTTATTATTTGATATTTCATATAATTGAAAGATATACCAAATTACATTGATGATATACTAAAATTATTCAAAGTTACGCTAAGACTAATGCAAAGTTCTTGCAAACACCAAATAAGTAAGAATAAACATAAAAGCTAGCACGTATATTCATAATCAATTTAAAATAAACCATTCATTATTTAGAAAAAGAATTTACATTGATGATATACTAAAATTAAATTCATATAACATTTAACATTCCATAAGTTATACTCTATGACTTTAATTGAATAAATGAAATAGTTATCAATATTTAATGCTGTGAAAAAAAAACGATATATTGGTTGTCAATATATGTTTAAATTAAGTAACATTATTATGGAAGGAATGTCTAATTAGAATACTTATGCTTATATAACAATATCATAACCATATGTGGCGATAAAGGTCATTCAATTAATAAAACAAAAAATGTTGTAAACAAAGAGGTTATTCAACAATTATAGATATTTATCAATTTCAATGTATCTTCTACACATTTCAATAATACTAATAATCATAATCTTTTTTATAATTATTATGCAACATCTATAGACATTTGTATGTTTTTTTATGCGTTCTCCGCGTTTAACGCGGGTTATAATCTAATATATTTAGTAAAATGATAGGCGTTCATATGATCTGTTTTGTTTTTAGAGTCATAATATGCGTACAACAGCTCTTTTAGTTCAATCTGCATGTTGTGTCTTCAAAGTTTATGTATTGTATTACAGGATCAGTACCAGTAATCCAGGTATAATTATCAGCTAGACAGTTTGGCCGAGTGGTCTAAGGCGCCAGATTTAGGCTCTGGTCCGAAAGGGCGTGGGTTCAAATCCCACAGCTGTCAGTTTTAATGCTAAACTTTTGTTTTTTTAATCTTTAGTTGTAGAAAACTTCTTTTACTTCGGTATTTGTTTACTTGTTCAAAAGATAGTCATTTACATTTTGCTCACAATTAGTAGTTGTATATCAGTATATGTTGATTTGGAACATCAAACAAAATACATAAAATAACTTTATATATTTTGTATTTGAGGTAGAATTACTAATCACACCAAAACAATATAATACATACTATAAATACAGAATCAAATTGACGTTCTAAAATCATTGAGTAATAAATAACAAAGGTAACTCGCTATGATGGTTGTATGTATTATTAATGTTGTAGTACAAAGTTTGAGTGGTTGGAGGAATTTATGTAAAAGAGCAATTAACACCATCAACTATGAGTCCAAACAAAGTTTATTTTATTTCATAAAATATAAGGTCCTAAAGGGTTAACGATTCTTTGTAGTTTAGCATCTACAACTGACCATATGCTCATTGTCATTTTACATCCGGAAGTTCTCTAGAGGACATTATTCCAGTAGTACCATTAGGTGTAAATCAATAACTATTTGTAAATATAGAACTTAGTTTCTCCAAAGAAAGTATACAAGAATCTAGAGTGGAGAAAAGCAAAAAATATCAAAGATAGTAATAAATTAAAAAGCGTAATTCAAAGTGCATTCTGTCTGCTGGCAAATAATTTTATCAGAAAGCAAAATGAGTTATTAAAGTTATACATCATCCAATGAAAGTTAAGGATACATGGACTCTGTTTTCAACTTTTTTGAATAGCAGATGGAGTTATCTTTTTTTGCTATGTTTTCAATCCAACTTTCAAACATAAACGTCATAGGATGCTCTTGATGAAAACAAGATGTTCTCTTTCTCTTTGGGTTCAATCAAGTCTAGAAAACATGTAAATATCGCAAAGTTATATAAAAGCAAAACAAGATTGCAACATAAAGGCTATGTAGAAATTGAGCCTTCACAGCTTGGATCATTAGGAGGAGTTCTGCAGTTAACTTTCATGGATGATCGTTGGGCAGTAAGTCATTCACCTATATATACATCAACATTCCATTTTAAACAAATTTAGAACAAGAAAAACTGAAGTAGAAAATTTGGAAAAAAAAATTAGCCATATAAGGGCTTTCAGTGAACATCCCTGTTTGTGAGTCTGATAGAAACAAACCTTGTAAATCAGAAGCAGCACCATATAAATGTGTTTCTCTGTAAACCATCATCATTTGATCTTTTATTTCCTCTGATGCTTTCATTTAAAAAGTCATTGCATCCACCAACATTTGATCTTTTATTGCTCGACTATAAGTGTGGAAGAGTGAGAAAAATACATTTGACCTCAATTAGTAAGATAGGAATTTAAATTAAATATTTCTAAAAAATAAATTTAACAAATATATAAAACACCTTAAAAAGATAATCAAACAGGATTTATGTTCTTAATGGTTTCACAAGTATATGGAATCATATTTAGAGGCATCAAAATACATTAGCATTAATATTGGATGAAATGCATCATTGATGGACAACATATTAATTGGCATTGTGAAATGTATACAAACCCTGGTTGCTATTAGTTGATTTTGATACATCATCAAAATGTTTCATGATTTGAATGTATTCCTATTGTTTCCATCATGACCTTTCCATGTAATAATCCTAATTCCTAATCACATCCATCAAAAAAAACGTACTTGTAATTAAGGTTGTACCTAAAAAATATGTAGAGAAAAATTGTTTGAATGAGTTACTAAATATATTATATAAGCATAACTAACTAAAAGATTTCAAAGAAGAGGGGCATGCCTTCATATTTCATTTGGTAAAATTCGGTCTATCCGCAAGCAAGGGATAAGGGAGACGTGGGGCCAATAGATACCTCCTCTACTAATCTTTTGTTTCAGATTTGGGCATCCAGTGATCCAAAATACCAGAAGCAAAGGCAACAAGTTTTCTGGTAGATCTCTCGTCTTTGGGCAGTTCTGAATGATGAGACGTTGGAGGGAGGTGAGGTGTTGCAGTCCACTTGAAACTGATTCCAGTTTCTCAAATCCATCTATACCAAAATCAGTAAGGGATGAAGGAAGAAGATGCAACAATTCACCAAAACTTCTAATGTCATCATATGGTCCGCCATATAATCTTAGGTCAACAAGTGAGGTTGGAAAATTCTGTGGGCCCCACTCGGAGATGGGCTTCTTCAACCCTCCTATTTCAAGGCAAGTCAATTTTGGAGGCCAAAGCCCACGAGGAAAAGATGCATCCGTACTTGTACACTTTTGTATATCCAGATGTGTTAAAGAGGTGAGATTTGGCAACTCATGGTCAGGAAATGACTCCATACTCGAACACTCTATTATTGTCAACCTGACGAGGTTAATGAAGTAACCCAACGTAGTGATCGATTTCAGATTTGGCCAATTATGTATGTTGATTTCAGATTCAACCAACTCCTTTTCCAATAGTTTCTTGCAATTGGTGATGACAAGTGACCTGAGCTTTTGCATTCCTCCTGTTGGGAAGGAGACGGATGTAATTGAATCACAACTTTCAATATCCAAATCCTCCATGCTATCTGGACAACTGCAATGCTCCAAGCTGTTACAATCCGATACTTTCAAGATCCGAAAAGATGTTAGGTTGCTCCCACTATTAATAATATCCTCCTCTTTCTCCCCTAAACTCACCAAACTTTTACATTCTCTTAAATCCAACATTTTTAAATTCATAAGAACCATACTTGCCTCTGCTTCTGATCCCCACAAGTATCTTATGTCGTTACACCGTTTGATGCTTACGTATTCAACTGCACCAAGATACCCTGTCACACCTCTCCACAGTTCATCGGTAAGTCCTGAAATATCATCTATTTTCAACTTGGTGATTGATGAAGCTACCTTGACCAGGCTTTTCAATAAACCATGATCACATTTTATTAGTTTCAAAACCCTGAGTGAAGGTAGTGCTTCGAGGGAGACCCGAACCAGATTAGGACAATCTTCAATACGAAGCTCTTGAAGGCAAGGAAACGCCCCACTATTTGTTGACTATTCCTCCCACCCTGACATACTATCAAACCGTAGGATTTCAAGTGAAGGAAATGCAAGGCCGGTCCCAAGAAACTCCAAGCCTACAACCTTAACCTTACTCATCCAACCAATAATCAGCTTCCTCAGTGATGGTAGTTGCCCAAGTCTTGGTAGACATGTACATTCTTCACAGTCATCAATCGACACTTTAGTCAACCGAAGAAATGAGGGATCCCCAACCCAATTGGGAAACTCTATACCCCTATATGACACGATTTCAAGCTTTTTCAAAGTATTATTATGAGGCTTCAGCTCATTGAGGACCTCTTTTTCATGTGTTTCCGTTCGAAGAGAATTAAACTCAGAACCCCAATTCAACTCTAACTCACTAAACCTCATTCGCGATAAGTTCGCCGCACGTGCATCCATTGCATTCTGCACACTGCCGAGCCCCACAATACAAACTTTTCCATGGAGACTTTGCAATTTTGTAAGCTCGGTTATTGCTAAGCCAATGTCACTGAAGAGAGTTTGAAGACTTTTCAACTCACCAATCCCTAAGGGCATCTTCTTCAACCTGAAACTACCCCTCATGTCAAAATGCTGCAAATTTTTAAGCTTGGAGAAGCTCTCCGGCAACTTAATCAATTTATGACAGCCGGAAACGATCAGTGTCTGTAGATTATAAAGATTGCAGACATTTTCCGGTAAATGGATAATTTTAGTTCGAGATAGATTAAGATACCGCAAGTGCTTCATACTACCAACGACTTCTGGTACCTCGGTTATGCTAAGATCACTCAAACTGAGGACCCTTAACAATGGTAACTCCTGAAGTAAGTCACTCAGGACCTTATTTGATAAGTAAAATATAGCCCAACTTTCTACCACCCCAACAGACAATGCTAAAAACGTTCTCAAATTTTTAGCTCCTTTGAGTGGCTTGAACCTTTTGTAGACCATGTAATCCTCACAAACAAATGACATATGGCGGTGCTTCTCCAAAGCTTCCATCCTAAATTCCTTCTTCATCTCTATGTCTAACCTTGAAAAAAAATCTCCAGCAACAAATGTAGCCAAGTCATTCATGAGGTCATGCATCACAAACACCGATTTGTCATCAGGGGCTTGTTGAAAAAATGATCTTGACAGCAGCTCTTCAAAATATTCAAGACCTAACCATTGCTTTGACTTGTTCGTAGTTGGTTGGTGCAAAAACCCTTCTGCGATCCACAATAGAATCAACTCCTCTTTGTCAAACTCATAATCCTTGGGAAACAAAGAGCAATATGCAAACAACAGCTTCAAAGTGGCAGAAAGATCATTGTAGCTTAGTCTAAGAGCCGGAACAATCTCATCTCTCTTTCCTAACTTCCATATCTCACTATCCAACAACTCCTTCCATTCTTCCTCATCTGTTTTTTTCCTCAATAACCTCCCAAGTGTTATTAAAGCTAAGGGCAAGCCATCACATTTTTTCACAAACAATTCCCCATGTGGCCTTAGTGTTGGATGTGTATCGAAGTTATCTACACCCAATGCATGTTGAGCAAACAAAGACAAAGCATCGTCATGTGATAGACCTTGCAAAGGGTCTTGATGAGGAAAACCCAGCTTTCTTAGCAATTGCTCCTTCCGAGTTGTCATGATAATCATACTTCCAGGAGACCCCGAAAAAAATGGGCCCACTAATTTCTCCCAATCACGATAGCTTTCAGACCACACATCATCCAGAACTATTAGAAATAACTGATTCCAAAGTTTTTCTTTAAGAGCTTCTTGAAGCAGATTTAAGTCTTCAAACTCCTTTTTTTCCCCGGTTACAGATTGATAAATTACTTTGCTTATATTGAGGATATTAAATTCATCAGAAACACAAACCCAAGCCCTGAGTTTGAAGTGATCCTTCACCTCCTTTTCATCATACAACATTCTAGCTAGAGTTGTTTTGCCTACACCACCCATACCAACTATGGGCACTATGGTGAAGTTTTGACTACTAAATTCATCCCTATCCCCCAATAGCTTCTTAAGCAATTTATTCTTTTCATACTCACGTCCAACAATACCACTAGGATCTATCAAAGATGCCTCATATCTTTCAACTTTGGGCTTTTCATTTGCTATCACACTTAAACCAAGATTATTTTTTGCCTCTACCAGTTCTCGTAATTTGGTGGCAATATCATCTAACTTGGCATGCATCCTACTACTTAGTGTGAAACTTGTGCAACAACTTGGGATTAGCTTTCTTACCTTGCTGCTAGTGGATCCAGATTTCTCAGTCAACTCACGTTCGATAGCCTCGGTTGCCAAATCGTCAAGTAGGTCGTCAATGTCGTAAGCCAAATGTTGGAGACCATTCAGCCATCTTTTAACGGCTTCATTAGTTACTTCCTTCTGCGAGGCATCATTAAGCAGATCTTGGATCTGGTCTAATGTCTTCTTCAATTTCTTGAGCTCAGAATCAATTCCTTTGGAGTGTGCAATCTTCTTCAAGGCTTCAGAGGTCAGCTTTTCAAAGACCACTGTCAAGAATGCAGAAAGAACGATTTCAGCCATGGTTTATGGTAACAGCAGAGAATATAGTAGAGGTGTCGATCAAACGGATGCAAAGAGGGAATGATTTCAATTATATGCAGCAGAAATGGATGAAGAGTGAGATCCATTTCAGATTATATTAATGTCCTCAAAGTTAAAGTTAAAGTTGCACAAAGTTAAAGTTAAAGTTGCAATTGAGGAGTTTCAACGGAAAGATAAAGAGAGAGAACTATTAATATCCATTTGTTCTCAATTAAAATATATTAATTAAACGGTTTACACCGACGTAGGGTAGCGAATAACACTTTGCAAGTGAAACTTATTTGTTGATGTAAAAGTTCCATGGACCCATAATTCACCTTCTATCCATGAAAACTGATGAACAACTGAACCGACTACTCAGGCAGCCCATGATGACAAGAATCAGTTATTTCGGATCTTCGATGAGGTTAGAGTCGCCCAACACCATCCAACTTCGATGATTCTGACTCCGGCTGCCATCAATTCATGTTACATTTCGACATTGCGGAATAGATTCCTCCACCGTCTGGTCTCCTTCTCCATGATGTTTAATGTGAAAGTCAAAGAATTGAAGCCAGTGGCGATTCCGCGGTGCAGAAATTTCTGAACTGTCCCATGATTCGTCATAGGGTACTTGTGGAGCTACGTTTTTTAGGTTTTAGTTTAGATAAAGATAAAAAAAAAATACGTGAGGTCCCCTGTCTATTTCTTTAAATAGGATTATTATTTATTTTATGATAATTTCAATTAATTTTTAATCCACATAAAATTATGGTTGTTTTATTTTATTAATTCCACATTATATTTAAATTCAATAATAAATAAATATTAATTTCCTTACTGAACTTCCATTATTATTTTTTTAAACGACTCAAAACAAATATTTTTATAATTACTAAATTAAAGCTTCATTGTTTTTTTTATCTAAATTATTTGTTTAAATTTAATAAAAAACACTTTATTTTTATAATTTAATATTTTTCTAATTGTTCTTATAAATTCAAACTTCTCAAATGTTTAAAATTTTCTATTTAAGTTTTTCTTTTAAATAAACACATGTAATACATAGGTCTCATACCTAGTCCTCTCTAATAAATGAAGATTTTTTTGTCACTTGTCAGAGTCTCATTCAATTTATCAAATGTCATTTTATGGTTATTGTAAATTAATTTTTTTTCCACATGTAATTTTATGAGTTTTTATATTTTATTAAATTTCATATAATATTTTAATATAATAATTGCAATCAATATAGTAATAAATGGATATCAATTTGATTAATAAACTTATCTTTTAATTTCAAAATTCTCAAAATTAAAGTTTATTTGTTTCTTTTATTTATTTAAATTATTTGTTTAAATTTAAAAGATTAAAAACATTTTTATTGTAATAATTCATTATTTTTCTTATTTTCTTATAAATTCAAAGTTCTCAAATATTTTGACATTTATATTTAATTTTTTTTTAAATTAACTCGTGTAATACATGGGCTAACAACTAGTCTCTAATAAATGAAGGTTATTTTTTTTCCACTTGTCACACTCTCATTCAACTTGTCAAATGTCATTTTGTGGTTATTTTGAATTTTTTTTTTACACATGTCATTTTATAAATTTTTCTATTTTATTAAATTTCATATAATCTTTTAACGTAATAATTGCAATAAATATAGTAATAAATATATATCAATTTTATTAACGAACTTACGTTTTAATTTCAAAATTACCAAAATTAAATCTCATTACTTTCTTTTATTTATTTAAATTATTTGTTTAAATTTAAAATATAAAAAAAACATTTTCATCATAATAATTCATTATTTTTCTTATTTTCTTATAAATTCAAAGTTTTTAAATATTTTGACATTATATATATATATATATATATATATATATATATATATATATATATATATATATATATAGTTATTTTTTTAAAATTATCACATGTAATACATGAGTCTCACAATTAGTTATTTCACTACTAGAAAACTACCTATTTACCTACAACAGATTTCGTAGGTAATTTGTAGATAAAAGGGGTTACCTACGGATTGCTTACGGAAACAGCTCCATAGGAATATAGCTCGTGGGTAATTGGTTGCCACGCTTTGCCTACAGAATTTCCTACATATGGACTATGGAAATTTTTGTTGGTAATTTACCTACAGATTACCTACAAAAACCTATTTTACTACAGATTCCCTACATCATTATTACCTACTGATTCCCTACATAATCATTTCCTAAGAATTGCCTACAGAATATTTTACTACATAATATGTATCCGTTGATATCCGTCACTAAAATGATTTTATTTAAAAAGACTAAAATTTAATTGTAATAAAATCCATATTTTTTCAGCCCAAAATATAGAAAAACCAAATACATGTGACCTAAAATCACATTCATATTCAACCGCAAAACAAATATTCATTATAAGAAAAATGTATCAAATACATTACAAATGTTTTAAAAAAAACATAAAGCTAAAAACTATTTAGCAGATTACCAAGTTAATTGTTCAAATGTCTCAAAATGACCGTAGCACATTAATTTCATGTTGTCTTATTTGCAATCACACATCCATTTTAGCTTGTCTTTCTTGCAGTTGCAAATAAAATTGAGTGGTTCCATCAACATCTTTTTGTGAGATGGTTCAACCTGAAGGATCCAAATTTCATCATATGTTAGAGTATCGTTGTCATGTATGAAAGTATACCATTTCTTACTTCCTCTCTTGATGGATATATTCCACCTAGCAAGGCCTAAGTCAATATGACATACATTCAGTTTAATCATAAGCATCAGAGTTGCATTGTGCCTTATTTGTCAAGTTTTTGTTTCTTTTTTTATTTAATTTTATGTTTGTAGGAAAATATTACATGTAAGTGATACTACAATGCTAGTATTATGTATTTTGAACTTAAATTGATAATTTCACTTTTGAGCAGGCCAGTAATGGGAAAATAAAGCAAGCAACATCAAAGTACACATAAAGAAATGAATGATTATGCGAAGAATAGGCTTTTGAGGGTTCAAGAAAACCAAGCAAGACTAAAAGATGTAGGATTTAAAAGCATTGCATATTCTTTGACAAGTTTGGTAGAAAGTCAAAAATCAAAGAAAAAACAAGTGAAACCATTATATACCGGTGCTAGAGATTTAGACTATATTCCTGATTTTGGTGATAATAATGATGGAGATTACCACGAAGTTGCTAGAAGTGTTGAAGTATCCAAAAAGGTAATCAGATTAGCAAATCTTTAATTGTTTCATTTTGATGTTGATCTTATATAATGAAAAGTAAATTTGTTACAGCAAAATCATCCACAGTATATTGCACCAATGTCCATGAACAGAATTGCTAATTTAACAAGGCAACGTTGGGTGATTGTTCCAAATGTCTCTAATAAGTATCCATTGGTTTCGAATGTAACAAAAGAAAAACAATCTAGAGCAAAAACTAGTATGAGTGAATTAATCTTAAGGAATAAAGGACCGCAAAGAGGAAGGGATGTATTCAAACAAAATGCAGAAAAGCATAATTGTATCAAAAGCGGAGAAAATAGACAATTGACTCTTATTGAAATATATATATATATATATATATATATATATATATATATATAATTCTATGTTGGAATGTAATAATTTCCACACCCAAGAAAAGAGGACCAACAATGTTACATGTTGTTCACACGTGGAAAGTTAATCAATGTGAGGTCATTATATGTAATGAGTATGGACAACCCGTCGAACCGATAACAAAGGGGAAGGACGTAGTAGGAAATAGCTTGTACCCATAGTTATGCCCCATTGACATGTACTTCATGGCACAAAGTTCCTCATAAAGATAAGATATAGGAGTATGCATTGGTAAGTTTTTAAGTAGCTTTATTCTTCCATCTTCTTTTATTTTCCTTTCATTTTACTAATTACTGATTTTTATGGGGAAATACGATGTGCCCGATGATGCTAAAACTTGGGTTCTTGGGACAATTGGAAATTCGTATAAGGTATACAAATGTAGGTTCAAGAAAAAAAACACTTCTATTAATTTAAGGACAATAAAACAAGATGAAAGAACCAACCTGAATGCATTCCTCAAGAAGAGTTCTCAAAACTATTAGTGTTATGGAATAAAAAAAGATGTGGCGGTAATTTCATAAACATTATCTTTATTTCTAGTGTTTTTTAATATTTGACTTGTTTTTTGGTGTATTTCAGTTGAATTATATATATATATATATATATATATATATATATATATATATATATATATATATATGTGTGTGTGTGTGTGTAGAAACGCTATTCGCGGGCAAAAGAAATACGCAAATCTCCAAAAAATATGCACACGGCTAGTCCAAAAAGTGTTGCTAGAATTTGTGACGAGATGGTAATTAACGTCATCTTTTTGCTTGTGATTTGTGTTTTTATCTTCCTACACTTTGATACTTTCTGTTTGATATTTATGTTATCATGAGTATAGAAAAATGAATATACAAACAAGGAATTCCCCACTCTAACTCAAATGTTTGAACATATACGTAAAAGGACAGATGAGCATGTATGTCTTGATACAGATGATGATACGGCAAATAAAATTGTAAGTTTGTATTTCAATTTTACAATAGGTTTTTCCTTTTGATAGTAAACTATATTTTTAGACATTAAATTGTAGTTTTTTAGACATTCAATTGCAATTTTTTATATATTAAAATGCAGTTTTTTATACGTTAAAGTACAATTGTTTACATGTTAAAATGTAGTTTTTTTAGATGTTACAATGCAGTTTTTTTACATAAAACAATCTTTTGATAGGAGATTTTTAGACATAAAGTAGTTGTCTTTTACACAATTAAAAAACTGTTTTTTCCATTAAAGGGCAGTTTTTTTACAATATAAATAATGTTTTAATGGTAGATGCTTTACTAAAATTATCCTATTCATTTTTAATAACCTTGTAGGAACAAATGAAGAAGTGCGAACATCTAGAAAATGAAAGTGATGTCGTAGATCCTTATATGATTGTGATGAAAAAAGATAATGATGGATGCTGTCGACTATATGGTAGAGGTGTTACTAATAGACTGATAAAAAAAGTGGGTGGTGATGCATCATACATGATTTCGGTGAGACTTATGGAATCATTCAAAGCAAATGAACTTGGAATAAATGAGTTGATTGAAATGCGGAAAGAGATTCAAGAGAACCATGAAAAATACAGGCTGAATTAGAACTTATGTGAATAGATATTAAAAACCAACAAGAAAACCTTGAAGCCATGATGCAAAAGTTGGCGGAACAACAACCTCGAGAAGATTGATAGTTGCTAATATGATTTATCTTCTATTTTTAATACATGACTAGAATGTTTTTAATATATATATATATATATATATATATATATATATATATATATATATATATATATATATATATATATATAGTTGATTATAGTTGACAATTTTGTGTTGACTTTGATTTATGGTTGTTATTTTGAATTTAGACATGTCAAAGGAGACCATAAAATTATATAATATATTTATGTATTATTGTTATGTTGTAATTTTAGTAGTAATGAATATTTGTAGCAATGTAGTAAACATATGTAGCATCTATATGATTAGGAAAAAAATGTCACACTGAAATTAGAAAAATCACAAAAATAAAGTTGCGTTTGACTGTAAACAATGTTGCATTTTTTGCAATTAAAGACATAATAAATGTTGCATATGTTGTATAGAAAGGTTGCAATTCTTTACCAGAAACATAATAAAGATTGCAATTTATTATAAAAAAAGATTGCATTTTCGTAACTAAAACGGTTAAAAAAAAGCTGCATATGAGCATTAAAAAGTTGCTTTTGCATAACACATGTTGCAATAAAAAAAGTTGCATTTAAAAAAAATTGCAACTATCTAAAAAAAGGTTGCATTTTCGAAGGAAAAAGTTGTCTTAGATCCAATGCAACTTTACCTAATGCAACTTTTGGTCAAAAGGTTGGTTTAGGCGTTATGCAACTTTTTCAAGGCCTAATGTAAATGCTACAATACGACTAATAAATAAAGACAAAGAATATAAGAAAAAAACAAATAAAGAGCTCTTAATTCAAAGGAAGAAAGTGAAACATCTAAAAAATACAAGCCAAAAAATTTGTTTTTAAAATCATTTGACAAACATAATCTCATCATCATAAAATAAAATCATCAAACATATATTTCGAATCTCATAAAATCTGTCAACAAATAATTGTCTCATAAAATATCAGAGTAACTCCTAGGCTAATCAACTGTGGTGTGTGTCATGCCATCAGCTCGAGCCCTTCCCTTTGCTAGCTGAAGTACCTGAAACCAAAACTGAAACTATAAGCACGAAGCTTAGTGAGCTCCCCAAACTACCACATACCATACAAAGCACATATACAACTACTGGGCCTCGCCCACTGCATCGGGCCCCGCCCGGCATTGGACCGAAGTTTGGAATAACTTGGTACCCACCCACTACATCGGGCTCCGCCCGGCATCGGACCGAAGTCCGTAATAGACTGAGCATAACATAAACGTAAACATATAACATATTCACATAAACTGCATCGGGCTTGCCCGACATCGGACCAGAGTCCGCAACATATAACACATAACATAAACATGCATGAATCACAAAGACATCAAGCATACATAACTACTTCTCCGGACCACCCAGGCATCGGACCGAAGTCCGGAATAAACTAAACACATAAATTGCACATATAAACTGCATCGGGCTAACCCCGACATACTGTAACTACATAAACGGGCCGGCCTTAGTGCCTTAGACCTATTCCTACTTAAGGAAAACTCACCTGGTATGTCTGACCGCTGAAACTCTGAGTGAGAAATCTCTGCCTGCTGCTCCGGCGACTATCCGGCTATAATTTCCATAAAGACACTTAGTCAAAAACTGATAACTAATCTTAGGGTAAAATGACCATTTTACCCATGGCTAAAGTCAACATCCTGGTCAAAGTCAACTTCCAGTTGACTCGACTCACCGAGTTGGCCTGCCAACTCGCCGAGGCCCTATTCTTTCACCTGTCCCCAAACCGACTCTACTCGTTGAGTCTAGCAAGAACTCGATGAGCTCTCCTTCAATCATATCATCGGGAAAATCTTCGACTAACTGGTCGAGTTCTTCCTTGAACTCATCGAGTTAATCTTCATCATATGAGCGTGTCTAGTCTGTGACTCGCCGAGTTGTATGAACAACTCATCGATTCCATCTTCATGGGTTGGGAGATTGCTTTGGACTCACCGAGTACATTCATACACTCGTCGAGTCCCATGGTTTCTAGGTCCATAACTATGTCTATTTCATTGAGTCCTTCCTCTGGGCTCATCTAAATCCCATCTAAACTAAACTGGATTCCTTCGAATCATAAAAGGTTGGGGAAACCAAACCCCCGACTAGTCGAGTCCCAAGAACGACTCGCCGAGTCGACTAATGTCCATGTCCATAACTTGATTTCTGTTGTGCAAAACTCATTCAAAAGGTAGATCTGGGCTCCTACAATCGATATAACACGTAAAGTCATGAACTTTACGTCCATGCATGGGACTTTAAGCTCAAAAGACCCAAAAATGAGGTCTACAAGATGCATGGGGCTATCATGGCCATAAAGCTTGCATATTTAAGCCATGTACTCCTCTTATGAGCCTCGATCTTAGATATGAACCACTTGGGACGTCCCAACATCAAGGACCAAGATTTTTGAGCCAAAAACCTCTTAATATGGTCTTCTAACTCGTCGAGTAGGTCACTTAATCCCCCGACGCGGAGTCGATCCTACTCGACAAGTTGAGCCTCCAACTCACCGAGTCCAAGAGTAAAATATGAAGTTTGACTTGAATTTAAATGTATACCTGAGACCGGGTGTTACAATTCTCCCCCACTTGTCTTAGAATTCGTCCTCGAAGTCTGCTGTCTTGGGAAACAACTCTAGGTAGTGTTACCTCATTTCCTCTTCGGGCTCCCACGTCCTGTCCGAACCCTTGCAGTGTTGCCACTGCACCTTTACTAATTCTACCCTCTTGCTCCTTAGCTCCTTCGTCTTGCGATCTAAAATTTCCACGGGTCTCTCGATGTAGTTTAGGCTATCTTCAACCTGAATGTCCTCAAGAGGTATCACTGCTGAATCATTCACTAAGCACTTCTGCAACTGAGAAACATGGAACGTGTTGTGGATTTGGCTGAGATCTGTTGGAAGATCTAACTGATACGTAACCCGACCCACCCGGGCTAAAACCCTAAATGGACTAATGAACCTGGGGCCCAACTTGCTCCGTTTCTGAAACCTGATAACACCCTTCCAGAGTGACACTTTCAAGATGACCATGTCCCCCACCTGAAACTCCAAGTCCGAATGCTGCTTGTCGACGTAACTTTTCTACCGGATCTGAGCAGTCTGGAGCCTGCTCCAGACTTGCTGAATCTGCTCTGTGGTCTTGAGTACTACCTCTGCAATCCCCATGACTTTCTGACCGACTTCACCCCAACAAATCAGGGTCCTACACTTCCTCCCGTAGAGCATCTCGAAGAGAGGCCGGTCTATACTGGAGTGGTAGCTGTTGTTATATGAAAATTCCGCTAACGGAAGATACGTATCCCAACTGTCACCGAAATCTAACACACATGCCCGAAGCATGTCCTTGAGAGTCTGAATCATCCTCTCGCTTTGTCCGTCCGTCTGAGGGTGGAAAGTGGTGCTGAAATGGAGACGAGCACCCATTTCGTCGTGAAACCACTTCCAAAACCTGGAAGTAAAACGGACATCTCGGTCTAACACCACCGAGACAGGCACTCCATGACGTGCCACTACCTCTCGCACATAAATCTCGGCCGATATGCTTTCCTGGATCGGTATAAAATGGACGCTCTTGGTCAACCAATCCACGATGACCCATATCGAATCGACCCCACGTGCGGTCCTGAGAAGCTTAGTAATGAAATCCATAGTGATATCTGTTGGGTTTTGAGCATTCTAACACTCCTAAGTGTACATGCAACCCTAAATACCTTGGATCTATGTTTTCTCTATTATACATGCAAATAAGAACTTCCAAGGTATTATCCTAATCTAGCATACAAAAACAATGAGTGTAACAAGATAGAATACATACCTTTTTGATGTAGAAAGTCTTCATGAAGCTTGAGTGCCTAGTGCCCCAAGTGTGACACCTCAAATGGAATCACAATCACCAAAACACTTAGAATAACTTGAGAGAATTCTACAACTCATGAAATCGGCTAGCCCTTTCTTTTCACACACTAGTGGCCAATTTTGGTCAAGAATAAGATGCTTATATAGTTAGGGTTACACCATGTAAACCCTAATTGACATGGCCTTTCATTTCCATGATCCATGGGTACAAATACACCATGGAGCATCCATGGACCATCCTATGGGCTTTAGCCGAACTTGATTATCCATGGAGCATTAGCCCACTATACAAGTATGGATGATTTACACAATCAACCCATATATTTAATTAGTCTTCTTTTGATCACTTAATTAATCCTAGATTAATTCTTGATCAATACTAATTAAATAATCTTATTATTCTTATTATTAATATACTAGAACTTATAATATATTAATAACCATAAGTGTCTTATTTCTCTCATTATAGTCTATCCAAGTGCATGATGGTATGCAACCCAAATGGACCATGCCGGGTCGGGTCAAGTCTTACCAATTATAGTTATGGACTTAGACATTAATCCAACAGTCTCCCACTTGGATAAGTCTAAAACTATTATTGCGTATGACTTTAGGAACCAACCGGCAATCGTAGCTCTCAAAAGCTTCTGTCGAACTCTGACCTTGTAGATGAACTCTGACCTTTGTCAGTGACTTGTCCATTAGATAAGGGATCATATATTCCTCCATTCTAGATATCATATGGACTGAGACATGGATTATAATCATTCTCTCTGTCCATTTGTTGTTTCCCGATTTTCGATTTATGACGACTGACTAATTGAACAAATCAAATCAGTCCTGGCCCGGCCGAGCACTTCCATTTGTCATCATTAAATCATCGAGGGGCCCACAGATATCGCTTTTATCCCGAAGGTAAAAGGAACGGATAAACTTCGACTCATATGGCTTGTTCTACTACTTGTTGAATCATACACAAAGGCACGTTTTATAACACCTAGTTACCGTATGCATTTTCGTGCAATCAATGTACAACCAACTCATAATAACAACTCATATCTCTAGGTTTGAAGAATATAAGATATTATCGTCTCATGATCACTCGTGATAAAATCCATGAAGTGATTCCAATGAGCGCGGGTTGAATCCAATACTCAGAACTTATGAGCACTCATGAGTGTTGTAGCCCTTTGTCCAACACCTTAGACCTCTACAAGCCAACCCATGACAGTCTTAATTCATATCTACTTCCAACATATGACCGACTGTGGATGGTTTGAATAACTTAGTCATTCCGGAAGAATAACCCAGTTTATTCGGGAAGTCAAAACATGCAAAATGAAACACAATAATAATTGAATCCAATATGGTATCAACCCTTTGAACATAAATAAAACACCTTTTATTTATCACCATATGATTACACATTATTCATTGTAACTGTTTCAGCTATCAACTTTATTCTTGAATTTAAAACAATAGTTGTCCCATGCTCTAAGCATGTACACTATGTTTTCTTAAACACTAGTCATGCCACACACCAAGTATGCATACTATGTTTGTCTATGATCTTTACTTTGTGAACTAGATCAATTGAACATAACTTCAATGATTCTCTTTTCACACTCCCAAATCCTTACTGCAAATGCAGGAATTCCAAATTCATGCCATTTACTGAAATCTTTTAGATTCTAAACTTATATGCATTGATCCTCTTGTAACGATTATGCACAAACTCACAAAGACTTGGCAACAATCATTACAGAGTATTCCAAAGGAGATCAACTCCTTGGAAATATCCTTCTTGCATTAAGTTTCCTTAATCTTATACAGATTGAAAATTCTAACTTTGAAACATTTCCAGATTCCATTTTGACTATCACTTCTGAACAAGAGTTGCCTCCTTACAGATTATGTCAATATGGTCCTTCCAGAATTATCACTATACTTCCAATTGTCCTTGAGTAACCAATCTTTGGTAAACCTTAGATTGTCCTTGACAATTGTTTAATCCTTTTAGTCATATCCAGTTCTAAACCTTTTCCCTTCTTAATGCCCCAGGCATTTGGAAAATTTTAGAAAGGGTGAATATAGCACATGTAATCGATCCTATATCCGAAGCATATGGGACACGATTCATGATGTCTCACATAAAGACTAAACCAGTCTTTTGCTATAACATTTCCATTTCAATTTGCCAAGTTCTCATAATTCAGATTATGAAAAGGGATGCCGTAATCATAATCGAATTTTAGAACGCAAATAATGGACCCATATATATAATTTCCTTATGTTGAGCCATTCCAACATGAAATTCATATATATATATCCTTGACTAAATGATTAAAACCTCACGATCTAAGCTTATAGATTTAAGATGAAGCATAATTTCCTCTCCCTTAATTATAGCAAAACAACTTTTCCAACCCTGCAACCTCACGAATTGAAACTTTTTGTTTTCTATAATTAACATTGCTAACTTGCAATACTTATCATAATTATCATGCTCCCACTAACATGATGATTATTAGCATAACACTTATGCTCCCACTAGCTTTGACATGTACTCAAAAATCAGCTAACTTTCTTACCAAAGTTCAGATTTCTGATACTAGATTGTTTTGATAAAACTTTATCAAAAGCATACACCTTCCCTTAGTTAGCACACTTGTGTGTCTAAACAATTATGAAGAGGGATGCCGTAATCATAATGGTTAGACCTTTTTGCCACTTCTCACAAGTCCAAGTTAGTGTGTCGGTAAACCACACACGCTCCACTAACGACTTTGAGAATGCAAATATCACAATTGCTATCTAGATAAAATCTACTTAGTGAAAGTGTTTCCTCACCATCATTTTCATGAATCGGAGAGAAACCTTATGACACTTAGATTTACTGGTGTATGTGTTCTTATCCATGTGAATTATCAAAACCATAGTCACAAGACAAGGATAATGACAAATCCTAACTCATATGGACTGAACTCAATCTTAATTTCTTGCCACCTGGCAGCTCAAGGGCCTTCCATTGCTTCCAAGTTGTTGTGCAACAAATTAAGAACTCTAAGA
This sequence comes from Lactuca sativa, assembly GCF_002870075.4. Taxonomy (NCBI): domain Eukaryota; kingdom Viridiplantae; phylum Streptophyta; class Magnoliopsida; order Asterales; family Asteraceae; genus Lactuca; species Lactuca sativa. The sequence goes on along the minus strand of NC_056625.2, from coordinate 256,345,181 downwards.
ACTCATGTGCAAAACCAACTTTAACTGGAATGGGCACAGAATATGTCAACACGATAGGTTATGAACCTCAAGTTGTGTGCTAGTGAAGAACTTTTGGTTTTATTCTTGATTAGTTCTTGAGACTTTCAAGACTTTTAAGACTCCCACTGTCCTCTTGACCTATAAGACACCCTTGTCAAACATCCAAGAGATAGTGTGGATTCTTATCAAGACAAACACTTCACACAATTGGCCTAAGTTGGTCTTTGTTTTATCCAAAACATCACAACTTACCAATTTCAAATGTACAAGAGTAGAAAACTTTTAGTCTTACATTTGACAAGTGTTTTAAACCTTCTTTTGAGACATGTCACTCAAGTTACAATCTTGGAGTATGACTCTAAGACTTGTATTGGAACGAAGTATGACTCATCTTCTTGATTTAACCATTTCAACAATTCAAGATCCCTCTTCTTAGTCATAAGAATGCACTAAGATTTCCTTAGAGAACTAATTTTGATATGGTTTCTTAATCATTAAGATGATCACAAAATTGATACTAAAGTACTCTCCCATCTTTTCAGATTTGAGAAACTTTTATCCTTCTGCCTAATTTGATTCTTCTTATTCGCTCTGCCTTACATTGGAACCTTTTTCCAAATGTCTCAGAATTACACTTAAGCTTGTAAGTATAATCATATTTGCTGTGCTTTAGTAAACTATGACGAATAGTTTTAGCAATCTTTTTGTGGTGGACTTGACCAGTGCACAAGAATGTGTACTCGATCCCTTAGTCCTTTACTTGACTCACACATCCATGTGACCGAGTAATTAGTCTTAATTTTTCCAATACTTGAAAGTTCTCATTCATCATGCTATACAACTTGCATGATTCCAAGTTCCGGTCCAATTGAAACTTGGGTGATGAGAATCTTTCCTTATTTGGTAAATCTAGACATTACCACAAATGAAAGAATCAATTTCATATTTCCACTCTTGCTCTTAATGGAATCATATAAGCAACAAGTTTTCCTCAAATGCTATTGTAAGGATATTTTAAAATAAATAAAATCAAAAATTTTGTTTTATTTTAAAACTTTGCGGAAAAAACTTATCCTTACAACCCATATGAAAACTTGTTGTTATCTATTCCTAAGCAATATCTCATAACTCCTAAGAAGTAGCTCAAGAATCCGATCTTCAAGCTATGCGATAGAAATCCATCTACGCCATCAGATTCAACATATTCTTACTTTAAGTTTCTTCACTTTTCTTTGATTCTTAAACATCACCATGTGACCCAGTCACATCATGTATCAAGAATCTCAGAATAGAAACTTAGCAGAGTTAGATAGTGGACTTTACCTGAAGTAGAGTCAAACTTATTGACTTTAACATCCTTAGGTAAATTTGGCAGTTTTGCAACCAATGCCCCTTCCTTTGGAAATATAAACATATGGACCCTTTGATAATGGTGCACGAGACTATCACAGACTTAGCTTTTCTCTTTACCATTTGGTCAACCGAGTTGACTATGGCCGATCCCTTTCCATCGGGAAGAGCGAGCTTTACTAGATATCCAATGTCATCATTGTCAATGTCCATAAAGTTTTAGGAAGTTGATCTTAGCAAATAGATAAGATCATTAAGGGTCTTGTCATAGTCTGTTTCATAGGTGTCCCAAAGGAACTCACTATGTGACTTAGAAAGTGATTGAACCTCCAACTTTCTCAAGACTTTGACACCCAACTCTCTCGGCTTGTCAATATGTGACTACATCTCCAAGATGTGATCACACCTAGACCTTGCCTTGCCAATAGGACTTGAGTGACCTTAAACTTTTTTTTTGAGAACATGTGGGTTAGGGAGAATAGTTGGAGGAGGAGAAAGAAGTATGATATCCATGGGACATCATCTTCATTAGGAAACCTTGTTTCAAAAGATTTGGGAAGATCATAGGTGCCTAAACCAGACAACTTTTGGGAGATATTCAAGATAGTTGATTTAAAGTCCTTAATATGACACCCAATATGAAATATTAAGGCTAGGACCCAACAAACTATTTTATAACTTAGAAGAGGTATGCCGTAATCCAAGCTATAAAATATTTGAAGGTAGGTGAATGACGATTCACCAATTTCCACCAAGATAAACGAAATGTATTATTAGGTTTTAATTGGTTTTGAAACTCCTAGATCTTTGAGATTCATTGAACTGTTCAAAGGCATGTTTCAATCTCGAGTGTGCCCTTCAGGTTTTGTGACTGGGATGCCGAGGATCACAAAACAAGGTGTGAAGTAACCATGCAAATCACTTGGTACCCTTAATAAATTACCCCTCAATCGATGTGTCAGTTAACCACACACGCTCCATCGATACTATGATAAATATTAAGTCACCCTTTACCTACCTTGTTAAGTCCAAGTTAGTGTGCCGGTTAACCACACACGCTCCACTAACGACTTAGACAAAGTGTAAAGTGTAATTTCATGGGTTAGCACCTTATTCACATTTTTCCTAAGTAACTAAGATTGGGTATTATTAAGAGTTTAGTTACTTAGTATTTTCATTAATACTTTTAATGAAGGGAGAATTCTAGTCCTGTCAAACTCGTTCGGCTAACGACCCTCCACCAGTCAAGCAAGCGGTGGGTGAGAGTGGACACCCATTAAGTTGCCATTTTATAGGCAACAACCTTATACCCACCTTATAGACCGGCTTCGTGAATGGGGCGTACTAGCGGTAAGACTGACTTTACTCTTATACATATATATATTATTAACTTATAATATTATAAAGTATAAGGGTTGAATTTTAACTTTTAAAATTCTAAGGGCTAACTTGGAATTAAAGTCTTCATAAGTGAAAACTTTTCAAATTCCAAAACTTGAGGGCAAGTTTTGAAACTATTCAAAACTAATTAATTCCATAACTTATGTGTTTAAAGTAGTTTTAATCCAAAAACTCTTCAAGTTCCATAACTTGAGGACAAGTTATGGAAGACTTTAAACTAATAAAAGAATTAACTTTTCTTTATTTTATAACATATGAAATTAATTAAGGTTACATATTTTATTACTTAATGAAGTGACTCTTGAACCTCCATAACTTAAGGACAAGACTCTTCATCTTTTGTAACCATTGCCAACTTTTATGAATTTTATGAGTCTTTAATGTGACTCTTCATGTAACTTGAGGACAAGTTACACAAACACATTTTATACTCAACTCTTAGATTAAAATGGATTGAAAACAACTATTTCAATTAACTTTTCTATTAATCTAAGCAACTCATAAGTACAAGATAATTCAAATCAAACTTTTTCATGTAATTAGTCTAAACCTTAAACTAATACAAAACATGAATCTATTGACAATTATCTTTGAAAATGGATTAGCATGAACATTACCACATCAAAAAACAAGTTTATAAGTTCAAAAACAACTTAGGGTAATGTTCCTAGTCCATTTCTAGCCAAAAAACTCGAAAATATGCTGTCTGGGGGTCCAACTCGTCGAGTGCATGAACCAACTTGGCGAGTTGGATCGAATTGATCACATTTTAGTCATGGACTCGCCGAGTCTCCTGATGGACTCGCCGAGTCTGATGATCAGACAGCAACAAATTTGTTTTTTTCAGCTTCTATTGCAGGTATATCAAGAAAACAAGCCTAGGCTCTGATACCACTGTTGGGTTTTGAGCATTCTAACACTCCTAAGTGTACATGCAACCCTAAATACCTTGGATCTATGTTTTCTCTATTATACATGCAAATAAGAACTTCCAAGGTATTATCCTAATCTAGCATACAAAAACAATGAGTGTAACAAGATAGAATACATACCTTTTTGATGTAGAAAGTCTTCATGAAGCTTGAGTGCCTAGTGCCCCAAGTGTGACACCTCAAATGGAATCACAATCACCAAAACACTTAGAATAACTTGAGAGAATTCTACAACTCATGAAATCGGCTAGCCCTTTCTTTTCACACACTAGTGGCCAATTTTGGTCAAGAATAAGATGCTTATATAGTTAGGGTTACACCATGTAAACCCTAATTGACATGGCCTTTCATTTCCATGATCCATGGGTACAAATACACCATGGAGCATCCATGGACCATCCTATGGGCTTTAGCCGAACTTGATTATCCATGGAGCATTAGCCCACTATACAAGTATGGATGATTTACACAATCAACCCATATATTTAATTAGTCTTCTTTTGATCACTTAATTAATCCTAGATTAATTCTTGATCAATACTAATTAAATAATCTTATTATTCTTATTATTAATATACTAGAACTTATAATATATTAATAACCATAAGTGTCTTATTTCTCTCATTATAGTCTATCCAAGTGCATGATGGTATGCAACCCAAATGGACCATGTCGGGTCGGGTCAAGTCTTACCAATTATAGTTATGGACTTAGACATTAATCCAACAATATCCTCCCATTTCCACACAAGAATGTATAACGGTTGCATCTTGTCATGAGGCCTCTGATGCTCTACCTTGACCTTCCTGTAGGTTAGGCATCTCTCCACGTACCAAGCTACATCCCGCTTCATGCAGGGGCACCAGTAATCGGGTCGAAGATCTTTGTACATCTTCGTCGCCCCTAGATGGATTGAGAACCGAGACTTGTGGGCCTCATCCATCAACACTTGCTGTACCCCGCCCTAGTATGGTACCCAGACCCTCCCATGCAGGGTCAACAATCCTCGGTTGTCGTAATCAAACGAAGCCACTCGGCCTATTATCCTTTCGTACTTTCGGCGCTCCTCCTTCAGGCCCTCAACTTGTGCCTCTCTAATATGCTCCAGCAGTGGAGTAATCACTGTCATCCTCAGACATATATCCCGAATCAGAGCCGCTACCGCCTGTGGCTTAGGGCGTCGGCCACTACGTCGACCTTACCCGGGTGGTAAAGGATTTAACAATTGTAATCCTTAACCACATCTAACCATCGATGCTACCTCATGTTTAGATTTGGCTGATCCATGAGGTACCTCAAACTCTTGTGGTTCGTGTAGATAGTGCACCGAACCCCGTAAAGGTAAAGCCGCCAAATATTAAGGGCGAACACCACCGCCCCCAGCTCTAAATCATGCATCAGGTAGTTAGCCTCGTGAGGCTTCAACTGTCTCGGAGCATAAGCTATCACATGCCCCCGCTGCATCAACACTGCTTCCATACATGTGATCGAACCATCACAGTAGACTATAAAGTCATCTATTTCCTCTGGCAGGGTGAGAATCAGTGCCTCGCACAGTCACTGCCTGATCATCTCAAAGGATGTCTGCTGCTCAGGACCCAAGTGAAACACCACCGACTTCTTGGTCAGTCGGGTCAGTGGAACTGCTATCTTGGAGAAATCCTGGATAAATCTCCTGTAGTACCCTGCCAAACCCAGGAAGCTCTGAATCTCGGATGGAGACCTCGGGACCTCCCATTGCATCAGGGTCTCTATCTTGGCCGGATCGACTAATAAACCCTTCCGGTTGACAAGGTGCCCTAGAAACTGCACCTCGCGCAACCAGAACTCGCACTTGGAGAACTTTGTGAAAAGTCTCTCCCTCCTCAAGGTCTCTAGCATCTCCCTCAGGTGATCCTCGTGCTGCTCCTCGGTCTTGGAATAAACCAAGATGTCATCAATGAATACTATTACAGATCGATCTAGCATCGGTCTGCACACGCGATTCATGAGATCCATGAATAAGGATGGAGCATTGGTGAGACCAAACGGCTTCACCACAAACTCATAATGACCATAGTCGGTCCTAAGAGCGGTCTTCTGCATATCATCATCTTTGACCCGCATCTGGTGATATCCGGACCGTAAATCAATCTTGGAAAACCAAGATGCTCCTTGAAGTTGGTCGAACAAATCATCTATCCTCGGGAGTGGGTAACGGTTCTTCACCGTTACCTTATTTAGCTCCCAGTAATCTATGCACATATGGTGCGACCTGCCCTTTTTATTCACAAATAGGATCGGGGTCCCCATGGCGAATTGCTCGGCCTGATAAAACCCTTGTCTAGTAGCTCCCGCAGCTGCATAGACAGCTCCTAATCTCGGGAGGAGCCAATCGACATGGTACCTTGGCTATCGGAGCCGCACTAGGGACCAGGTCAATCTGAAACTTAACTTGTCTCTCTAGAGGTATCCCGGGAAAATCCTCCGGGAATACATCCGGATACTCTCGTACCACCAGTACATCATCGATTGTCGCCTTACCCTTATCTTGGGTATCCATGATATACACAACATTAGGGGTGCAAACGAGTCGAGCCGAGCCCGAGCCTGTCCAGACTCGACTCGGGCTCGTTTAAGTTATACGAGGCTCGAGCTCGGCTCGATTCGAGCTTTCTTTTACTGAGCTCGGCTCGAGCTCATAAAGAATTATACAAGGTCGGCTCAGGCTCGGGCTCGACTCATTTTTCGTTTGATGTGCCTAAATAAGCTTAAGCTCGTTAAGAAGCTCGTTTACTAATACCCAAAATCCATAATTTCACAAATATGTATTTATTTTAATATCTGAAAATAATAATAAATTATATTATATAAAGGCTCGTTTAGGCTCGCGAGCCTAATCGAGTTTAGTTCACTACTAGAAAAACAGCCTTTTACGACGCTCATTGCGCGTCGTAAAAGGCTCAGACGACGCGCAAATGCGTGTCAAGGAAGGCCCTGTCATAAAGAGAGACGACGCGCTTTTGTGCGTCGTCTATAGACGACGCGCTTTTACGACGCACGTTTACGACACGCAATGCGTATCAAGGAAGGCCCTGTCATAAAGGAAGACGACACGCATTCGCGTGTCGTAACCTTACGACGCGCGTGTTAATGACACGCAATGCGTATCATTAAAACCCCTGTCAAGAAAGGCCATGTCATAAATGAAGATGACACACATTTTTGCGTATCGTAAATTTAAATGTTTAAAAAAAATATATTCATATATTTATTAATTTTTAAATTAAATTTACTTTTACTGTCTCATAATAGAAATAAAATACCATATAAAAAATACAATCCATTGCATAAAATTTAATGTCATACAATTCTATTTCTTACAATATATAAATTTACATTCATCTAATCTACTCTGTGTTGTATACTAACAATTGAAATGAAGAATGCAACACTTGCATTTGCAGCATCTTATCTCTTTCAGCTTGAGCTTTCTTTTCCTCTTCTAATTCCTGAGCTATTCGCTTTCATCAACCCTGTAAACACAACATAAAATCACTTGTCATTTTCATTCTACTTTTAAATTAATTCTTATTGGGACATTCTACTTTTAAACCTACCAAATGAGAACAACTAACTAAATGAGAACAATGACACCTTTAAAAGAAGTGTGCATCACCTTTAAAACAAGTGAACAACTGTTTCAAAACATAGTAAAAGAAATCAATTAAGAAGAAAAAAAAAAGTGTGCATCACCTTTAAAAATGTCAGCAGTGAAGTTAATGGATTCTGAAGAAGAAAATTTTGTTCCACTAAATGGTCTAAACCCACGTATATCAAAATTTAATGTCATCATAATGTAAGGAGCTGCAACATGAGTTGACTTCATTTTAGTTTATGTCACAAAAATGAGGAGGGAGGATAGGTTGTTCACCCAAATTCATGGCAAGACAGCTGGTGAAAAGGAAATCCGAGAAAGTAGTCACAATGAACAGATGCTTGATCTTCCGCAAGTCCATGCCAACTAACTTCATTCGTCACTTTCAAATGGCCTAGATCAATTTCCAAGAAACTGCATCCATGAAAAAAACACTGAGAAACCATTTTCAAAAGATGTTTATGGAAAGAGCCACATAGTGGTTGTATACACGTGCTTTAAAGCCTTACAGTGGCTATATACACGTGCTTTAAAGCCTTCTTGACCTGATCTGGTCTTGCAGAATAGACTGAACCACACTTTCACTTTTAAATTCATGAAATTTCCAACATTTTGTATATAATTGAAATATTTAATTTATGCAAGATAATATCTGAGTTGATTATATACATACCATGCCAGATTCTTGGCACATTTGGAGCAACTGATGACAAAAACTGTGAGTAGCACCATCTGGAATAATTCTTGAGAAGTTGATACAAGCCCAGTAATTAACAACACTTCCATTTATAACTTTCTGTGTCATGAAAATAGTATAATATTAATTATATTATAAACAATTGAAATGTTATTATCCTAAGGTTTGTACACTTCCTTCTTTATTTGATAATTGGCAGCTTCCAAAAACACAATCACTAAACCCCAGCCAAAAAAGTTAGGGAGAATTCTGTATATAACCTTATTAAACGTTTAAATATCATATTTGCCCGACCTAAACTCTAAATATCATATTTTCCATTATTAATGTTTTAAAATATCTAATTTGTCCAAATCTATTTTTTAAATATTTTTTATTATTTGGTAATCCTTTTTTACATTTTAAAATCATTAAAATCTAAAAAATAACTAAATAGACAACAATACCCTTACCTTCTAAATCACATGAATCCATTTACCAGCTGTGATGTGCAAAGAACCATAAAATCTGAACTCGCATAGAAAACTCAGTCAAAACCATCCGATAAATCATTCAAATCTACAACTAGAACTAGATAAATCAAGACAAAAAGCCACTATGTGAGTTTTTACCTGGGTGGGTGCATTTTGTCCCCTGCTGCTACCACCACCAACCTGGGTATAAAAAAAATTCAACTGAATCAAACAGTAAACAACCCCAGTGAAAAGAATTGAGTTATATACCAATTTGTTTACATCTAAAGGAATTATTATAGAGACTTATACTAAAGTATTACCTACAAAGTATTGAAAAGGTATTCTAATTGCTCCATGTATCTCTTCCTGTCAACAGTAGGAATTTTATTCACCGAAACACATTTGGCATTTGATAGCAAATAACTCAATTTCCTTGGTTTTATATGGTTATCATTGCTATCTAAGTGCAATAAACAACCTGACAAAGATATTATCTTAAATTGACCTTAACACCACTGTATGGTAACCTGCGGTTTAAATGAAAATTAGAAGTGCAGAACCAAAATTAAGTCTTTTCTTTGGAGTATTAACCTAATCGAATGACATATATGTAAAAGGCATTGTGAAGATACTACATGGTTTCAAGAATTCAATATTGTAGACGCATAAGTGTTGATTCAGTTGCCAAAAAAGAAGGGGATATATGGAAAGGGAATAATTACCTGGTGCTTATTAACAATTACAAGAAGGAAGCGATGAAAGGCAAAAAGGAAGATGTCTAGAGGCGAACGTCCACAGGTGATCATGAGGAAGAGTGGAAGACGAATTGAGGAAAACAACCAAAGCATAAAACCTCGCCGGAAAGATTCCTACAATTTTAAAAGGAAGGGTATTATGGTCCATTAAGTTATTATTTTCAATTATAGTGATTTTAAATTGTAAAAATGGTTTATTAAATAATAAAAACTATTTAAAAAACAGATTTGGACAAATTTTATATTTTAAAACATTAAGAAGGACAAATATGATATCTAAAGTTTAGGTTGGGCAAATGTGGAAGATTCATGATGGTAGTTTTAAGTTGACACTTGTCTAATGCCTGGAAATCCATTAGAATAACCATGTTAAGTTGACATTTTTTTATTTTTAAATATTGTTATTTAAAAAAAAGTAAACATTTCACCTAAAAAATTATACTATAAGGATAAAAAACCAAACCTGGATGTTGTAACCCTTTCTGGATATAACTTCGGTGACCAGGTTGAGAACTCCAGGAGCATTATTGACAAGAATGTTCATAGTGTGAGACTTATGACCAGTTAACTGTTTTATTAATATTAAATCTCAGTTATATATAGCCCATAAACTATTTGCTAAATAATGATTGATAAGACATTAATGAAAAATGAGAAATTGACGCATATCTTACATCTTCTTCATAAAGCACACCCCAATGGGGGTCAAGGACTTAATTCATTAAGAACCTATTGTAGTACTCCACATGATAAACTTAGCCCAAACAGAAAGAATGGCTAATCTTTTCTACAAATACTTTTTCTAGTAAAGAAAAACAAACCTTAAACCAATATTCTTACTTGCATACAAAAACAACAACTCCCAAAAGAATGAGGTAAGCAGGAGGTAAGATGTACACAAATAGTGAAAGAAGATACTAGAAGTAAAGCAGGCAAAGCTTACATGGGAAGGTTGAGTCCAGATAGTTATTCTCCCATGAAAGTTAGCAATTTTTCGGTCCTATTCACCGTTCGTGTATTTCTCACCTGGATATTTTTGGAATTCATTCAAATAAAAATTACAAAAAGAAAAAAAGTTTGAAAATATGGAATCCATGTAATTTAAATATAAATAGACTTACGATCCAATGGCGAGCAGATAACGGATTACAATCCCGCATTGCTTGTGATTCAGTGTTTCTTGTGTGTAGAATGTGTTGTTGTGAACGTTGTCTTTTCCTGGTTCTTCAACTTTAACATCAACTTCAACCTAAAAATACAAAAAACACAACAGATGCTTGTGTCATATATAAGACTATTAAATGGTCTCAGTTTTCTTTAAAAAGAATAATAGGTAAAATTCCAAACCTGAGTGTATGCTTCTCCAGGCTTACAATCAACTGCCATGTCCATTCTAGCAACAAAAAAATGTTGGTGAACTGGTGCATATAGTCCTGGTGCAATTGTAGTCCCATATTTTCTAACTTCTCCTAGTTGTAATGCTCCTCAGCTTAAGATTCCAGTAAGTTTAACTTCAGCTTCAATCTTTCCATCCTGCAATTAAAAAAACAAAGCAGCGTTACTTATAATGTATATATATAAACTGTTAGTTTCTTTTTTTATTGAAATAGTTATAAATAAAGTGACATGGTACCTGGCAAGGCACGAGGGCAAGATGAAGGTGAGCATTCAATAAATTGAACTGAATCACGTGGAGAATCTGGCATAGTTATTCAATCAAAAAAAGTCATGACTTAGAATAAAGATATACCACAAGGAACACTTTAAAGAACTTTTAATCATTTGGTGAGCATATTGCCAAGGAAAAATTAATGCAGTTGTTACAGGGTTAAAAACTATAAATGAGACAAAAGCACAAGGACCAAAACTATTGCAACATGTTACATGGACTAAAACTATTAGAGTGACAAAAACTGTACAAGGACCCAAACTGTAGGAACAAAAACTATAGAAAATTAAAGCTAGCTATAGATAGTTTAACTGTAATGTCTGTTAGTGAACTAAGTAGAAAAAAAAACAGAAAAACATATAGTTGTTCTTTAATAAAAAAATCATAGCTATCTAACCTCTCACGGAGTGGATTCCACTTTTTCCCCTGGTAATAAAATTCAAAACATCAAACAATTCAGAACCATTTTTAAACTACTCAAGGGTAATGATGTCAAATTGTTTATTACCTGAAAAGACTTCACCAACACGATACACCATCTCACCTTCTTCCTTAACTACCCTTTCAGAAACCTCTTTACTAACAACCAAAACCATCCTAATTCCCATATTAAAAGTCCTTTTCATTTCACCATCTTCAATCCCTCCAGCCTGAAAAGGGGCAAAACCAGAAACATCATTAGAAAAAAACAAATAACCAACTTTTTTTAATACCAAAAAAAACTTAAATACCTTTTGGATCCATTTAAAAACAGGGGGAACCGAACAAGAGTCGTTATAAACAAGAGCACCAAGCCCTATACCGAAAACACGACAGATGGTATCTATGAACCCACCACCTGGTATGTGTGCAATTCCTTTTATACCCTTATTGCTCGCCTTGCTTATGATATCAAGCACTTGTTTTACATATATTACAGCTGGTTCCATTGAGGCTTCCGCTAATATAACTAATTCTTCACCCCAGAGATTCTTTCCCAATTTACCTTTCATTTTTTTTAAAAAAAAAAAAGATTTTTATTGTATTGTATGCACTTCATCCTAAAATTCCTTTTATTGACTTCACTTGACAGGTGGTTTTTCAATGTAGTTGGAGATCAAGGTGTCCAATATCAGATACCTGGTGGCAAACAGAGATAAGAGGCTTCATGGTACACCCTTTACCCTTCCTTATGCCTACAAACCAGGAACAGCTAAAACTATACTTAAGGAAACACAAGATAATTGCTATAAAGTGTATAGACGTGTAATATGAACAATCAAATGCAGAATACAAGTGAAGTTTACTTACTGATGCTTCAAGTCATTCATGTGATCAGTAAGTGAAAATAACAAGATAAGGATTCCTGATACTTCAAGTCATTTAAAAGTCAAACATGTATGTGATCAATAAGTCAAAATGACAAGACTTGTATATAAGCAAAACATACACCATCTGTTCCCAAAAAGGAGCGAAGGAAAATTAGCATAATATACCAAAATATGGAAAAATGTTTTTTTTATATTTGTTTATTTAATTTTTCTTCCAATACGTTTTTCAAAAAACGTGAAGGAAGATGCTTTTGATACGTTTATTTAAAAGACATTAACAATTCTTATTCTGATTCTAGAATTTTTTAATTTTAGTCAGGCATTTCATCGAATGGCTAGAATGCATAAATTTTCTTTATGAATAGACGAGAATCAGAGCATGGAAAATGAAATTAAACCAAATCGATGATAGGATTGTATAAAGTAATGTAACAGATCTATTCTTACCTTGGAGTCGATGCCTATCCAGAGAAAGGTTAGAAGGCAAGTGAACAATGTTAAAGAATCTCAACAGATGTCAAACCCTAGAATGCTAAAGAACATGTTAAGCTCTAGAATGGTCACAGATGGTTGAAGAAATACGATGTAGGAGGTAAGATGTCGAGATATTGATTAAGCTTGTCGAACCCTAGATGGAATCACCAATTCTTAGCAACTCTTCTGGAAGTGAAAGTTGTGGCAGCCGCACCTCACACACAATGTGTGTGTGTGTGTGTCTTTTTCCTCCTCTTTTACGTTCTATGTGCCTTTGTTCCTAACTCGAAAAGAAATGGAGAGAAATCACCAACTCTTCTGCAAGTGAAATTTGTGTCTTGTTTTGTCCTTCGATCGTGAGAGAGAAAAATGGAAAGAAAATAAGATAGCTAGGGTTGTGGATGATCGCGAGAGAGAAATGGAGAGAAATTCAAGCGGGTTTTCAAAATTTTTGGGATTTCATTTCCCCCGTATCTATTAAACGCGCCTTTCATTAAAAATATAAAGCGACACTTATAGAGGGCGCACATTTAAGATACAGCGCCCTCCGTGTTTTTAATTTTTTTTCTTTTGACACTAATTTAAGGGCACGCAATAATGCGTGACCTAAATCCTTAAATTTTTTTAATAGATGACACTTTTTTAACATCACTCTCTTTTGCGTAACATAAATCATTGAGTGTCGTAATTTGCGCGTCGTAAAAGGGTCTTTTTCTTGTAGTGGTTACATAGGCTCGAGCTCGAGCTCGTTTAATAAATGAGCTTAATATTAAGCTCGAGCTCAGCTCGGGCTCGTTTAAAACCGGTTTTGAGTCGAGCTTTTAATGAGCCGATCCCGAGTAGTTCACGAGTACCTTGGCTCATTTGCACCCCTACGCGACATATCCCGTACAGCCCTACTGAATGTGACGTCTCGCTCTCGCTACAGAGCAATAAAGTAGTCCACGTTGTGGCCTCTCGCCCTGAATCACTAACTCTCCCCCAATGGGAGTGCAAACTCTAACCAACTGCTATTCACAATATATCACTGCCCCATTGGGGCTCAACTAGTACCTACTATGACCTTATTTCCTCGCAGGGGAATAGAAACCAAATCCACTGGGAACCGCTCATCAAATAATCGTGTAACATCCCAAAAATACAAGCCTAAAATTTCATTTTTAAATGTCATTATAAAATCAACAGTGTAATAACACATCTGTGATATCATGTCATGTCAAAACCAAAGTAGAAATAATCAAACATGTTATCATAAAACAATATCAGAGTGTAATCCCAAAGATCTCATGTGCGGAAAATCATAGTATGATGCGCTGTGATCAAGCCGGCTCCTTTCCTTTAACACGAAGTACCTGAAACCAAAACTGAAAATTGTAAGCATGAAGCATAGTGAGTTCCCCCATCATACCACATACCATACAAGCACATAATATATATACTGTCGGGTAATTTTGGGGTGCCCGACCTACCCGGTACGACCGTTTTGGGGTGCTGACCTACCGTTACGGCCATTCTGGGGTGCCGACCTAACATAAACACACACACACAGCCACCTTGTGGTGGCCGGTGGTGGTGGTTCTCGGTTTTCCGGCCAAGCTACACTATACACACACAAACCCACCAAGGAAAACAGAAACACACCCACCCATTCTTCCGGTTGAAATCACTCAGCCACACAAATACACACTCCAAAATGCAGAATACCCACCAGCACCCACCAAGTGGTGTTTGGCGATGACAGCCACCACCTCACGATGGTGGTGGCGGTCCTTCTTTTTCCCACCCGAACTAGCACCTACACATGCTAGCAAACCCAATCTGAAGACCAATATCCCCCAACTCAGCCACGGAAAGTGACGACCGGAACCTAGAAACGGCGGCCAAAGCACACCGTCCATCTCATTCGTCATACACGACATCGGCCACCGGGTAACGAAGAAAAAGGTGTTGATGGAAGACGATGGTCCAACCGAGAGCTCCCAACTGCTCATGAATCACGCAGTGACAACGTTGCCGGTATTCCTCGGTCTCAGCAACCTCCGATGCACACGACGTCTACGATAATGAGGTTGTTGTGTCGTTAGGCAGCAAAGGAGCGGCGGCAACGGGCCCCTGACTGGTCGGAACAATGAACGGAGGGGGGCGACAGTCTTCACGCATGGCGGCTGGAAAGGCCCAAAGAAGAAATGGTGGCGACTATAGAAATGTGATAGGTTTAGGGTTCATAACCGGGAGGAAGCAGCTATCAGGTTTTAATCCCGCTTCAATCACACCTTTGCTCTTTTTTACAATTCCGGTCCCTCCCCCTTGGGATCTTTTTAATCTGCTCCAATAATTACAATTTTACCCCTCCTTTACAAATTTGTTCTCAATAAAGTCCCAATAATTCACAAGTTATTCCTTTAGCCTCCAAGATCTCTTCAATGAAGTCCCACAAGTTACCATATAGCCCTACCTTCAATAATATACAAAACTAATCCAAAATTTACTAAACCACCCCTTGTTTGACAATTTCTTTTCAATTAAGGTCCAATGCTCAAACTTCAGCCATGTTAACATTTTTAGTCCCTGCCTTCTAACATTGTAGCCTTTGGTTCCCGGAAACCAACGCCTTGCCATATAATTATTTATTTTAGTGCTACTAATCGTTCATTATTTTATTTATTTATTTAATAAATAAACGGGTGTTACAAATCGAAGCGTAAAACCTCTATGAACTCTCGTGACCCTGACGGTCCTGTCATTAGCTATCTCAACGTCAAGTGGGCAAGTAGAGCTCCCCCAGAGCTCTACTAAACCGCTTGCTAAGAGCGAGTGACACAAATGATCGAGTAGCCCCCAAATCAAACAATACCATAGCAGAAATGTTGTGCACTAAGAACGACCCTATAACCAAACAGATAAACATAAGAAATAAACAATAACAATAAAGAAGTGATGGAGAAAATACATACCCGCAACCACATCAGGAGTCGCTCGTGCCTCCTCAGCTGTCTACTGGAAAGCTCTGCTCTTTGCCACCGGCGCCTCGGCCCGACCCTGTCGTCTGTATGTAATCCTCAAGCTAGCAGGAGCGGGTGCCACCACCTGTCCTACTGATGCTAGACTCAGACACTGGGAATTTTTATGTCCCCTCTGATTGCAATGAAAGAAGATTAGATCAGATGTTGTGGTAGAGGTAGAAGCTGTATAATCCTTACTCATATGTCTGGTCCGACCGCACTTAAAATAGCTGGAACTCCCTGCCTTGCGCACCTCATCGTGCAATCTGCCACACTTGCCACACCGACTGCGGCTATGCTGTCCCCTCGACCTGTGATTAGACAACTTGGGCTTTTTGCCTGAATCTGCTGCGTTAGACATCATCTTTGGCTTCCTCTTTCTCTCCATCTCTAAATCAATCTCCCTCTCACGAGCCCTCGCTATCATATCCTCCAGCATTTTGCAGTTGGACCGGCTCACAAACTGGCGGATATCGCTCCGCAACATCTCATGGTATTGGGCCTTTTTCATTTCCTCATCCGCCACATACTGCGGAACAAGGAGGGCCCTCACCCTAAACTTGGCGGTAATCTCCTCCACAATCTCTGTCGTCTGTTAGAGGTCCTGAAACTCCCTAACAACCTGATGCACCTCAATAACAGGTGCGAAATCGACTCTGAACCTGGTCGTGAAATCACCCCAGGTCATAGCAGCTAACATAGTATCATCTTTAGTGGCCCTACCGACTTCCTCCCACCAGTCACTTGCCCTGCCCTTCAGAAGACAGTACGCGAGCCTAACCTTGTCCCCATCGGGACATCTGCTGGTGCGGAATGCATTGGCGACGTCTGCCAACCATCTGGTACTAGTAGTGGGGTCTCGTGCCCCCTGGTAATCAAGAGCTCCATATGCCTTGAACTCTTTGAACGTAAGCGTGCGCGACCCTATCATGGTCGCCACATCAGTGCGAAACGCACTCAACGTCTCATCCATGAGCTCCAAAATACCTTCCTTGATCAAACCGAAGATCACAAGAGTCTGCTCAAGTATGTTACGCGTGATCTCTGAGGAGATGAACTCCCTAGTCTGCTCATCCAAGTGCTCAACTCCAGAGCCTGAACCTGATCTCTCCCCGACACCTGAACTAGGCCTTGCAATTGAGTTGGGTTCGGGTTGGTGGTTCAGAATATATTGACCCAACCCAACCCATATAATATGTGGGTTGGTAGGTTAGCGGGTCACGGGTTGGCGGGTTGAAAACATCAACCCAACCCAACCCATATAACTCGTATAAGTATATGGGTTTGTGTGTTTGTAGGTGGAACCCAACCCGTATAAGCCATTTAATAAGCAACACATTTTAAAATGAAATTAAAAAATAAAAATAAAATGAAGTCATAAAGTCTTAAATATTCAACATAAAGTCATAAACAGGAGTGACGACGACGAGTGGTGTGCGACAGTTGGAGGATGAGAAGACGAGTGGTGTACACTGCGTGCAACACTACGACAGTTGATGGCTCGATGCCTCAATCGACGAGACGAGAGGCATGGAGTTGCGATTTGGATACTGGAGAGTGAATATCTTTTTGATTAGGGGCTTCTTAGGGGTTAGGGCACGCTAAGTCGACTCAAAGAAGTTTTTGCATTTTTGAAATCGGAAAACGATTAAACGATAATCAAATATTCAAAACTGATAAATAATTAAATATATTTTTTAGACATAATATATATATATATATATATATATATATATATATATATATATATATATATATATATTTATATATAATCGAGTTGGCGGGTTGACCCGCGAACCCAAATGGGTAACCCAACCCAACCCATGAAATAAACGGATTGCCGGGTTGGTGGGTTGGCGGGTCAAAAATCTCAACCCAAACCCATTTATTTTCGTGTTGAGTTGGTGTCGGGTTACGAGTTGGGTCGAGGATTGCCACCCCTAACCTAAACTACCGACTGCTGGTCTCGGGCGTAAAACCACCATTCTGAAAACACATAATGACAAACGTCAGAATACTACTATAACTCGAGGGATCACATATATTATAAGTTCCCTGGTCTTGTCCCAACCTTCCTTGATTCGAGTACGGATCCTTTCTTTCAGTAGTATGGGCCCATACTACCTTCCACATCTATCCGTACTTTCCTCAAGAACTGCCTTGACTCCACCAAGTCCCTTCTACTACTAATGTTCTCTGCTACTCTCATCCTAGGCTTGCCCTAGGGTAATCACCATCCCACTCTCCGCCATCAGCTGCATAATAAGTCCCTTCTTTCTTCCCCTAACTAGCTCGCGAATACTATTACATATTACTCAGACTAAATAATTATTTGAATGAGAGATCCTACCCTACAACGGTTGGAATCAAATGGGAGCTGCGAAAAAGAGCTAGACCTAACCTTTTGAAATTATTTAATCCTCGCAATATGCAACGTAAAATATCCATTTACTAGTTAGTGAAAGACAACTAAAACACCTAAAAGCACAAAGCAAGCAGCATTCGGACATCGAGTACACATAATCAAGCATATACTACTCAGGCTATCATCCTGACTAATCTGTACTAGCATGCAGTTCTCATAAAGCTGAAACACATATAGCAGGTACATAAGGCATCCTTCCTAGATCTTTAGTCCTAATCTAGCATGCTGCTCTAAAAAAGCTGATAATTATAACATAGCATAAACTTGTATGGGTAATTTGGGACTACTTACTTGAGCTCGGCTGATTGCATGCACCACACCCTTTTCTCTTTTCAAAGTTCTTTTCGTTTTAAAAATTATTTTCGCTTTTTCTAAAACTCTTTTGTTTTGCAAAAATTGATTTTCCTTTTGAAAATTTCTATACAAAGTCCTTAGTTTGAGTTCAGACACACCCGAAAGCGTGCCCGAATCCCTCAAACCAAGGCTCTGATACCAACTTGAAACATCCCAAAAATACAAGCCAAAAATTTTGTTTTTAAAATCATTTGACAACACATAATCTCATCATCATAAAATAAAATCATCAAACATTCAAATCTCATAAAATCTGTCAACAAATAACTGTCTCATAAAATATCATAGTAACGCCCAGGCTAATCAACTGTGGTGTGTGTGTCATGCCATCAGCTCAATCCCTTCCCTTTGCTAGCTGAAGTACCTGAAACCAAAACTGAATCTATAAGCACAAAGCTTAGTGAGCTCTCCCAAACTACCACATACCATACAAAGCACATATACAAGTAATGGGTCCCGCCAACTGCATCGGGCCGCGCTCGGCATCAAACTTAGTCTGGAATAACTTGAGCCTCGCCCGGCATCGGACCGAAGTCCGAAATAGACTGAGCATAACATAAACGTAAACATATAACATATTCACATAAACTGCATCGGGCTTGCCCGACATCGGACGAGAGTCCGCAACATATAACACATAACATAAACATGCATGAATCACAAAGACATCAAGCATACATAACTACTTCTCCGGACCACCCCGACATCGGACCAAAGTACAGAATAAACTATACACATAAATTGCACATATAAACTGCATCGAGCTAACCCCGACATACTGTAACTACATAAACGGGTCGGCCTTGGTGCCTTAGACTTGTTCCTACTGAAGGGAAACTCACCTTGTATGTCTGACCGCTGAAACTCTGAGTGAGAAATCTCTGCCTGCTGCTCCGGCGACTATCCGGCTATAATTTCCATAAAGACACTTAGTCAAAAACTGATAACTAATCTTAGGGTAAAATGACCATTTTACCACTGGCTAAAGCAAAGATCCTGGTCAAAGTCAACTTCCATTTGACTCGACTCACCGAGTTGGCTTGCCAACTCGCCGAGGCCCTATTCTTTCACCTGTCCCCACCCCGACTCTACTCGTCGAGTCTAGCAAGAACTCGACGAGCTCTCCTTCAATCATATCATCGGGACAATCTTCGATTAACTGGTCGAGTTCTTCCTTGAACTCATCGAGTTAATCTTCATCATATGAGCGTCTCTAGTCTGTGACTCGCCATCGATTCCATCTTCATGGGTTGGGAGATTGCTTTGGACTCACCGAGTACGTTCATAAACTCGCCGAGTCCCATTGTTTCCAGGTCCATAACTATGTCTATTTCATTGAGTCCTTCCTCTGGGCTCATCTAAATCCCATCTAAACTAAACTAGATTCCTTCGAATCATAAAAGGTTGGGGAAACCAAACCCCCGACTAGTCGAGTCCCAAGAACGACTCACCGAGTCGACTAATGTCCATGTCCATAACTCGATTTCTGTTGTGCAAAACTCATTCAAAAGGTAGATCTGGGCTCCTACAGTCGATATAACATGTAAAGTCATGAAATTTACGTCCATGCATGGGACTTTAAGCTCAAAAGACCCAAAAATGACGTCTACAAGATGCATGGGGCTATCATGGCCATAAAGCTTGCATATTTAAGCCATGTACTCCTCCTATGAACCTCAATCTTAGATATGAACCACTTGGGACGTCCCAACATCAAGGACCAAGATTTTTGAGCCAAACCCCTCTTAATATGGGGACAAATACATCTAAGAGAAAGAAGACCAAGATTTTTGAGCCAAAACCCTCTTAATATGGTGTTCCGACTCATCGAGTAGGTCACTTAATCCCCCAACGCGAAGTCGATACTACTCGACAAGTTGAGCCTCCAACTCACCGAGTCCAAGAGTAAAATATGAAGTTTGACTTGATTTTATATGTATACCTGAGACCGGGTGTTACAATTCTCCCCCACTTGTCTTAGAATTCGTCCTCGAAGTCTGCTGCCTTGGGAAACAACTCTAGGTAGTGTTACCTCATTTCCTCTTCGGGCTCCCACGTCCACTCTGAACCCTTGCGGTGCTGCCACTGCACCTTTACTAATTCTACCCTCTTGTTCCTTAGCTCCTTCGTCTTGCGATCTAAAATTTCCACGGGTCTCTCGATGTAGTTTAGGCTATCATCAACCTGAAGGTCCTCAAGAGGTATCACTGCTGAATCATTCACTAAGCACTTCTGCAATTGAGAAACATGGAACGTGTTGTGGATCTGGCTAGGATATATTGGAAGATCTAACTGATATGCAACCCGACCCACCCGGGCTAAAACCCTAAATGGACTAATGAACCTGGGGCCCAATTTGCTCCGTTTCCGAAACCTGATAACACCCTTCCAGGGTGACACTTTCAAGATGACCATGTCCCCCACCTGAAACTCCAAGTCCGAATGTTGTTTGTCAGCGTAACTTTTCTACCGGCTCTGAGCAGTCTGGAGCCTGCTCCAGACTTGCTGAATCCCCTCCGTGGTCTTGAGTACTACCTCTGCAATCCCCATGACTTTCTAACCGACTTCACCCCAACAAATCAGGGTCCTACACTTCCTCCCGTAGAGCATCTCGAAGAGAGGCCGGTCTATACTGGAGTGGTAGCTGTTGTTATATGAAAATTCCGCTAACGGAAGATACGTATCCCAACTGTCACCGAAATCTAACACACATGCCCGAAGCATGTCCTTGAGAGTCTGAATCATCCTCTCGCTTTGTCCGTCCGTCTGAGGGTGGAAAGTGGTGCTGAAATGGAGACGAGCACCCATTTCGTCGTGAAACCACTTCCAAAACCTGGAAGTACTACCTCTATAATCCCCATGACTTTCTGACCGACTTCACCCCAACAAATCGGGGTCCTACACTTCCTCCCTTAGAGCATCTCGAAGAGAGGCCCGTCTATACTGGAGTGGTAGGTTTTGTTATATGAAAATTCCGCTAACGGAAGATACGTATCCCAACAGCCACCGAAATCTAACACACATGCCCGAAGCATGTCCTTGAGAGTCTGAATCATCCTCTCGCTCTGTCCGTCCATTTGAGGATGGAAAGCGGTGCTGAAATGGAGACGAGTACCCATCTCGTCGTGAAACCACTTCCAAAAACTGGAAGTAAAACGGACATCTCGGTCTTACACCACCAAGACAGGCACTCCATGACGTACCACTACCTCTCGCACATAAATCTCAGTCAAATTCTCGGCCGATATTCTTTCCTGGATCGATATAAAATGGACGCTCTTGGTCAACCGATCCACGATGACCCATATCGAATCAACCCCACGTGCGGTCCTGAGAAGCTTAGTAATGAAATCCATAGTGATATCCTCCCATTTCCACACAGGAATGTCTAACGGTTGCATATTGTCGTGAGGCTCTGATGCTCTACCTTGACCTTCCTGTGGGTCAGGCATCTCTCCACATACCAAGCTACATCCCGCTTCATGCAGGGCCACCAGTAATCGGGTCGAAGATCTCTGTACATCTTTGTCGCCCCTGGATGGATTGAGAACCGATACTTGTGGGCCTCATCCATTAACACTTGCTGTACTCCGCCCTAGTACGGTACCCAGACCCTCCCATGTAGGGTCAACAATCCTCAGTTGTCATAATCAAACGAAGCCACTCGGCCTATTATCCTTTCGCACTTCCGGCGCTCCTGCTTCAGGCCCTCAACTTGTGCCTCTCTAATCTGCTCCAGCAGTGGAGTAATCACTGTCATCCTCAGACATATATCCTGGATCGAAGCCACTACCGCCTGCGGCTACGGACGTCGGCCACTACGTCGGCCTTGCCCGAGTGGTAAAGGATCTGACAATCGTAATCCTTAACCACATCTAACCATCGATGCAGCCTCATGTTCAGATTTAGCTGATCCATGAGGTACCTCAAACTCTTGTGGTCCGTGTAGATAGTTTACCGAACCCCGTAAAGGTAAAGCCGCCAAATTTTGAGGGAGAACACCACCGCCCCAAGCTCTAAATCATGCGTCAGGTAGTTAGCCTTGTGAGGCTTCAACTGTCTCGGGGCATAAGCTGTCACATGCCCCCGCTGCATCAACACTGCTCCCATACCTGTGATCGAAGCATCACAGTAGACTATAAAGTCATCTATTTCCTCTAGCAGGGTGAGAATCGGTGCCTCTCACAGTCGCTGCATGATCATCTCAAAGGTTGGCTGCTGCTCAGGACCCTAGCGAAACACCACCGACTTCTTGGTCAGTCGGGTCAGTGGAACTGCCATCTTGGAGAAATCCTAGATAAATCTCCTGTAGTACCCTGCCAAACCTAGGAAGCTTTGAATCTCAGATGGAGACCTCGGGACCTCCCACTGCATCAGGGTCTCTATCTTGGCCGGATCGACTAATATACCCTTCCGGTTGACAAGGTGCCCCAGAAACTGCACCTCGCGCAACCAGAACTCGCACTTGGAGAACCTTGCGAAAAGTCTCTCCCTCCTCAAGGTCTCTAGCATCTCCCTCAGGTGATCCTCGTGCTGCTCCTCGGTCTTGGAATAAACCAAGATGTCATCAATGAATACTATTATAGATCGATCCAGCATTGGTCTGCACACGCGATTCATGAGATCCATGAATAAGGATGGAGCATTGGTGAGACCAAACGGCATCACCACAAACTCATAGTGACCATAGTCGGTTTTAAGAGCGGTCTTCTGCACATCATCATCTTTGACCCACATCTGGTGATATCCGGACCGTAAATCAATCTTGGAAAACTAAGATGCTCCTTGAAGTTGGTCGAACAAATCATCTATCCTCGAGAGTGGGTAGGGGTGCAAACGAGCCAAGCTACTCGTGAGCTACTCGAGATCGGATCGTTAAAAGCTCGACTCGAAATCGATTTTAACCGAGCCCGAGCCGAGCTCGAGCTTAATATTAAGCTCGTTTATTAAACGAGCTCGAGCTCGAGCCCATGTCACTAAGCTCAATTAGGCTCGCGAGCCTAAACGAGCCTTTGTATAATATAATTTATTATTTTTTTTATATATTAAAATAAAAACATATTTCGGGATTAGGGATTTAGGGTATTAGTAAACGAGCTTCTTAACGAGCTCAAGCCGAGCTTAAGCTTATTTAGACATGTCAGACAAAAAACGAGCCGAGCCCGAGCCCGACTCGAGCTTGTATAATTATTTACGAGCTCGATCCGAGCTCAGTATAAGAAGCTCGAATCGAGCCGAGCTCGAGCTCGAGCCTCGTATAACTTAAACGAGCCCGAGCCGAGCCTGACCAGGCTCGGGCTCGGATCGGCTCGTTTGCACCCCTAGGAGTGGGTAACGGTTCTTCACCGTTACCTTATTTAGCTCCCGGTAATCTAAGCACATACGGTGCGACCTGTCCTTTTTATTCACAAACAGGATCGGGGTCCCCATGGCGAATTGCTCAGCCTGATAAAACCCTTGTCTAGCAGCTCCTGCAGCTGTATAGACAGCTCCTACATCTCGGGAGGAGCCAACCGATATGGTGCCTTGGCTATCGGAGCCGCACTAGGGACTAGGTCAATATGAAACTTAACTTGTCTCTCTAGAGGTATCCCGGGAAAATCCTTCGGGAATACATCCGGATACTCTCGTACCACCAGTACATCATCGACTGTCGCCTTACCCTTATCTTGGGTATCCATGACATACGCAACATTAGGGTGCTAACGAGTCGAGCCGAGCCCGAGCCTGGCCAGGCTCGACTCGGGCTTGTTTAAGTTATACGAGGCTCGAGCTCGGCTCGATTCGAGCTTTCTTTTACTGAGCTCGGCTCGAGCTCATAAAGAATTATACAAGGTCGGCTCAGGCTCGGGCTCGACTCATTTTTCGTTTGATGTGCCTAAGTAAGCTTAAGCTCATTAAGAATCTCGTTTACTAATACCTGAAATCCATAATTTCACAAATATGTATTTATTTTAATATCTGAAAATAATAATAAATTATATTATATAAAGGCTTGTTTAGGCTCGCGAGCCTAATCGAGTTTAGTTACATAGGCTCGAGCTTGATCTCGTTTAATAAACGAGCTTAATATTAAGCTCGAGCTCAGCTCAGGCTCGTTTAAAACCGGTTTTGAGTCGAGCTTTTAATGATCCGATCTAGATTAGTTCACGAGTAGCTTGGCTCGTTTGCACCCCTACGCGACATATCCCGCACAGCCCTACTGAATGTGACGTCTCGCTCTCGCTACAGAGCAATAAAGTGGTCCGCGTTGTGGCCTCTCGCCATGAATCACTAACTCTCCCCCAAATGGGAGTGCGAACTCTAACCAGCTGCTATTCACAATATATCACTGCCCCGTTGGGGCTCAACCAGTACCTATTATGACCTTGTTCCCTCGCGGGGGAATAGAAACCAAATCCACTGGGAACCACTCATCAAATAATCGTGTAACATCTGAAAAATACATGCCTAAAATTTCATTTTTAAATGTCATTATAAAATCAACAGTGTAATAACACATCTGTGATATCATGTCATGTCAAAACCAAAGTAGAAATAATCAAACATGTTATCATAAAACAATATCAGAGTGTAATCCCAAAGATCTCATGTGCGGAAAACCATAGTGTGATGCGCTGCGATCAAGCCGGCTCCTTTCCTTTAACGCGAAGTACCTGAAATCAAAACTGAAAACCGTAAGCACGAAGCATAATGAGTTCCCCCATCATACCACATACCATACAAGCACATAACATATATACTGTCGGGCAATTTTGGGGTGCCCGACCTACCCGGTACGACCGTTCTGGGGTGCCGACCTACCGTTACGGCCATTCTGGGGTGCCGACCTAACATAAACACACACACACACACACACAGCCACCTTGTGGTGGCCAGTGGTGGTGGTTCTCGGTTTTCTGGCCAAGCTACACTATACACACACAAACCCACCAAGGAAAACAGAAACACACCCACCCATTCTTCCGATTGAAATCACTCAGCCACACAAATACACACTCCAAAATGCAGAATACCTACCATCACCCACCAAGTGGTGTTTGGGGATGGTAGCCACCATCTCACGGTGGTGGTGGTGGTCCTTCTTTTTCCCACCCGAACTAGCACCTACACATGCTAGCAAACACGATCTGAAGACCAATATCCCTCAAGTCAGCCGCGGAAAGTGACGACTGGAACCTAGAAGCGGCGGCCAAAACACACCGTACATCTCAGTCGACATACACGACGTCGGCCACTGGGTAACAAAGAAAAATTTGTAGATGGAAGACGATGGTCCAACCGAGAGCTCCTAACTGCTCATGAATCACGCAGTGACAACATCGCCGGTATTCCTCAATATCAGCAACCTCCGATGCACACGACGTCTACAATAATGAGGCTGTTGTGTCGTTAGGCGGCAAATTAGCGGCGGCAACGGGCCCCTGACTGGTCGGAACAGCGAACAGGGGGGGGGGGGGGCGACAGTCTTCACGCATGGTGGCTGGAAAGGCCCGAAGAAGAAATGGTGGCGGCTATAGAAATGTGATAGGTTTAGGGTTGATAACCGGGAAGAAGCAGCTATCAGGTTTTAATCCCGCTTCAATCACACCTTTGCTCGTTTTTACAAGTTCGGTCCCTCCCCCTTGGGATCTTTTTAAGCAGCTCCAATAATTACAAATTTGCCCCTCCTCTACAAATTTGTTCAAAATAAAGTCCCAATAATTCACAAGTTATTCCTTTAGCCTCCAAGATCTCTTCAATGAAGTCCCACAAGTTACCATATAGCCCTACCTTCAATAATATACAAAACTAATCCAGAATTTACTAAACCACCCCTTGTTTGACAATTTCTTTTCAATTAAGGTCCAATGCTCAAACTTCAGCCATGTTAACATTTTTAGTCCCTGCCTTCTAACATTGTAGCCATTGGTTCCCGGAAACCAACGCCTTGTCATATAATTATTTATTTTAGGGCTACTAATCGTTCATTATTTTATTTATTTATTTAATAAATAAACGGGTGTTGCAACTCTCCCCTACTTAAATTAGATTTCTTCCTCGAAATCATTTCTTACCATTTCTTATGCACCACACCACTCAAGTAATATGGTCACCATCATGGGCACACCCTGGCCTTCCCATAGTAACAGTGACAAATCTTTGCAAAGCCCTAATATCCGTGAGGGAACGAATTCCTCGCAACAAGTTCACATCTAATCCGTCTGGAATATGATGTCTTGAGATGGTTTGCTTCCCTGAAAGACCACTCATACCGAACCATTGTCGTTGAAACCAGTCCGTTATCCCTTAGCCGACTACTCAACTTCTAATAACTCCAGGTTCCCACTGCAAAACAGGTTTATAGGCCTAATTATCCCTGCAAATCACTTACACTTGGCCAAGGCTCGGCTAATCCCGCCGTGAGTGACTTGTCACTCCCCAATAAACCAGCTATCTGTGTGTACTTGCCGCCTAAAACACGAATACTAACACTGCCCAAACGCAAAAATTGCTCGAACACTGAACTACCTGAGGCAGTATGTTGCCACATGGCTATTTTGCAAAATCTAACGAGACTTCCCTGGTCTCTATTTGTTCACCAATCATCTGAAATATCGGGTTCCAGCCTGGCTACGGAGCAAAGGACTCCTACTTAGTCGCCTCACACGGCTTCTGAACGAAATCCTTCTCTGGAACTAGTTGCAACTAGTTATCATGCCACTGTGACTCTAACAACTTTATGATCTAACCGATCGGATCCATATGTCGAATCCCGCCATCATCAAATCCAAGGCTAGAAGTGGTTGCTACCTGACCAATGGTAGCCTTATCTCACACGCAATCTTATACATTCCATTGCTTTCCTGATCCCATAACTGTAGTGGCGCTCCTACAGTCCTATCACTGGCTCAACCAGATCTAATCCATCTGGGTAATTCTGAAATCCAATCCGTGGATTTCCTTATCCTTACTGCTACACCCGAACTGGTGGGTACTACTGTTCCTTCTGCGTCCTAACAACGCGCCCACACTATCTAGTAACCTAGTGAATGTTGTGGCTACACCCGCAGTCTTACAACACTTCCCATGCTAACTGATAACTAGTGAATGTTACGGCTACCCCCGTAGTCTTACAACACTTTCCATACTATCCAACTGCCAGTGAATGCTACGGCTAACCCCGTAGTCTTACAACACTTTCCATACTATCCAACTGCTAGTGAATGCTACGGCTACCCCCGTAGTCTTACAACACTTCCCATATCGGGTCGAATGCACACTCCACCTAACACATCACTGAACTAGGGTCCTAACCGGAACTCTAACCTGGTTCCCAAAACCTGCTACTGTATCAGTACCGCACCCATGCCCATGATCAAGGCGTCACAGTAACCCACGAAATCATCTACATCCTCTGGCATGGTGAAAATAAGTGCCTCGTACAACCGCTGTCTGAGAGTCTCGAAGGCTGCCTGCTGCTCAATCCCTCAAAGAAAAACCACTAACTTCTTGGTCAGTCGGTTCAAAGGAACCACAATCTCAAAGAAGTCTCGTATAAGTCTCTGATAATAACCTGCTAGACCCAGGAAGCTCCGAATTTCGGTTGGAGACCTCGGAATCTCCCACTACATCACGACCTTTATCTTGGCCGGATCAACTAGAATACCCTTCTGGTTGACAAGGTGCCCAAGAGATTGCACCCCGCGCAACCAGAACTCATATTTGGAGAACTTTACAAAAAGTCTCTCCCCCACTTAGATTCGACTAAGTCTTCACAGTACGTGAGAATTGAAGGATTCCCAATCCCTCTCGCCTTCTAGTATCCTACTGATGACAACACGTGCCTGCCAATGCTAGCGTTTAATCACCGATTAAACCTTGAGATCTCCCATCCTCGGAAATCTTGATGAGTACTCTTAAAATCTAATCCAGTCTGAAACCTCAATCCATCTCACATGCTATCAATTAGACCTCAATCTTCACTCTGGCTGACGAATCCTCGTTCCTACTCCCAATCTTGCAGTACCACTGAACTCTAACCGAACACAGCCAATGAGAAAATACAATTCTCTTGAACATGAGATGACCAACCACTTGTGCATCTAACACCCACGACTGACACTACCCTTTTCATGTCACCAGCTCTGTCCTAGCAACGATAGTGCCTTGAACTCCAAAGTTCATCCATAGACAATTACCGACCATATCTGAACCATGGTAGAACCCCTGAACGTTGACTTCACTGGAGAACTATCCATCTAACCTTGACTGAGGACCTTCCAAACAATACTCCTGCACAGATCTCGGCAAAGATCCGGAATGATAACGGTACACACTGAACCCGCTCCGCAAGATGCATTCCTCTGTGGGTTCATCAAGGACTTTTCAGCATGCAGGATGGCATATATGATCCTTGATAACCCAAACACTAGCAGGAAACCGACCCAAGATCTGACTTATCCCAACTCACTCACAATCCCAAAGTGATACGTATCCCCAACATCCATCTAGTAGCAGTAGAAGATGACATACTCGCAACACCTAGAGGATTACTGATCACCTTCTGCTGACATGACCAATCCCGCTACCATGTAGCAGCCTAAACCCTGGAAGTGACAGACTCCCATGACCATTGTCATGTACGTGCTGCACCGACTCAGGCCCTGCTGGCCTTTCACCTGATGATCAGAAGTCATGGGTCTCTTCCCGTGACCCTCTACCGTACGCATCTGGCATGAACCTCTCCTCTCAAAGCGCCCCAAATTGATATCGCATCTGCAACCTCCTGGAAATCTTATCCTTCAGGGTCTGACACCCTGCCACGCTTACTAACTCACTTGCCAATGGCTAAGCTGCAACAACTGGAACATCCTCTGTCCCTAAACTGGGTCACAAAGTCTTCCCTGAAGCTTCCCAGATTCTCCAAGACTCTCACCGATTCAATTATGGATCCTGTGCTTTCAGTAGTACGGGCCCAATACTACCTCCCACTGTGACAACCTGAAATTTATTCTGTCACCGTAACCCGTTTTCTGTTAATAGAACTCGTTCTTATTAAACTTTTCCGTTAACATTGGGATCAGGCAAATTAAAATTTGAACTTTTATTATGACTTCATAAGGATCGGAATAAATTAGAAACACGGGAAACACCCTCAATATCCTTTTAAAAAGTTTTAGTTGCAAACAAGTTAAAATACGACCATTTAATCGGGTACGAACATAAGCCCCGTTTAACGTTGGTATCGGGTAGACTTCCACCTGGCCAGAAACTCAACCCTATATAAGGGTTGAGTGGTCACCAACTTAGACTCTTTACCACTCTAGTCACTCTCTCTCTACTCTCTCTCTCTCTCTTCAAGGCTCGATTCTTCCAAAAATCCGCAAGTTTCCGCTCCCAAACTGTAAGTTCTCTTACCCTAGATTGTTCTAAAACTCACTACATGTCAATATAACTTGAAAATCATCCAAGAAGGCCAAGAACAAGGAGTTTACGGCCCAAGAACCTTCTTAGGTTGTAAACCCCTAAAAGTGTGCCAAAATGCCCCCATATCTCTTCCTTAGGCTTAGAGGCTAACTTAGAATTTACCCTTGAAGTGTTTTAGACATTAAACATTATGTTTGGAGGCTTGAAAGAGGGTTTATGGCCCAGGAACACTCTTAGGCCGTAAACTCCCTCAAATTATGCAAATTGAGCCTTAAACCCCCTATTTAGCCTTGGATCTTCACATAGAAACTTGTAGGAGTGAGCTAAGGACCTCAAAAACGAAGTATAAGGGGTGTCCAAGGGTTTACGGCCATAAACCATGGGGTTCACGACCGTAAACTCCTAAGGAGTGGTCCTAGGACGCAAACTCCAAGGGAGTGCCCCTTTTGAACCCTAAACACCCCTCAAGCCTTGGAATTTACCTTGGAAACCTTCCTAGTGATACAAGAGACTTTAAGACACACAAATACACTCCTCCCATAAGTTTACAGCCGTAAACTCATGGGGGAAATGGTCCCTCAACCATAAACTCACCCAAGGTGAGTATTTGAGGAGTAAACTCCATAGTGAGGCCTAACACTCCTTCCTTGCAACCCAATAGCCTCCTAGCCCTTGACCAAAGATTTTTCTTCACATTAGAATGTCTACATGTGTTTAATTAGTGTCTTAGTCACTAATTACATGTAAACATATGTCTTCATATGTTACTAGGGGCATAAAGTGTGTTCAAGTCTTCACTTGACACCAAGCGCTCACCCGACACTTCCACCCGATCTACTCGCTTCAGGTGAGTTCATACCCCTTAACTAACCTTTTCAAATGTTTTTACATGTTTTAGGGGGGATACAAGTTAAATACAACAAGTTATAGTATCAAATCATATGTGATTTATAACTTGCAATCAAAAAGGATTTTTCTATACTTTTAACTACTTGTCAACAAAACTGTTTTAGATAATTATCAAATGTATTTTCTATGTTAAATTGTTATTAAACGAGTTTCAAACTGTTTTTAAACTACTTTTCTTTTAAACTATATCTACACCAATATATTTATATCAGACTTGAAGGACTTAGGATCGATAGCTAGCCTTACTTCCTGTTCTTGTTTGATTGTGGTCTTAGGGTATACTGTTATCCGTCCGACTATCGTTGAATTCTTAGTTATATATCATATATATTTGTGTTAGATATAAAAGTCTTCATCTTATTCAATACCTTTGTAAATCAAAGGCATGCAATCCCATACTCTATTTAACTATAATAGGTATAGTTAAGACTACTGCTAGCTACCTCTATCACTATGATATTCACTATAATTATTGCTATTACGAGTTAAGGCACATTAAAGAGAACACTCTCTATACTATACTAAAAGTTTACTATACTATAATACAAGAGAATACACTAATCCAAAATATGACACACTATCCCTCTATACGACACTCTACTATGCAAATACCATGTAACCAGAGCTTCCCGGAAGGAAAGCAACACTACATGTATAGATCTATACAGGACGGACGCTATTATATCCCGACTATTAACTACAGTCCGAGCCGACCAGGCCCAGGGGCGACAAAACATCGCTATGCTACTTATGACCGGGAAGGTCATCGGACTCTCTATTATTATTCAGTTTGGTTACATGAAAGATTACATCCATATCCAAATTAACACACTAAGAATTAAAGTCCAAACTAACTTCCCGAAGTAAATAAATATATATTACTAATTGAAGTTTGCAACACTATTTCAGCCAGCCGGCAATACATTTCCTCATCTACGTTACTTGAATGAAATTTATTACCTTATTTTTATAACTGAAAGTTTCAATGGAAATACTTTTACACACTTGAAGGATTTAACTTACAAATGCTCAATTCTGGAAAATATAGGATTTTCTAGGGATTTCCACTATTCTCAGACGTTAATTACAACTCTTATATTACATGATTGTAAACACTTTTATACAAGCAACGGCACTAAATTCTTATGAACTCACCAGCTTTATGCTGATACTCGTTTTCAAAATAACTTGTATTCTCAGGTCAAAAATAGACAGGTACTGGTGCAGCTTTTGGGAAGATGGAGCATATACAAGACCCATCTTTTATTTTGTTTATACTTTTGGTGTCTATTAACTGTACAGAACACGCTTGTATTTACATTCACTATATTAATGCAATGGTTGTTGTCGATTGTTTTTACTATTACGCAATTCTTATGATACTGTACATGACGTCCACCACCCCAGAACGTATTCCGCCGTTCTAGGTTTTGGGGTGTGACAGATTGGTATCAGAGCATTGTTTATAGTGAATCAAGTATATCAACCCATAAAAGATATATGAACTAAAAACACTTCGGGACTAAAACACTCTGAACAAGAATATACACTTTTAAATACTAAAATATTTAATTAAGTATATATATATATATATATATATATATATATATATATATATATATATATACATTCACCAATACAAAGGGTCAGTATCATACTAGAACAGAACAAAAGTATTAAGATTGTTGAACAACAAAATTAGGCTTAGAGACATATAGTCACATCTGGGTGGATGTAGCCTGATCAACTACATTTTTCCAAGAGTGACTAGCATGTGCCTAAGAGTGATTGTGGTGTTGCAACAAGTCTAAAAACTTACTAACACTACCACCAGAACATTAGAACAAGAATACTATAGGAGTATTCTGCCTTCTACTAACTACATATGTGATAACTAAAAGGGTCGTTACTGGTAGGGCAATAGTTGCTAAGTGGATACACCACGGTTACATGTGACTAGGGCGCTATAGACTTAGAATCTGTGACCTTTGCTTCATTTCATGTTCTTGTTTGATTGGGGATCTAGAGTTAGGGTCGCTTATTCGAAGGACTATCTTGCTTCGGTTACATGTAATTGGTATGCACTATGCAAGTATTGGGTCGACTAATAACGATCATCTTATAAGTATCCTAGATTAGTACGTCTATTAACCTTTCTTTCCCCATTCTCGCGTAGATAGCATGGCTGGCTTCCACCATCCCGACGATCCGTATTATCTGAACCAAGGCAATGGAGGATGGCTCGATGAGGAACCAGAAGATGATCACCCGATCCCTTTGGATGATCACCGTGCTGAAGGCTTTTCAGATAACTCCGACTCCGAACCAGAAGTCAACAATCTACCCCCAGTAGCTCCAAACCCTAATCCCCGTCCGACATTTCAAGGTCCCACCCCCATGTGGGCAATAAGCTTGAACCAATGGAGCAATGAGCAGGGTCAGCCTGCACCTTTCGACGGAGACCGAAGCTTCTACAACATAAGCGAAGGAGGATCAGCGGACCGAGTCTTGCCCATCATGGTCCGTAGGATTGCCAGGAACACCGAACAAGGTCAAGCAGCCATCGGCAGAGTCGTGGAAATTGATGCCAACTCAACCTTAACACTGCCCGCATCCGCCAACTGGAAGAAGCCATGGATAGGACTAGGAGGACCAATGAGGCTCTGCAGCAACAGCTAGCTGCATCCTGAGCCGAAGTTAGGGAACTCCGAGCACGTCAGAGGGTTCAAGAGAGACATCTTCAGGAAGTTGTTCGCCAACTGGCTGATCTTAGGGTTCGCCCAATGAGTACCCGTCGTCAGTAGAAGATATCTACTTATCTTTCCCTTTTGTTTAAGGAATAGCCTTTCTTTTTCTATGCTCGGTAGAGCACTTGTTTGTAAACATTCCTAACTTTGAAAGTACTCTAATTAGGCCTCTAGGCTGCCAACATTTTCCTTATGGTTTGATGTAAGACCTACTGTTAGGTTGCTTTTTCCGAATTCATTTTACATCATTAATACCAGTAATATTGGCAGCTACACACTTTGTGAGAAAGTCTGAAGTTTTGTTTTTTTCTACTCTATTGCTATGATTCTATCTGATAACTGAACTATGTCAGTTTGGTCTGTGAAACTCTCGCAACTTATTTACAATCGATTCTCACTATTATCTTCATCTTTATAAACTTCCAGTAAAAGATGCCTCCCTGCAAGCGTCCGAACAAAGGCAGACCTGCAACTCAAACTCCACCTCCTCCTCCACAGTTTGATCCTGTGATGTTTCAAACCACTGTGACTGCAGCTGTAACAGCCGCTATGGCTCAAATGAATTCCGGTGATGCAAGCGGAGCTGGAATGGGTATCAACTCCAAACATGGAGAAATTCCCTCACGTGCGCAGGGGTGTACTTATAAGGACTTCATGAACTGCAAACCGACATTTTTCAATGGGACCGGAGGAATCCTTGCTTTG
This sequence comes from Lactuca sativa, assembly GCF_002870075.4. Taxonomy (NCBI): domain Eukaryota; kingdom Viridiplantae; phylum Streptophyta; class Magnoliopsida; order Asterales; family Asteraceae; genus Lactuca; species Lactuca sativa. Next base: position 256,310,929 of record NC_056625.2, on the reverse strand, counting down.
TCCCAATGGATTGAAAGGACTGAAGTTGTTTTCGAAATGTGCTCATGCCCTGAAGAAAGCAAAATAAAGTTTGTTGCTGCCACTTTCACTGAAAGGGCCTTGACATGGTGGAAATGGCCATGTCAAATCACTCTCTTTGGTAACAGCCAATGCCATGGGCTGGGACACACTAAAGGACCTAATGATGAATGAGTACTACCCTAAGGGCGAAGTTCAGAAGCTCGAAGAAGAACTTTGGAATCTCAAGATGAAGGGGACTGATATAATAGCTTACACTGCCAGGTTCTGTGACCTGGTAGCTATGTGTCCCAACATGATCCCTTTTGAAAGCAAGAAGATAGAACGATACATCTGGGGTTTAGTGCCCCCGTATCGAGGGAACGTGTTAGCATCACGTCCTACAACCTTTGATAGCGCCAAGGAATTGGCCCAGAGGTTAATTGATCATGAAACTCCCTCCACCCCATCAACAACCACGGCGATTAACACTGCACCACCCAAATCAACCGATAACAAGAAGAAGCGTTGGGATCAGAAGAAGGGCAATAAAAGTCAATCCTCCTCCAAGAACCAACAGATCGTGGCCGTCCATGCTGCCACCACTCCTGCTACCCCCGTACCAGCCAAATCCTATGCTGGAAACTTACCCAAGTGTCCCAAGTGCCCCTTCCATCACAACGGCCCCTGCCATGAATTACACTGCACCAACTGCGACCGGAAGGGCCATACCGTCCGGTTTTGCAGATCCCAACCCAAACCTATCACTCAAGTCCCCAGCTCAGGAGTGAGCCAGGCCTGCTATGGCTGCGGCGAAGTTGGCCATTTCAAGAAAAACTGTCCGAAGGCCGGGAATACGGGAGGAACAAGAAGACTACTCGCTATTGGCCACAATGAAGCAGTAGCGGACCCCACAGTAGTCACTGGTACGTTCCTTCTCAACAACTCTTATGCTTGTGTCTTATTGGATAGTGGAGCTGAAAGAAGCTTCATAAACCAAAACTTTAAACACTTACTTAAGCAATCCCCACAACCACTAAAAGAAACATTCGTCGTAGAAATGGCTAACGGAAAGACAGAGAGCTCTAACGAAATCTACATAGGTTGCACCCTCACCAGCTTTATGCTGATACTCATTTTCAAAATAACTTGTATTCTCAAGTCAAAAATAGACAGGTACTGGTGCAGCTTTTGGGAAGATGGAGCATATACAAGACCCATCTTTTATTTTGTTTATACTTTTGGTGTCTATTAACTGTACAGAATACGCTTATATTTACAATCACTATATTAATGCAATGGTTGTTGTCGCTTGTTTTAACTATTATGCAATTGTTATGATACTGTACATGACGTCCTCCACCCCAGAACGTATTTCTCCGTTCTAGGTTTTGGGGTGTGACACCCACACCTATCCATACTTTCCTTAGCAATCCTCCCAAATCCTCCAAGTCACTTCCTCAACTGGTACACCCAAGTCTAACTGAGCCTCACTACAAACTCACTGAAATATATCCTAGGCTTCCCTAGGTTCCCGAACTCACCCAGTCCTCAGCTGCTGAAAGATTCCCAGTAATGTCAACTAGCTACCTCATGAATATAGCCACATGCAACAGAGATCAGATAATCCTTCAAGTAACAGAATCATCCCTATAACGGTTAGACTCAAACAAGAGCTACGCAATAGGGTCAAATCTATCACTCTGAAATTATCCAGCCTGTGCCACATGTGACTTAGCATATTCACTTAATAGCTACTCACATTACTAAGAGTCCCACAAAGCACAAAGGAAGCAACATTCAGAGAATGGAAAATCTAACCATCATATTCCAATCAAATCATTCTATCCTCTAATCAAGAATCTGTACATGAAATTCAAAGGCTCATGCAATCAGGCATAACCTAAACAGGCTATCCTTTCACTAATTGATCAGTTTTAGCATGCAAGTCTACAAGCACATATAATAGGCATATAAGGCATCCTCGTAGATCCTTAGCCCTAATCTAGCATGCAGTTCTCATAGCCATATCATATCATAGCATCACATGTATGGGTATCTTGGGGAAAACTTACTTGAGCTAGGCTGATTGCACGCATCACACATCTTGTTCTTTTCAAAGTTCTTTTCTCTTTCAAATTTTTGTTTTCAAACTTCTTTTTATAAAATGATTATACTTTTGAAAATTTTCATACCAAGTCCTCAGTTTGAGTCCAGACACACCCGAGAGTGTGTCCAAATCCCTCAAACCAAGGCTCTGATACCAACTTGTAACATCCTAAAAATACAAGCCAAAAATTTCATTTTTAAATGTCATTATAAAACCAACAGTGTAATAAAACATCTGTGATATCATGTCATGTTAAAACCAAAGTAGAAATAATCAAACATGTTATCATAAAACAATATCAGAGTGTAATCCCAAAGATCTCATGTGCGGAAAACCATAGTGTGATGCGCTGCGATCAAGCCGACTCCTTTCCTTTAACACGAAGTACCTGAAACCAAAACTGAAAACCGTAAGCACGAAGCTTAGTGAGTTCCCCCATCATACCACATACCATAAAAGCACATAGCATATATACTGCCGGGCAATTTTGGGGTGCCCGGCCTACCCGGTACGACCGTTCTGGGGTGCCGACCTACTCGTACGGCCATTCTGGGGTGCCGACCTACCCATGCGGCCATTCTGGGGTGCCGTCCTACCCGTGTCAAGCCATTCTAGGGTGCTGACTTACCCATGTCAAGCCATTCTGGGGTGCTGACCTACCCGTCAGTCCTAACAACCGACCCTCGAGGACTATTCCACCCCTACTGCTACTATCACATATATCATAACATAAACATACTATCAGACATATTTGGGGTGTCCGAACTACCCTTCGGTCCTAACAACCGAACTTGGGGACTATTCCCCTCCTACTACCACTATCACATATAACATATCATGTCAGCATATAACATATCATCACAACATATAAACATATCATCACATACTGTCAAACATATATGGGGTGTCTGGCCTACCCTTCGGTCCTAACAACCAAACTCTACTACTATCACATATAACATATCATGCCAGCATATAACATATCATCACAGCATATAAACATATCATCACATACTGCCAGACATATCTCGGGTGTCTGGCCTACCCTTCGGTCCTAACAACCGAACTCTACTACTATCACATATAACATATCATGCCAACATGTAACATATCAGGTAGTAGCAAACCTAGATGATATCACATAGACAATCATCTAACATACAACTCCTACTAGTGGCCCAGCATTGTGTCCGTAGACCCACCGCTACTGGAAGGTAACTCACCTCACACTGCTGAAGTCCCGAAGACACAATCCCCTACTTACTGAAGTCCCGCACACTCGACCCCTGCTGCTGGCTGACAGATTCCCGAACTGTCAACACCCAATTAATAATTGGGTCCCAATACATAACCATACGTACATTCTTTGGATAATTACTACATTACCCCTAGCTTGGCTTATTCAAGCCCAAGGCCCAATCTGTAGGCCCAAAGTCAATTAGGAATCAAAGCCCAACACATGGACCAATTTTCCAAATTGGGCCTAGGCCTATATATGGTCTCATTCTAAGGCCCAACATCATATAATCATTAAGGCCCAAACTATGGCCCATCTATGGCCCAAATTTCCAAATTGGGCCCAAGCCCCTTACATGGGCCTTACCCTAGGCCCATTAAATTACTCTAGACCATTTGCTTGATCTTGGATAGCCCATTTAATAACCCAATCATCAAGGCCCAAGTGAAATTAGGGTTTCACATAAAATAATGATTAGGGTTAAGTTTCCTACTTAACCCATTAAGGACTTAATCCATTAAGTCCAATATTGCTTAGATTAATTTCCGCCAATGATTATTATTTAATATTCCAAGTTATTAATAAGTCCCGTTTGTCTCGATTAATTCCCCAAAATTAGGGTTTTTATGGCATTAGGATTTTCCAAACTCTAATTAGGGTTTCCATCCCAAATACTAGCCCATTTATTAATTTGTTGGGCTTTTAGATCAATTAGGGCTTTATTGGGCCTATTAAGCCCACTAAAATATTATTAAGCCCATTAGGGTTTTATTGGGTCCATTAGAGTCCATTAAGCTTCATTGGGCCCATTAGGGTTTCAAGCACCCCAAACGAACCAACACCACGAGGCAAAGCACACCGCCACCCGACACGGCAGTCGTTGGCAGCAGGAGGCGGTACCCACCACCTTACGGTAGTGGTTGATTTTTCCTTTCATTATTCTTTTGCTAATTACATTTTACAACCCGAATCTCACTAACACACACACACACAGCCACCTTGTGGTGGCCGGTGGTGGTGGTTCTCGGTTTTTCGGCCAAGCTACACTATACACACACAAACCCACCAAGGAAAACAGAAACACACCCACCCATTCTTCCGGTTGAAATCACTCAGCCACACAAATACACACTCCAAAATGCAGAATACCCACCAGCACCCACCAAGTGGTTTTTGGTGATGACAGCCACCACCTCACGGTGGTGGTGGCGGTCCTTCTTTTTCCCACCCGAACTAGCACCTACACATGCTAGCAAACCCGATCCGAAGACCAATATCTCTCAACTCAGCCGCAAAAAGTGACGACCGGAAACTAGAAACGACGGCCAAAGCACACCATCCATCTCATTCGTCATACACGACATCGGCCACCGGGTAACGAAGAAAAAGGTGTTGATGGAAGACGATGGTCCAACCGAGAGCTCCCAACTGCTCATGAATCACGCAGTGACAACGTCGACGGTATTCCTCGGTCTCAGCAACCTCCGATGCACACGAAGTCTATGATAATGAGGCTGTTGTGTCGTTAGGCGGCGAAGGAGCGGCGGAAACGGACCCCTGACTGGTCGGAACAACGAACGGAGTGGGGGCGACAGTCTTCACACATGGCGGCTGGAAAGGCCCGAAGAAGAAATGGTGGCTGCTATAGAAATGTGATAGGTTTAGGGTTGATAACCGGGAAGAAGCAATTATCAGGTTTTAATCCCGCTTCAATCACACCTTTGCCCGTTTTTACAAGTCCGGTCCATCCCCCTTGGGATCTTTTTAATCAGCTCCAATAATTACAATTTTGCCCCTCCTCTACAAATTTGTTCTCAATAAAGTCCCAATAATTCACATGTTATTCCTTTAGCCTCCAAGATCTCTTCAATGAAGTCCCACAAGTTACCATATAGCCCTACCTTCAACAATATACAAAACTAATCCAGAATTTACTAAACCACCCCTTGTTTGACAATTTCTTTTCAATTAAGGTCCAATGCTCCAACTTCAACCATGTTAACATTTTTAGTCCCTTCCTTCTAACATTGTAGCCTTTGGTTCCCGGAAACCAATGCCTTGCCATATAATTATTTATTTTAGGGCTACTAATCGTTCATTATTTTATTTATTTATTTAATAAATAAACGGGTGCTACAAATCGAAGCGTAAAACCTCTATGAACTCTCGTGATCCTGATGGTCCTGTCATTAGCTATCTCAACATCAAGTGGGCAATCCAGCTCCCCCAGAGCTCTACTAAACCGCCTGCTAAGAGCGAGTGACACAACTGATCGGGTCGCCCCCGAATCAAACAATACCATAGCTGAAATGTTGTTCACTAAGAACGACCCTATAACCAAACACAAAAACATAAGAATAAACAATAACAATAAAGAAGTAATGGAGAAAATACATACCCGCAACCACATCAGGAGTCGCTCGTGCCTCCTCAGCTGTCTACTGGAAAGCTCTGCTCTTTGCTACCGGCGCCTCAGCCCGACCCTGTCGTCTGTATGTAATCCTCAAGCTAGCAGGAGCGGGTGCCACCACCTGTCCTGCTGATGCTAGACTCAGACACTGGGAATTTTTGTGTCCCCTCTGATTGCAATGAAAGAAGATTAGATCAGATGTTGTGGTAGAGGTAGAAGCTGTACAATCCTTACTCATATGTCTGGTCCGACCGCACTTGAAACAGCTGGAACTCCCTACCTTGCGCACCTCATCGTGCAATCTGCCACACTTGCCACACCGACTGCGGCTATGCTGTCCCCTCGACCTGTGATTAGACAACTTGGGCTTTTTGCCTGAATCTGCTGCGTTAGACATCATCTTTGGCTTCCTCTTTCTCTCCATCTCTAAATCAATCTCCCTCTCACGAGCCCTCGCTATCATATCCTCCAGCGTTTTGCAGTTGGACCGGCTCACAAACTGGCGGATATCGCTCCGCAACATCTCATGGTATCAGGCCTTTTTCATTTCCTCATCCGCCACATACTGCGGAACAAGGAGGGCCCTCACCCTAAACTTGGCGGTAATCTCCTCCACAATCTCTGTCGTTTGCTAGAGGTCCTGAAACTCCCTAACAACCTGTTGCACCTCAATAACAGGTGCGAAATCGACTCTGAACCTGGTCGTGAAATCACCCCAGGTCATAGCATCTAACATAGTATCATCTTTAGTGGCCCTATCGACCTCCTCCCACCAGTCACTTGCCCTGCCCTTCAGAAGACAGGACGTGAGCCTAACCTTGTCCCCATCGGGACATCTGCTGGTGCGGAATGCATTGGCGACGTCTGCCAACCATCTGGTACTAGTAGTGGGGTCTCGTGCCCCCTGGTAATCAGGAGCTCCACATGCCCTGAACTCTTTGAACGTAAGCGTGCGCGACCCTATCATGGTCGCCACATCAGTGCGAAACGCACTTAACATCTCATCCATGAGCTCCATAATACCTTCCTTGATCAAACCGAAGATCACAAGAGTCTGCTCAAGTATGTTACGTGTGATCTCTGAGGAGATGAACTCCCTAGTCTGCTCATCCAAGTGCTCAACTCCAGAGCCTGAACCTGATCCCTTCCCGACACCTGAACTAGGCCTTGCAATTGGGTTGGGTTCGAGTTGGCGGGTTGGTGGGTCAGAATATATTGACCCAACCCAACCCATATAATATGTGGGTTGGTTGGTTAGCGGGTCATGGGTTGGCGGGTTGAAAACATCAACCCAACCCAACCCATATAACCCGTATAAGTATATGGGTTCGTGGGTTTGTAGGTCGAACCCAACCCGTATAATCCATTTAATAAGCAACACATTTTAAAATGAAATTATAAAATAAAAATAAAAAGAAGCCATAAAGTCTTAAATATTCAACATAAAGTCATAAACAGGAGTTACGGCGATGAGTGGTGTGCGACAGCTGGAGGACGAGAAGACGAGTGGTGTACACTGTGTGCGACACTACGACAGTTGATGGATCGATGCCTCAATCGACGATACGAGAGGCATGGAGTTGTGATTTGGATACTGGAGAGTGAATATCTTTTTGATTAGGGGCTTCTTAGGGGTTAGGGCACGCTAAGTCGACTCAAAGAAGTTTTTGCATTTTTGAAATCGGAAAACGATTAAACGATAATCAAATATTCAAAACTGATAAATAATTAAATATATTTTTTAAACATAATATATATATATATATATATATATATATATATATATATATATATATATATATAATCGGGTTGGCGGGTTGACCCGCGAACCCAAACAGGTAACCCAACCCAACCCATGAAATAAACGGATTGTCGGGTTGGTGGGTTGGCGGCTCAAAAATCTCAACCCAAACCCGTTTATTTTCGTGTTGAGTTGGTGTCGGGTTACGAGTTGGGTCGAGGATTGCCACCCCTAACCTAAACTACCAACTGCTGGTCTCGGGTGTAAAACCACCATTCTGAAAACACATAATGACAGACGTCAGAATACTACTATAACTCGAGGGATCACATATATTATAAGTTCCCTGGTCTTGTCCCAGCCTTCCTTGATT